>NC_061790.1:2758172-3495896 GCF_022458985.1 Mugil cephalus
TCTGGCTTGACAAACTTTCCGTCTTTGTCCAGGAAGTGGGCGGGATGAAAGGAGTGTGGTCTCTCCCATTCACTCTCATCATGAAGAACAGAAAACAAGAAAGGGTAGACAGTTGTTCCCTGTAAAAGATACAAAATATATCAAATCCATAATAACAATGAAGATGTTGCACTAGACAAAATGTCCATTTTCTTCTTTACGTCTTGGAGTGCTCCTACATCTTAGTTGTTTCAAGCTGACCTTCTTGATGAAGTGACCCCTGAAGGTGACGTCTTTGTTCGTCCTGTGAGGAAGCGACAAAGGTGCGATGCTAGCCAGTCTCTGCGTCTCATGGATGACAGCGTTGGTGAAAGGTACCTCCTTCCTGTCCTTCAACTCCACCTGACGACTTCCTATCACCCTGGTCAACTCATCCCGGACCTGGTCTGGAAGATGAATGGAAGCCAAAGTCAAATTTATTTTTAATAAACTTACTCAGTAGCTACAGCTGTCTAAGATGGTCATAGCTTCTTACCTTGTATCTTGGGATATTTGGCCAGAAATAAAAATCCCCATCTGAGAGTAGTTGATGTTGTATCAGTGCCACCAACAAGAAGATTGATAACGGTAATCAGCAGATTTTCATCGTGGAAGGGACTGTTGGTAATTCCAGATTTCTGTTTATGAAGAACAACAGTTATTCACCAATTCCCATATTTTATTAAGCTCATCATCAGTTCTGATATGGTTCCCACCTCCAGCTTTTGTTTGTGGACCAGAAAGGCGTCCACGAAGCCTCTGCACATCTGTGGATTGAGGGTCGCTTTCAAATGGCTCAACAGCTTTAAGTTGTGTTTTCTCTGAGCAGCAAATGATTTTGCATACTCTTTGCGGAATGGAAGAAAATTGCCAATCCATGGGAACAGGTTATATAACTGAAAAAAATAGTATTTATAACAGAAAATACATTTTTTTGTTTTGTTTTGTTTCTTTTGTCTATTGTCCACATAGTCAAACAGCACAGGGAGTCAACAGCATATGAGATTGATGCAGTTATATTCTTGCGGCCGAATATTTTATGGTTTCAGTGTGTGTATGTGACCATCACAGATCCTCCATGGAAGCTAGTTTGTTGACCTTGTGTGTCAGGCAGTGTTACACCTCAGTGAATATTGGGGGAATAAACAACAGAAAAGATGTGAAAGGATGGACAGAGGAAGGGAGACTTGTGGTGCTGGTAGGAACTAGTGGAGTGAAAGACCCTGTGCTTTCCAAGCCACCTCACTCAGGATTGAGGGGGTTCAGGGGTTTCTGTGTTTCTGTGTAGATCTCTGGAGAGATGGGAGAGTCTAGGAGGATTAATATGTAACAAGAATCCCCTAAATAAGGATTAACTTAATGTAATTTGCAATCTCATAAGAAGTGTGCGTGCACTCCAATCCTTTCTTTTAATCACCAAAGGTGTCTACAGCTAGCAGTGGCTGGCATGTGATAAAACGTAAAGCAACGTAAAACAAGTTAGTGTTTTTGATTTTTCGGTTTCATCACCAAAAAATACAACAAGACAACATTTCCATGGTTGAAGGTGACTGCGTTCGCCTCAAGCTTCCCCCTGTTTTGCCACCAGCTAACATGACGTCACAGTGACGTGGGCCATGAAGGAATCTATAGGGCATGTTACAGCCATGGCGCACATGGGGTTGCTAAGGAAGGGGCACCCCTAATGCATGCTCAAGGTGTTGTAGTCCAGGGATCCAACATTGTGAACCTGGATGTGGATGGTAATAACAATTTTGACATAACAACAGTTCCCTTAAATAAAGAGATTAATATTGTTTTGCAGAGCAGATGAGCAGAGATGGCATGAACTAGCAGGTACAATCAAGTGGTAACTTAAAATTAAGGGAGTCACTGAATGCAGCCCATTTTTTATAAGTCAGGTCACTTGATTTTTTTTTCGGGTAGAAGATTTTTTTCTGCAATGATATATAGTAGGCAAGAAGGTACAACCATTGGGAGATGTTTAGAGAATATTTATCCAATTATACATTTTTTTTCTGTTAATTCCAAACAGAATGTATAATGTATGTAAGTTATGATATAATGTAATGTGATATAAGTATAATGTAATTAAGTAATGAAGCTTTAAAATGATACCTGTACAGATGGAGTCCCCAGAAGTTCGTTGTTTCTGCATATGCGATCTATCAGAGATGTGAACTCTACATCGTCATATTCAAATCTGTGTCCGAAGGTGATGGAGCAGATAATATTAGCAACTGCATAGTTTATTGTTTGCAGGGTATCAAAAGCCTCACCTGCCACAAGAATCAGAAAGAAAAGTTGGAACAATTTGACTAAACATGTTTCCATCATTGTTCCAAATACTTTACCTTTGAATTTCTTTAAAACTTCAATAAGGTAGCGACTTTCCTCAATGATCTTGTTCTCACATTCCTTCTTGCCCATCCCAAAGTCCCTCAGGTTAGTCATGGTAAACCGCCGGAGGTCTTTCCATGATTCTCCATTGGACCAAATGATACCTGAGTAACAATTTACAACCACACAAAGGATATCAATGTTTGCTCAACAACAACAATTATTTTCTAACTTTACTCAAGCAGCTACTGACCATTTCCATGCATAAATTCTTCCAAAATGTGAAGTTGACCTCTTTCCCCAAACTCATCAGCATAATTTACAAGTGCCTCCTTCACTGTCTTGTATCCTGCCAGCACAACCACTTTTTTAGGTCCCATATAGATAGTGAAGACTGAGCCATATTTCTTGGAAAGCTGCAACACACACACATATAATGCAGACTATTGTGACTGCACTGACAACAACTAAATAAAAATTCCCTCCAGCCACCTCCTCACCTCCAGTAATGTGCTGTGAAGTCTCTTCAGGTCGAGCTGCAGCAGGTTACCCAGCAGGGGAAGTGGTTTTGGTCCTGGAGGTTCCTTCAATGTTGCCTGGGAAGTGAAGCCGGAAGATGAGATAAGGTAGACAAAGAATACGACCACCAGGCTTCCCAACAGGAAGACAAAGCTGGATGAATGGACGGCAAATTCTAATAAGTCCATAGCTCCTGAAAACACTGGTGACCTTCTGTCTCCTCAGCAGTGACTGAAGTGTCCTCCTGCTGAACTGTTTAGCTCAGCCTTTATAAAAGAAATTGCTCTGTCAAACTTGAACATAAATAGTTTGTGACAGAACAACTCAAAAGTTATGTATTTAGGATATGGCTTCATAATCTTGGTGACACACTGGATATGTCAGGTTGACATAACAGGAACACATTGACCTTTTCAAATTTTAACCGATATGACATTCTTTGCCCCAAATGTTCCTTTGTTGTTATGTTTACTCATGCACGATGGGTACTACCTCCTCTGTGAGGTGCAAACACTGGATGGATGCCAGTGGACACAACCCAGTAAGCAGTTCATCTTCATTTATTGTCTATGTTAGGATTATAAAATATTGTTTTTTGGCAATTTTGTATGAAAAATCAAGTAATCATACTCAGGGCTGTCGCACGTGGACGGGGAAACAAGGCAATTGCCTAAGGCAAACTGGAAGGAGGCCCCCAGAGATGGCTTCTATTGGTCCATATCAATGATAATGATGGGTCCCCTGTAACACAATGGGAATCCGCCCTAATGGGGCCCCCTTCAAGCTGCTGCTTGCTCGTGGCTAGAGGGGGCTTCCTGGGAACTACTGACATTTGGTAATCATAGACACAACTTGAAAACCCCTTAAACACTGCAACGATGACATGTTGGGAGTCTCCTTGATGGGGCCCCACCTACACAGGGCAAAATGAACTGAACTTACCTTTCAGGACATGCAAAAAAATGAAAACAAGAAGGGGGTGTTAAAAATGAGACGTGTTAAGTATGAATATATGTTTAATTAAAAGTAGTTTTTGCCACTGTGGCTTTGTCGCAGTCCCAACAAGCATCAGAAAAGTTTAGTGTTCACTGCACTACAACAGCTAATGCTAGTTAGACAATGAACCAGTATAAAGCTTTTAAACTCTTGACATATCTGTTGGAATTTGTCTGAACAGAAGAGATGTATTATAAAATAATGACACCAGTTTTGTTGCCAATAGATGTGTACACAGAACACTGTGCCTGCAATAAGTTAACACTGCCAACGACAATGTTCCTCCAATATCTCCTATTAGTAATGCATTTGTTGTTACTAACACAGATGAAACCAACATCAGTTCTGCTGTCAGTAGATAACCCTATTCTATCCAAACTGTGACTATTTTGTTTTTAGAAGAGGAAGACATTTCATGCCCATGCCTTTGCTGGTATAAATTAAACAATAAACAAAATGTTAACATACAGCACTGAAGTTGTTGCTGTTGTTTGCCCTTGTAGTGCATGATGAGGGCACTAAGTTCAGTTTAGAAATGCCGGAAAAGTGTTTGTTTAATAACAGAAGTGCGTTAAGAGTGGAAAGGCATAATTTAACACACTCATCTCTTAGCTGTTTGCAAGAAAGGCCCTGTGTATTGTTTTGGTTTCCAGTTAATGAAGGATGCCATAAGAGCAGAGTCAGCTTAGATTTCCCAGAGAGAAAGATATCAGTGTAACTGTCAACATGTGAACTTAAGTAAAGCTAACATTTGTTCACCTGAGTTGAATTAAGTCGAGGTAACTGTTCATTCCATTCCATTCATTACATGTTGGCACATGCCATGAATGGTGGTACAACAGACAACAAACATGATTTAGCCTTTTTGTACTAAACAAGACCCTTTTTTTAATGATATGTAAACATGCCTTGGTGATTCATTAGTGGGAAGTTTGATGGATTCTACAGTGTGCACAATTGTAGAATTTGATTGAATGGAAATTGCAGACTGTAGTGGAGGAATCAGCAGTATTTTGTTGTCAGGTCTCTCTTTAAAAGGTAAATTTGGTTATCTAAATGTCCATATGGCACAAAACAAATCAAACACTGTCCATGATTGGAAACACAACACAGTGAAGCATGGTGGTGGCAGTATCATGCTGGGGGTTGTTCTACAACAATGGTGATGAACTCAGGTGTTTCTGTTACATTTGAGAAGGACAAATGTCAGTATTTATTTATCTTATCATCTATGTATGCGTGCATGTGTGCTTTTAAAACTGTGGAGCTTTCATTTTGTTCTTTTGGACAAAAACATTACACCCAAATATTACATCGTCATTTTACAACAATATTTAATCCATAGTGTCACTTTCCAAAAATATGCAAAAAGATTCCTTCAGTTTTTGTTATCTGTGTCATCTGTAGAAGATAATTTCTAATATGTTACTTTTTTGTGAGTTTTTAAATACGGGGGATGGCACACAGTTTATGAGATGAAGGGCCGAGAGTGAAGCCGACACGTGGAGTCAGATCCAGGTCATCCTCAGAAACTCCAGGTGGAGGAGTAAAACTGAAGCGCTGCAGGAGGGTGGTGAAGAAAAGGAAGAGCTCCATCTTGGCCAGACTCTCTCCGAGACAAATTCGGCGACCTGTGAGAGACGACAAGGTAAATACTAACCGAGGGTTGGCCGACCCTTGACAGCAAGTGATACTGAGGCTCACAAACCTGCAGAAAATGGCATGAAGGCGTCTCGCTTGACAAACTTTCCGTCGTTGTCCAGGAAGTGGGCGGGATGGAAGGTCCCTGGCTTCTCCCACTGACTCTCATCGTATAGGACTGACATTAGAAGAGGGAACACTGTGGTGCCCTGTTGACGACATCAAAACTGAAAAGCTTGCCCTGTAGGTTTGTATCTATATGTTGTTTCACATTTTAAGGAATTAAAATTAATGATTACATCATGATCAGATTCTTTCATGTTCCTGTTGCCATTAGCTCATAGATCTTAGTTATTTTATTCTCTCAGACCTTCTTAATGAAGTAACCCTGGAAGGTAACGTCCTTGCTGGTTCTGTGGGGCAGTGACGCGGGGACGATGTTGCCAAATCTTTGTGTCTCATGGATGACGGCGTCAGTGAAGGGCAGGTTCTTTCTGTCCTCAACCCGTGCCTGACGATCTCCTATAACCCTGCTCAGTTCTTCGTGGACCTTTTCTGGAGAAGAGCAAAAACAAATACTCTTAGGAATATATTTTTTTATATGTCTATGCATTTAAACAATGCATATTTATGTCTCTTTACCTTGTATTTTTGGATATTTTGCCATAAGTAAGAGTGCCCATCTGAGCGTGGTTGCAGTTGTTTCGGTGCCAGCACCGAACAAATTGAAAACAGTCATCATAAGGTTTCTTTCGTTGAAAATATTGTCTGTGCCTTGAGATTCCTGCACAAAAAAGAGTAACAAGCTGTAATAATTTGTAATTTGAAGAACTGCTGCTTTTGGTGGGCTGTGTCTGTCTTCATTTAATTTTTCAGCCTTGGGTTTTGCCTCAAGCCCTTGATATATAAATAGAACTTTTAGCTCTGACAATTACCTCTGTTAATCATCAATTGTGCTGTAGTAAGATAAGATTTCTGCAAGTGTAGATGTCAGTCAAACATAGGTATAAAAATAGGCTGCAATATTTAACCTGAATATAATTTAATAGTAAGCTGTTTCTATATGTTTATATATCATAGAGTTTTCCAACCTCCAGATGTTGTTTGCGGACCAGGAAGGCATCCACGAAGCCTCTGCACATCTGTGGGTTGAGGGTTTCTTTCAAACGACTGAACAATTGTAAGTTCTGTGTCTTATTGGCAAGAAACAACTGCTCCAGTTCCTTCTTGTTAGCAATCAGTTTGCCAAGCCATGGGAACAGGCTGTACAACTGCAAATAAATAAATAATGACAAGATTAGTTTGTGAATTGATATCTTCATGTAATACAATATACATGGACTCATGGACTCAGTTATACCTGCATTGAGGGAGAGCCTATAAGTTGAATGCTTTTGTTTGCTCTGTCTACCATAGATGTGAACTCAGGATCATTATACTCAAATCTGCTTCCATAAACCATGGAGGAGATAATATTAGAGACAGCAAAGGTCACTGGTTGGGTTGTATCAAAAGGTTCTCCTGTGGTCAGAAAAAACAAAAAGAAACATCACATGGTTAAAATGTTGCCCATGTTTTTTTTCTATTATTTTTTTTCTTTTTTCTTTTTTTTTTCTTTGTTTTTGAATGAAGACACTCACCTTTGAATTTCTCTATCACTTTCATGAGCTGGTGACATTCCTCAGTGATTTTGTCCTCACACGCCTTCTTGCCCATTCCATAGTCTCTTAGGTTAGTCAATGTGAAGCGTCTCAGTTCTTTCCATGTGTTTCCATTGGACCATAAAACCCCTGACGAGAAGAACCATCATATTACATACCTAACCAATTAAAAGTGAATCAACATTTGCTAAAAAGTCAAAGAGTAACAGAGAAGCTTCTTGTTTCCAGCTTCATACCATGTCCCTGAGTTAATCTATCTAAATTCCGCAGTGGGGATCTTTCCCCAAACTCTTCATCATGGTTGACAAGTGCCTCCTTCACCGTCTTGTATCCGGCCAGCACCACCACTTTTTGGGTTCCCATGTAGATAGTAAAGACTGATCCATATTTCTTGGAAAGCTGAAAACAATGACAACAAAAAAGTTATTGATCTGGTATATGATGGCGTCTACGTACAGAAGCTAATTCTTGACTCTGCCTTTACCTCCAGGAAGGTTTGGTAGGGTCTCTTGATGTCCAGCTGCAGCAGGTTACCAAGAATGGGAAGTGGTGTCGGTCCTGGAGGTTCCTTCCTGTGCTCCTGGGTGTTGAAGAAGATAATATAGGTGAGAAGAAGAACCACCAGAGCTCCCAATATGGAGAAAGTAGTGGAGGACTGGAGGAAAATATCAAGCACCGCCATGACTTAAAAATGAGCGGCACTCAATGTGTCCTGTGTGCTAAGTGTGATCTTTCTGCTGCTTGGCAGTGCATATGACAGTACTAAGGGGTGGAGGTTATATATTTACTTACTGAGGCCGGCTAATCATTCATAGAAAGTGTAACAATGTGAAGCAACATATTTAAAGAAAAAAAAAAGATGATTAAGAGAGGGCATTATACAACATCGTCAGCGTGGCTGATTGTGTGCCACGCCTGCTCCCGTGGGATAAACCGATCTCGCTGGGGCAAAGCACATCGAATCTTAACCAGTTACACACAAGAAAAACATGTATCTTTTATTCACTGTACATATTTTGAATCAGTAATAGTTTCTCATCATGGTGCTTTAAGCCATTTCCTGACAGCTCAGATATGACTGAACAATCTCTGTGTATTCATAAATTATGTGTGTTTACTATTTACAATAAATGAAGTTTTAAGCTAAGTCCCAGTGTTGGTGTAAAACTACTCACGTTACTATGGAATAGTATGAGACACAAATGTAAACACGATGTTTCAGTGTCTGGGTTCAATGGTTGGGTTCTATCAAAAGGTTCACCTATGGCCAGAGAAAGAAACAAGGTCAGACTGAACGGCCCACGTGGGTTCAGTATGTGCAAAGTTGAAGGAGGAGTGGTGTGATATTATGCTCTAAAACCCACAAAGTTGACAGTCTTTTTTTTTTTTTTTTAATATTTCAAATGGAGACCACACACCTCCAATTTGTGTATGTATATATCTATATCAGGCTTTGGCTTTGTCTGCTTTGTCTGATTGTTTGAACTTGGACTCAAATCATGGAGGAGATAATATTAGAGAAGAAGGAAAGCCAGATTGAAGGGCCCATGTGAGTTCAGTATGTGCAAAGTTGAAGGTGAAAGAGGAGGAGGAGTGATGTGATATTATACACTAAAACCACAAAATGATCATTCGACTGAACATTACACAATTATTTTATATTATTTGGAGACCACACAACTCACAGTAATACACATGCACCATCTGAGCTCTATTATTTCCACCTTTCCACCAGAATAATGTCCTCCACGAAAAAAGTTCAACGGTGTCCTAACTTTTAAAACTATTAAATGAATTTAAATAACAACACAAAGTTAGTGTCTGCAGTTTACATGTTGGGACAAGACTTCAGTTGTTATAGTACTTGCAGATGATACAAAGCTTTCCATTTCATCATTCCAACAGAGTGCTGGGATTGTCTCAGAAAGAGAAAACCAAGTCAGGGGTCAAACTCATTCTGTGTCTTATTGGCAAGAAACAACTGCTCCTGTTCCTACTTTTTAACAATGGGTTTGCCAATCCATGGGAACAGGTTGCACAACTGCAAATAAACAATACGTATTTACTCACGTGAGTGAGTTCAGTGTGTGCAAAGTTAAAGGTGAAGGAGGAGGAGGAGTGATATTATACACTAAAGCCACAAAGTTATTGTTCGACTACACATTACACAATTATTTTATATCATATGTAGGCCACACACCTCACATGCACCACCTGAGCTCTATTATTTCCACCTTTCCACCAGAATAATCTCACCTACTAAAACACATTACGTAACACCATAAAGGAAGTGTCAGCAGTGTATGTGTTGGGACAAGACTTCAGTTTTTATAGTACTTGCAGATAACACAAAGCTTTCCATTTCATCATTCCAACAGAGTGCTGGGATTGTCTCAGAAAGAGAAAACCAAGGCAGGGGTCAAACTTATTCTGTGTCTTATTGGCAAGAAACAACTGCTCCTGTTCCTTCTTTTTAACAATGGGTTTGCCAATCCATGGGAACAGGTTGTATAGCTGATAAAAAGTATTGATATTTATGGTTTCAACGTGTGTGTATGTGACCATCACCGATCCTCCCTGGGAGCTAGTTTGTTGGTCTTTATTGAGTGGAGTGACCTCGTGTGTCAGGGAGGGCAGTGTTTCACCTCAGTGAATATTGGGGGGAATAAACAACAGAGAAGATGTGGAAGGATGGAAAGATGAAGGGATGCTTGTGGTGCTGGTAGGAACTAGTGGAGTGAAAGACCCTGTTCTTTCCAAGCCATCTCACTCAGGATTGAGGGGGCCCAGGGGGTTTCTGTGTAGATCTGGATTTCTGCCTACTTCATTAGTCCTGCATCTGGGTCCTCACCTCAACACCCTTCCCACTTGATAGAACGACGTGACCAGCATGGACCAAGCAGACTTTTTTTTTCTTTTTTTCGATGAGGCAGAGCATATGAGGCGAGTACTTGCATATTACAAAGAATGTATGCATGGGAGCAAGCCCTGGCTCATGCCTGAGTTCCAGCCCCTGTCTGAGGGGACTCGCCTGGCCAGGAGCACCCCGACTGGAAGGCATGGCCCTCGTGGTGGCCACGAAAGCAGACCCGGCCCCCCGCAGCGCCCCTAGTTCCCGATCCTTCCACGTTACCGATCCTGAGGAGCCATTTGTTCCGGCAGTCCACGTTCCCGATCATGATCTCTTAACAAGACCCTTTTGTGATGATATGTAAACGTGCCTTGGTGATTCATTAGTGGGGAGTTTTATGGATTCTACAGTGTGTACAATTGTAATATTTGATTGAATGGACATTGCAGACTGTAGTGGAGGAATCAGCAGTATTTTGTTATCACATCACCGTTTAAAAGGTAAATTTGGTTATCTAAATGTCCATATGGCACAGAAAGAAACATCATCATCAGCATGCTTTCTTGTCTGCACTTGTGTTCTTGTGGCCTTAGAAAACATCCTCAGACACTGATTGAGTTCGGATTCAAAGTACACATCTCTCAATTCAACTCAACTCAACTTTATTTATATAGCACTTTAAACAACAGCTACGGCCAAGACAAAGTGCTTTACATGGATAAAATGAGAGCATAAAACATAACACAATTAAAAGCAATAAAACAATAGACAATAACAATAATACAAAGCACTAAAAGCAGCAAGCAAGGACAGACTCTCATGGAAAGCTTGAACGCCATGGAATAAAAATGGGGTTTTAGACGAGTTTTAAAAGTCGACAGTGAGGGGGCTTGTCTGATGTGCAGTGGTAGATTGCTCCACAACTTAGGAGCAGCAACAGAAAATGCTTTGTCCCCTCCGAGCTTCCGCTTGGACCTCCAGGAACAACTGATCAGCTGACCTGAGATACCGAGCAGAAGTGTAGGGATGAAGAAGCTCAGAGAGGTAAGGCGTAGTGAGACCATTCACAGATTTAAAAGCAAATAATGAATCTTAAAATGGACCCTCAAGTGCACAGGCAGCCAGTGAAGCGAGGCCAGAATGGGGGTTATGTGCTCTCTCTTACGTGTTCCAGTTAAGAGACGAGATGCCGCATTCTGGACTAACTGGAGGTGTGCAAGGGAGGACTGGCTGACCCCAAAATAAAGTGCGTAACAGTAATCCAGCCGAGATGTAATGAAGGCATGGATTACTGGCTCAAGGTAAGGAGTGCAAGTGCAAGGAAATACGTCACCTTTACTAGCTGCCTTAGGTGAAAACTGCTGGACTTAACTACGGTACCAATTTGATGATCCAAATCACTGTCCATCTTGAAACGTTAAAATCACATAAAATGCGAAGGGGCCCAAGTCAGTAGTAGGGGTTCACATGAGTTACTGGGACCAAACACCATCACCTCAGTTTTCATCTGACCAAGTACAATCCAAATATTTGGATGTGTTCTTGGTTAAAGGTTAAAAAGTGTTGCTTGTCATGTGTTTTTAAAATGAAGACACTGACCTTTGAATTTCTCAGTCACTTTAATGACCACCTAAGAATTTTAGACAGGAGATTATTGAAAAGTAGAATTGGCATGGAAGGAATAAATCTACCAAGAATAGTCACCAAGACACCTATGATTAACCTGAAAGAGCTGCATTGGTTCGTCACCAGTTAAAGAGAGTGGCAAAGCTCATATTTAATCTTTTGGTGCTGGGACTAGAATCTTTATTTGGTAGAAATCAAACACTGTCCATGGCTAGAAATGCAACACTGGGAAGCATGGTGGTGGCAGTATCCTGCTGTGGGGTTGTTCTACAACAATGATGATGAACACATGTCTTTCTGTGTTTTTTTGTTTTTGAACAAATACATTACACATAAATATTCCATCATCATTTTGCAACAATATTTAATCCATAGTGTCACTCTCCAAAGGGTAGAAATATGCAAAAAGATCCCTTCAGTTTTTGTTATCTGTGTCATCTGTTGAAGATAATTTTGATGTGTTACTTTTTTTTTGAGTTTTTAAATACGGGGAATGGCACACAGTTTATGAGATGAAGGGCCAAGAGTGAAGCCGACACGTGGAGTCAGATCCAGGTCGTCCTCAGAAACTCCAGGTGGAGGAGTAAAACGGAAGCGCTGCAGGAGGGTGGTGAAGAAAAGGAAGAGCTCCATCTTGGCCAGACTCTCTCCGAGACAAATTCGGCGACCTGTGAGAGACGACAAGGTAAATACTAACCGAGGGTTGGCCGACCCTTGACAGCAAGTGATACTGAGGCTCACAAACCTGCAGAAAATGGCATGAAGGCGTCTCGCTTGACAAACTTTCCGTCTTTGTCCAGGAAGTGGGCGGGATGGAAGGTCCCTGGCTTCTCCCACTGACTCTCATCGTACAGGACTGACGTCAGAAGAGGGAACACTGTGGTGCCCTGATGACGACATCAAAACTGAAAAGCTTGCCCTGTAGGTTTGTATCTATATGTTGTTTCACATTTTAAGGAATTAAAATTAATGATTACATCATGATCAGATTCTTTCATGTTCCTGTTGCCATTAGCTCATAGATCTTAGTCATTTTATTCTCTCAGACCTTCTTAATGAAGTAACCCTGGAAGGTAACGTCCTTGCTGGTTCTGTGGGGCAGTGACGCGGGGACGATGTTGCCAAATCTTTGTGTCTCATGGATGACGGCGTCAGTGAAGGGCAGGTTCTTTCTGTCCTCAACCCGTGCCTGACGATCTCCTATAACCCTGCTCAGTTCTTCGTGGACCTTTTCTGGAGAAGAGCAAAAACAAATACTCTTAGGAATATATTTTTTTTATATGTCTATGCATTTAAACAATGCATATTTATGTCTCTTTACCTTGTATTTTTGGATATTTTGCCATAAGTAAGAGTGCCCATCTGAGCGTGGTTGCAGTTGTTTCGGTGCCAGCATTGAACAAATTGAAAACAGTCATCATAAGGTTTCTTTCGTTGAAAATACTGTCGGTGCCTTGAGATTCCTGCACAAAAAAGAGTAACAAGCTGTAATAATTTGTAATTTGAAGAACTGTTGCTTTTGGTGGGCTGTGTCTGTCTTCATTTAATTTTTCAGCCTTGGGTTTTGCCTCAAGCCCTTGACATATAAATAGACCTTTTAGCTCTGACAATTACCTCTGTTAATCATCAATTGTGCTGCAGTAAGATAAGATTTCTGCAAGTGTAGATGTCAGTCAAACATAGGTATAAAAATAGGCTGCAATATTTAACCTGAATATAATTTAATAGTAAGCTGTTTCTATATGTTTATATATCATAGAGTTTTCCAACCTCCAGATGTTGTTTGCGGACCAGGAAGGCATCCACGAAGCCTCTGCACATCTGTGGGTTGAGGGTTTCTTTCAAACGACTGAACAATTGTAAGTTCTGTGTCTTATTGGCAAGAAACAACTGCTCCTGTTCCTTCTTGTTAGCAATCAGTTTGCCAAGCCATGGGAACAGGTTGTACAACTACAAATAAAAAATGACAAGATTAGTTTGTGAATTGATATCTTCATTTAATACAATATACATGGACTCATGGACTCAGTTATACCTGCATTGAGGGAGAGCCTGCAAGTTGAATGATTTTGTTTGCTCTGTCTACCATAGATGTGAACTCAGGATCATTATACTCAAATCTGCTTCCATAAACCATGGAGGAGATAATATTAGAGACAGCATAGTTCACTGGTTGGGTTGTATCAAAAGGTTCTCCTGTGGTCAGAAAAAAAACAAAAAGAAACATCAGATGGTTAAAATGTTGCCCATGTTTTTTTTTTTTATATTTGTTTTTTTTTTTTTGTTTTGTTTTTTGGTTTTTTTTTAATGAAGACACTCACCTTTGAATTTCTCTATCACTTTCATGAGCTGGTGACATTCCTCAGTGATTTTGTCCTCACACGTCTTCTTGCCCATTCCATAGTCTCTTAGGTTAGTCAATGTGAAGCGTCTCAGTTCTTTCCATGTGTTTCCATTGGACCATAAAACCCCTGACGAGAAGAACCATCATATTACATACCTAACCAATCAAAATTGAATCAACATTTGCTAAAAAGTCAAAAAGTAACAGAGAAGCTTCTTGATTCCAGCTCCATACCATGTCCCTGAGTTAATTCATCCAGAATCCGCAGTGGGGATCTTTCCCCAAACTCTTCATCATAGTTGACAAGTGCCTCCTTCACCGTCTTGTATCCGGCCAGCACCACCACTTTTTGGGTTCCCATGTAGACAGTAAAGACTGATCCATATTTCTTGGAAAGCTGAAAACAACGACAACAAAAAAGTGATTAATCTGGTATATGATGGCGTCTACGTACAGAAGCTAATTCTTGACTCTGCCTTTACCTCCAGGAAGGTTTGGTAGGGTCTCTTGATGTCCAGCTGCAGCAGGTTACCAAGAATGGGAAGTGGTGTCGGTCCTGGAGGTTCCTTCCTGTGCTCCTGGGTGTTGAAGAAGATAAGATAGGTGAGAAGAAGAACCACCAGAGCTCCCAATATGGAGACAGTAGTGGAGGACTGGAGGAAAATATCAAACACCGCCATGACTTGAAAATGAGCGGCGCTCAATGTGTCCTGTGTGTCAAGTGTGATCTTTCTGCTGCTTGGCAGTGCATATGACGGTACCAAGGGGTGGAGGTTATATATTTACTTACTGAGACCGGCTAATCATTTATAGAAAGTGTAACAATTTGAAGCAACATATTTAAAGAAAAAAAAAGATGATTAAGACAGGGCATTATACAACATCGTCAGTGTGGCTGATTGTGTGCCACACCTGCTCCCGTGGGATAAACCGATCTCACTGGGGCAAAGTACATCGAATCTTAACCAGTTACACACAACTAAAACATGTATCTTTTATTCACTGTACATATGTTGAACCAGTAATAGTTTGCCATCATGGTGCTTTAAGACATTTTTTGACAGCTCTGATATGACTGACATAGACCTCTGGCGATTTTGTCACTATGAACAATCTTTGTGTATTCATAAATTATGTGTGTTTACTATTTACAACAAATAAAGTTTTAAGCTAAGTCCCAGTGTTGGTGTAAAACTACTCACGTTACTATGGAATAGTATGAGACACAAATGTTAACACAATGTTTCAGTGTCTGGGTTCAATGGTTGGGTTCTATCAAAAGGTTCACCTATGGCCAGAGAAAGAAACAAGGTCAGACTGAACGGCCCACGTGGGTTCAGTATGTGCAAAGTTGAAGGAGGATGAGTGGTGTGATATTATGCTCTAAAACCCACAAAGTTAACAGTCTTTTTTTTTTTTTTTTTTTTTTTTTTAATATTTCAAATGGAGACCACACACCTCCAATTTGTGTATGTATATATCTATATCAGGCTTTGGCTTTGTCTGCTTTGTCTGATTGTTTGAACTTGGACTCAAATCATGGAGGAGATAATATTAGAGAAGAAAGAAAGCCAGATTGAAGGGCCCATGTGAGTTCAGTATGTGCAAAGTTGAAGGTGAAAGAGGAGAAGGAGGAGTGATGTGATATTATACACTAAAACCACAAAATGATCATTCGACTGAACATTACACAATTATTTTATATTATTTGGAGACCACACAACTCACAGTAATACACATGCACCATCTGAGCTCTATTATTTCCACCTTTCCACCAGAATAATGTCCTCCACGAAAAAAGTTTAACGGTGTCCTAACTTTTAAAACTATTAAATGAATTTAAATAACAACACAAAGTTAGTGTCTGCAGTTTACATGTTGGGACAAGACTTCAGTTGTTATAGTACTTGCAGATGATACAAAGCTTTCCATTTCATCATTCCAACAGAGTGCTGGGATTGTCTCAGAAAGAGAAAACCAAGTCAGGGGTCAAACTCATTCTGTGTCTTATTGGCAAGAAACAACTGCTCCTGTTCCTACTTTTTAACAATGGGTTTGCCAATCCATGGGAACAGGTTGCACAACTGCAAATAAACAATACGTATTTACTCACGTGAGTGAGTTCAGTGTGTGCAAAGTTAAAGGTGAAGGAGGAGGAGGAGTGATATTATACACTAAAGCCACAAAGTTATTGTTCGACTACACATTACACAATTGTTTCATATCATATGTAGGCCACACACCTCACATGCACCACCTGAGCTCTATTATTTCCACCTTTCCACCAGAATAATCTCACCTACTAAAACACATTACGTAACACCATAAAGGAAGTGTCAGCAGTGTATGTGTTGGGACAAGACTTCAGTTTTTATAGTACTTGCAGATAACACAAAGCTTTCCATTTCATCATTCCAACAGAGTGCTGGGATTGTCTCAGAAAGAGAAAACCAAGGCAGGGGTCAAACTCATTCTGTGTCTTATTGGCAAGAAACAACTGCTCCTGTTCCTTCTTTTTAACAATGGGTTTGCCAATCCATGGGAACAGGTTGTATAGCTGATAAAAAGTATTGATATTTATGGTTTCAACGTGTGTATGTGACCATCACCGATCCTCCCTGGGAGCTAGTTTGTTGGTCTTTATTGAGTGGAGTGACCTCGTGTGTCAGGGAGGGCAGTGTTACACCTCAGTGAATATTGGGGGGAATAAACAACAGAGAAGATGTGGAAGGATGGAAAGATGAAGGGATGCTTGTGGTGCTGGTAGGAACTAGTGGAGTGAAAGATCCTGTTCTTTCCAAGCCATCTCACTCAGGATTGAGGGGGCCCAGGGGGTTTCTGTGTAGATCTGGATTCCTGCCTACCTCATTAGTCCTGCATCTGGGTCCTCACCTCAACACCCTTCCCACTTGATAGAACGACGTGACCAGCATGGACCAAGCAGACTTTTTTTTTCTTTTTTTCGATGAGGCAGAGCATATGAGGCGAGTACTTGCATATTACAAAGAATGTATGCATGGGAGCAAGCCCTGGCTCATGCCTGAGTTCCAGCCCCTGTCTGAGGGGACTCGCCTGGCCAGGAGCACCCCGACTGGAAGGCATGGCCCTCGTGGTGGCCACGAAAGCAGACCCGGCCCCCCGCAGCGCCCCTAGTTCCCGATCCTTCCACGTTACCGATCCTGAGGAGCCATTTGTTCCGGCAGTCCACGTTCCCGATCATGATCTCTTAACAAGACCCTTTTGTGATGATATGTAAACGTGCCTTGGTGATTCATTAGTGGGGAATTTTATGGATTCTACAGTGTGTACAATTGTAATATTTGATTGAATGGACATTGCAGACTGTAGTGGAGGAATCAGCAGTATTTTGTTATCACATCACCGTTTAAAAGGTAAATTTGGTTATCTAAATGTCCATATGGCACAGAAAGAAACATCATCATCAGCATGCTTTCTTGTCTGCACTTGTGTTCTTGTGGCCTTAGAAAACATCCTCAGACACTGATTGAGTTCGGATTCAAAGTACACATTACTCAATTCAACTCAACTCAACTTTATTTATATAGCACTTTAAACAACAGCTACGGCCAAGACAAAGTGCTTTACATGGATAAAATGAGAGCATAAAACATAACACAATTAAAAGCAATAAAACAATAGACAATAACAATAATACAAAGCACTAAAAGCAGCAAGCAAGGACAGACTCTCATGGAAAGCTTGAACGCCATGGAATAAAAATGGGGTTTTAGACGAGTTTTAAAAGTCGACAGTGAGGGGGCTTGTCTGATGTGCAGTGGTAGATTGCTCCACAACTTAGGAGCAGCAACAGAAAATGCTTTGTCCCCTCCGAGCTTCCGCTTGGACCTCCAGGAACAACTGATCAGCTGACCTGAGATACCGAGCAGAAGTGTAGGGATGAAGAAGCTCAGAGAGGTAAGGCGTAGTGAGACCATTCACAGATTTAAAAGCAAATAAAGAATCTTAAAATGGACCCTCAAGTGCACAGGCAGCCAGTGAAGCGAGGCCAGAATGGGGGTTATGTGCTCTCTCTTACGTGTTCCAGTTAAGAGACGAGATGCCGCATTCTGGACTAACTGGAGGTGTGCAAGGGAGGACTGGCTGACCCCAAAATAAAGTGCGTAACAGTAATCCAGCTGAGATGTAATGAAGGCATGGATTACTGGCTCAAGGTAAGGAGTGCAAGTGCAAGGAAATACGTCACCTTTACTAGCTGCCTTAGGTGAAAACTGCTGGACTTAACTACGGTACCAATTTGATGATCCAAATCACTGTCCATCTTGAAACGTTAAAATCACATAAAATGCGAAGGGGCCCAAGTCAGTAGTAGGGGTTCACACGAGTTACTGGGACCAAACACCATCACCTCAGTTTTCATCTGGCCAAGTACAATCCAAATATTTGGATGTGTTCTTGGTTAAAGGTTAAAAAGTGTTGCTTGTCATGTGTTTTTAAAATGAAGACACTGACCTTTGAATTTCTCAGTCACTTTAATGACCACCTAAGAATTTTAGACAGGAGATTATTGAAAAGTAGAATTGGCATGGAAGGAATAAATCTACCAAGAATAGTCACCAAGACACCTATGATTAACCTGAAAGAGCTGCATTGGTTCTTCACCAGTTAAAGAGAGTGGCAAAGCTCATATTTAATCTTTTGGTGCTGGGACTAGAATCTTTATTTGGTAGAAATCAAACACTGTTCATGGCTAGAAATGCAACACTGGGAAGCATGGTGGTGGCAGTATCCTGCTGTGGGGTTGTTCTACAACAATGATGATGAACACATGTCTTTCTGTGTTTTTTTGTTTTTGAACAAATACATTACACATAAATATTCCATCATCATTTTGCAACAATATTTAATCCATAGTGTCACTCTCCAAAGGGTAGAAATATGCAAAAAGATCCCTTCAGTTTTTGTTATCTGTGTCATCTGTTGAAGATAATTTTGATGTGTTACTTTTTTTTGAGTTTTTAAATACAGGGAATGGCACACAGTTTATGAGATGAAGGGCCAAGAGTGAAGCCGACACGTGGAGTCAGATCCAGGTCGTCCTCAGAAACTCCAGGTGGAGGAGTAAAACGGAAGCGCTGCAGGAGGGTGGTGAAGAAAAGGAAGAGCTCCATCTTGGCCAGACTCTCTCCGAGACAAATTCGGCGACCTGTGAGAGACGACAAGGTAAATACTAACCGAGGGTTGGCCGACCCTTGACAGCAAGTGATACTGAGGCTCACAAACCTGCAGAAAATGGCATGAAGGCGTCTCGCTTGACAAACTTTCCGTCTTTGTCCAGGAAGTGGGCGGGATGGAAGGCGCGTGGCTTCTCCCACTGACTCTCATCGTACAGGACTGACGTCAGAAGAGGGAACACTGTGGTGCCCTGATGACGACATCAAAACTGAAAAGCTTGACCTGTAGGTTTGTATCTATATGTTGTTTCACATTTTAAGGAATTAAAATTAATGATTACATCATGATCAGATTCTTTCATGTTCCTGTTGCCATTAGCTCATAGATCTTAGTTATTTTATTCTCTCAGACCTTCTTAATGAAGTAACCCTGGAAGGTAACGTCCTTGCTGGTTCTGTGGGGCAGTGACGCGGGGACGATGTTGCCAAATCTTTGTGTCTCATGGATGACGGCGTCAGTGAAGGGCAGGTTCTTTCTGTCCTCAACCCGTGCCTGACGATCTCCTATAACCCTGCTCAGTTCTTCGTGGACCTTTTCTGGAGAAGAGCAAAAACAAATACTCTTAGGAATATATTTTTTTTATATGTCTATGCATTTAAACAATGCATATTTATGTCTCTTTACCTTGTATTTTTGGATATTTTGCCATAAGTAAGAGTGCCCATCTGAGCGTGGTTGCAGTTGTTTCGGTGCCAGCATTGAACAAATTGAAAACAGTCATCATAAGGTTTCTTTCGTTGAAAATACTGTCGGTGCCTTGAGATTCCTGCACAAAAAAGAGTAACAAGCTGTAATAATTTGTAATTTGAAGAACTGTTGCTTTTGGTGGGCTGTGTCTATCTTCATTTAATTTTTCAGCCTTGGGTTTTGCCTCAAGCCCTTGACATATAAATAGAACTTTTAGCTCTGACAATTACCTCTGTTAATCATCAATTGTGCTGCAGTAAGATAAGATTTCTGCAAGTGTAGATGTCAGTCAAACATAGGTATAAAAATAGGCTGCAATATTTAACCTGAATATAATTTAATAGTAAGCTGTTTCTATATGTTTATATATCATAGAGTTTTCCAACCTCCAGATGTTGTTTGCGGACCAGGAAGGCATCCACGAAGCCTCTGCACATCTGTGGGTTGAGGGTTTCTTTCAAACGACTGAACAATTGTAAGTTCTGTGTCTTATTGGCAAGAAACAACTGCTCCTGTTCCTTCTTGTTAGCAATCAGTTTGCCAAGCCATGGGAACAGGTTGTACAACTACAAATAAAAAATGACAAGATTAGTTTGTGAATTGATATCTTCATTTAATACAATATACATGGACTCATGGACTCAGTTATACCTGCATTGAGGGAGAGCCTGCAAGTTGAATGCTTTTGTTTGCTCTGTCTACCATAGATGTGAACTCAGGATCATTATACTCAAATCTGCTTCCATAAACCATGGAGGAGATAATATTAGAGACAGCATAGTTCACTGGTTGGGTTGTATCAAAAGGTTCTCCTGTGGTCAGAAAAAAACAAAAAGAAACATCAGATGGTTAAAATGTTGCCCATGTTTTTTTTTTTTATATTTGTTTTTTTTTTTTTTTGTTTTGTTTTTTGTTTTTTTTTGAATGAAGACACTCACCTTTGAATTTCTCTATCACTTTCATGAGCTGGTGACATTCCTCAGTGATTTTGTCCTCACACGTCTTCTTGCCCATTCCATAGTCTCTTAGGTTAGTCAATGTGAAGCGTCTCAGTTCTTTCCATGTGTTTCCATTGGACCATAAAACCCCTGACGAGAAGAACCATCATATTACATACCTAACCAATCAAAATTGAATCAACATTTGCTAAAAAGTCAAAAAGTAACAGAGAAGCTTCTTGATTCCAGCTCCATACCATGTCCCTGAGTTAATTCATCCAGAATCCGCAGTGGGGATCTTTCCCCAAACTCTTCATCATAGTTGACAAGTGCCTCCTTCACCGTCTTGTATCCGGCCAGCACCACCACTTTTTGGGTTCCCATGTAGACAGTAAAGACTGATCCATATTTCTTGGAAAGCTGAAAACAACGACAACAAAAAAGTGATTGATCTGGTATATGATGGCGTCTACGTACAGAAGCTAATTCTTGACTCTGCCTTTACCTCCAGGAAGGTTTGGTAGGGTCTCTTGATGTCCAGCTGCAGCAGGTTACCAAGAATGGGAAGTGGTGTCGGTCCTGGAGGTTCCTTCCTGTGCTCCTGGGTGTTGAAGAAGATAAGATAGGTGAGAAGAAGAACCACCAGAGCTCCCAATATGGAGACAGTAGTGGAGGACTGGAGGAAAATATCAAACAACGCCATGACTTGAAAATGAGCGGCGCTCAATGTGTCCTGTGTGCCAAGTGTGATCTTTCTGCTGCTTGGCAGTGCATATGACGGTACCAAGGGGTGGAGGTTATATATTTACTTACTGAGGCCGGCTAATCAGAAAGTGTAACAATGTGAAGCAACATATTTAAAGAAAAAAAAAAGATGATTAAGTGATTAAGAGAGGGCATTATACAACATCATCAGCGTGGCTGATTGTGTGCCACGCCTGCTCCCGTGGGATAAACCGATCTCACTGGGGCAAAGCACATCGAATCTTAACCAGTTACACACAAGAAAAACATGTATCTTTTATTCACTGTACATATGTTGAATCAGTAATAGTTTCTCATCATGGTGCTTTAAGCCATTTCCTGACAGCTCAGATATGAATGAACAATCTCTGTGTATTCATAAATTATGTGTGTTTACTATTTACAATAAATGAAGTTTTAAGCTAAGTCCCAGTGTTGGTGTAAAAGTACTCACGTTACTATGGAATAGTATGAGACACAAATGTAAACACAATGTTTCAGTGTCTGGGTTCAATGGTTGGGTTCTATCAAAAGGTTCACCTATGGCCAGAGAAAGAAACAAGGTCAGACTGAACGGCCCACGTGGGTTCAGTATGTGCAAAGTTGAAGGAGGAGGAGTGGTGTGATATTATGCTCTAAAACCCACAAAGTTAACAGTCTTTTTTTTTTTTTTTTTTTTTTTTTTAATATTTCAAATGGAGACCACACACCTCCAATTTGTGTATGTATATATCTATATCAGGCTTTGGCTTTGTCTGCTTTGTCTGATTGTTTGAACTTGGACTCAAATCATGGAGGAGATAATATTAGAGAAGAAAGAAAGCCAGATTGAAGGGCCCATGTGAGTTCAGTATGTGCAAAGTTGAAGGTGAAAGAGGAGGAGGAGGAGTGATGTGATATTATACACTAAAACCACAAAATGATCATTCGACTGAACATTACACAATTATTTTATATTATTTGGAGACCACACAACTCACAGTAATACACATGCACCATCTGAGCTCTATTATTTCCACCTTTCCACCAGAATAATGTCCTCCACGAAAAAAGTTCAACGTTGTCCTAACTTTTAAAACTATTAAATGAATTTAAATAACAACACAAAGTTAGTGTCTGCAGTTTACATGTTGGGACAAGACTTCAGTTGTTATAGTACTTGCAGATGATACAAAGCTTTCCATTTCATCATTCCAACAGAGTGCTGGGATTGTCTCAGAAAGAGAAAACCAAGTCAGGGGTCAAACTCATTCTGTGTCTTATTGGCAAGAAACAACTGCTCCTGTTCCTACTTTTTAACAATGGGTTTGCCAATCCATGGGAACAGGTTGCACAACTGCAAATAAACAATACGTATTTACTCACGTGAGTGAGTTCAGTGTGTGCAAAGTTAAAGGTGAAGGAGGAGGAGGAGTGATATTATACACTAAAGCCACAAAGTTATTGTTCGACTACACATTACACAATTATTTTA
This sequence comes from Mugil cephalus, assembly GCF_022458985.1. Taxonomy (NCBI): domain Eukaryota; kingdom Metazoa; phylum Chordata; class Actinopteri; order Mugiliformes; family Mugilidae; genus Mugil; species Mugil cephalus. The sequence continues at coordinate 2,781,226 of NC_061790.1, forward strand.
TATCATATGTAGGCCACACACCTCACATGCACCACCTGAGCTCTATTATTTCCGCCTTTCCACCAGAATAATCTCACCTACCTAAAAACATTGCGTAACACCATAAAGGAAGTGTCAGCAGTGTATGTGTTGGGACAAGACTTCAGTTTTTATAGTGCTTGCAGATAACACAAAGCTTTCCATTTCATCATTCCAACAGACTGCTGGGATTGTCTCAGAAAGAGAAAACCAAGGCAGGGGTCAAACTTATTCTGTGTCTTATTGGCAAGAAACAACTACTCCTGTTCCTTCTTTTTAACAATGGGTTTGCCAATCCATGGGAACAAGTTGTATAGCTGATAAAAAGTATTGATATTTATGGTTTCAACGTGTGTATGTGACCATCACCGATCCTCCCTGGGAGCTAGTTTGTTGGTCTTTATTGAGTGGAGTGACCTCGTGTATCAGGGAGGGCAGTGTTACACCTCAGTGAATATTGGGGGGAATAAACAACAGAGAAGATGTGGAAGGATGGAAAGATGAAGGGATGCTTGTGGTGCTGGTAGGAACTAGTGGAGTGAAAGATCCTGTTCTTTCCAAGCCATCTCACTCAGGATTGAGGGGGCCCAGGGGGTTTCTGTGTAGATCTGGATTTCTGCCTACCTCATTAGTCCTGCATCTGGGTCCTCACCTCAACACCCTTCCCACTTGATAGAACGACGTGACCAAGCAGACTTTTTTTTCTTTTTTTCGATGAGGCAGAGCATATGAGGCGAGTACTTGCATATTACAAAGAACGTATGCATGGGAGCAAGTCCTGGCTCATGCCTGAGTTCCAGCACCTGTCTGAGGAGACTCGCCTGGCCAGGAGCACCCCGACTGGGAGGCATGGCCCTCGTGGTCACCACGAAAGCAGACCCGGCCCCCCGCAGCGCCCCTAGTTCCCGATCCTTCCACGTTCCTGATCCTGAGGAGCCATTTGTTCCGGCAGTCCACGTTCCCGATCATGATCTCTTAACAAGACCCTTTTGTGATGATATGTAAACGTGCCTTGGTGATTCATTAGTGGGGAGTTTTATGGATTCTACAGTGTGTACAATTGTAATATTTGATTGAATGGACATTGCAGACTGTAGTGGAGGAATCAGCAGTATTTTGTTATCACATCACCGTTTAAAAGGTAAATTTGGTTATCTAAATGTCCATATGGCACAGAAAGAAACATCATCATCAGCATGCTTTCTTGTCTGCACTTGCGTTCTTGTGGCCTTATAAAACATCCTCAGCCATTGATTGAGTTCGGATTCAAAGTACACATCTCTCAATTCAACTCAACTCAACTTTATTTATATAGCACTTTAAACAACAGCTACAGCCAAGACAAAGTGCTTTACATGGATAAAATTAGAGCATAAAACATAACACAATTAAAAGCAATAAAACAATAGAAAATAACAATAATAGAAAGCACTAAAAGCAGCAAGCAAGGGCAGACTCAAGTGCACAGGCAGCCAGTGAAGCGAGGCCAGAATGGGGTTTATGTGCTCTCTCTTACGTGTTCCAGTTAAGAGACGAGATGCCGCATTCTGGACTAACTGGAGGTGTGCAAGGGAGGACTGGCTGACCCCAAAATAAAGTGCGTAACAGTAATCCAGCCGAGATGTAATGAAGGCATGGATTACTGGCTCAAGGTAAGGAGTGCAAGTGCAAGGAAATACGTCACCTTACTAGCTGCTTAGGTGAAAACTGCTGGACTTAACTACGGTACCAATTTGATGATCCAAATCACTGTCCATCTTGAAACGTTAAAATCACATAAAATGCGAAGGGGCCCAAGTCAGTTGTAGGGGTTCACACGAGTTACTCGGACCAAACACCATCACCAATGTTTTCATCTGACCAAGTACAATCCAAATATTTGGATGTGTTCTTGGTTAAAGGTTAAAAAGTGTTGCTTGTCATGTGTTTTTATAATAAAGACACTGACCTTTGAATTTCTCAGTCACTTTAATGACCACCTAAGAATTTTAGACAGGAGATTATTGAAAAGTAGAATTGGAAGGAATAAATCTACCAAGAATAGTCACCAAGACACCCATGATTAACCTGAAAGAGCTGCATTGGTTCTTCACCAGTTAAAGAGAGTGGCAAAGCTCATATTAAATCTTTTTGTGCTGGGACTAGAATCTTTATTTGGTAGAAATCAAACACTGCCCATGACTAGAAATGCAACACTGGGAAGCATGGTGGTGGCAGTATCCTGCTGTGGGGTTGTTCTACAACAATGATGATGAACACATGTCTTTCTGTGTTTTTTTGGTTTTGAACAAATACATTACACATAAATATTCCATCATCATTTTGCAACAATATTTAATCCATAGTGTCACTCTCCAAAGGGTAGAAATATGCAAAAAGATCCCTTCAGTTTTTGTTATCTGTGTCATCTGTCGAAGATAATTTTGATGTGTTACTTTTTTTTTTGAGTTTTTAAATACGGAGAATGGCACACAGTTTATGAGATGAAGGGGCGACAGTTAAGCCGACACGTGGAGTCAGATCCAGGTCGTCCTCAGAAACTCCAGGTGGAGGAGTAAAACGGAAGCGCTGCAGGAGGGTGGTGAAGAAAAGGAAGAGCTCCATCTTGGCCAGACTCTCTCCGAGACAAATTCGGCGACCTGTGAGAGACGACAACGTAAATACTAACTGAGGGTTGGCCGACGCTTGACAGCAAGTGATACTGAGGCTCACAAACCTGCAGAAAATGGCATGAAGGCGTCTCGCTTTATAAACTTTCCGTCTTTGTCCAGGAAGTGGGCGGGATGGAAGGTCCCTGGCTTCTCCCACTGACTCTCATCGTACAGGACTGACATCAGAAGAGGGAACACTGTGGTGCCCTGTTGACAACATCAAAACTGACAAAACTGACAAGCTTGCCCTGTAGGTTTGTATATATATATATATATATATTGTTTCACATTTTAAGGAACAGTACAGGACTGACATCAGAAGAGGGAACACTGTGGTGCCCTGTTGACAACATCAAAACTGACAAAACTGACAAGCTTGCCCTGTAGGTTTGTATATATATATATATATTGTTTCACATTTTAAGGAATTAAGCTCATAGGTCTTAGTTATTTCATTCTCTCAGACCTTCTTGATGAAGTAACCCTGGAAGGTAACGTCCTTGCTGGTTCTGTGGGGCAGTGACATGGCGGCGATGCTACAAAATCTTTGTGTCTCATGGATGACGGCGTCAGTGAAGGGCAGGTTCTTTCTGTCCTCAACCCGTGCCTGACGATCTCCTATAACCCTGCTCAGTTCTTCGTGGACCTTTTCTGGAAAAGAGCAAAAACAAATACTCTTAAAAATATATTTTGTATATGATTATTTATATGTATATGTGCATTTAAACAATGCATATTTATGTCTCTTTACCTTGTATTTTTGGATATTTTGCCATAAGTAAGAGTGCCCATCTGAGCGTGGTTGCAGTTGTTTCGGTGCCAGCATTGAACAAATTGAAAACAGTCATCATAAGGTTTCTTTCGTTGAAAATACTGTCGGTGCCTTGAGATTCCTGCACAAAAAAGAGTGACAAGCTGTAATAATTTGTAATTTGAAGAACTGCTGCTTTTGGTGGGCTGTGTCTGTCTTCATTTAATTTTTCAGCCTTGGGTTTTGCCTCAAGCCCTTGACATATAAATAGAACTTTTAGCTCTGACAATTACCTCTGTTAATCATCAATTGTGCTGCAGTAAGATAAGATTTCTTCAAGTGTAGATGTCAGTCAAACATAGGTATAAAAATAGGCTGCAATATTTAACCTGAATATAATTTAATAGTAAGCTGTTTCTATATGTTTATATATCATAGAATTTTCTAACCTCCAGATGTTGTTTGCGGACCAAGAAGGCATCCACGAAGCCTCTGCACATCTGTGGGTTGAGGGTTTCTTTCAAACGACTGAACAATTGTAAGTTCTGTGTCTTATTGGCAAGAAACAACTGCTCCTGTTCCTTCTTGTTAGCAATCAGTTTGCCAAGCCATGGGAACAGGCTGTACAACTGCAAATAAATAAATAATGACAAGATTAGTTTGTGAATTGATATCTTCATGTAATACAATATACATGGACTCATGGACTCAGTTATACCCGCATTGAGGGAGAGCCTGCAAGTTGAATGCCTTTGTTTACTCTGTCTACCATAGATGTGAACTCAGGATCATTATACTCAAATCTGCTTCCATAAACCATGGAGGAGATAATATTAGAGACAGCATAGTTCACTGGTTGGGTTGTATCAAAAGGTTTGCCTGTGGTCAGAAAAAACAAAAAGAAACATCAGATGGTTAAAATGTTGCCCATGTTTTATTTATTTTTGAATGAAGACACTCACCTTTGAATTTCTCTATCACTTTCATGAGCTGGTGACATTCCTCAGTGATTTTGTCCTCACACGCCTTCTTGCCCATTCCATAGTCTCTTAGGTTAGTCAATGTGAAGCGTCTCAGTTCTTTCCATGTGTTTCCATTGGACCATAAAACCCCTGACGAGAAGAACCATCGTGTTACATACCTAACCAATCAAAATTGAATCAACATTTGCTAAAAGGTCAAAAAGTAACAGAGAAGCTTCTTGTTTCCAGCTCCATACCATGTCCCTGAGTTAATCTATCCAAATTCAGCAGTGGGGATCTTTCCCCAAACTCTTCATCATGGTTGACAAGTGCCTCCTTCACCGTGTTGTATCCGGCCAACACCACCACTTTTTGGGTTCCCATGTAGATAGTAAAGACTGATCCATATTTCTTGGAAAGCTGAAAACAACGACAACAAAAAAGTTATTGATCTGGTATATGATGGCGTCTACGTACAGAAGCTAATTCTTGACTCTGCGTTTACCTCCAGGAAGGTTTGGTAGGGTCTCTTGAGGTCCAGCTGCAGCAGGTTACCAAGAATGGGAAGTGGTGTCGGTCCTGGAGGTTCCTTCCTGTGCTCCTGGGTGTTGAAGAAGATAAGATAGGTGAGAAGAAGAACCACCAGAGCTCCCAATATGGAGACAGTAGTGGAGGACTGGAGGAAAATATCAAACACCGCCATGACTTGAAAATGAGCGGCGCTCAATGTGTCCTGTGTGTCAAGTGTGATCTTTCTGCTGCTTGGCAGTGCATATGACGGTCCAAGGGGTGGAGGTTATATATTTACTTACTGAGACCGGCTAATCATTTATAGAAAGTGTAACAATTTGAAGCAACATATTTAAAGAAAAAAAAGATGATTAAGACAGGGCATTATACAACATCGTCAGTGTGGCTGATTGTGTGCCACACCTGCTCCCGTGGGATAAACCGATCTCACTGGGGCAAAGTACATCGAATCTTAACCAGTTACACACAACTAAAACATGTATCTTTTATTCACTGTACATATGTTGAACCAGTAATAGTTTGCCATCATGGTGCTTTAAGACATTTTTTGACAGCTCTGATATGACTGACATAGACCTCTGGCGATTTTGTCACTATGAACAATCTTTGTGTATTCATAAATTATGTGTGTTTACTATTTACAACAAATAAAGTTTTAAGCTAAGTCCCAGTGTTGGTGTAAAACTACTCACGTTACTATGGAATAGTATGAGACACAAATGTAAACACAATGTTTCAGTGTCTGGGTTCAATGGTTGGGTTCTATCAAAAGGTTCACCTATGGCCAGAGAAAGAAACAAGGTCAGACTGAACGGCCCACGTGGGTTCAGTATGTGCAAAGTTGAAGGTGAAAGAGGAGGAGGAGTGGTGTGATATTATGCTCTAAAACCCACAAAGTTAACAGTCTTTTTTTTAAATATATCAAATGGAGATCACACACCTCACGAAATAAACATGCACCATCTGAGCTATATTATTTACCTACAGTAGATACAATATATACAATGGGTTCTATCAAAACGTTCACCTGTGGCCAGAGAAAGAAACACGGTCAGATTGAAGTGCCCACATGAGTTCAATACGTGCAAAGTTAGGGGTCAGGGGTCAAACTCATTAAATGACTGAACAGTTGTAAGTTCTGTGTCTTATTGGCAAGAAACAACTGCTCCTGTTCCTTCCTGTATCATTCAGTTTTCCAATCCATGGGAACAGGTTGCACAACTGCAAAAAAACAATACGCTTTTACCAGAAGTGCCCACGTGACTTTAGTATGTGCAAAGTTAAAGGTGAAGGAGGAGGAGGAGTGGTGTGATATTATACACCAAAACCACAAAATTAACAGAGACTACACACCTCACACCTCACAGAAATAAACATGCACCATCTGAGCTATATTATTTACCTACAGTAGATACAATATATACAATGGGTTCTATCAAAACGTTCACCTGTGGCCAGAGAAAGAAACACGGTCAGATTGAAGTGCCCACATGAGTTCAATACGTGCAAAGTTAGGGGTCAGGGGTCAAACTCATTAAATGACTGAACAGTTGTAAGTCCTGTGTCTTATTGGCAAGAAACAACTGCTCCTGTTCTTTCCTGTATCATTCAGTTTGCCAATCCAGGGGAACAGGTTGCGCAACTGCAAAAAAACAATACGCTTTTACCAGAAGTGCCCACGTGACTTTAGTATGTGCAAAGTTAAAGGTGAAGGAGGAGGAGGAGTGGTGTGATATTATACACCAAAACCACAAAATTAACAGAGACTACACACCTCACACCTCACAGAAATAAACATGCACTATCTGAGCTCTGTTATTTACCTACAGTAGATAAAGTGACTATACTGAACAGATTCTATCCACCTAATTAGCCTTTTAAAGCTACTAAATGGATTTATATGACACCATAAAGTTACTGTCTGCAGTGTATGTGTTGGGACATGACATCACTCACAGACAATATAAAGCTTTCCATTTTATTATTACAAAAGAGTGCTGGGATTGTCTCAGAAAGAGAAAACCAAGGCAAGGGTCAAGCTCATCAAATCCTGTCAGATCCCATTATCAGTAATGTAGGGGCACAACAGGGGGCCATCTTATCTCCTTACCTGTTCAACCTTTACATCTCTGATTTCCGTTACAGCTCTGGGTCCTGCTCCCTGCAGAAGTTCTCTGATGACTCTGCAGTGGTAGGGTGTATCAGAAATGGACAGTATAGTATAGGACACTGATCAAGACACTGATTTTGTTGAGTGGTCCCGGGCAAACAACGTACTCCTGAACGTGGACAAGACCAAGGAGCTGGTCACTGACTTCAGGAGGAAGAGGACACCAGTGGACCCCATCATCACCACCATCAAGGGCCTGAAGATGGAAGTAGTGGACCACTACAAATACCTGGGAGTCCACATGAACAACAGATTGGACTGGAGGGACAACCGTAATGCTGTGTACAGGAAGGGCCTGAGCAGTAGAGTTTCTCAGGACGCTCAGGTCTTTCAATTTGCGCAGTGAGTTACTAGAGCCTTTCCAACAGTCTGTTGTTGTGAGTGCCCTGTTCCTTGCTGTGGTTTGTTGGGGAAGTAGTACCAGCAAAAAAGACATCAGTAGGAATGACAAATTGATCCGAAAGGCTGGACATGTGATCATTAGGGAGTTGGAGTCATTTATCTCAGTGAGGGACAGAAGGATATTTGGTGTTGTCCATAATGGAGAGCAGTTTATCAAACACTAGAGGGTCAGGAAACTCATTCTCCAGCAGAACGATTCAGCCCCACTGCCATAGTGAATGCTACAGAACTTCCTTTATGCATTATTCAAGCCAGCTGTATAACAGCTTATCTTTTTTGTGTCAATTAAGCTACTATGATCAATATATTTCCCTTGTGGATCATTAAAGTCTGTCTAAGTCTATCTGTACTCTATTATTTACCTACAGTAAATGAAGGACTATACTGAACAGATTTTATCTGACCAATTAACCTCTAAAGCTATTCAATGGATTGATATAACACCATAAAGTTAGTGTCTGTTTATCGGTTTGGACGTCATGTCCCAACAAGTCAGCTAAACATTATACAGTGTAGGCCACACACCTCACAGTAATAAACATGCACCAACTGAGCTTTATTATTTCCACCTTTCCACCAGAATAATCTCGTCTACTATTATGTAACAACATAAGGGTAGTGTCTGCAGTTTATGTGGTTGTGTAGTTGTGTGTGTAAGACCTCAGTTTTATAGTGTTTGCACACAATAAAATACAGAAAGAAAAAACCAAGGCAGGGGTCAAACTCATTGTCTAATAAACCACCCTGAAGCTTTTACTTAACACAAAGAAATGAGAAAAAAATACAGAAATAAAAAGAAAACAAAAATACACGTTAGGTGCAGCCAAGACTAAAGCAATAACCTATGAACCAAATGACTATATTGAGCCAGACTCTGGATAAATATTCAGTGAATACTGGGCCAAATCAAAGATACCGCACTCTGCAGACAATGCTTTTGTGGATTTTTGTGTGACTACTGGTTTCAAACTTAATTTCATTATCCCACCACTGCCATTATGAGACCCTTGTGACTCATGATGGCATGCCCATGCCCATGGTACTGATCAGAGAAGCCATAAACAAGCACCTAACCCCCAAATTACTCTCTAGGTGTGGGCCTCCTTGAGGCAGCAGGCCAATGCGCTGATTGTACACACTAGTCAACAAATGTTTGAACAAGTGGATGGGTCAAATCATTACAGTATTATTAATTATTAAGGGTTTCAAGAGACTTCTTGTCCAGTTATTGTTAGTTTGAGAGTTAAGTTAGCAGATATGAACAATAGATCACACACAGTAGCGTCTTTGGATTAGAGGCTAGAGGGGAGGATTATCAGCTTTAATAAGTTTCCCTGTGTCAAAAATGTTGTGTGCATAAGTTAATATGTAATAAACTTTGTCCCCAATGAAATGTCCGCAATTTCCTCTAGACACTTCTAGTGGTGTAGTTGTGGGTGAATAACTCATGCCTGATGCTGCGTCTCTGTTTCCACTCAGTGGGGCCCAGCTGACATGGCCCTGGCCTGCAGTGTTGTGGACTAGTGAACTACTGCTCGTGAATGCTCGTGTACAGCGCACACTTTAGTTTGGTAGTGGGGGCTGAAGTTCAGGGCCCTAGAGCTCTATTCATTGGCTGATTTCATGAAAGTGGCGGGGACTGCACAGGCCGCGCAGGGCAACCTCACAGAGCTGTGTATCTGTCTGTGCTATATTTTGTATATTGATTGCTGTGTATTGGATGTGCACCATTCACGGCATGCTCCATATTGTATTTTTATTGTTGTCACACTATGGTTCGATCACACACACTGCGTGGCACCATTGATATGTCATAAAATTGGCATTGTTTGTGTGATGGCATTATTCAACTACAGTTGTGCTGTGGTTCCCTCTCCTACTTGCTACTGTGTGTGTGTGTGTGTGTGTGTGTGTGTGTGTGTGTGTGTGTGTGTATGTGACAGTATTGATTGTGATATTCCTGGATTTCATTAAAAGATTTTTCTGCATCGCCCCACCAGAATTTCCAAGCCAAAATCTCCACTGATCACACATGCTCAAAGCACACCGCTGTAACACAAGTGTTTCTATGACCAACGATGCCCTCTAGTGTTTAATCAAACCTGAGGCCTTTGCACATTCACATTATATACGGTACTCATATCTATTGATGGAGGTAAAGCTGAGGCTGATTTGCTTTGCGTACAGTTACAAATAGTTTTTAGTAGCTTTTTTTCTTGTGTTTAGTCATTGTGGTGGTGATGTTGTCACCTAACACCTCCAGAGCTCTGCTGCTGCTGTTGTTGTTCTCACCAAAACACTTCCTACTCAGTTCTTGAGACAAAGCTGCAACGAGGAACTGTTAAAATATAACATGAGAATACACAATTAAACGCACTAAAGTAAAAGTTATTTTAAGTACAGCTATTTTTAAAATTGGATTGTGTGTGATGGTCAGCCAAGAAACAGTTCACATTCACATCAATGTCACTTTAACATTCCTATTGGTGGTTTATGGGACAGCAGTAGCTTTTTGGACCAATCAGAGCTCTGTGCACAAGTTGAGTTTGAGTAAATTCTGCATGATTCAATATTTCATTTTCTTCTGATTTCATGAACGTCATTATAACTTTTATTACTCAAGAACAATACCACTTGTGTGATTCTGACTTTTGTTATAGAAACTTAGGGGGTCTTGGCTTTAAAAAGAGACCAAGAACATGCATGAGCTCCCAAATGTTCATCAACAGCATTCAGTTTACTTTGGGTATGTCCTAAATAGGTTATCTGATCGTCCTTGGTCCTTACATGCAATGAAGTCATGCAGAGGAGAAGACGTCACTGAGGAAGTAGAGGCTACATTTATCTTCATGAGACACTAGTACAGAGACTGAGAGAGTTCAGAGCATGAGACGAAGACGGAAGAACAACGGTTGAGTTCAGATCATTCTCAATGTTCCTGATAGTGATGCTTCTATCAGCGGGTAAGACACAGCTAAGTTTATTGTGTCTGTTGATGTGTGTTCAGTGTATTATTTCAACATGTATATAAAATGAAGTAGAAACAAGCTTATTTTTTGCATTTTTCTCATTTTCTCAACAGCAGTAACTCAAGTTTCCACCATCACTGTCAGAGCTAGAGATGACGTCACTCTGCCTTGTGAAAATATAAAAGATCTGAATGATGAATGTTTCAGTACTACCTGGCTCTGCAGTGGTTCAAGAAATACATCAACACTGTTTGAATATGGGAAGATTCTCAAAGATGTTGGATCTAAATCTAACAGACTGAGTGTTACAACAAACTGTTTACTGGTTATTAAGAAGGTCACAGCTGAGGATGATGGTCGTTACACCTGCAGACAGTTCATATCGGGAAAACCAGTTACAGACTCTGGTGTTCATCTGTCTGTTTTTAACCGTGAGTATTTCTATCACAATGTTTACAGGCCACCGATACAGGAAATGAAGATGAACAGTATTGTGTCCTGTCTGTGTGTTAAATTTAACATTGTGCACTGAAACTGTTTATTGATAGATCTGAACCTGACGTCAGCAGGCGTGGGCAAAGCCAACCCACCAGGTACATCTAGAGAAACGACTTCCTTAGGAACAACAACAGTGCCACATAAAACCACAACGATGAAGTCATCCTCACCTAGAACCACCTCTGTACCAGCCACGGATGAAGCCCCCACAGTGACAGAAGAAAGCATAAATAGAGGTACGGCATTAAAAATATCATAAAAATAGTTATTTCTAAATGTCATGATCCAAAAACACCTTCAGAGCTCTGTCTGCACCAACATCGTGTTTCATGTCTTCATCCGTCTGAAGGTTTTTGGACCAGGTTCATCTTTGTTTCTGTGGGTTTAGCAGCACTCATACTAACAAATGGACGAGAACTAAAGATGACACATTTACAGATGAAAATATTAGAAACTAAACATAAACTCCAGTTTGGGCCTTTCTGGATGGAGTTTACATGTTCTCCCTGTGTCTGCATTCCCCGGGTACTCCGGTTTCCTCCCACCTCCAAAGACATGCTCAGTGCTCAAAGACGGGCTACTTGGTGACCCTAAATTGACCCTAGGTGTGAGTGTGAATGGTTTGTCTCTGTGTTAGCGCTGTGATAGACTGGAGACCTGTCCAGGGTGTACCCCGCCTTTCACCTGATGACAGCTGGAATAGGCTCCAGTACCCACAATAACCCTAGTGAGGATAATTGGTAGTAGACTATGAAGACTAAAGTAGAATTCCTCCTCAATTCCCTAAAATCCCTGTTAAAATGTTGCACTTTTTATAGCTGGCAGTTGACGTATTGAACTGGTCAAGTCCAACATGTCGTTTGTGTATTTGTGTGTCTGTGAGAATGAAATTGCACTCAACATATACACTGACATTTCCACATCTGTGCTTGCATGTGTGAAACAGCGACAACAGTTTCTGTATTATAGAGTCTGACATGGACTCACTTCACCATCCTTAATCAGACCAGTCAAAATGCTTGTTTCATTTGGAGGAACTTCACATAATGACGAGTTTATTCTGTGTTTGAGCTATTAGACACATAATTATCTTTTAAATAACAGGAGTTGTTGGAAATAAGGTTGTGATTTTGCATGTCAGTCCACACAGATTTGCAAAGATTCAGGAAGCACATGCAGAAACAGTTCACTGTCTTAAGAAATAAAAGACTGTAGTGGCAAACTTTGACCAGCTGCCTACGGTGGCACTGTTTCACAAGGTTTTCGCCAGCTGTGTTCACCTTCGACCTCATTTTAATCACTGAATGCTCTGAGCTCATGAATGAATTAATAAATCTAACATTTCAGACTTATAATATGTAACATTTGTACATACAAAAGAAAGAAATAATGACAAAATTATAAAAAAAAAGACAAAATGAAAATAACAGAAAGACAGCCCACTTAGGACAAAGGACTAGGAAGAAGAACACTTCTACTGAACTATTGCTCAGCTTGTATTATCATGTATTCTATATAAACATCCATATAAATATATAACATGTATATTGCCAGTTAACTTACACCCATTTTGTTTGCCTGTAATGTTTGTAATATATTCTTCTTATTTTATTCTTCTTATTATTTAGGAGAATGGGTCTTAATGAGCATTCATTAATAACAAATGTGAGGCTTGTTGTATTGTTGTCTGTGTTGTTTTATTATTATTAGTGGACAAATAAAATATCTACATCAGGGCAAAGTCAAACAAGTTTTTTTTTTTTGTTTTTTTTTTTTTTTTTGCCATTTCAACCACATATAGCAGGTGCTACACAAAGTGAGATGAGAGAATATTCCTTCAGGACAAAGGACTAATAGGGACAATACAACTGAGCATAAATCTTATGGAGACAATACAAAACACAATGCACCTATTAAAAGACATGACACAAAAACAGTGGACTGAGTATGATTTGAGGTGCAAATGCAGGACTGTTTGGACACAGTCTGTGCAAAGGACGCAAAGGTGTGTGCAAATGGCTGAGTAAAGGTTATGATATGACTGTGGTTGTGAGTGAGTGTGGGTATCCTGTCAGTCCTGCAGCTACAAGTCCGTCAAAATAATCTCACTCACTTAGAAAAAAAACAAGATTTGAAACACATGACAAACAAATGTGCATCACAAACCCCATAAAATAACAAGAGAATACACAAGAATACGATCTGTTCAGAACCTGAATTTCATTTTTAAAACACGGATCAACATCCTGTTAAAGATTTCCGGGGTAAAGGGAGCTGTGGGCGATGCTCACTCGCATCAAATGTCTGAACAAAGGCCAGTGTTTATTTGGTCATCATTTGTGGGTAACACCTCCACAGCTCTACCGCTATTGTTGTAGCCACCTTCTCACCAAAACACTTCCTGTTCAGTTCTGAGAAAACGATTCGGAGGCAAAGTCAACAGGTTTCAGACTACTACCATCTAATATCATCCAACAAAGAAGTATTACCATTATTTTACTGGATTATGCACAGATTCACATCAGGTCACCATATTACAACCTGTGATGCTGTTAACTGTTTTTTCCATATAGTATCAAATCATTTTAAATAGAAATGAATGAGATCCACCTACATTAACACTGAAGCCACAAAGAGGAGGAGACATCAAAGAGGAAGTAGAGGCTACATTTGTCTTCACGAAACACTAGTACAGAGACTGAGAGAGCTCAGAGCGCGAGAAAAAGACGGAAGAACAACGGTTGAGTTCAGATCATATAAAATGTTTCTGTTCCTGATACTGATGCTGCCATTAGGTAAGGAAACTTGTATATAATGTCCATTTATTGACACTGATTTAAATGAGACAGTCAAGTTTTAACTTTTAAACATAATGAGTATTCCTCAAACATATTTCTAAAATGAAGCAGAAACAGAAAAGCTGAAGTTTATTTTTTGTATTTCTCTCATGATCTCAGCAGCAGTAACTCAAGTTCCCACCATCACAGTCAGAGTTGGAGATGACGTCACTCTGCCTTGTAAAAATATGAAAGATATTAAGGATGATTGTTATAGTACGACATGGCTCCTCAGTGATTTAACATACAGAACAACGCAACTCTTTAAAGATGGGAAGATTCACACAGACGTTGGATCTAAATCATACAGACTGAGAGTTACAACAAAATGTTCTCTGGTTATAAAGAAGGTCACAGTTGAGGATGTTGGACTTTACGCCTGCAGACAGTTCATATCAGGACAACAAGTCACAAACTCTCTGGTTCATCTGTCTGTTATTAACAGTAAGTATTTCCATCATGATGATTTTATTAGAATCTACCGAAACTTGGCAATAATGAGGAAGTTTAATATGAAGCCACTGGTACAGTTACATCGTGTATTTGTTGACACATGGAGGTTGTGAACATACAATAAGATGATTTATGAGAAACCGTAAGAAGCACCACCAGTTTAACTTTGACTTTGTTTGGACATTTTGTTCCATTCTGTTTATTCAAATATTAAGTAATATATACAATATATATACCAGTCAAAAGTTTGGACACACCTTCTCATTGAATTCAATTCCCTTATGAATTCTTACTGTGAATTTTTAGTTTAGAAAAAAGTAGGCTTTGGTACTTAGTACTTGTGGTTTTGTGGAAACAACAGATATTTTCTAAACAAGAGATAAAAAAAAAAACAAGTAGGTAATTGGTCACTGGATCCTTACTAGCTGTACTCTGCTGAGACTCGTTGACCAGAGATTGTCTAACACATGTCTCCGTGTGTCATCATTAAATCCTTCAGCAAGCTCATGCAGTGCAAAAAACTGCAGTGCATCAAGTGGCCACTTGAGGCTCCCAAAATGGAGCAAATCCCCATAGACCCCCATGTTAAAAAGCCCAAATTTACAGCATTATTAAACATGTTTACAGCCTGGTACAAAAAATTATTTTGGTCTCAATAGTTTATTTCACTATTCATGCACAGGGGGTGAATTACTTTTTTCTAACTCATTCGTTGATTTTCTATTAAGGTTTAAAATTTTGCATAATTAAGGGCGTTCCTACTGTGAGTCACAGGCCTCGGCTAATAGGTAGCAGAGAGTTGGGTTGGCGGGTCTTAATGTTCAACCTGACCCCCATGTCCATATCTGGAGTATCTGAATGTGGGAGGAGCAAAGTTCATCCAACATGGTGACTGCAAGCTCCGCCCACTTTGGGCTTAATTTTCAAGGTTCAGAATCCAGTGGGTCACGATGACGTCACGATGGGTTTGTCCATATTATATACAGTCAGTGGCTTCAACATAAAGATTTTGTTTCTTCTTTTGTCATTTTACGTTGGTTGGCAAAGAACTTTTAGGTGCATTAGTGCCACCTTCTGGACCCGGACATAAAGATTAAAATTCAAAAGAATTGATAAGGGGTATCAATAAGCATGAAGGCTAATGATATCAATGAATTGAACCAGTTGGAACAAGTTCTTGATGCCCATTCCTAGTCCTCACGGTGAGCTGCAGCAGCTCCGAAACCAGACAGTGATGCAGCGACCCATGATATGGCCGGGATTGGGGGTGGAAGATTTGCTCTTCTCAGCTTCCTGAAAAAGAAAGTACAGATGTTGTTTTTCTTTCTTGGTGATGGAGCTGGTGCTGTGTGACCAGGTGAGGTTCTCTACCTGGTGAACACCAAGGATTTTAGTCCTCTCGATGATCTCTAGGGAGGATCTGTTGATGATCAGCGGAGAGCGGTCGCTCTATGCTCCCTGAGTCGCAATCATTCTGGTTTGTCAGAGACATCTCTCTGCATAGACAGTTAAATATAGATCCTCCGTGTATGCTGATCCGTTCTCGATGCCCACCATCGGTACAGTCATGTAAACTTGTGTGTTGTGCTTGATGCGTTGTGCACTTAGCATGGTCAGCTGGTGAAACAAAGGCATTCAGCCCTGAGGGCCCACGTGTTAGTTGTACGGTGTGAGACCACAGTCTTGTTGACTTATGTGTATTACTTGTCTTGTTTCATGTTGTTTACCATCTTTATATGTCCTTTATGTGCCCTTTATTGTGACATGTGAATAGCATTTGTAGATATGTGTGTTTTGTATCCAGGTGGGTTTGGGCTAGGTGGTGAGTGGTGGTGATGGAATCCTTGATGGAGCATTTGGGACGATGTGTTAACTGCATACAGTCCAGTGAGGGAAGCCTTTTGAGGCACTTCATAACGATGGGTGTGAATGCAACAGGTCGGTAGTCACTAAGGCAGGACATCATTGACTTCTTTGGCATGGGGACGATTGAAGTGATCTTGAGGCATGTTGGAATGACAGTGCTGCTCAGTCAGATGTTGAAGATCTCAGTGAAGACATCAGCTAGCTGGTCAGCACAATCTCTGAGCACTCAACCATCTGTGGGTTGACCCTGCGTCAAATTTTCCTCACATCAGCTGTCATAGGGTGTCATATCATGTCTTCATGTGCAATGAAACAAACAGATTTTTGGACAGTTTTTGAATTTTAAGATGACATCACTAAAAAAAAAGATAGGTAATTTATCATCCACAGTAATAAATATAAAAACAACTAATGCATGATGAACAATAATAAATGCAGGTAAAGTAACAAAGAAGACAAAGAAACTCTACATGTTTAATTCATTACGGGATGAGGTGATGTTTTCATGAGTGTAATCAGTTTTTGTCATGTTTTAGGAGAAGAAACAGCGACATCTAAAATCACACATAAAACCACAACAGCTAAATTGAATCCAGATCAAACAGTTGAACACCGAAGCACAAATACAGGTACAGTACAAAGCAACTTTGAGTTTTTTTGACTCACTGTTACAATAACAATAAAAATACCAACGTGCTGTTTGTTTCTTGTTTTAGGAAAATGCTTAAATAAGACTTAGTCAGTGATGTTGTTAGGTTAACGGTTTAGGTTAGAAATATTCTTTTTGTATTCATTTCATTATCAGATGGTGTTGTCATGAGTATGATCAACAGTGGGTCATTATCATGTCCATGAGGACAACAAGCCACTAATCGTGAAACTATTCAGAATCAGCAAATATTCAGTCAGTAAGAACAAGAACTTTAGAGCTCTGTCTGAACTAACGACCTGTTTCATGTCATGATCTCTCTGAAGTGTTTTGGACCAGGTTCGTCTTTGTATCTGTGGGTTTGGCAGCACTTACACTAACTGTTGTGTCGGTCAACATATGGACGAGAACTAAAGGTGAAACACTTACAGATGAAGCTTTGAGAAACTAGACATTTGGATGAATCTTAATATTCACTATGAAAGCTAAAGTAGAATTCCTCTTTTGTCTTTTTCAGGTTACAAAGGTCATGATGGAGAGATGGTGAGTTTTAAAACTGAAACATCAAATTTTGATGTGAAATTACATTAAGACAAATGAATTCTTTCTTCAGTAAAAACTTATTTATTTTGTTATTACAGATTTTTATGTTGTAAAGGTCAAATCACAGACTGAGAGATGTTTCTATTCTGTTGACATTTTGTGTTTTCACAGGTGTACATCAATGAAGATGACGGTGTAGTGAACTATGAAAATATTGAAGACATTTATGCTTCTGTTACATTCCACTGATCAACAAATCAGTAGTGATATTATGTGTTAGCTGCATCAGAGAATATAATTTACTGTTCCATCAGGGCCAGAAATTTTTCTTTGTGTCAACAGCAAAGATAATGAACCAGAAATATGTTCTGTACCAAAAGAAAAATATATTTACTGTATATAAACACAATCTTTTTTTCTGTATACAGTGTGTTGTTTTCAGTGTTTTCCTCAAAAACTTTATGATAAATTATCAGATGTAATTTGAATTTGTTCTACTTCCCCCTAGTGGACAAAGAAACCATGTACATCACATGCAGCTTGACTTCAGTTTGACTTATTATTTCTTTATGTCACAGTCTGAGAGGTAACCATGAAAGTGTACATACACCCACTCTGTGTGTGAATTCATTGCATGTGTATATGCACAAACAAGAATGACAGGAAATTCTGGATCATTGTGTCTGACGTGGACTCATAGTGTCATCTTTAACTCTGTAGGTTACAAATATAAGACGCATTTTTTCATGTGAACCACTAGACCAATCAAATAAATTGTTTAAATAGTGGTAATTTCATTCAAAGGCACAGCTGATAATTGGCTGATTATGCTTAAAGTGCAACATGTCACCACATTCCCATCATTAATCAAATGATATATATATACATACATAAATACATATATACATATATATGTATGTCAAGGCAGTCAGTCGCCCACACTGTTCTTGGTTCTCTGCCCTGGGTAACTTAAGGCTCTGGATGTTTTAGGGCTATCCTAGTTGACACGCCTCAGCAACATTGCGTGGACATCGGGGGCAGCGCCTCTGGAATGGCAGACCGGGGTGGTGATCCCCATCTTTAAGAAAGTGGACCAGAGGGTATGTTCTAACTATAGGGTAATCACACTCCTCAGCCTCCCTGGGTAAATCTACTCCAGGGTGCTGGAAATGAGGGTCAATCGATAGTTGAACCTCAGATCGAGGATGAACAATGTGATTTTTGTCCCGGGCGTGGAACCATGAACCAGTTCTTTACCTTTGCTGGAGGTGCTGGAGGGAATGTAGGAGTTTCCCCAACTGGTCCATATGTGGTTTGTGGATCTGGAGAAGGCTTACGACCGTGTCCCCAGAGGAATCCAGTGGGGGGTGCTCCAGGAGTATGGGTTGGATGGCCCCTTGCTATGGGCCATTCAGTCCCAATACCAAAGGAGTGAGAGTTTGCTCCGTGTAGGCGGCTCCAAGTCGGACTCGTTCCCAGTGAGGGTTGGACTCCGCCAGGGCTGCCCTTTGTCACCGGTTTCTAGATGCAGCCAGGTGGTGGAGGCTGTCAAATTCAGTGATCGGAGGATCTCATCTCTGCTTTTTACTGATGATGTGGTCCTCCTTGCCTCATCAAGCTACGACCTCCAGCTCTTAATGGGGCCGTGTGAAGCAGATGGGATGAAGATCAGCACCTTCAAGTCTGAGGCCATGGTCCTCACTCGGTGGATTGCTCACTCCGGGTCGGGGAGGAGGTCCTGCCTCAAGTGGAGGAGTTCTTACTCTGGATCTTGTTCACAAGTGAGGGTAGAATGAAGCGGGTGATTGACAGATGGATCAGAGCGGCGTCTGCAGTGATGCAGGTGCTTTATTGGTCTGTCGTGGTGAAGAGAGAGCTAAGCTGAAAGGTGAAGCTCTCAATTTACCGGTCGATCTACATTCCAACCTTCACCTATGGTCATGAACTTGAGTAATAACTAAAAGAACAAGATCGCGGATACAAGCAACCGAAACGAGTTTCCTCTGCAGAGTGGCTGTGCTTGGACACTCGGGAGGAGCTCCTCCACATCAAGAGGAGTCAGTTGAGGTGGTTTGTGCATCTGGTAAGGATGCCTCCCTGACTCCTCCCATTCGAGGTGTTCTGAGCATGTCCCACTGTAAAGGAGACCTCGGGATCACACCAGGACATGATGGAGGGATTATATCTCCCATATGGCCAGGGAGCACAGCAGGATTCCTCCAGAGGAGCTAGTGGATGTGACCTGGGGAGAGAGTCGTCTGGACCTCCCAGCTGAAGCTGCTGCCCCTGTGACCCGGACCCGGATAAGCAGAAGATGACAAAATAAAATGACAATACAACCTGTTGTATTTATAGTTTAATAAAAAGAGAGATCTTGAAAACAATGTCCTTATGATTTTATGTTTTTCTCAAGAGTGTAATGGCAAATTTGACCATCTGTCCATGGTGGCGCTGTTTCACAAGATTTTCTCCTGTTTCAGACTGAGCTGCTTTGACCTCAGCTTCATCACTGATTGCACAAGCTCTGACTTTAACTTACACTCACTATCAAAGTGTTTGTTAGATTTATAGGATTGAAAAAAAAAGAGCATTAAATGAGCATTAATTTAAGAATAATGAGTGGCGTGTTTTATCATTAAAATGGTAGCATATTCTGAAATGACTTCATTCAAAATAAATTCTGCTATTGTTCTTCACATATTTCATGATTTTATACAACACTTTTATCCAGAACACTGTTCAATTCAAACACACATGCAGTGACTATCAGGAGCAACGTTCACTGTGTTCTGCCGCCCCCCAGTGGACAAATTAAATCTCTACATCACATGCAGTTTGGTATCAGGGCTGATACTCACAGCTCCTCTGAAGCTAATCACTGCAACAAACTACACTCACTCATTTAGAACAGACAGGAAGCAGCAGTGTTTTAAATTTCCTGATTGAACTTATCTCCAAGGTCCAAATAACACCCATGTTGTTTGATGTTGTTTGACATGTTGTACATTTTGTGTGTAGCTCAGCACAGGTTCAATCCGGAAGATGAATAAGATCTCGTCACCACTGACACCACAACCTCTGAGCCAATCATCTTACTGCTGTTATTTTTAACTGGTTCCTTTTTCTGTCGGTCCTTAAGTGTCTAATGCAACAATAACACACAACAGATGTATTTATCTATTTGTTGGTTTAAAAACATTGTCACATCAGGAGAAGCATATATACAATCAAGTTGAGGCTAATGTGATGTTTTCGTCTGTGTGCAGCAATAAAAGAGTTGAATAACTCTGAGTCTGATGTCGTCTGTCTGTTCTCATGAGCCTTGTGTCAATCTGTGGTCATGTTGTCACATCTAGCGGCTAAAGCCTCCACAGCTCTGCTGCTGCTGCTGTTGTAGCCACATTCTCACTGAAACACTTCCCTCTCAGTTCTTGCGACAAAGACGCAATGTTGAACCAGCAGGTTACAAACCCCTTAGCGATAACATGAGAATACACAAAAATGTGATCTGTGCACAACTCAGCCTTTTCATTTTACACACGTGCCAACATTAAAAACTGTCTGTACGATTCTCAGTCAATTCAAAATAGTTCATTTGCAGTTGACATCGATGTGTGAACAAAGCCCAGTGTATATTTGTTCATTTGTGGGTAACACCTCCACATCTCTACTGCTGCAGTTGTAGCCATTCTCACTAAAACACTTCCTACTCAGTTCTGAGAAAAATGACTCTGAGAAAGAGTCAACAGGTCTCTGACCACTTCATCTGACAATGAAGTATCATTATTTTGTTATTTTTGTTGGAATATGTCTCCAGGTCACCATATTAAAACCTGTAACGTAGAAATGTTAAAAAGTTTCATTTATTTTTTTCTATCAACTAATCTTAAAGATCCGCCTAAATTAACACTGACGCCACAAAGAGGAGGAGACATCAAAGAGGAAGTAGAGGCTACATTTGTCCTCATGAGACACTAGTACAGAGACTGAGACAGTTCAGAGCGCGGAAAAACAACGGTTGAGTTCAGATCATTTAAAATGTCTCTGTTCCTGATACTGATGCTGCCATTAGGTAAGGAAACATACAACATGCTTTAAAAACTAACTATGTATTGATATTACTAATGAAAACTGTGAAGTAACGTTAATTTACTAAAATGTTCAATTTTAGTGTTTGTGTTTAACACGGTGAGTTCAGAGTTTTCTTCAAACATGGATCTAAAATGAAGTAGAAACAGAAAAGCTGAACTCATAACTGAACTTATAAATTCAACTTTTCCCCAAATTAATTTTCCGCAGTTTTCATTTGATTAATGCAATTTCCTCTATAGACACTTCTTGTAGTGTAGTTGTTGATGCCTGATGATTCGTCTCTGTTTCCGCTCAGTGGGGAGCAGGTGAGATGTCCCTCCTGCAGGGTTGTGGACTGGTGAACTGCTTCAGTTTGGTCAGTGGGGCTTTAAGTTCAGGGTCTCAGAGGATTCTCATTGGCTGATTTGAAGAGGGGCGGGGCAGGTCTCGCTAGCTCGGCTAACGTAGTAATGTAACATACCAGTATCTAAGTCACATTTCATTCATTCATTGCATCATGAATCAAGTTGACCACCTGACTAAACAAATATCTAACAGGATCAAATTATCCAAAAGGTCAAAGGTCAGAGTTTGATCTCTTCCAGAGTGTTAGCTATATTAAATCACTGAGTAAAGAGGTGATGTTGAGCTCTTTTATTGGATGAGCTTGTTGTCAGTGTATAACCTGTGACTGTATATAAACATCCATGTTAGGGTGAGTGGAGCTGAGGCAGTTAGCAAACTGTGATGACACCCACCTGCCACTCAAAGCAGCCACACCTTTAATTATTCATAAGTTTAAGTCTTTACATACCAGACAGTAAACATGTTCATCTTGGTGTAAAGTAGGGACATTTTAACATGGAGGTCAATGGGGATTGGTTTTGAACACCTCAAGTGGTCATTCAAGGAACTGCTCAGCTTTTAGAACTTCCACATTGACTTCATCCTTCATCCCTGATGGTTGTAGATTAGATAGGACAGGACATTGTGTCTCAGCACTGCACATGGACAGTCCCTGCATATTCATGTACTGATATCTATTTATAGAGAAGGAGCTGAAGTGGATTTAGGTTGTTGTTGGGTTTGTTTTCATATGTCTTATAGTTTGTGTCTATTCCCATGAGAATTGAGTTATTGTGGAACCAGTGAAGCAATGGGTCACAAACCCACCGAACAAAGCCCAGTGTATATTTGTTCATTAGTGGTCAACACCTCCACATCTCTACTGCTGCAGTTGTAGCCACAATCTCACTAAAACACTTCCTACTCAGTTCTGAGAAAAATGACTCTGAGAAATAGTCAACAGGTCTCTGACCACTTCATCTGACAATGAAGTATCGTTATTTTGTTATTTTTATTGGAATATGTCTCCAGGTCACCATATTAAAACCTGTAACGTAGACATGATTTAGTTTTCTATTTTTGTATCAAATATCCTTTAGTAGAAATGAATGAGATCGGCCTACATTAACACTGATGCCACAAAGAGGAGGAGACGTCAAAGAGGAAGTAGAGGCGACATTTGTCCTCATGAGACACTAGTACAGAGACTGAGAGAGTTCAGAGCGTGAGAAGAAGACGGAAGAACAACGGTTGATTTCAGATCATTTAAAATGTCTCTGTTCTTGATACTGATGCTGCCATTAGGTAAGGAAACATATAACATGCTTTAGACACTAACTTTGTATTGATATTACTAATGTAAACTGTGAAGTAACGTTAATTTACTAAAATGGTCAATTTTACTGTTTGTGTTTAACACGGTGAGTTCAGAGTTTTCTTCAAACATGGATCTAAAATGAAGTAGAAACAGAAAAGCTCAACTTTTGACTAAGTTTATTTTTTGTTTTTCTCTCATTTTCTCAACAGCAGTAACTCAAGTTTCCACCATCACTTTCAGAGTTGGAGATGACGTCACTCTGCCTTGTGACAATATAAAAGATCTGAATGATGAATGTTTCAGTACTACCTGGATCTTCAGTGGTTCAGGAAGGTCGTCAACGTCAACGTTGTTTGAACATGGGAAGATTCACAAAGATGCTGGATCTAAATCAAACAGACTGAGTGTTACAACAAACTGTTTACTGGTTATAAAGAAGGTCACAGTTGAGGATGATGGTCGTTACACCTGCAGACAGTTCAATAAATCAGGACGACAAGTTACAGACTCTGGTGTTGATCTTTCTGTTACCAGTGAGTATTTCCATCATAATGATTTTATTAGATTCTATTTAAATGTGACAATAATTATGGTTACAGTGAGGAAGTTTAACATGAAGCCACTGATACAGTTACATCATGTTTCTCTGTGTTGACACATGGTTTCAGATCACATCACCTTTTATTGATATAGTTTCTATAAATGAGAACATGTGATATCTTCTTATTGAACAGTTTGTTGGGTTTTGCTGTGTTTTAGAAAAAGAAAAAACACCACCACCACCAACAACAACAACGATGAAAGCTGCAACAACAACAAAGACAGTAGCAACATCATCTAAAACTCCATCACCTCCACCTCCAACAACAACTAAAATGGCAATGACACACAACAACACACCTGATCAACCATCAACAACAGTCACAGGTGAGTCTGGCTCCAACACAACCACTGGTAAATCCACCACAGTAACACATGTAGAAATAAATAAATACATGTGTGAATGAACAACAACTTTCACTAAGGTAGTTCTAGGCAGAACGGGTCCAACCTTTTACGAGCAAGGTGTACCTAATAAAGTGGCTGGTGAGTGTACATCCATTGACTGAGGGCGAGTAAAGTAATAAAAACTATGAAAGACTGATCTTCATCTTTCTCATATGTAACTTGAGGGTTCTGCTGCTGAGCTGCTGCCTCTGAGATCAGTCACTGAGCAGACTCTGTTCCCTTTCACACGTCCTCCAGTTTCCCTGGACTCACCTGCACCTCTATCACAATAAAAACCAACAATCTGTAAGACTTTAGCCTATTTGACATGGAAAACATATCGTGACCAAACCAATTAAGATATTTACAATGGCAATATATTCAGTCTTATTCCATATAAATTTCATTAACCTTCAGTTGTGTGCTTTGTTTACTATCTGACCTTTCATAATAAAATAATAAAAAGTATACATACGATTATGTCAGGGCATTTTTCATAGAGACAATGTCTACACCACATTACATCACTTCATTATATTAATTGTAATAATATTCACTCAATGAACAATCAAACCTGCCCACTCTAGACCTGTGATGGACTCATGGCTGCTGTTTGGTGCTGCTGCATCTTGGTTCTGACGGTCTACAAGACAAAGTTGCTTTTTGTTCAACGTTTTACCCAGTTTATTATCATCATTTCACAAAGATGCTGGATCTAAATCAAACAGACTGAGTGTTACAACAAACTGTTAACAAGTTATAAAGAAAGTCACAGATGAGGATGATGGTCTTTACACCTGCAGACAGTTCATATCAGGACGACAATACACAGACTCTGAGGTTCATCTGTCTGTTAGTAACAGTGAGTATTTCCATCATAATGATTTTATTAGATTCTATTTAAATGTGACAATAATTGTGGTTACAGTGAGGAAGTTTAACATGAAGCCACTGATACAGTTACATCATGTTTCTCTGTGTTGACACATGGTTTCAGATCACATCACCTTTTATTGATATAGTTTCTATAGATGAGAACATGTGATATCTTCTTATTGAACAGTTTGTTGGGTTTTACTGTGTTTTAGAAGAGGACACAACAACAACAATGATAAAAGCTACAATGACCACAAAGATAGTGGCAACATCATCTAAAACTCCATCAACAGTCACAGGTGAGTCTGGCTCCAACTGAACCACAGGTAAATCCACCACAGTAACACATGTAGAAATAAATAAATACATGTCTGAATGAACAACATCTTTAAAACATTGACATTAACGACAGTTAGTTCTCAGTCAGTCTCAATTAGTGAGTTCACACTTTTTTTATTCCTCACGTTTCTGTCCACGTGTCGACTGCACAACTGAAAAACATCAGACCATTAACATAAGAAACTATAGAAAGAAGAGATACGTCATATTTAGGGTCTGTGCTGGAGTGGGACTCATTTTTAGTTCTGGAGTTTCATCAGACTGACCAAATTTACATCATAACTCATCACATTTAAATTGTGTATTAATAAGTTTATTTGAAATAATTCCAATTCACTGTAAGAAGTGGTAGGTTCCCACCGTAGATTTATCATTAGGTGCATATTTATAATATAACTCTTTGAAACATCAGTTTCCAAAAAATTCAAAAAACAATAAATAAAATATCAAACATCAAATTTGAATAAAAAATAAATATACTGAGGGCGAGTAAAGTAATAAAAACTATGAAAGACTGATCTTCATCTTTCTCATATGTAACTTGAGGGTTCTGCTGCTGATCTGCTGCCTCTGAGATCAGTCCCTGAGCAGACTCTGTTCCCTTTCACACTTCCTCCAGTTTCCCTGGACTCACCTGCACCTCTATCACAATAAAAACCAACAATCTGTAAGACTTTAGTCTATTTGACATGGAAAACATGTTGTGACCAAACCAATTAAGATATTTACAATGGCAAAATATTCAGTCTTATTCCATGTTGTCAGGAATGTGTGAGTTGAGGTGAGGACCCATAGTAGGACCACAAAGGTTCCACAAAAGGTATTTAATAATTTACAAAAAGCGCTGCGTAAGGCAGGTAAATCCAAAATCCAAAAACCAAAAGAATCATGGGCATGGCATAGAGACAAGGAACTAAGGGAAGGCAGGGCTGTAAGTAGAGAGGAGGGCTGAGGGATGACAAGACGCAGGTGAGACAGGTCAGGATGATGACACCAGGAGAAACCAATTAACAATCAAGAGACACAGAAGGAACACAGACAGGAAATCATGAACTTAACAAAATAAAACAGGAAACACAACATGACACAGACAAACATAACAAAACCACAAGGAGGCACAACAGACAGGAAACTAAGAAACTTGACAAAATAAAACAGGAAACTCCTGAACATGATTCACAAAATAAATGAAAAATAAAAGCCCACCCTGCAGCACTTTTCATTATATTAATTGTAATAATATTCACTCAATGAACAATCCTACCTGCCCACTCTAGACCTGTGATGGACTCATGGCTGCGGTTTGTGTCATGGTCCTGCCGTTCCCTGTGCTTCCAGTTCCTTGTTTTTGTTCTCTCCCTCTGTTTCTGTCTCTCTGTCATGTCATTAGACTCACCTGGGCAGGAGACTGGTGGGAGCACCCGACCCAGCTGCAGCTAATCCTAGTCAAGCGCAGTATAAAGCGATTGCCGTGGCTTCCCTCCAGTGCCAGATGAATCTGCTTCACTCATTCTGTCCAGAGCTTAGTCATCACCTACAACAAGATGGCAAAACATTTTGTCGAGAGCTTCTTTTCACTCCTTGTGTTTTTCCTCCTTTTCTTCAGTGCCTCCTCAGAAGAGCCGGTCTCCTGCCCAGCCAGCCGCTTTGTGTTTTCTTAGCCTGGAGTTTCCAATGCTTTTGGTGCTCCTGTTTGCCCCTTTTGGCTTTTGTACGCTTTGCATGACTTTTTGTATTAAGCTTGTTCTTATTGACAACCTCCAGATAAAACGGGCATCACAGCTACTGCATCTCTGTTCTGAGGGTCTACAAGACAAAGTTTCCCAGTTATGTGACGTCACATCTTCATGTAATTTAAATGATGTAACGTTAGGTTGGGCAGCTATGTTACAACGCCACACAACACACACACTTTTCTGTATCAGTTTCCAGTGTCTTTCTCTTTTTTATTTGTGCTTTTTCTGCGCCACCCTTACTCTTTTTAGTTTCCATTGTGTTAACGGTCGGATGCACTTCTGGGGCTGGAGCCAGGCTACAAAAACCATTGGGACATGTTATGTCAGACTGCATTTAAAAAGCGTATATATATATATATATATACTGCCCAGGGGCAGTGGTAAAAGTATATGTAATACCTACGCAGTAACATGAATGAACACAGGCCCAAAATAAATAGGGAATTGTCCATGTCCTCCTGATTAGCTCCTGAGGGCCCGCTGGTCACCATAGTCTGGTAGAACATGTTCTAAATGACCTTATCCTCCTGAGGAAATAGAGACGGCTCTGATCTCTTTTTCTATACTGAGTCTATGTTATAGTGTCTGAACTAACGCCCTGTTTCATGTCTTGATCTCTCTGAAGGTTTTTGGAGCTGGTTCATCATTGTTTCTGTGGGTTGGGCAGCAATCACACTAACTGTTGTGTCGGTCAACATATGGACGAGAACTAAAGGTGAAACATTAACAGATGAAACTTTGAGAAACGAGACATGAAGACTAAAGTAGAATTCCTCTTTTGTGTTTTTCAGGTTACAAAGGTCATAGTGGAGCGATGGTGAGTTTAAAACCGAAACATTAAATGTTGATGTGAAAAGACAAATGGATTTCTTCTTCAATATAAACTTTTATTTTGTTATTGCAGATTTTGTTTTTCAGAGATAAATCGCAGACTGAGAGATGTTTCTGTTCTGTTGACTTGCTGTGTTTTCACAGGTGTACATCAATGAAGATGAAGGTGTAGTGAACTATGAAAATACCAAAGACCTTTCTGCTCCTGTTAGAGTCCACAGGTCAACACATCAATAGTGATATTATGTGTTAGAATATCATTTATTGTTCCATCGGGGCCAGAAATTTGTCTTTGTGTCAACAGTAAAAACAATAAACCAGAAATATGTTCTGTACAAAAAAGAAAATATATTTACTGTAGATAAAGTCAATCTTTTCACTGTATGTAGTTGGTTGTTTTCAGTGTTTTTCTCAACAACTTTATGGTAAAATATCAGATTAAATAAATAAAATAAATAAATTGTTCTACTGCCTCCTAGTGGACAAAGAACCCATCTACATCACATGCAGCTTGACTTCATTTTGACTTGTTGCACGAATGTTTGCCTTTTTTCCTTGCTTTTTTTTGTCTTTTGTGTATTTGTGTGTATGTCACAGACTAAGAGGTGACCATGAAAGTGCATAGAAACCCACTCTGTGTGTGAATCATTGCATGTGTATATGCACAAACTAGCATGACAGGAAGTTCTGGATCATTGTTTGTGTCGTGGACTCACTGTGTCATGTTAGTCTTTTAGGTTACAAATATACGAAACATGTCTTTCATGTAGATCACTAGACCAGTCAAGATAACTGTATAATTAGTGGCAGCTCCATGGAAAGACACAACTGATGATTGGCTGCTAATATGTAAAGTGTGACATGTCAACACATTTTCATCATTAATATTATCATGGATGCAAAGAAATGAATGCATTTGTTTTGTATTAATATATAACCTGTTGTAAATATATGTCTATAGTTTAATAAAAGGAAAGATATTGAAAAAAATGTGGTTTTACCTGTTTCTCAGTTCGCTCTCAAATGTAATGCCAAATGTGACCATCTGTCCATGGCGGCGCTGTTTCATAAGATTCTCTCCTGTTTCAGACTGAGCTGCTTTGATCTCAGCTTCATCACTGATTGCACAAGCTCTGACTTTAACTTACACTCACTATCAAAGTGTTTGTTAGATTTATAGGATTTTTTTTAGTAGAGTGGGTCCATAAATGATAATAAATTTTACTTGATTAATCAGTGACTTGTGTTAAGATTAATTCTGAAATGACTCAATTCAAAATAAATTCTGCTATTGTTCTTCACATATTTCATGATTTTATACAACACTTTTATCCAAAACACTGTTCAATTCAAACACACATGCAGTGACTATCAGGAGCAACGTTCACTGTGTTCTGCCGCCCCCCAGTGGACAAATAAAATCTCTACATCACATGCAGTTTGGTATCAGGGCTAATAGTCACAGCTCCTCTGAAGCTAACCACTGCAACAGGAAGTAGTTAAATACTTAGTCCTGCAGCTACAAGGGAGTAAAACTACACTCACTCATTTAGAACAGACAGGAAGTAGCAGTGTTTTAAATTTCCTGATTGAACTTATCTCCAAGCTCCAAATAACATGTTTGATGTTGTACATTTTGTGTGTAGCTCAGCACAGGTTCAATCCGGAAGATGAATAAGATCTCGTCAACACTGACACCACAACCTCTGAGCCAATCATCTAACTGCTGTTATTTTTAACTGGTTCCTTTTTTTTTATTGGTGCTTAAGTGTCTAATGCAACAGTAACACAAAACAGATGTATTTATCTATTTGTTGGTTTAAAAACATTGTCACATCAGGAGAAGGATATATACAAATAAATTGAGGCTGATGTGATGTTTCCATCTATGTGCAGCAATAAAAGAGTTGAATAACTCTGAGTCTGATGTCGTCTGTCTGTTCTCATGAGCCTTGTGTCGTTCTGTGGTCACGTTGTCACATCTAGAGACTAAAGCCTCCACAGCTCTGCTGCTGCTGTTGTAGCCACATTCTCACTGAAACACTTCCCTCTCAGTTTTTGCAACAAAGCCGCAATGATGAACCAGCAGGTTACAAACCCCTTAGAGATAACATGAGAATACACAAATATGTGATCTGTTCACAACTCAACCTTTTCATTTTACACAGGTGCCAACATTAAAAAGTGTCTGTATGATTCTCTGTCAATTCAAAATAGTTCATTTCTAGTTGACATCAATGTGTGAACAAAGCCCAGTTATATTTGTTCATTTGTGGTCAACACCTCCACATCTCTACTGCTGCAGTTGTAGCCACATTCTCACTAAAACACTTCCTACTCAGTTCTGAGAAAAATGACTCTGAGAAAAAGTTGACAAGTGTCTGATCATTATTTTGTTATTTTATCGTAATATGTCTCCAGGTCACCATATTAAAACCTGTAACATAGACATGATTTAGTTTTCTATTTTCATATCAAATATCCTTTAGTAGAAATGAATGAGATCCGCCTACATTAACACTGAAGACACAAAGAGGAGGAGACATCAAAGAGGAAGTAGAGGAAACATTTGTCCTCATGAGACACTAGTACAGAGACTGAGAGAGTTCAGAGCGCGAGAAGAAGACGGAAGAACAACGGTTGAGTTCAGATCATTTAAAATGTCTCTGTTCCTGATACTGATGCTGCCATTAGGTAAGGAAACATATAACATGCTTTAAAAACTAACTGTATTGATATTACTAATGAAAACTGTGAAGTAACATTAATTTACTCAAATGGTCAATTTTACTGTTTGTGTTTAACACGGAGAATTCAGAGTTTTCTTCAAACATGGATCTAAAATGAAGTAGAAACAGAAAAGCCGAACTTTTGACTAAGTTTATTTTTTTGTTTTTCTCTGATTTTCTCAACAGCAGTAACTCATGTTTCCACCATCACTGTCAGAGTTGGAGATGACGTCACTCTGCCTTGTGACAAAATAAAAGATCTGAATGATGAATGTAACAGTACTACCTGGCTCTTCAGTGGTTCAAGAAATACATCAACACTGTTTGAATATGGGAAGATTCTCAAAGACGTTGGATCTAAATCAAACAGACTGAGTGTTACATCAAACTGTTTACTGGTTATAAAGAATGTCACAGATGAGGATGATGGTCGTTACACCTGCAGACAGTTCGATAAATCAGGACGACAAGTTACAGACTCTGGTGTTGATCTGTCTGTTAACAGTGAGTATTTCCATCATAATGATTTTATTAGATTCTATTTAAATGTGACAATAATTGTGGTTACAATGAGGAAGTTTAACGTGAAGCCACTGATACATCATGTTTCTCTGTGTTGACACATGGTTTCAGATCACATCACCTTTTATTGATATAGTTTCTATAGATGAGAACATGTGTTATTTTCTCATTGAACAGTTTGTTGGTTTTTACTGTGTTTTAGATGAAACAACAACAACAATATCAACAACAACAAAGAAGAAAGCTGCTGCGACCACAAAGACAGTAGCAACATCATCTAAAACTCAATCACCTCCACCTCCAATAACAACTAAAATGGCAACGACACACAACAACACACCTGATCAACCATCAACAACAGTCACAGATGAGTCTGGCTCCAACACAACCACGGGTAAATCCACCACAGTAACACATGTAGAAATAAATAAATACATGTGTGAATGAACAACAACTTTAAAACATTGACATTAATGACAGTTAGTTCTCAGTCAGTCTCAATTAGTGAGTTCACAGTTTTTTATTCCTCACGTTTCTGTCCATCTGTCCATTTCTGTTTCTGTGTGTTATATTTAGGGATAAATAGTTACATATATTTTGATGTTTAATTTAATGTTTTTTGATTGATTTTCCAGTTACTGTGACCGTTGTAGCTGTGATTTTAGCAGCTTTCATAATAACTGTCGTAGCTGTCGTCAGATGGAAGAAAACCAAAGGTCAGAACATTCACAGATTAAACCTTTAAAGTTTCTTCAGTTTTCTGTGTGAACTCTCTTTTTGTCTTTTCAGGAAACAGAACACAGACGAATGAAAACACTGTGAGTCTCTAAACTGAATCTTCAAATATTTGTTTTTGGCATCACTTTGTTTTTAGGTTTCCACTGCTGGAACTAGAAAACTATAACTAGAATATGTTTGTCCAGGAACTGAATGTAAAGCCTGAAGGGATTCGACCTGCTCCAGAAACCAGTCGGCTAGACACGGTTAGAAGTTGATCTTTTCTTATTTTATAAATGTTTGTTCTCCAACATGGAGCTGAGTCTTGTTTTCCTCTCCTCCCTTGTGTGTTTAGTCCCTCATTAGTATCACCTTTGTCTTGTTTGTCTCCCTCTGTCTTTGTCAATTTCTCTCAGTGCCAGTAGGGGGAGACAGAACTAATGTACTGTTGCTGTAACTAAAAGAAAGACCACAATTACTCTCACCGGCCACTTTATTAGGTACACCTTGCTAATGAAAGGTTAAACTCCCTTTTGCCTTCAGACCTGCCTTAATTTTTGATGCCACACTTTCAAAAAGATGTTGGAAACACTTTCATCTCCAACCAGTCTGCCCATTCTCCTCTAACCTCTCACATCAACAAGTTATTTTCATCCACATAACTGCTGCTCACTGGATATTTTCTCTTTTTTGGACCATTCTCTGTAAACCCTAGAGATGGTTGTGTGTGAAAATCCCAATAGATCAGCAGTTTCTGAAATACTCAGACCAACAACCAGACCACGTTCAAAGTCACTTAAATCCCCTTTCTTCCTCATTCTGATGCTCAGTTTGAACTTCAGCGAGTTGTCTTGATCACCTCCATATGTCTAAATGGATTGAATTGTAGCCATGTGATTGGCTGATTAGCTGTTTGTGTTAACAAGCAATTGAACGGGTGTACCTAATAAAGTGGCCAGTGAGTGTACATAAAGACACTAAATTAACTTGGGATTTAAAACTCTTATTAGTTCAATCAAAGTACTGATTATATTGAATATCGTTGTTGCTGTCCATCTTCACTGTGTAGGCTGATGCTGCAGATGATGTTTACTACTCCTCCATCAGCTACATCAAGGACACCAACAGTAAAGCCAGGGTAAGCTCTCTGATTGGTTATTACCGGTCTGAAAAAATGAATTCTCCAATGAATGAACCCTGACTTCTAATTTTGTTTGTTTCTCTGGTCTCACTCGTTCAGGATAAGTCTAATGAAGGTGATTTAGGTGCCTACAGCACTGTCAAAGCTCCGTCCACTTCAGTTGCAGCCTCCACTGATTCCAACTGCTTGTACTCCACCATCACATGAAAGAACCTATGAGAGGATCCAGTATGGTTTGACTTTTTTACACTGTTGTGATATTAGGATTTTAACATGTAGTGATGTTTTTCTTGTTTATGAGTCAGTTTGATGAAAATTTAAATGACTGCTGTAAACTATTTGTCCAGTAGGGGGTGTAGTTTTACTGCTACGTTACTGTATATCAGTGTTTGTACTGGTGCTGCTGTGCAGGGGATGATTATACGCTTTTATAAGTTTTCTGGTGTAAGTTAGTAATAAATTCAATTTTGCCCCAAATTAATTTTCCGCAGTTTTCATTTGATTAATGCAATTTCCTCTATAGACACTTCTTGTAGTGTAGTTGTGTGTGATGCCTGATGATTCGTCTCTGTTTCCGCTCAGTGGGGAGCAGGTGAGATGTCCCTCCTGCAGGGTTGTGGACTGGTGAACTGCTTCAGTTTGGTCAGTGGGGCTTTAAGTTCAGGGTCTCAGAGGATTCTCATTGGCTGATTTGAAGAGGGGTGGGGCAGGTCTCGCTAGCTCGGCTAACGTAGTAATGTAACATACCAGTATCTAAGTCACATTTCATTCATTCATTGCATCATGACTCAAGTTGACCACCTGACTAAACAAATATCTAACAGGATCAAATTATCCAAAAGGTCAAAGGTCAGAGTTTGATCTCTTCCAGAGTGTCAGCTATATTAAATCACTGAGTAAAGAGGTGATGTTGAGCTCTTATATTGGATGAGCTTGTTGTCAGTGTATAACCTGTGACTGTATATAAACATCCATGTTAGGGTGAGTGGAGCTGAGGCAGTTAGCAAACTGTGATGACACCCACCTGCCACTCAAAGCAGCCACACCTTTAATTATTCATAAGTTTAAGTCTCTACATACCAGACAGTAAACATGTTCATCTTGGTGTAAAGAAGGGACATTTTAACATGGAGGTCAATGGGGATTGGTTTTGAACACCTCAAGTGGTCATTCAAGGAACTGCTAAGCTTTTAGAACTTCCACATTGACTTCATCCTTCATCCCTGATGGTTTTAGATTAGATAGGACAGGACATTGTGTCTCAGCACTGCACATGGACAGTCCCTCCATATTCATATACTGATATCAATTGATAGAGAAGGAGCTGAAGTGGATTTAGGTTGTTGTTGGGTTTGTTTTCATTTGAGTTATTGTGGAACCAGTGAAGCAATGGGTCACAAACCCACCGAACAAAGCCCAGTGTATATTTGTTCATTTGTGGGTAACACCTCCACATCTCTACTGCTGCAGTTGTAGCCACATTCTCACTAAAACACTTCCTACTCAGTTGCGAGAAAAATGAATCTGAGAAAGAGTCAACAGGTCTCTGACCACTTCATCTGACAATGAACTGTCATTATTTTGTTATTTTTGTTGGAATATGTCTCCAGGTCACCATGTTAAAACCTGTAACATAGACACGATTTAGTTTTCTATTTTTGTATCAAATATCCTTTAATAGAAATGAATGAGATCCGCCTACATTAACACTGAAGACACAAAGAGGAGGAGACATCAAAGAGGAAGTAGAGGAAACATTTGTCTTCAAGAGATAGTACAGAGACTGAGAGAGTTCAGAGCGCGAGAAGAAGACGGAAGAACAACGGTTGATTTCAGATCATTTAAAATGTCTCTGTTCCTGATACTGATGCTGCCATTAGGTAAGGAAACATATAACATGCTTTAAAAACTAACTATGTATTGATATTACTAATGAAAACTGTGAAGTAACGTTAATTTACTCAAATGGTCAATTTTACTGTTTGTGTTTAACACGGTGAGTTCAGAGTTTTCTTCAAACATGGATCTAAAATGAAGTAGAAACAGAAAAGCTGAACTTTTGACTAAGTTTAATTTTTGTTTTTTTCTCATTTTCTCAGCAGCAGTAACTCAAGTTTCCACCATCACTGTCAGAGTTGGAGATGACGTCACTCTGCCTTGTGACAATATAAAAGATCTGAATGATGAATGTTTCAGTACTACCTGGCTCTTCAGTGGTTCAGGAAGGTCGTCAACGTCAACGTTGTTTGAACATGGGAAGATTCACAAAGACGTTGGATCTAAATCAAACAGACTGAGAGTTACAACAAACTGTTTACTGGTTATAAAGAAGGTCACAGATGAGGATGATGGTCGTTACACCTGCAGACAGTTCATATCCGGAGAACCAGTTACAGACTCTGGTGTTGATCTGTCTGTTACCAGTGAGTATTTCTATCGTAATGATTTTATTAGATTCTATTTAAATGTGACAATAATTGTGGTTACAGTGAGGAAGTTTAACATGAAGCCACTGATACAGTTACATCATGTTTCTCTGTGTTGACACATGGTTTCAGATCACATCACCTTTTATTGATATAGTTTCTATAAATGAGAACATGTGATATCTTCTTATTGAACAGTTTGTTGGGTTTTGCTGTGTTTTAGAAAAAGAAAGAACACCAACACCACCAACAACAACAACAACAAAGACAGTAGCAACATCATCTAAAACTCCATCACCTCCACCTCCAACAACAACTAAAATGACACACAACAACACACCTGATCAACCATCAACAACAGTCACAGGTGAGTCTGGCTCCAACACAACCGCGGGTAAATCCACCACAATAACACATGTATAAATAAATAAATACATGTGTGAATGAACAACAACTTTCACTAAGGTAGTTCTAGGCAGAACGGGTCCAACCTTTTACGAGCAAGGTGTACCTAATAAAGTGGCTGGTGAGTGTACGTCCATTGACTGAAGGCGAGTAAAGTCATAAAAACTATGAAAGACTGATCTTCATCTTTCTCATATGTAACTTTAGGGTTCTGCTGCTGAGCTGCTGCCTCTGAGATCAGTCCCTGAGCCGATTCTGTTCCCTTTAACACGTCCTCCAGTTTCCCTGGACTCACCTGCACCTCTATCACAATAAAAACCAACAATCTGTAAGACTTTAGCCTATTTGACATGGAAAACATATTGTGAACAAACCAATTAAGATATTTACAATGGCAAAATATTCAGTCTTATTCCATGTTGTCAGGAATGTGTGAGTTGAGGTGAGGACCCATAGTAGGATCACAAAGGTTCCACAAAAGGTATTTAACAATTTACAAAAAGCGCTGCGTAAGGCAGGTAAATCCAAAATCCAAAAACCAAAGGAATCATGGGCATGGCATAGAGACAAGGAACAAAGGGAAGGCAGGGCTGTAAGTACAGAGGAGGGCTGAGGGATGACAAGACGCAGGTGAGACAGATCAGGATGATGACACCAGGAGAAACCAATTAACAATCAAGAGACACAGAAGGAACACAGACAGGAAATCCAGAACTTAACAAAATAAAACAGGAAACACAACATGACACAGACAGACATGACAAAACCACAAGGAGGCACGACAGACAGGAAACTAAGAAACTTGACAAAATAAAACAGGAAACTCCTGAACATGATTCACAAAATAAATTAAAAATAAAAGCCCACCCTGCAGCACTTTTCATTAAATTAATTGTAATAATATTCACTCAATGAACAATCCTACCCGCCCACTCTAGACCTGTGATGGACTCATGGCTGCGGTTTGTGTCATGGTCCTGCCGTTCCCTGTGCTTCCAGTTCCTTGTTTTTGTTCTCTCCCTCTGTTTCTGTCTCTCTGTCATGTCATTAGACTCACCTGGGCAGGAGACTGGTGGGAGCACCTGACCCAGCTGCAGCTAATCCTAGTCAAGCGCAGTATAAAGCGATTGCCGTGACTTCCCTCCAGTGCCAGATGAATCTGCTTCACTCATTCTGTCCAGAGCTTAGTCATCACCTACAACAAGATGGCAAAACATTTTGTTCAGAACTTCTTTTCACTCCTTGTGTTTTTCCTCCTTTTCTTCAGTGCCTCCTCAGAAGAGCCGGTCTCCTGCCCAGCCAGCCGCTTTGTGTTTTCTTAGCCTGGAGTTTCCAGCGCTTTTGGTGCTTCTTTTTGCCCCTTTTAGCTTTTGTACGCTTTGCATGACTTTTTGTATTAAGCTTGTTCTTATTAACAACCTCTGGATAAAATGGGCATCACAGCTGCTGCATCTTGGTTCTGAGGGTCTACAAGACAAAGTTCCCCAGTTATGTGACGTCACATCTTCATGTAATTTAAATGATGTAACGTTAGGTTGGGCAGCTATGTTACAACGCCACACAACTCATTGACTTGACAGGCTAATCAGTTAGCTCCAATGGTGCAGGTGTCCTACCTTACCCAGTTCATCATCATTTCTGCTTGTGCTTGTTTTAATGGAGAAGCTGCCCATCTTCACACACTTTTCTGTATCAGTTTCCAGTGTCGTTCTCGTTTTTTATTTGTGCTTTTTCTGCGCCACCCTTACTCTTTTTAGTTTCCATTTTGCTAACGGTCGGATGCACTTCTGGGGGTGGAGCCAGGCTACAAAAACCATTGGGACATGTTACGTCAGACTGCGTCTGAAAAGCGTATATATACAGCCCAGGGGCAGTGGTAAAAGTATATGTAATACCCACGCAGTAACATGAATGAACACAGGCCCCATATAAATAGGGAATTGTCCATGTCCTCCTGATTAGCCCCTGAGGGCCCGCTGGTCACCATAGTCTGGTAGAACATGTTCTAAATGACCTTATCCTCCTGAGGAAATCGAGACGGCTCTGATCTCTCTTTGTATACTGAGTCTATGTTATAGAGTCTGAACTAACGCCCTGTTTCATGTCTTGATCTCTCTGAAGGTTTTTGGACCAGGTTCATCTTTGTTTCTGTGGGTTTGGCAGCACTCACACTAACTGTTGTGTCGCTCAACATATGGACGAGAACTAAAGGTGAAACATTAACAGATGAAACTTTGAGAAACGAGACATGAAGACTAAAGTAGAATTCCTCTTTTGTCTTTTTCAGGTTACAAAGGTCATAGTGGAGCGATGGTGAGTTTTAAAACTGAAACATTAAATGTTGATGTGAAAAGACAAATGAATTTCTTCTTCAATATAAACTTAGTTTATTTTGTTATTACAGATTTTTATTTTCAGAGATAAATCGCAGACTGAAAGATGTTTCTGTTCTGTTGACTTGTTGTGTTTTCACAGGTGTACATCAATGAAGATGAAGGTGTAGTGAACTATGAAAATACCAAAGACCTTTCTGCTCCTGTTAGAGTCCACAGGTCAACAAATCAATAGTGATATAATGTGTTAGAATATCATTTATTGTTCCATCAGGGCCAGAAATTTGTCTTTGTGTCAACGATAAAAACAATACACCAGAAATATGTTCTGTTCAACAACGGAAATATATTTACTGTAGATAAAGTCAATCTTTTCACTGTATGTAGTTGGTTGTTTTCAGTGTTTTTCTCAACAACTTTATGATAAATTATCAGATGTAATTTTAAATTGTTCTACTGCCCCCTAGTGGACAAAGAAACCATCTACATCACATGCAGCTTGACTTCATTTTGACTTGTTGCACGAATGTTTGCCTTTTTTCATTGCTTTTTTTTTTTTTTTTGTCTTTTGTGTATTTGTGTGTATGTCACAGACTAAGAGGTGACCATGAAAGTGCATATAAACCCACTCTGTGTGTGAATCATTGCATGTGTACATGCACAAACTAGCATGACAGGAAGTTCTGGATCATTGTGTCTGACGTGAACTCACTGTGTCATGTTAGTCTTTTAGGTTACAAATATACGAAACATGTCTTTCATGTAGAGCACTAGACCAGTCAAGATAACTGTATAATTAGTGGCAGCTCCATGGAAAGACACAGCTGATGATTGGCTGCTAAACGTAAAGTGCGACACATCAGCACATTTTCATCATTAATATTATCATGGATGCAAAGAAATGAATGCATTTGTTTTGTATTAATATATAACCTGTTGTAAATATATATTTATAGTTTAATAAAAGGAGAGATCTTGAAAACAATGTGGTTTTACGTGTTTCTCAGTTCGCTCTGATTTGCAAATATTCAGGAAACACATGCAGAAACAATGAAGTCAAATGTAATGCCAAATGTGACCATCTGTTCATGGCGGCGCTGTTTCACAAGATTTTCTCCTGTTTCAGACTGAGCTGCTTTGATCTCAGCTTCATCACTGATTGCACAAGCTCTGACTTTAACTTACACTCACTATCAAAGTGTTTGTTAGATTTACAGGATTTTTTTTTTTCTCAAAAAAATATTTAGTAGAGTGGGTCCATAAATGATAATAAATTTTACTTGATTAATCAGTGACTTGTGTTAAGATTAATTCTGAAATGACTCAATTCAAAATAAATTCTGCTATTGTTCTTCACATATTTCATGATTTTATACAACACTTTTATCCAAAACACTGTTCAATTCAAACACACATGCAGTGACTATCAGGAGCAACGTTCACTGTGTTCTGCCGCCCCCCAGTGGACAAATAAAATCTCTACATCACATGCAGTTTGGTATCAGGGCTAATAGTCACAGCTCCTCTGAAGCTAACCACTGCAACAGGAAGTACTTAAATACTTAGTCCTGCAGCTACAAGGGAATCAAACTACACTCACTCATTTAGAACAGACAGGAAGTAGCAGTGTTTTAAATTTCCTGATTGAACTTATCTCCAAGCTCCAAATAACACCCATGTTGTTTCATGTTGTACATTTTGTGTATAGTTCAGAACAGGTTCAATCCGGAAGATGAATAAGATCTCGTCACCACTGACACCACAACCTCTGAGCCAATCATCTTACTGCTGTTATTTTAAAATGGTTCCTTTTTCTGTCGGTCCTTAAGTATCTGATGCAACAATAACACACAACAGATGTATTTATCTATTTGTTGGTTTAAAAACATTGTCACATCAGGAGAAGCATATATACAATCAAGTTGAGGCTGATGTGATGTTTCCATCTGTGTGCAGCAATAAAAGAGTTGAATAACTCTGAGTCTGATGTTGTCTGTCTGTTCTCATGAGCCTTGTGTCGTTCTGTGGTCACGTTGTCACATCTAGAGACTAAAGCCTCCACAGCTCTGCTGCTGCTGCTGTTGTAGCCACATTCTCACTGAAACACTTCCCTCTCAGTTCTTGTGACAAAGCCGCAATGATGAACCAGCAGGTTACAAACCCCTTAGAGATAACAGAATACACAAAAACGTGATCTGTTCACAACTCAACCTTTTCATTTTACACACGCGCCAACATTAAAAACTGTCTGTACGATTCTCAGTCAATTCAAAATAGTTAATTTCTAGTTGACATCAATGTGTGAACAAAGCCCAGTGTATATTTCTTCATCATTTGTGGTCAACACCTCCACATCTCTACTGCTGCAGTTGTAGCCACGTTCTCACTAAAACACTTCCTACTCAGTTATGAGAAAAATTACTCTGACAAAGAGTCCACAGGTCTCTGACCACTTCATCTGACAATGAAGTATCATTATTTTGTTAATTTTATTGTAACATGTCTCCAGGTCACCATATTAAAACCTGTAACATAGACATGATTTAGAGATCCGCCTACATTAACACTGAAGCCACAAAGAGGAGGAGACATCAAAGAGGAAGTAGAGGCTACATTTGTCCTCATGAGACACTAGTACAGAGACTGAGAGAGTTCGGAGCGTGAGAAGAAAACGGAAGAACAACGGTTGAGTCCAGATCATTTAAAATGTCTCTGTTCTTGATACTGATGCTGCCATTAGGTAAGGAAACATATAACATGCTTTAAAAACTATGTATTGATATTACTGATGAAAACTGTGAAGTAACGTTAATTTACTCAAATGGTCAATTTTACTGTTTGTGTTTAACATGGTGAGTTCAGAGTTTTCTTCAAACATGGATCTAAAATGAAGTAGAAACAGAAAAGCTGAACTTTTGACTAAGTTTATTTTTTGTTTTTCTCTCATTTTTTCAGCAGCAGTAACTCAAGTTTCCACCATCACTGTCAGAGCTGGAGACGACGTCACTCTGCCTTGTGACAATATGAAAGATTTGAATGATGAATGTAACAGAACTACCTGGCTCTTCAGTGGTTCAGGAACGTCGTCACCA
The DNA here is from genome assembly GCF_022458985.1 of Mugil cephalus. NCBI lineage: Eukaryota > Metazoa > Chordata > Actinopteri > Mugiliformes > Mugilidae > Mugil > Mugil cephalus. The sequence continues at coordinate 2,822,394 of NC_061790.1, forward strand.
CTGTTTGAACATGGGAAGATTCACAAAGATGTTGGATCTAAATCAGACAGACTGAGTGTTACAACAAACTGTTTACTGGTTATAAAGAAGGTCACAGATGAGGATGATGGTCGTTACACCTGCAGACAGTTCAATATATCAGGACACCAAGTTACAGACTCTGGTGTTGATCTGTCTGTTAGTAACAGTGAGTATTTTCATCATCATGATTTTATTAGATTCTATTTAAATGTCACAATAATTGTGGTTACAGTGAGGAAGTTTACAAGGAGGTTTAACATGAAGCCACTGATACAGTTACATCATGTTTCTCTGTGTTGACACATGGTTTCAGATCACATCACCTTTTATTGATATAGTTTCTATGGATGAGAACATGTGATATCTTCTTATTGAACAGTTTGTTGGGTTTTACTGTGTTTTAGAAGAGGACACAACAACAACAATGATAAAAGCTACAATGACCACAAAGATATTGGCAACATCATCTAAAACTCCATCAACAGTCACAGGTGAGTCTGGCTCCAACTGAACCACGGGTAAATCCACCACAGTAACACATGTAGAAATAAATATATACATGTGTGAATGAACAACAACTTTAAAACATTGACATTAATGACAGTTAGTTCTCAGTCAGTCTCAATTTGTGAGTTTGCACAGTTTTTTTATTTCTCATGTTTCTCTCTATCTGTCCGTTTCTGTGTGTTATATTTAGGGCTAAATAGTTACATATATTATAATGTTTAATTTAATGATTTTTGATTGATTTTCCAGTTACTGCGATCGTTGTAGCTGTGATTTTAGCAGCTTTCATAATAACTGTCGTAGCAGTCGTCAGATGGAAGAAAACCAAAGGTCAGAGTATTCACAGATTAAACCTTTAAAGTTTCTTCAGTTTTCTATGTTGAATGTGGACACTTTTGTCTTTTCAGGAAACAGAACACAGACGAATGAAAACACTGTGAGTCTCTAAACTGAATCTTCAAATATTTGTAGATATTTGTTTTTGGTATCACTTTGTTTTTAGGTTTCCACTGCTGGAACTAGAAAACTATAACTAGAATATGTTTGTCCAGGAACTGAACGTAAACCCTGAAGGGACTGGACCTGGTCCAGAAACCAGTCGTCCAGACAAGGTGTGAAGTTAAGCTTTTCTTATTTTATAAATGTTTCTTCTCCAACATGGAGCTGAGTCTTGTTTTCCTCTCCTTCCTTTTGTGTTTAGTCCCTCATTAGTCTCACCTTTGTCTTGTTAATCTCCCTCTGTCTTCTGTAGGCTGATCCTGCAGATAATGTTTACTACACCTCCATCAGCTTCAACAAGGACACCAAGAGTAAGGCCAGGGTAAGCGCTCTGATTGGTTATTACTGGTCTGAATAAACATACAGCAGGCCATGTAGAGCAAGGGTGTGGACGCCTGGGGCCTTAGTGCAGGGAAACCTCTGTGGAGCAAGGCATCAGTAGCAGTAGCAGTAGACGAAACATCGGAAAGGGAGGTGCCCACTTGAAAACCCCAATGATGTGCCGCATACTGCGTACTGCTGTTGGTTAGGCTAGATTGCTGGTGTCTTCTCGTTGATTGCTAGTTGGTAGCTGGTGACTAGCCTGCTGGTCTGGGACTGGATCTTATCCAATATGAATGTATTAAGATGAACTATCCAGTGGATGAACCCTGGTTTACTTTTTGTGTGTGTTGCTTTTGTTTGTTTCTGTGTTCAGGGTAAACCTGATGAAGGTGATGCAGTGACCTACAGCACTGTCAAAGCTCCGTCCACTTCAGCTGGAGCCTCCACTAATCCCAACGGCCTCTACTCCTCCATCCCATAAGAGAACATATAGAAGGTATGCATTGGCCACGCTCCCCTGAGTGACAAAAACATGCTAAAATCTGTCAGTAAATAAAGTGAGATTGGGAAAAATGTGGATTATCACATTAAATTAGGGAAAATTTGACAGTTCTCCTGATATTTATATGGACCTGATTTCAATGCTAATATATACTATACTTATGCTACAGTATGACCTTTTGGTTCTTTATACAACACAGGTCCAACAGCTTTGTGCTAGTGTACCCCCTTATTTGGAAAAGCGGATTTACCTAAGGCCACATTCACACATACCAGGACAATCTTTGTTTCTCAGTTTTTTTTCCACACTGGGACTTGGATTCAAAAAGGTGCAGTTCCAGTCACAGAAAGACCCGGATCCATCATGGACGGCCAGCAAAGACGTGCAAGACTTATGCAATTTCACACAAAAATCACATTTGTGTAAACACAGCCTTAGTTTCAGTGAGTTTCAGTTTTTTCCAGTTATAATTTAAAGATGCTAATGCTGAGAGCTTTACTGAGAAGTAACGTTAGCGATACAATACTGTAGCGTTAAAAGTATGACGAGGAGTGATCACATATATTCAGTTTATTGTTTTATTGTCATGTATTGTTGGAAGTGAAATAGCAGTAACTACGCCAAAGCAAAAACATCTACAAACTTATCTGACAGCCCTCCAGAACTTAACTTAAGAAGTAACTTAAGGTTTGACTTCATCAAAAAATGCAGCGTAAAATAATATTATCTGACACTAAATGTGAACCACAACACCAGGTTCTTGGGTCTGGATTCCAGTTGTTTCTTCTAATGCAGCGATCCATTTACTTTTCTTTGGCAGATATCTGTAAAAATATATCTCTGACTGCTTTTCATATCTGTTGGTTCTGTCAATCAGACAACAGCTCTTCACCATTTTGTTTTGTTTAGTTTTACTGTTAAGATGCTATTAAAGCCTATGATTCAAATTAATTATGCTAATATCCATACTCATCTGTCAATTTGTTGCCACTCAGTGGCCGTAACCATGGAGACTCGCTAGTTGTGATGTCATGTGCAAACCCTCAATTAGAGGAAGCAGTGTGGTTCAACTTCTATTTTATATGAAAACATGATGTAGTGACTTTTTTCTTGTGTATGAGTCTGTTCAATGAACATTCTGATGACTGCTGTAAACATCTTTGTCCAGTAGGGGGAGTAGAAGACAAAGTATCACACTGTGAGAAGTTATCAGTCAGCATTTTTACTGCTTAGTTACTTCTGTCATTATTTGACAAGCTTGTTTTCTGCATTTATAAATTATTTGGAGCATGTTCTCAAAAAATTAAATCGTGTTAAATGTTAAATAAATAAAAGAACAATCACAGCCCCGAATGCTGATGGTTTTTGTTTTGAGGTTTTATAATTTCCAGAATTTCTACTCTTTCTCCACACCACCTCCCCTAAGTCACAATGAAATATTTCAAAGGAGACAGAATTAGATTTTTTTTTCTTTTAATCCCATAGCCATGAGCATTTTCACCAGTGTGGCCATAGAAGAAAGAAAGGGAATTTTCCTGTCACTCCTATATGTCAGTGATCAGAATCAGAATGGACTTTATTGCCAAGTATGTTTGTACATACAATGAATTTGCCTTTCTGTGTATCTCTGAATACAATACAATCAGTGTCCCATTGAGAACTGCTGGCTCACCACTTTGATTTCAATGAGACTTTAAATCAGTTCATGTTTTCAGACACTACAGTGCAATCTGAACATATAACACCAACATACTTTCATTATGTGACTTGTTTTGCTGCTATTAAAAAGAGAGGGCTTCATGTTTCAACATAAGTTTTATTATAAATGAACAGTGTTGCAGATTACCAACCCCAGTATCACTGCACTTTCACATTTTACAAATACCAGTTATTTAGTGTAATGTGAGTCAGTTTACCCAATGAATGTTTCACCTGAGACATCAATATTTACTAAAATGACCTGTAACGCCTCCAATGAGGGATTAAACAGGAGTCACCACTAAGCCAATATTCTTTGTGTGGGACAGACTGTTTATTTACTTCTCATCCTGTGTTCCTCTACTTGTCCTGTACTGAAGCTGTGAAGTTATTCCAATGACAAGTTGATTTGTTCTTTTATATATTCCATGTCAGCTATATAAAAGTGACTCACATCAGCTGGTGGTGACAAGACTGTTTCTGGAGAGTGGATGGGTCAAAAGTCCACTGTGTAGGATGTGAAACTGTGAATCACTGTGGTTTCATACCCATGTCCAGATGTGTGAAAGAAATACATTTTTAAAGGAAAGTTATGTCGTAAACAGTTACCATAACATTACATAATCGAGTCACAGTCACTTTAAAATAGTAGTGGGAAGGAAGTGTGTTGTAACTTCAGTAGGGAGTTTGTGGAGACAAAACTAATGCACAAATTAGTCAGAATTTTGAGTCAAATATTTCTTAGAACAGAGAAGTGAACGTAAAAGAAAAAAAAATGAAATAAGCATTAATATGACCCACCTAATCTCAGAAAAAGGAAGTAGAGGCTACATTTGTGTTCACGAGACACTAGTACAGAGACTGAGAGAGTTCAGAGCGTGAGAAGAAGACGTGAGAAGAAGACGTAAGAACGGTTGAGATCAGATCATTTAAAATGTCTCTGTGCCTGATGCTAATGCTCCTATTGACTGGTAAGTAGACTTGATATTATAAAAATATTGTGTAATGATTATATCAGTGATTGTTTATGAAGTAACCACCATTTTTACTGTTTGTGTTTAACTCGGCGAGATTTGAGTCTTCTTCAAACGTGGATCTAAAATGAGGTAGAAACAGAAAATTTGTTTTTCAATTCTATTGCTCTAATTTTCTCAACAGCAGTAACTCATGTTTCCACCATCACTGTCAGAGTTGGAGATGACGTCACTCTGCCTTGTGACAAAATAAAAGATCTGAATGATGAATGTAATAGTACTACCTGGCTCTTCAGTGATACAGGAAGTACATCACCACTGTTTGAATATGGGAAGATTCACGAAGATGTTGGATCTAAATCAGACAGCCTGAATGTTACAACAAACTGTTCTCTGGTTATAAAGAAGGTCACAGATGATGATGATGGTCGTTACATCTGCAGACAGTTCAGTAAATCACAACAAGTTACAGAGTCTGATTTTCGTCTGACTGTTATTAAGAGTGAGTATTTCCATCATAACGATTTTTATCAGAATCTACAGAAACATGACAATAATTGTGGTCACAGAGAGAAAGTTTAACATGAAATCACTGATACAGTTACATTATCGTTCTCTGAGTGAGGTTTGACTAAGTTTATTTTTTGTTTTTCTCTCATTTTCTCAACAGCACCAATTCAAGTTTCCACCACCACTGTCAGAGTTGGAGATGACGTCACTCTGCCTTGTGACAAAATAAAAGATCTGAATGATGAATGTAATAGTACTACCTGGCTCTTCAGTGATACAGGAAGTACATCAACGCTGTTTGAATATGGGAAGATTCACGAAGATGTTGGATCTAAATCAAACAGACTGAATGTTACAACAAACTGTTCTCTGGTTATAAAGAAGGTCACAGATGAGGATGATGGTCGTTACATCTGCAGACAGTTCATATCAGGACGACGACGAGGAGCAGACTTTCAGGTTGTTCTGTCTGTTATTAACAGTGAGTATTTCCATCATAATGATTTTATTAGAGTGTACTGAAACATGATCAACACAGGATGTGAAGACACCACCAGTCGGACTAAGTTTAAGTTACTCTAAGGTGACCAGACATCCTCTTTTTGAGAACTAAAAATGTGTCAAACTCAAACACTGAAACACTTTTAAACTTGTCTGGGATACTGTTCGATTACTACAGCCTCAAACATGTTTACATTGAATTTGCGTTGTGTTTCTCTGTGTGTCCCCCACAGAAGGGTCCTCTTTTTTCACAAACTCAAATCTGGTCACCCTAAGTTATTTAGACATCAAATGATATATACTCAATGCAACAAAGAAGAGCTTTTAACTTTTACTCTATACTTTGATCTGGAGACTAGAATACGATCAACAGTTCCAGGGCCGAGATTTTTCATTGTACCGTTTGTTGGTTTTTATCTTGTTTTAGGAGAAGAAGCAACATCAGCAGCAGCAACAACACCTACGTTGATAACATTGTTGACAACAGCAACAACACGTAAAACAACTGATCGACCATCAGCAACTGCAACGACAACAACAGTGGAGACGCAGAAAACCACAACAGCTAAATCAACCACAGATGAAACATCCACAACGGCAGGTACATCATTAACAGTGAGACTACATCAAAACTGTCATGTCTCCCTTTTACATGTGAATATTGAAGAAAATGGAGAATTAAGTTATTTTTAAATGTCACTATCACAGAACAACTTTGGAGCTCTGTCTGAACTAACACCCTGTTTCATGTCTTGATCTCTCTGAAGTTTTTTGGACCAGGTTTGTCTTTGTTTCTGTGGGTTTGGCAGCACTCACACTAACTGTTGTGTTGGTCAACATGTCGACGACAACTAAAGGTGAAACATTACCAGATTAAACTTTGAGAAACGAGACGTTTGGTTGAATCTAAAGTAGAATTCCTCTTCTGTCTTTTTCAGGTTACAAAGGTCACAGTGGAGAGAATGTGAGTTCTAAAACTGAATCATCAAACATTTCTGAGAAACTTTCTACTTGAATATTAACTTAGTTTCTTTAGTTAAAACGGATTTGTGTATATACAGTTCTGGTGACATTTCGTGTTTTCACAGGTGCGCAACAATGAAGATGAAGGTGTGGTCATCTATGAAAATGTTGATGCTGCATCTGTTAGACCCTACAGATTAACAAATTAATAGTCAAGATATCTCTTAGCTGTCAGCAATTTAGAATAGAAAAGGTGCTTGTTTGTGCTGTAGCTATAATGTAATGATGCTTTTAATTTTGGCTGCTTATATGAGGCGACATAGGGCAACACATGAAGAAACTTTTATCATTCTTTTATTATGTACTGAAATAAAACTTAAAATTCTAAATTAAATTTCCTTTTTTTCTTCAAAAAAAAAGATGTTGGGTCTTAATGATTCTTAAACAACACTGATGAAGAAGCATTAAGGAAACGCTTTGATGTCTAAGCAGTAAAAGATTGTAATGGCGAACTGTGACCTGACGGAGGTGGTGGCGCTGTTCACCAGCTTTTTTGCCTGCTTTTTTGCTGCTCACACCATTTCAGGCTGTGAGCAGCTTAGACCTCGGGTTTTATCACCTAATGCAGAAGATTAGGTTTTAACTTTCAATCACTGAGAATGTGGTGAATTTTTTTTATTATTATTTATTTATTTTTTTTTTTTTACAGCATGGTTTACAGTATGAATTTATAATTTGAGAAAAGATCAATAAGTAATTCAAGTAATTTGAAAAAAAAAAGAATTTGTTAGTGTTATATTCTGCAAAATGTCACGTAATGCAATGAATAAGTGGTTAGTGTTTGTTTTGTTTAAAGCACTGGAAATTTTGTACACATGCACACACACACATGTTTGTACAGCTATCTTTGTGAGGACACTCGTTGCCATAATGTATTCCCTGGCTCTTTACCTTAATCTTAACCATCTCAACTAGAAGCCTAACCCTAAGCCTTACCCAAACACTAACAGCCATAACCTAAATGTATTATTTACCTAAAACTGAGTTTTAACCCTCAAACAGCCTCGTAAAAAAAGGTGAGGACCAGCCAAAATGATGCTGTAAAACTTAAACTGGTCCTCAGAAAGATAGCTGTACAGGTTCACACACACACACACACACACACACACACACACACACACACTAATGCCAGCAATGACCAACAATCCTCTGGCATCAGAATCAACTTGAAATTCAGAGTTTTTGGTCATGGAGCTGTATCTGTCCTCAGTTTGTTGTTATTGTCAGATATTTTCCAACATGTTTTACTCAGTAATGCGCAGTTTATGCTTCGGCATGAATTTCACAACGTAGCTATGGTGACGCCTCAGACTCTGACAACAACAACACCCCTGCTGCATGATGCAATGTGTCATTTTCTTCTGGTTTCATTGATGAAAGTCATCAATGAGTGTATATATATATATATATAAAAGAATTCAGACAAACACTCAACAACTTCTTATTTTTAACTGTGTGCCAACTTTGATTACCCAAGAACAAAACCAGTACCAGGAACCTCAGAGTCTTGGCTTTATGAACAGCATTCAGTTGGTTGTGTCCTTCAGGTTTTTTTTTTTTTTTTCAACAACACTGGAACGATGGGAGGTTAAGTCATCTTCCATAAGTTATATTGCCAAAACAGCCCTTATCACCACCAACCTCTGAGAAGCACATGCTTTATTTTCATTTCCAGATTCAAATTGTCTCCAGGCTCCAAGTAACAGCGATGTTGTTTGAGGCAGACTGGGCCTTTTTGTTGGGAGACGGTTACACACCTCATACCTTTCCACATCAGCTGAGTGATGACGATCCTCCTTCTGTTTAACCAATCAGATTCGACCACAATCTCTGAGCCAATCATTTGACTGAAGAAATTCATGTTGTCTGTCTGTTCCCATGAGCCTTGTGTCATTCAGGTGATTATGTAATCATGTTCAGTGGCTCAAACCTCCAGATCTCGACTGCTGCTGCTGCTGTTGTAGCCACATTCTCAACGAAAAACACTTCCCTCTCAGGTCTTACGACAAGCTGCGATGACGAACCACCGGGTTACAAACTGTAGAAATAACAGGAAAATACACAACAATATAACCTTGCACAACAGCATGTTTTGTTTTTTTTGTTTTTTTTTTCCATCAAATGCTCATTTAAAGTAAAAAGTAATTTTATTTTTTGAGATTTACGTGTACAATGCTCAGTCAATTCAAAAATAATTACAAGTGATACCAGTGCATGAACAACATCTGTTTATTTGATCATCATTTGTGAGTAAAACCTCCAGAGCTCTGATGTTGTTGTAGCCACATCCTCACCAAAATACTCAGTTCTGAGAAACTGGGAAGTGTCAACAAATCTTAGACCAAAGTGTTATTATGTTGTTCTTAGTGCTGTTATTTAACTAGAATTCATCTCCCATTATGGAATCTTTACTATTTTATGTTTAGAGGGGTTCTTGAAGAAGAGTAATTCAAGTCAAAGAATATTCCATCTTTAAGTGGACAAACCCGGTCTGAACAGAGTTTGAGAGCTACACAACTTCAGCAGTGAGCGGGTGGAGACAACACATCACGCTGCATATTGGTCGCTCCTGTAAATTGTTTAAAAATTGAAAAACTGTTAGTTTACAGAGTCTGATTGTTCCCAAAATGGTGAAACTGTTGTAGAGTAGAAGTGAATGAGATGTGCCTGCGTTAACACTGACGTCACAAAGAGGAGGAGACGACAATGAGGAAGTAAACGCTACATTTTCCTTCATGAGACACTAGTACAGAGGCTGAGAGAGTTCAGAACGTGAAGAACAATGGTTGAGATCTGATCATTTAAAATATCTCTGTTCCTGATTCTGATGCTTCTATCCACAGGTAAGGAAACTCATAACATTTCATTAGACATTAGTAGACAATAGTACAAACAGAAAAGCTATACTGTTGTCTAAGTTTATTTATTTTTTTTTTTTCTATTTCTCTCATTTTGTCAACAGCAGCAACTGAAGTTTCCACCATCACTGTCAGAGTTGGAGGTGACGTCACTTTGCCTTGTAAAAATATAAAAAACCTTAATGATAAATGTCGCCGTATTGCCTGGCTCCTCAGTGATTCAGGAAAGACGTCAACGTTGTTTGAACATGGGAAGATTCACAAAGATGTTGGATCTAAATCAAACAGACTGAGAGTTACAAAAAAATGTTCTCTGGTTATAAAGAAGGTCAGACTTAAGGACGATGGTCTTTACACCTGCAGACAGTTCATATCAGGACGACAACAATACACAGACTCTCAGGTTCATCTCTCTGTTACCAACAGTGAGTATTTACATCGTAATGAATTTATCAGAATCTCCTGAAACATGACAATCTTCATGTAAATTTTCATGTGAGGACACTGACAGTTACATTATTTTTCTCTGTGTTGACACATAATATATTGTACTAAGATGACTTTCCCGCTCAAGTTACTAAAGATGATGTAAAGATTTTGTCACTGTGAAGTTTGTTGGCTTTTGTCGCATTTTAGGAGAGGAAACAACAACAAGAAGGACGACAAAAACAACACTAACTACAACTACAACTACAACGACACTGACGACGACAACGGCTACAGCGCGTAAAACCACAGCTTACCATCCATCGACAGCAACAGCCATGGAGAAATCTACCAGAGAAACCAATGTAGAAACAGGTGTGCGCTAAGGTCGCCTTTTAAATGATTCATTATTGTAGTTTGACTCAGTGTCCAGACGCCTTCGTGTCCACAGGTTCAGTGATTGATTTTCCTGTGGCTTTTTATTCATGTTGTTACTGTGGATGTAAACATGGAGAATGCTCTCACTCTACGGTTTGCTGGCTTTTCTCATTTTTATTAGAGGAAACAACATCAGTGACTCCATCTGAAACTTCATTTCCACTTAGGATATCACTGATCGTTGTAACTGTGGCTTTAGCAGCTCTCATTATAACTGTTGTAGCAGTCGTCAGGAGGAAGAGAACCAAAGGTCAGAACATTCACAGATTAAACCTGTGAAGTTTTCTTCAGTTTTCCGTATTGAACATGAGCTCTTTTTGTCTTTTAAGGAAACAGAACACAGACGGGTAAAAACACTGTGAGTCTCTAAACTGAATCATTAAATATTTGTAGATGTTTTTTTTTTTAAGTTTCCACTGCTGGAACTAGAAAACTGTAACTAGACTGTGTTTGTCCAGGAGCTGAGCGTAAACCCTGATGTGATTCAACCTGGTCGAGAAACCGGTCGTCAACAGGTATTTTTTCTCCAACAGGAACCAGTTTAACACTCTATGTTGGATCAAATTTCTTCTTTCAAGGGAGATGAAAGTCATCTGATGGAGAAACAAGAATTACAAACACTAGCTTGAGCAAGTGGGTTCTACATAGTTAGTTAAACAAAACAAACAAACAACAACAACAAAAAACTAAGACAGAAAACATGGAAATAGTTGTGGCTTACACGGTGAAACAAAATGTTCACCATTACTCTAGTACCCCCATTTTAACATTTTGACAAAAACGATAACAACAAGGATAATGATGCAATGTTCTTGTTTATATTAATCCACTCCTGCTTGTAGTTTTAAGAATTAAGTACAACTTAACTGAAGAAAATTCTGATTCTCTACACTTAACCTAAAAAAACACACTTTCAGAAGAACGATTAGTCTTAGAAATAGAATATGGTGCATGTCAAGGTGTCTGTCTACAGTACCTACAACAAATACTCCAACCCTCGGATGTTAAACGGAATCATGGTCCACATAATTGGGCTTTTTACACAAAAAAAATTACAAAAACGAATCTTCATTGACAACATTGAGTAAATAAACCAATCACAGCACTGTGTCTGTTCGGATAGATCGTAGTTCTCTTGCAGAAGCTTTTACAAGCCGCTGCCAAGAATCATCCCCACATCATGATGCTGTCACCACCAATTATTCACCTCTTGTCCACCTCTGCATGAAGACTGAGCATAACTGCTTTATTGTGTACCATGAAGAAGAAGTGGCCTAATGTTAATGTTTACCACTTAGGGACAAGAAACCATATATGGTAACTTCATTTACCTCAATCTTCTAGATGAAAAAGAAACATTTTGAAGAGATTTCCAAGTATTTCAGTGAGTGCTCATAAACGGTTAAAGGGAGTGAATACTTATTCATATATTTTCATAAAAGACATTATTTTGCAAAAATCAGTTTTCACATTGATAGTAAAATCTTTGAGTTTGTGCATTTGTTTGGTTTTTCTTGTCTGGTTTGTCTCTGTAAGTGAAGAATTTGATCCACCGTCTGTCTTCACTGTGTAGGCTGATGTTGCAGATGATGTTTACTACACCTCCATCAGATACATCAAGAACACAAACAGTAAAGCCAGGGTAACATGTCTGATTGGTTATTACTGGTCTGAACAAATATGTACAACTCTCCAGTGGATGAACCCTCATGATTTTTGTTTGTTTGTTTCTCTGGTTTCACAGGTTCGGGGTAAATCTAATGAGGGTAATGCAGTGACTTACAGCACCGTCAAAGCTCCGCCCACTTTAGCCGGAGCCTCCACTGATCCCCAAAGCCTCTACTCCACCATCACATCACCACACATCTAAGAAGACACTGTTGCCATATTAGAATCAGCCATTTTTAACAGTGTTGCATTGTGCTGCAATTGCTGTGTAATTTTATCCCTCTAGAGGGTGTAGTGGAGCAAGTATCACACTGTGAAAAGTAGCTGTAAGTAAATCATTTGGCCTCTTGCAGTGTGCAAAGTATAAAAGAAAAAAGTTAAATATTTATTTTCAGGGATGAAAGGTGAAATTGAATGTTTTTGCATTGTTGCTTTTTCTAATGATTAAGTTCTGTTTAAGCAAATGTCTGTTAAGATTGGACAAGAGTAGAGGATATATATACAATATTTGAACTGGATGTGGCTGTTGAGGTGAATTTATCAATAAGTGGGAAAAATGAAAACAGACACATTTTGGGTTTTGATTTTCTTCTTATTATTATTGTTATTAAATATTATTATTATTATTATTATTATTATTGTTGTTGTTGTTATTAGTAATAGTAGTAGTAGTAGTAGTAGTTGGGACAGTGCACATTAATGAACTTTGATACGTTAGTCATCACTGTAAATGCTCTGGACTTAGCACAAATGCTAATTTTCAGCCATAGCCCAAGGCAGATACACAAGACATACCCAGACGACTGTAAAACAACAATCATACAACAGACAACTACAGAACCAGACACCGATAGACAATACATCGAAACAGACAACATTAAGACAAAACATTTGACCCACAATTCTACAAAACATTTAAGACCAAGAACCCTGAGAGTATGCATCCGATTAATAAAACTATTTGGGCTATGTGAGTAAATAATGTGATTTATTGTTAACCAATGTTTTTAAAGTAAGTATTTGTTGCAGTTTCTGATGTAACTGTGTTTCTCTTACAGATGAGACCATCTGGGAGAATTTAGTCCTGTACCTCTATACACTACAGTCACCTCTAGTCAGAGCTCTCATTACTCGTCCTTGAGTGTTTTTTCTCTGGATGAATTCATTCAGTGGTGGTGGAGGCAAAACTTTAAAAATGAGACAGACATCATAAAGATTTGGTAGCTGTCTGGATCATATGTTTTTTTTGGGACGTTATAGTAAGTAAATCATTTGGTTCCATTTTCTCTGAAAGAATGAACGTAGAAGGAACACAACTCTCCGTGCTAGTGTTTTTCCTTCCCCTGGTTCATTCCTGGCTGCACATTTTCAAGTTATAGTTTCAATTCTAGGACTCAACTAGATTAAATTTTCATCAAGCAATGCAACAATGCAGAGTACTTTTAATCGAAGGAGGCTGGTGTTCAGCTTTCAAATGCCAAAACGTTTCATCCCCTGTTAATACATGACTTCTCGGTGCGGCGCTTTGTGGAGAGCATCCAACTGAGTGTAGTATTTTTAAGTATATTGTTAAACATTGATACAAAGGTCAAATTAGCATGAGTAAGGGAGACTGACACGTAGACTGCTGCAGCATTTCATTGTGTTTGTTGACATACTTTGCTGTTTGTAACTATTTTCATATTCATCAGAGAGAGATAAGGCCTCCTGAGATATTCTATTTAAGGGTTGTAGAATAAAATTCAAATTACCAAAAGGATTTTTTTGATTAAAATGATTGATTGATTTGATTGAAAACCAGAACAGCGAGGTGAATGGCTGAGACCGATGCCGACACGTGGAGTCAGATCTAGCTCGTCCTCGTCCCCCTCGTCCATAATTTATTAAAGGCATTTTCCTTTTTTTTTTTTTTTTAACTTTAGTGTTTTTGCCCTCAAGCAAAGAGCACCATGTTCAGTAGTTCAGTTAGTTCTTAGTTCCAGGCAGCACTCTGACGTTTTTATACCTGTGTTGAAGTTTTTCATGTGAATTGTATAGAGAATAGTAGGGCCAAAGACCTGAATCCATAGCTCCAGACAAGTCTGCATAGGCTGCCGTAGAGTGTTGATTTCAGCAGCTGCAGCAGTAATTGTACAACGGCATGATCTAGTCAGCTTCACATCTTTATGCAATGACAGAAGCTGAGGAATATTCCGTATTGTTTGGATTTTAAATGAGGTACAGATGATGCCATTTTTTAAAATTTTTTTATGTAAATGTATCAGTACAACTTTCATAAAAGGTGTTAAATTGCAGTTGGATATATGTATATACATTTTCAATCTTAAAACATTAAGATATGAACAAATAAAAGAATAGAAAAGCATGTTTAATCAAATGTAATCCTTGTAAAGGTTCTCCACCTCTAGAGCTTCCAACAAAGCTGTTTTTATTAATTAATCACTACAAGATAAGGTAAAGCATGATACGATATGACAGACGTCAACAGTGAGTCATTTAAAAAGCATTGTTTCAATATTTGGCAGTAAGGGTTGACATCATAAACTGAATAAGAAGGGACAACATGTCGCCACTTCCTTGCATTGGTCAAATTGATGCAATTCCTTCGCAACTATCTTGTGAGTTTGGAGGCAGTGTCAGAGGTTAACGTCATGTTAACGATCACCAGACCCCACTTCCTCCAGACTCACTTGTGTTTTGGTTTAATTAATACTGCGCTCTGCTTTACCTGGATTATACACACTTTAATTTTCAACACTCCCATAGGACAGCTTTATGGGTGGTTGACATGACAACTGATAGTCGCCGCTATGTCACATCCTGTTTCAAATAAACAAATAGAACGAAACTTATGCAAACAATTGACAATGTACCATTATATTAATTACCTAAAACGACAGAAACCATCCACTAACAAGGAGAAAGTGGAGCCTATGACCTATAGCCTGCAGCCAGCCACCAGGGGGAGCTCTTCTTCTTTTGACTTCAACATTGAGGAGAACTTCTGGTGTCTATTTTTATACAGTCTATAGTTGATATCTTCAACATTTATGCAAACCAACGTGATAAAACCTCTATCTGTCTGGTTTGCTGATGGTAGAGTCGAGGTTTCTGGGATCAGCGGAAAATCCGTCAGAAGAAGCAGAGTAGGAAGCTTTCACAGCACTGTAGATCACAGCACCACCTTTGTCATCATCATAACCACAAACCTAGAGGGGTACACACACAAACATAACACAACTTGGGTCCTGACTGTTCTGTTAACATCTCCACTATGATCCACTGGAGATCTTACCTGGGCTTTGGCTTTACTCTTGGTCTTCTTAGTGTATCTGATGGAGGCGTAGCAAACACCATCCTCAGGTTCAGCCTTCGCAATGAACACAACATGATGACTGCTCAGTGTATGTGGATTTACACTCTTGGTCATACATCTTACACAATTCATTTCAAATCTAGCAACAGAAACTTAGCTCACATTCTCAGAGTGAATCAGAACTAATTCGAACATAACATGTGATCTCACTGGTTGTTGGACCAGACTGAGTTTCTCCAGAGTTTAAGCTCATTCCCTGCACAAATACAGTTGAGGGACACTCAGTCAGAGCTTTACAGCGGAAACAACAACATATCAACATATTTATCTCTCGATAAGATGATCTTTCTTTTCATTGCTAACATTTACTGTAGCAAAACAGATCTTATTTGTTTCTTAGTCTTTGTCATGTGTAGAATTACTGTACATAGTTAACAATGAATTGGACACACTGCAACTCTTAGGTTATAACTTAGCATGTGCATTTAAATTTGTGTTGAGACTCACTGTGTGTTTTTCCGAGTCTCGTTTGTTTCCTGAAAAGACAAAAAGTCAAGAGGTTCAACAAAGGAAAAGGTTTGTCGAAAGAGTTTGATCAGTGAATGTTCTCACCTTTAGTTTTTCTCCGTTTGATGATCGCAATAAAGAACACAACAATGAAGAATGCTGCCAAACTCACACAAACAATAACGTACAGCATCGACCAGCTATTATGAGGAGCTGAATGAAGTGGAAACAACAACAACGAACACGGAGACTGAATCAGAAAACATCTACACCAGCCCAGAAGAGTCAGCCTTATGAGTTAGAGAGAAAGACATGTCCTGATTTTACCTTGTGGCGTTTTAGTTGACGGTGTATTAACTTTACAACAATAGTTTTTGATTCTCACCTGAGGACTGAGGGCTGAAGGTAAACAGCTGAACTTCATTAGTGTGAACATCTGTCACTTTACACTTCAATAACTCATAAATCCTCTGATTAAGGTGAGATAATGTAAATGTCGCAGGGTCAGAACAAGAGCCTGGCGATGTCTCCATGTCTGATATTTCCTCTTCATCCTCATACAGCCACACCACTCGGTGTCTGCAGTGATCATAATCCAACACAGAGCAGTACAAGACAACTTTATCATTGTCCTCATTTTCAGTCACTGGAGAAGATGGAGATATTGAGAAAGACAACAAGAGGAAAATGAACCTCAACACTGTGATCAAAATTATTGTCATGTTTCACTATGTTGTTCTAATGAGACAGTTTGACCTGGAAACATTATGATGGAAATACTCACTGCTAATAATAGACAGATAAACGTAAATGTCTTCTCCTTGTTGTCGTCCTGATATGAACTGTCTGCAGCTGTAACGACCAACATCATCATCTGTGACCTTCTTTATAACCAGAAAACAGTTTGTTGTAACTCTCAGTCTGTCTGGTTCAGATTTGATCTGTCCAAGATTAACCAGCTCTACTGATGTACTCTGTGAACGAGTGAATATCCAGGTAGTACTGTCACAGTTCTCCTGTCCATCTATTACATTTTCACAAGACAAAGTGACGTCATGTCCAAGTCTCACAGTGACATATGAATGTTGTCTGGTTGCTGCTGTTGAGACAAAGACAGAAATGTCTGAATGAAGTAACATTAGTGATATTAATACAGCGATGGAACTGAATGTGTTTTCTATGTATCCTTACCTGGAAACTGAAGCATCAGGATCAGGAATAAAGACATTTGAATCCATCTGAATTCAACCATTGCTCTTCCCTGTCTCTCACGTCCTCTTCTCTCGTCCTCACGTTGATGAATGACAAAGTCTCTAAAGAGGTTTCTACTTAAAGATGAAAATAACATGTGACTAATGCGGCTAGTGAGGTCACTTCCTCATAGAGACTTTGTCGGGGTGGAGGTTTTTCTAGTTTATCAGTTTCACAGAAATGGTCCATTATCTTTTACACTTGAGTATCTCTTGCATTTCTGTTTCCTCATTATTGTTTTTTTGGTTTTTCATTTATAATTTTGTTCATATACAGACTGAGCATCAAAGTCATTAAAACCGGCTATGATCAACTGGAGCTCACAACTCTTCATTAGCTTCTCTCAACAAACTGAGTTATTCTTGAAAATGGAACAACCATCAGATACGACAAAGAGAAGTTTCACACGGATGGATGACTGTTCATTTCTGTGTCGTTTTACCAAGTCTGAAAGAAAACACGTCTGTCTGAGTTAAAAGAAGGAAACTTAATAGGCTGACATTAGTAGTTGTGAAGTGTCACTTCCTTAGAGCGACTTTCAGTCTGCGTCTTCTGACCTCTGTTGCTAGTCAACGATGTTAAATTAGAATGTGTCAGATCTTTGTGTAGATAACCGAATGGTGAAACATAGTTTTTAACGTATCAACGTCCACATTTGTTGTATTCTTAGGACCTTCGTATCCTCAGTGTTTTACCGTCATGGAAACAGTTTAAAGGTTGTTGATCAGTGACAGAGGTGTGTGAAGATTGTTAGCTGAGATAAGTGCTCTGTTTTTAGCTGGTTATTATTAGGCTGATGTTGGAACATCTGAATAACTCCAGTTAACAATCTAGAATGGTGTTTAAAAAAAAGAAGATTAAGATAAAAATACATCTAGCAAAAACACACACATACGCAATTTAAACACCTCCACAAATGGTATCATTATGTGTAACACACTTCCTCAAATGACCACTTAGTTATCCTTTGCTTCCAGCTTTTACTGCCCGCACTGCATTCAGTGACATTCATTAATAAGGCCACATCTCAAAAAGAAGTTTGTTTTGATCAGGTTAGGGGAAGGGAATGGTAGGCTATGGGACGAGATGGCAATGGATGTGGATGGAAGGGACGAGAGGAATTAGAGGGGATGTGTGGGGATGGGATGTGGAGGAACTCTAGGGAGGTATGGGGTCCTTCAGTTTTCTCTTTGGAAAGAGGGACGCCAAGACTGGCGTCAGGGGCAGACATTTGATGGGGCTGTGGGCTGGGGGTAACGATGAGTATGTGGGTTTGATGGTAAGAAAATACTTCAGCAGGTACTCATTGAACCACACCACACCACACAACCATGTGACTTTCAACAGAGGGATTAGCTTAGCCCTACTACTACTAAAACCACTAGCCTTACCTTTTTCCATTTCCTACTTAGCCATAGCCACTCACTTGCTCAATCTGCTGCCAGGGTCATGTTGTTTACTGCAACCCTCTGATCTCTACTGTGAATGCCCAATGAATCACACAGGAGAGCAATAGTGGATTTTGCCACAAGGCCACGACAACCCACCTCCATCGACCTTCCACTGTCAGCTTCTCCTATCATCTCTCCATATCTAGAACTCTTGCACTCATTAGCCTCCTCAGCGCTG
This sequence comes from Mugil cephalus, assembly GCF_022458985.1. Lineage (NCBI taxonomy): Eukaryota > Metazoa > Chordata > Actinopteri > Mugiliformes > Mugilidae > Mugil > Mugil cephalus. Next base: position 2,841,045 of record NC_061790.1, read on the forward strand.
TCTTACCACGGGACAGTAAGCTCAATAACATACACTACCTTCTCTACTTCCAATCCCAACAGCAAGTCTGGGAGTGCTAACTATCTGCGCTGGAACAACAGCTGCCCAAGAAGAAATATCAAGGGTTGCTGGGGGAAAGGGATTGGGTTAGGGATGGGAAGGGAGAGGAAACAGATACGTTGGTAGGAAATGGATTAGACTGGAAAGAAGGAACTCGATGGCTAGCTGTCGCTGAGATGGAGGTGTTTGAATTAAAAAAAGATGAAGAACCGATGGAATACAAAAGGTACCAGGTTGGACGACGTGGCTCTGCATATGAGTGAAGTCGTGGAGGGTTCACCCATCTTTATCATCAGTGATTCCACTACTCTATTTATTGTCAGGTTTGTCATAAGATATTTCAGGTGTTTTTTTGTTTTCTTTCCTGTGACGTGGAAGTTGTTGGGTTTGAGAGAGAGAAGTAAAAAAGCCACACTAGAAAGTCAGTCATCGTGATTTATTTATTTAAGTCATTAGTTGGTTAGAGCTTACAAAGAGAAAGATAAAGATAGCATTAAGAATTCAAGTTCATCACAGTCAAGCACTTCATAATAAATTCAGGTAAGGTCAATTCATCTATCCTGCTAAACATTAGAGGTCTGTTGGGCATAGAGATCATGTCTATGTCTCTTGGATGTCAGTATGCAGTTAAACAGTTTACAACAGTAAACGCTATTGTGATTGGTTGAAGCATTGTGTCATCACAACATACATCCTAAGAGCCACTCAGATTGGCTCAGGTGTTTCCCTAAATGGCTGCTCAGCTCTGTGCCATGCTCTTTGCACCGTCGACCTCTACAACAACCTACAGCCGTCTGAAATCAGCGTCCACTGAATTGCAAGTACGTTAAGGTTCGGCAATGGACTCGTCTCCGTGGTGAGTTGATGTTGAAGTTGTTGATCAGTGGAGTCTGACTGAAGCAGGAGGGTCTCCAGAGTTTTCATAGATCACTGAACCTTCACCTTCACCTCCATCATTCTGCACCTGTGGAAAACAACACCACAAACAAACATCACAAACACTGGTTTTACTCTGTCAAGATGGACCTGTACAAATGTTTGAATGTTCAGAGTTTAAACTCACAGTGTTTTCTTCCATCTGTGTCTTGTTCTCTGAAAAGACAAATGAGAGAGTCCACTTTAGCTTCAACAGCCAAACTCCAGGTTCATCAAAAGCTTTTTCTGACTAAAACTTTCATCTGTGAATGTTCTCACCTTTAGTTTTAATCCACATGTTGACTGTAACAACAGATATTAAGAGTGCTGCTAAACCCACAGACACAATGATGGATCTCAACAAATAAGAACAATGTGTTTTGGCTTCAGGGTTTTGTTCTGTGGAGAAAATAAGATGCATTCAAGGTGTGATAAATACATGTTGTAGATCTGAACTGTTAAGATCTAAGAACAAAAGAAAAAGCAGTAAAATGTCATTTGACATTTGCTGTTAATCACATGTAAAAATATAAGATTTGATATTTAAACTCATCTCAAATTACTTTAAAACTTTTTCAGTTGTTTTCTCACCTGAGGACTGAGGGCTGAAGGTAAACAGCTGAACTTCATTAGTGTAAACATCTGTCACTTTACACTTTAATAACTCATAATTGCTCCGATTTAGGTGAGATGATGTAAATGTCACAGGGTCAGAGCAGGAAGGTGGTGATATCTGCATGTCTGATATTTCCTCTTTACCCTCATACAGCCACTCCACTGTGTATCTACATGCATCATAATCCAACACAGAGCAGAACAAGGTGAGTGTTTTATTGTCCTCATGTTCAGTCACTGGAGAAGATGGAGATATTGAGAGAGAAAGACAACAAGAGGAAAATTAACTTCATCACTGTGATCAAAATTATTGTCATGTTTCACTATGTTGTTCTAATGACCTGGAAACATTATGACGGAAATACTTACTGTTAATAATAGACAGATAAACGTAAATATCTTCTCCTTGTTGTCGTCCTGATATGAACTGTCTGCAGGTGTAACGACCAACATCATCATATGTGACCTTCTTTATAACCAGAGAACAGTTTGTTGTAACTCTCAGTCTGTCTGGTTTAGATCTGATCTGTCCAAGATTAACCAGCTCTACTGATGCAATTTGTGGTGAATGCCTGTACAACCAGCTAGTACTGTCGCAGTTCTTCTGTCCATTGATCACATTTCCACAAGACAAAGTGACATCATGTCCAAGTCTCATAGTGACAGATGAATACTGTCCAGTTGTTGCTGTTGAGACAAAGACACAAATATGTAAAATGTGCCTTCACTTTAGAGGAGCTGTCATGCCCTCCACTTTTCTTACAGTCTATGATAGTTAGTGTGAGGATCATTTTAGAGTCAACACAAGTTTGTGTCTCATCTTTGGTTTCCAACAACCTAAACATGTCTGTGTGGATTAAAGGAAGAACACTGAATGAAGTAACATTAGTGATATTAATGCAGTGATGGAACAGAATGTGTTCTCTATGTATCCTTACCTGGAAACTGAAGCATCAGGATCAGGAATAAAGACATTTGAATCCATCTGAATTCAACCATTGCTCTTCTCTGTCTCTCACGTCCTCTTCTCTCGTCCTCACGTTGATGAATGACACAGTCTCTAAAGAGGTTTCTACTTAAAAAAATGACTCTAAGTGACTAAGGCGGCTGGGTTTGTGAAGTGTCACTTCCTCAGAGTAACTTTAGTCTGCGTCTGGATGTTAAAACGTTAAAATAGAACGTCTCATCTGACACATCGGTTTTAACGTGTCAACGTACACGTTTGATGCATTTTTATAACGTAATTATCCATAGTGTTTTACAGTGAGGGAAACAGTTGGTTGTTGATTAGTTAGTTGAGGTAAATGTTGTTCTGTTTTTAGCTGCTTATCATTAGACTGATGTTGCAACATCTTTTAGGTTGTTGCTCATCTGCTGAAGCCAGTGCAACATCCTGTTTGTCACCGTGTGAGGCAAGTGTTTGTTCACCATAGAGAGGGTGGAACAAGGCTCAGATGGGTGGTATGCACCTTTCACTGTCATTATACTGTACATACAAGGAAACTAAGGTGCACTAGCTGGAATGGTGTTTAAGTACAAATGTAGAAAATATGCACATCTAGGAAAAAGACCCAGTTCAAACACACACAACACAGCCACGGCAAATAGTATCATCATGTGGAGTGCTGAGCCACTGTGTATGCACATGTCACCATCTTGGTTCTAAACTATGTCTTCAGACACTAGGTCTGGGGATTTCTACAGGTAGATTGTTTCTAATTTGCTTTGCTGCCTAACCATAACCCAAACCCTAACCCTAATCATGACCCTAACCCTAGCTTTAACACTAACCCTAGCCCTGAATCTCTGAATTGCAACTCAACAATGCATTAATATGACTTCCCACTGCTAAAAATGTCAGGTGTCACCCCACTTTTCTTCAACCGATTTCTATTTTAGCATTTTCCCACTCATTCTCTTTTTAGCTCAATCTTTTACTTTTTCTGAATCATTCAACTTCAACTTCTTCTCCTCTCTTTGTTTGGAAAAGTGTCACTTCCCGTACAGTGGGAAACGGTAAAGTAGAGACGTGGTGAGATGATGCCTGATATTTTCAACATCAGTGAGAAGTCATGTGAATAGAGGCACTATCGAGTTGCAATTCAGAGGTTTAAGGCTAGGGTTGAGGCTAAGTTTAGGGTCAAGGCCAAGTTTAGGGTTAGGGTCAGGGTTAAGCCTAGGATTAGGGTTACCGTTAGGAATTAGAACAAATTAGTGGGAATCTATATGTAGAAAGTTAAACCCGGAATCTGAAACCACAGTGTACAAACACAGTGTTTTAGCAGTGAATGCAGTTCATTTCCTCAAAGTCTCTATGAGGAAGTGTCAACACTAAACACATCAGTCACATGTTATATCCATTTTTAAGTGGAAACCTCTTCAGAGACTGTGTCATTCATCAATGTGAGGACAGAGAAGAGCAATGGTTGAATTCAGATGGATTCAAATGTCTTTATTCGTGATCCTGATGCTTCAGTTTCCAGGTAAGGATACATAGACTGAACACATTCAGTTCCATCACTGCATTAATATCACTAATGTTACTTCATTCAGTGTTCTTCCTTTAGCCCACACAGACATGTTTAGGTTGTTGGAAACCAAAGTTGAGGCACAAAGTTGTGTTGACTCTAAATGATCCTCACACTAACTATCATAGACTGTAAGAAAAGTGGAGGCCATGACAGCTCCTCTAAAGTAAAGGCACATTTTACATATTTGTGTCTATGTCTCAACAGCAACAACTGGACAATATTCATCTGTCACTATGAGACTTGGACATGATGTCACTTTGTCTTGTGCAAATGTGACAGATGGACAGAAGAACTGCGACAGTACTAGCTGGATATTCACTCATTCACAAGGAACAGCAGTAGAGCTGGTTGATCATGGACAGATCAGATCTAAACCAGACAGACTAAGAGTTACAACAAACTGTTCTCTGGTTATAAAGAAGGTCACATATGATGATGTTGGTCGTTACACCTGCAGACAGTTCATATCAGGACGACAACAAGGAGAAGACTTTCTGGTTGATTTGTCTGTTATTACCAGTGAGTATTTCCCATCATAATGTTTCCAGGTCAAACTGTCTCATTAGAACAACATAGTGAAACATGACAATAATTATGATCACAGTGATGAAGTTGGATTTCCTCTTGTTGTCTTTCTCTCTCAATATCTCCATCTTCTCCAGTGACTGAACATGAGGACAATGACACACTCACCTTTTTCTGCTCTGTGTTGGATTATCATCCATGTATTCACACAGTGGAGTGGCTGTATGAGGGTAAAGAGGAAATATCAGACATGAAGATATCACCACCTTCCTGCTCTGACCCTGTGAAATTTATATCATCTCACCTTAATCAGAGCATTTATGAGTTATTGAAGTGTAAAGTGACACATTTTTACACTAAGAAAGTTCAGCTGTTTACCTTCACTCCTCAGTCCTCAGGTGAGAAACAAATTATTTTCTATCATCTGTTATTTTAAAGGTAACTCAGAGTATGTTCTCACTGTACTGATGGTTGAAGATTTCTATTGGTTTTGTCCAGGTGAAGCTGCAACAAGGTAAAAGCAGGGCATGTCTTTCTCTGTGTTCGTCTCATCTTTTTAATTCATTCTTCTGAATATCAGACTGACTCTTGGCTGCTGGTTTATATTTTCTCTGACTCAGCCTCACTCTTCTTTCACGTTGTTTCTGCTTCATTCAGCTGGTCAATGCAGTAAGTTATTGTTCCTGCGTCTTTAGTTCTTTAGTGTTGTGTTCAGTGTTGAGATCATGAGAAGGAAAAAACATTCACAGATTACAGTAGATGATTTTGTGGCCTCAGGGTTGTGGAAATGAAAGATGGCTCTGTAGATAAAATCAGGTGGAGTGGTGGAGGCCAAGGTGAAGATACCTTCATGTCTGGGTGGAAGGTCCAGCAGTGGAAAAAAGTGAAGGGAGAAATTTTGTAGTCGGTTGTGGAATAGAAGTAGTGATAGATTGGTCAATAGATGGTTGGTGAGACATAAGCGGATATGAGATGGCCTGACGTTCTTCTGAGATGGCTGGAGGTTAGTTTCGGTAGACAATGTGTTGAAGTAATCACGCTGCATGGACGTGGCTGTGTGAAAACCCAGAAGTGTTAAGTTTGAAAAGTTCTGCTCTATTGAAATGTCAGTGGAATTGAATGAGTGTCTCTCAAGAAAACACTTGAGAATGTTAACTATATATACTAGACATGGATGACAAGGAAACCAGCTGCAAAGAAGTGGAAACAAAGCAAAGGATTTTGAGTGTCACTACATCCTTCTCAGAGAGTCAGAGAAGGATGGTGGAAGTTTCTGGAATATACGACAGCCCTGAAGATCATAACATGACAACATTACAGAAAACACGACATTTCAGAAGTCTAGAGAAAGGATTTAGACAGGCCTGTAAAGCTAGCAGATGTAAGATGAGTTCCAGTGCTGTTTGAAGTTATTTTCACCCATCAGAAATTCTACATTTTCTGATAAAAATGACTTAAAAAACATCAGTGGATTTTCAAAGATGTCCTGACAGTAGATACAGAGAGTCCATTTATGTAAATTGTTCTGAAATATCCTACTTTGTTTATTCAAGAAAATTAATGATTTGTACACATCTGTGCATCAATAACATCAACTAAAAGTTTTGAGTCATTTACCGCAGCTTGGAGGAATTTTAGCCCATTCCTCAGTGAAGGACCACTTCACTTCTGTAGAGATTTCTGAGTGATTCAGATACTTTCATATATTTGTGATGCAACGGTACTGTAAGCATGAAACACAGAGTGTTATTCACAATGTTATATTTTTAAATGGCAAGGTTCTGTTAAATAAATGTGATTATCAGCAAGTTTAAAATTACGTCGTACTACTTTTTCTTTTCTTTTTACTTCTTAACAGCTCAGATTAACATGTATCTCTGCATGTATTTATCACACCTTGAATGTATCTTATTCTTTCTGCACAGAACAAAACTCTGAAGCCAAAACACATTCACATTCTTCCCATTTGTTGAGATCCATCATTGCGTCTGTGGGTTTAGCAGCACTCTTAATATCTGTTGTTACAGTCAACATGTGGATTAAAAATAAAGGTGAGGACATTAACAGATGGAAGTTTTAGTCAGAAAAAGCTTTTGATGAACCTGGAGTTTGGCTGTGGAAGCTAAAGTGGACTCTCTCATTTGTCTTTTCAGGGAACAAGACACAGATGGAAAACACTGTGAGTTTAAACCCTGAACATTCAAACATTTGTACAGGTCCAACTTGACAGAGTAAAACCAGTGTTTGTGATGTTTGTTTGTGGTGTTGTTTTCCACAGGTGCAGAATGATGGAGGTGAAGGTTCAGTGATCTATGAAAACTCTGGAGACCCTTCTGCTATAGTCAGACTCCACTGATCAACAACTTCAACATCAACTCACCACAGAGACGAGTCCACTGCTGTTAAACATCTTGTCTGAGTCTTGCTTATTTTTGACAATGTGTTTTCATTTTTTGAACCATCCGTAAAAACCTTTTCATCTTCAGTTAGATTAGTATAAACAACTGAACTGTATCTCCATACAACAAGAAATATAACTAGAATTATTATATAGAATTATGTGTATCATATTTAAATTGTAGCATTTACCTGTCAGATTAATATTCATTAATGTTGCCTCTCAGTGTCTCAGTGTACAGCGTAGAGGAACTGACCTTAACTCAGTTCAGTATGGAGTGTTTGACTTTGATGAGCTTGAATTCTTATTGCGGTCTGTAACAATTTATCCTTGTGAATGGTTAAATAAATAAATCACTGAGTCTTGATGACCAGCTGTCTGGTTTTGTAGTTCTCTATGTTTCAAACTGAACAAGTTCTAAGTGACAGAACCAATGTCTGAAAAGTCTTTTGACAAACCTGACTATCAGTGGTGTTTTGTCCTGGAGGCCAAGGGAAGCCATGTTTCCTCTCTTTCATCTTCTCTGTACTTGTCGTTAAATAAAAACACTCCTTTTAACAGTTTTCGCAATTCTTGTCTGTTGTGTCACTGTTGTCTCTTCCTTATTTCTCTTCTCTAATTATTGAGCATCTTATCATGTGTACATCGCCCTCTAAATGTTACCTTGTGAAATAGTGGTGAAATATGATATTGCACAATGTTGTCCTCATGTGGTAATCTCACATTATTTCATTCAGGGGCTTGATGATGATGATGATGATGATGATGATGATGATGATGACGATGATGATGATGAAACTGTGTTTTGATTGGCTGAGGCCAAGGAGTGGGTGTGGCTGCCCTTGACACAGTCCTGGCCAGTCACAGGTGAACAGTGTCATACAGCAGTCTCACCTGATTGGTTTCATCATTCTTCTTTTTTTTTTCTCTTCTTGACCTCCCTGAAGACAACAATGTGCAATATCATATTTCACCACTATTTCACAAGGTAACATTTAGAGGGCGCTGTTTTACACATGATAAGATGCTCAATAATTAGAGAAGAGAAATAAGGAAGAGACAACAGTGACACAACAGACAAGTATTGTGTGTTTTTATTTAACCACAAGTACAGAGATGATGAAAGAGAGGAAACATGGCTTTCCTTGGCCTCCAGGAGAAAACGCCACTGATAGTCAGGTTTGTCAAAAGACTTTTCAGACATTGTTTCTGTCACTTAGAACTTGTTCAGCTTGAGAGAAAGAGAACTACAAAACCAGACAGCTGATCATCAGTACTCAGTGATTTATTTATTTAACCAGTCACAAGGATAAATCGTTACAGACAGCATTAATATGACAACGATACACATAATTCTTCTCGATTATATTTCTTGTTATATGGAGATACAGTTCAGTGGTTTATACTAATCTAACTGTAGATGAAAAGGTTTTTACAGCTGGTTCAAAAATTAAAAACACAAAAATAAGAAAGAACCAAATAAGATGAAGATGTGATGAGATGATGTTTAACAGCAGTGGACTCGTCTTTGTGGTGAGTTGATGTTGAAGTTGTTGATCAGTGGAGTCTGACTATAGCAGAAGGGACTCCAGGGTTTTCATACATCATTGAACCTTCACCTTCATCATTCAGCACCTGTGGGAAACAACACCACAAACAAACGTCACAAACACTGGTTTTACTCTGTCAAGTTGGACCTGTAAAAATGTTTGAATGTTCAGGGTTTAAACTCACAGCGTTTTCTTCCATCTGTGCCTTGTTCTCTGAAAAGACAAATGAGAGAGTCCACTTTAGCTTCAACAGACAAACTCCAGGTTCATCAAAAGCTTTTTCTGACTAAAACTTCCATCTGTGAATGTTCTCACCTTTACTTTTAATCCACATGAGGACAGCAACAACAGCTATTAAGAGTGCTGCTAAACCCACAGACACAATGATGGAGATCAACAAATGGGAAGAATGTGAATGTGTTTTGGCTTCAGGGTGTTGTTCTGTGGAGAAAATAAGATGCGTTCAAGGTGTGATAAATACATGTTGTAGATCTGAGCTGTTAAGAAGAGAGAACAAAATAAAAAGCAGTAAAATGTCATTTAAAGGCTGCTGTTAATCACAGACAGAAAGACATGTCCTGCTTTTACCTTGTGTTTTTTTTGTTGGTGGTGATTTTGTCGTTGCATGTCCACCTGAACAAAACCAATAGAAATCTTCAACCATCAACCTTAACAGTAATTTACACACCAGAATGTTGTCATTCAAAAACATAGTATTGTGAATGACAATCTATATTTTATGCATACAGTAGAGAAAACACAACAGGATTTCATGAAACACAACGTGTGTTTTTGGAAATGTCGTTGTGTCTTTTGTAATGTCGTTGTGTTTTCAACTTAAGGGCCACACATTCAACCAACCACCTATTGGCCAATCTATGCCTGCTTAACTTCCCCAAATGTCCACATACTTTTTCCCTTCACACAACAGCGGAGATCTAAAGGTGCATTGACCAGCTGAATGAAGCAGAAACAACGTGAAAGAAGACTGAGGCTGAGTCAGAGAAAATCTAAACCAACAGCCAAGAGTCAGTCTGATATTCAGAAGAATGAATTAAAAAGATGAGACGAACAGAGAGAAAGACACGTCCTGCTTTTACCTTGTGTTGTTTTTGTTGGTGGTGATTTTGTCGTTGCATCTTCACCTGTAAAAAAGACAAAAAAACGATAGAAATCTTCAAACATCAGTACAATGAAACAGACTCTGTGTTACTTTTACTTTATAGATGATAGAAACAGCCCTCAGTCCTCACCTGAGGACTGAGGGCTGAAGGTGAACAGCTGAACGCCATCAGTGTAAATATTTGTCACTTTACACTTCAATAACTCATAAATGCTCTGATTAAGGTGAGATGATGGAAATGTCACGGTGTCAGAACAAGGTCCTGGCGATATTTGCATGTCTGGTATTTCCTCTTCATCCTCATACAGCCACTCCACTGTGTGACTACATGGATAATAATCCAACACAGAGCAGGACCAGATGACTTTGTCATTGTCCTCACGTTCAGTCACTGGAGAAGATGGAGACATAGAGATAGAAAGACAACAAGAGGAAAATGAACTTCATCACTGTGATCATAATTATTGTCATGTTTCACTATGTTGTTCTAATGAGACAGTTTGACCTGGAAACATTATGATGGAAATACTCACTGTTCATGACAGACAGACTAACCCTAATCCCTGCTCCTTGTTGTCGTCCTGATTTGAACTTTCTGCAGGTGTAAAGACCAACACCATCATCTGTGACCTTCTTTATAACTAGAGAACAGTTTGTTGTAACTCTCAGTCTGTCTGGTTTAGATCTGATCTCTCCAAATTCAACCAGAACTACTGTTTCTTCTTCTATTGAATCCATGTACGTCCAGCTAGTACCGTCACAGTTCTTCTGTCCATCTATCACATTTCCACAAGACAAAGTGACATCATGTCCAAATCTGGCAGTGACAGATGAAGGTTGTCCAGTTGTTGCTGTTGAGACAAAGACACAAATATGTAAAATGTGCCTTTACTTTAGAGGAGCTGTCATGGCCTCCACTTTCCTTACAGTCTATGATAGTAAGTATGAGGATCATTTAGAGTCAAAACAAGTTTGTGTCTCATCTTTGGTTTCCAACAACTTAAACATGTCTGTGTGGGTTAAAGGAAGAACACTGAATGAACTAACATCAGTGATATTAATGCAGTGATGGAACTGAATGTGTTCTCTATGTATCCTTACCTGGAAACTGAAGCATCAGGATCAGGAATAAAGACATTTGAATCCATCTGAATTCAACCATTGCTCTTCTCTGTCTCTCACGTCCTATTCTCTCGTCCTCGTGTTGACGAATGACACAGTCTCTGAAGAGGTTTCTTCTTAAAAAAAATTACTCTAACATGTGACTGATGTGGTTTATTTTGCCACTTCCCCAAAGAGACTTTGTGAGGAAGTGCAGTTTAATTCGCCAGGTTTTTCAGTTTCACAAAAATTCCCTAATTTCCTTTACGCTAAGGTCTCTAGCATTTGTGCTCTGTTTCCTGGTTGTTTTTACACTTTTTCATAAACCCACTATGATTAACTATAGCTCACAACTTTTCACTGGCCTGTATAAACCAGCTTAGTTATTTGTGAAAATGATAAATTTGAAGCTTTGTTTGCTCATCACAGCCATAGGAAGCGTAAGAAAAAGCTGTGGCAAGGGGGTTGAGAATGCACGGTATCCAGCTTTCATCATTCATTATAATGTGTATGCAATAAACCTCTTTACCTGGAACTGTACTTAAATACAAATACAAAAAAGTCACATCTAGCAATAACACCTAGTTCACACATACGAGCAATGCAAATAGTATCATCATGTGGAGTGCTGGTCCACTGTTTTTGTACATGTCATCATATTAGTTATAAAATATGTTTCTGAATATGTTTTTCAGACTCTGGGTCTGCGACTTTTTATATTTTGATTCCCACTAATTTCCTTTGCGGCCTAACCCTAACCCTAACCCTAACCCTAGCCCTAAACATTTGAATAGATGCAGCTCAACAATGCCTCAGGTCAAATGAGTTCCTACTGCTGTTTAAAATATCAGGTGTCACCTCAGTTCTCCTCAACCCACCTCTATTTTAGTGTTTTCCCACTTATTCACTTTTTAGCCCAATCTTTTACTCTTACTGTTGCATTTTCATCACTTTTTTTCTCATCCAGCTGCAACAGTGGACTCTCCTTCAATATGACAACACAAAACAGGAAAGTGACTAATTTCCCGTCAAGGGAAGAAGAAGAAGTTCGTTAGTTGCAAGAGGCAGGCAAACAATCAAACTTGCCAACGGTTTAACGCTACCAGCAACCAGTCAGTGCACACGTAATTCTCCACATTAAAGTTTGAAAACCTTTCTTCCTGTCTGTATGAAGTTCCTGTTTAGGATTTGGCCTGCTGTCAGATTTTATTTTAAATTGTTACTGTAGTGGTAGTTTTGTAAAAAAAAAAAAATTAAAAAAAAATCTTTTTTACTAAATACTCCAATCTCCACCCCCCATCACCATACTTGCTAATTTTGCTAACGTAACTTGCTAATCTCAGTTACTTCATTCAGTGGCTTGATGATGATACTATGCTTTGATTGGCTGATGCCAAGGAGTGGGTGTGGCTTTCCTTGATATAGACCTGGCCAATGACAGGTGAGCAGTGTCATACAGCAGCCTCACCTGATTGGTTTCATCATTCTTCTTTTTTTCTCTACTTGACCATCTTGAGGACAACATTGTGCAGTATCGTATTTCACCACTATTTTGCAAGGTAACATCAGGTAACATTCACAGTGTTTTCTTCCATCTGTGTCTTGTTCCCTGAAAAGACAAATGAGAGAGTCCACTTTAGCTTCAACAGCCAAACTTCTGACTAAAACTTTCATCTGTGAATGTCCTCACCTTTAGTTTTAATCCACATGTTGACTGTAACAACAGATATTAAGAGTGCTGCTAAACCCACAGACACGATGATGGATCTCAACAAATGGGAAGAATCTGAATGTGTTTTGGCTTCAGGGTTTTGTTCTGTGCAGAAAATAAGATGCATTCAAGGTGTGATAAATACATGCAGAGATACATGTTGTAGATCTGAGCTGTTAAGAAGAAAGAACAAAAGAAAATGTAGTAAAATGTCATTTTAAGTTTGCTATTACAGTTCTTCTCAACTGGTACTTGAGACACAATGACCACATGGTGTAACTCATGCCCCAACCCCCTGAACCAATTCTGCTAAACTACAAGCACACTTTACACTCTCTTTCAAGAAACTTTACACAATTCTCTGCATTTGCCCCAATTTTCATGAAGAAAATGTCTTGTAACAAGGAACACACTGTCGTTCAAAATTCTAAAGCTAACTGTCCTACTATGCACACTGGTTCATCACATGGACGAACACCTCTCACACAGTTTTACAATTAGCGATCAGAGCTTTAGCATGAAAGGGCAACAGTTGAGCTCTTCTGTTTTGGAGCAATGGATACCACCACTGGAAACAAAGGAAGAGCCAGAGGAGTGAGAGGAAAGAGGGGGAGTGTGATATTCTTATGTGTGTTTCAGAGAGTCCTTGAGCTGGTGGCTGCATTGGAGCACCAGTCCATCTTCACTGATGAGGTTGGATTCAACCTCACAAAAAAATGAAAGAGGGGAAGGAATACCATCAGCCAACATGCCATTGTTGAAGTCCCTGGTCAGCGTGGAGGGAACATCAGAATGTGCGCAGCGATTACCCACCATGGCGTCACCCATCAGTATGCTACCCTTGGCCCCTACAACACTGCCCATCTGATCACATTCCTGGACACCCTACACAACACACTCACTCCGCCAGATCAGATAGATGGCCCAGAGCAGCTCAGGTACATTGACATTTGGGACGACATGAGTTTCCATCGGGCTGCTCTGGTTCGTAACTGATTCACTCCCATACCCACGCTTTTTAGTCGTTTAGCTCCCTCCATATTCTCCATTCCTCAATCCAGCGCCACCCATGCCTGCACCCCAGACTTTCACAGCGCTACCCATGCCTGCACCCCGGATTGTCGCAGCACCACCCATGCCTGCACCCCGGATTGTCGCAGCACCATCCATGCCTTCGCCTCAGACTTTCGCAGCGCCACCTATGCCTGCACCCCAACAATGCTACGCTATGGTAAACAGAGACACATCAAGCACTAGGACCAAGCTGAAAACAGCCCCCTGTTTCCCTTAGTTTAGACCCATTTCTTGTGTGATTGCCCGTCCCCGCTGTCACTCCATCAGGTTGTAAACAGCACTAGGACTTGACACTGGTCTACTAGTTGCTGAAGAGTCCCTGTTAATCCGCTGCTGTAAATTGGGCGTTTGTTTTGCCTGGTTCACGTCAGCTAGAAGGATTGTAATATCAGAGGTTTCATTTACAATAATGAATGAATCGGTGTGTGTGAGTGTGTGTGTGTAAATGTGTGTGTGTGTGTGTGTGTCTGTGTGTGTTTGGTAATTAGCCACAGCCATGATGTCTAAAAAAAAAAAAGAAAGAAATCAGAGACTTCTTTAGAAGTCAAAGTGCAAGAAATGCGTTACAGACATGAGACAACATGTGTTTGGAAGCTTTGAATGAGTTGATTATGTTGACACTTCTGTATTCTGTGTTCCCTTTTCCTTTTGCTTTTCATTTACATAAAAAATAGGATTTTCTTCCATATAACTGCCTAAAAATTACAGTGGTTCTCCGTTACACTAATTTCGAATAAAATTAATTACTTGACTACTTACACTGAATTATGGACATTTTATTAAATTTCTCCCACCTGTGATATTCCAGTCCACCACTGTGGTGGTGCTATGTAAATGAGGTCTGTTTACCATATATTCAAAAAAATACGTGTACAATTGGTGATACTGAGCTGGAGTGAAGTTGACTAACAAGGTGAAACACAGAATCGGGTGATAATGTTTAGCTACATGCTTTACAACCAGTCAAACCAAAAAATGAAACAGTAAACTTAAAAGTAGCAATAGAAAACTAGAAGAACTACTAGAAAACACAGTGAACTAAAAGAATTAGAGTTTTATTAAAAATACTTGTGTTGTTTTTTTTGTGTATTCATTACACACACATCTCTCCAATGTTTCCCTGTCCCTGATAGCCTACTGGTTAAATCTCAGTCCACCATTCAGCAGACCAGGATTCCATTCCCAGTCGAGGCCCTACCACTTTCCACTTTCCTTACTCTCCCCCTAACCCTAACTTTACAAACTTTAATTAACAAAACACAACAATAAACAATGATAGGGAGTTCCTCAAGGATTGATCCTGGGGCCTCTTTTGTTCCATCTGCATGCATGTAAAGCAGTAAAATGTATGGCCATAGTAATATGGACAATTAGAAATCCTACTTGTGCAACATAACTAAGCTATTCTAAACTTTTCAGAACTAATTTTAAGAATCCAGCTTTCCCTCAGAATTTCCTAAGGTTTTCTCCTCCGTCCCTCAAGCTCTTACTCTTTAGCATTTCATCTAAACTAACTGAGCTGCACTCAGTAGCCATAGCAGTGTGAGGAAATTGCCTACGAATGTGAACAAACCGCTGTTGCTTTGCGGCTTGTCATGCTCTGTTGCACAAACCCATCGGTCGAAAAAGTCCCTATTTTCAATTCAAAGGCTGACTTCCTGCACTTGTGTAAATTCTTCAACTTTCAAAATAGATACGAACCAGTGAAGACTTCTCATTACAAAGAGGAAGCAAATGGTTACAAATCACAGGGAGCACATTCTTCTTTTTTTCAGGTCGGGCGTAATGGCAGAGATGAAAGGGCAGACATATATCTATAGCACCATGGCTGGATTCAGATGCATTAAAATGCTTGCATTTCCGCTTCTGGCTCTACATCTTACAGGTAAGGATACCACCTGTGACACCCGGAAACCTCTGTTGGATCTATAATAATCTTTCCTTTTTTGTTTCTTTCTGGTCTTTGCAGTAGCAGTAAGTCAAGTCTTAGTCGTAAGAAATGGAGATGAAGCTTCTCTGCCTTGTCGGAGTGTGAATGAGGCTCAGCATGTATGTGACAGAAGTGACTGGCTCTTCTTGAGTCCAGGAAGCAGCAACACAGCAACACTATTTCAGCTTGGACACGTTCAAAGAAATGTAGACAGGCTGAGTGTCACAGCGAACTGTTCTCTGGTGATTAAGAACACCACAGCTGAGGATGTTGGTTTCTACACCTGCCGAACTTTCTACCAACCTGGAAACAGACAAAAATACAAAGATGCTAATGTTAATCTGTTTCTTGTCAACAGTGAGTATTCGCACGGTGGCATTTTGTCTTGTTCGACTGACATACTCTAATATTGCAATATGTTCTAATTTCACCTTAATATTCTTCACCAGTGGCCAAACATGAGGACAACGAGCGGGTGGAGTTGTCCTGCTCTCTAAGAGCCAATCGGGATCGTCACATCACACTGAAGTGGCAGTATGACGGTGAAACTGTGGGGGACGATGACAACATGGTGACACAAGACGTCTCCTCAGTGGCTGTGACATTTCCTGCCAATGGCAATCAGAAATCAGAGTTATTCAAGTGTTACTTAAAAGATGAACACACTGAAATGGTATTCATCTTCAGCTATCCATCGTCAGGTGAGAAACCAAGGATGTAATGATTCAACTGATTCAGATTCAATGTGTTTATTGTCATATGTGCAGTGAAAACAGGAGTTCACTCCATATAACGTTTGGCAATTTACTAGCAACACCAAATAAAGGGCAAAATATAACAAAAAACAAGGTGCAAGAGAAATTTGTTAACCCTCCTATTGTTCATTGGGGTCTATTTGATCCTATTCAGGGTTTAACGTCTCTGAATATATGATTAACAACTTTGTTTTTGCTTCATATTTAATGATTTTCACTAATTTAACGGGGACATCGGCCCCGACATAATATATTTTATTATTCTTGATAATAGTTGTAGGATAGTTGAGGATTTAGGATCCTTCTGTACTTTTTGTTGGGTTTTGTTGGTGCTGATTTTATTTTTAATACTAATGCTGTACTTTTTTTTTGCTTGTTTGTTTTTTAATTAGACAATGACAGTAAAGGCGTCTCATTCTTTTTGTCCAGGAAAAGATGCAACAACAGCGTCAACAACAACAACAACAACAAGATCAGTTGATAAAAGGTCCAGGACCAACCTCACAGCTCCTGATTTCACAAAACCTCTACAATTAGGTAGCCATTGCAAATGATTTTATCTCTTTTACATATTTTCTCCTGTGGTTCTCTTTTAATAATGTTTGTCCCTTTAACAGCTCTTCCCTTCAAAGTTCACCTTCTTCTCTTATTGTGACTTCTAGGTTGGTGGTTAGTGGTGGTTGTGGGTTCAGTAGCACTCCTCACTGTGGTTGCGGTGGTTGTGGTGGTTGTGGTTGTAAGATATAAACGAACTAAAGGTGAGAACTTTGACTCATTACAATTTTTCCCATTTTAAAAATATGTCCTGAATGAGATGGATTTTTTTCTTGGTTACCAAAGTAGACTTTACCTCTGTTTTCTTTCAGGGGAAAAAGTACAAGTGGATGACAATGCAGTAAGTTTTAAAATGACCCTAATGTTCTGGTGGTGAAGTATGAAGGTGGGATGAGGGGGTCGGTTAGCTTAGCTTAAAAAATGAATCAATCAATCAATAAATGACTAAAATACAACATACCAGTGCGACTACTTCCTGGCATACGATGCTTTTTCCGGCCATGCACCACGTGAGACATTCACTGCCAAGAAATGGTTTTCAACACGTTTTAAAAGTGCAAATTGGGGTCTTTTGAGAACGGAAAGTTTTATCATCAGGGGAGAAATGGGAAGGAAGTTGATGCAGCTTGAGTACATCTGAGTAAAATTAAAGTGAGGAGCCGAGGATGAGAATGAAGAACTGAGAGCTCAGTGAAATGACTCGTGTTGTTGTGTTTTGTATGTTGTGTGTAGGCCGACCCTGAAGAAGGCGTTTCCTACGCCTCCATCAGCTTCACCAAGAAGACCGACAGTAAAGTCCTGGTAAGCTGCCTGCTTAGTTTTACTCATGATTTTTGTGTATATACTGTATATATTCTATATTTATGTCAAATTTCTATATATCTGTACCAAATAATTTGATATGAAGGTGGTCTATACTGCTTGTGTGTTCATGAAAATAAGTAATAAGTTGAGTTGGAAAAAGTTGGAAAAAAAATGTTTTACAAAGAAATAGGTGATACATTTTGTTTTATTCTCAGACTATTTATTTTAGGAAATAATTTTCAGTGAGAAGCAGTCGTCAAAACCCGTTAAAGCCGTGCTGAGGGAGAGAGAATGACATAGTTACCGTTGCCTTCCTTTGTTTCCTCAGTTCCCAGATGATCAATAGATAAATAAATAAATCTGTAATGTAAGTTTAAAGGAGCAATGTTTAAAATTCTCCAGAAGGGGCCGCTGTTGTTTGTGCCAAACTGTTGTGAGATTTTGAGGCTGTGCAGCGACAGCATCCAGCAGCCATGGCCCAGTGTTCACGCACTCCATGAACTCTTATTTTATAACAGTCTAACAATGTTCCCGTTTAAAGCCTGTCGCTGACATACCTGGTCTGGTTTGTGATGAACACCTGTTGCCGGATTACTAAGCTCCCAATTTGGCTCCGCTTTTTCAGTTGATTCATAATTTTTTTCATGGAGCATTTGCCCACATTGGCCAGTGTGTCACTGACGGTATGGGAGGATATCTGTAACAAAAAAAAAAGAAACGAACAGAGGAAAAAAACAACTCATATTGAAACTTCTGTAAATAAAACTTGACCAACGTAAGAGTCATTGCAGACCACACATGTATGACACACGGAAAGTATTTATTGGACACATTTGGATATTTACAGAATTTAAAAAAAAAAAAAGAATGCTTCATCGAGTAATGTTTAGTTTCAAAAAGAAAATGCGTGAACACCTCCTCGCTACAATAACAGCAGCCATGTGTGTGCAAGGACGTATAGTACAAACCGTTTGCACGTCCTTTTGACACGTGTTAAATATAGACGCACTTTCTATGAGGTATATTCATTGAGGTAAAAGTGCTACCTGGATGCCGACGTGCTATTTTGCGCCTTTGGAATTTGCATCCCTAGTTACAGTGTTTTGCAATGAGTTTGCAGATGTTTTTATACACACAAACCTTCAGTAGATCTGGCCCTTAGAGTGTATTCAAGACGTTTTGCCGGTGACTTTCTAGACTTTCTAGAATGAGACTAATCCTAGAAAAGAAAGGTGCAGCAAACGTAACTTTTCCACAATTACATCATGACAAAAACATAGCATTTATAGCATTTGTCAGATTGTTAATGTATCTATGTTGTGTGAATAATTCACACTCTATATGGCGCTGTCTCCCTTTTCCCCTCTCAGCTACCAGTTCATGATGATGATGCAGGTGATGCAGTGACCTACAGCACCTTGAAACTGTCGTCCTCTTCTAGAGGAGTCTGTGCTGATCCCAGCGACGTCTACGCGACCATCAACAAAGGAGTCAGATAAGGAAGAAGCGTTACCAGAGAACCGACATTGGATATGGATGTTTTTCAGAAAACTAAAACTGTACCAAGCAAGAAAAACTGGAAATTTATTTAAACTATGTTTATTTTAAAAACATAGCAGAAAGTAACACTTTGTAACCTTGAAATCTAGATTCTTGACCTGAATACGTGTTGTAGTGTCTCACACAAAAAAAGCTAGTGTCAGTCTGACACTTCTAATCTGCAGCTCCCACTCGGTAAAACCTCACCCTCATGGTGCGTTCACTGTTGTAAGGACGTCTTTTCTCCAGGAGAGGGCGTAGTAGGTTATGTAGTATGTCAGTAGTCAGAAGTCTCCTTTATGTGTTTACAGACTGCGTTCAGTAGATTACATTAGGTCATTCATTCCTGCTGATGTTAATATATTTTGTACGAAATAAAATCTTCAGTTCGTCTTTTTCTGTTTAAAGGTGCAGAGTGAAAAGCTGTCCTCACTGCAGCCAAACTTTTTAAATGTCATTTTTAAGATACCAAATGCTTTCTGTATAAATAAAAGGCAGGGATTTGATGTGCCCAAATTACGGATTTATTATTGGACATTTTCGTTTCTACGCTAAAAATCATCAGATCCATACTTTTATCAAAAAGATGCAACACATTTCATCGCATTAAAAAAACTAAAAAATATGGAAATAACTGCTTCAAAATTGTTTAAAAATATATTTCAAAGGCATCTGAAAATACATTCCAACATGTGCTTTTACTTTTTGAATCGCATGTATTGTATTTAAATAAATGAAATGCATACAAAGACATATTGTTACTCATGTCTCATCAAGGCATGAAGGTTTACCTTGTTTACCTGTTCATCATTCTCAAAGGTCACTTATTCCAGAGTCCTTTTACTTTTGTGTCCACAAGACAAACACCACTCAAGTGCACATCTACTGCCAATTAAGAAAAAACAGTTAACCCAACCTCCATCTCTTTGGACTGTGGGCAGAACCCAAAGAAATACGACCAAAGGTGAACAAAACCCTTCACCTCATGTCAGCTTGTAGCAATTTCTAACACAGAAATTCTTTGTGGCAAATATAGTTTTATTCAGGATGTGTTCAATATAAAGTAGTCAGAATGTCTAAATAAATAATTATATATATGATAACTTAAATACATAGTGTAAGGTACAGCGAGCCCGTTTAGTGCGTCCTTATCCAATGATGTGGTTTGCTGTAGAGGTGGAAGCTAACAATCATGTGTCGTGAGCGAAGGCCATGGCATTAGTCTGTTACTGTCACTGTATGATAATCAATAACCAATAAATTCTCAGTCTTTGTTAGCTGTTATGAAATTTTGTGCTCATGTGCTATGTTCGCTTACATCCTGTGCTAACCCTAAAACACAGTGACACCCCTGGTACAACTGATTTACTAGGTCTGAGAGTGTTGCTACTAAACCTCACTGGGAGGCACAGGGATCCAATTTAAAATGTGCGCGGAAGTTAACGTATATATGGTTCCTTGCGCCATAAATGGTTAAGACTCGGCTTTAAGATAAAAGTTACAATTAGGTTAGGTTAGGGTTAAGTTTAGGTTTAGCCATCAAGTTGAGATGATTCGTGCTAGGTCTGTCGAGGTAGTTGAGGTTTTTAGGGAGTTAGGGTTAGCCACCTAGCTGAGATGTTTAGGGTTAGCCCCTTAGAGTTAGCCACCTAGCTGAGATGTTTAGGGTTAGCCCCTTAGGGTTAGCCACCTAGCTGAGATGTTTAGGGTTAGCCCCTTAGAGTTAGCCACCTAGCTGAGATGTTTAGGGTTAGCCCCTTAGAGTTAGCCACCTAGCTGAGATGTTTAGGGTTAGCCCCTTAGGGTTAGCCACTTAGCTGAGATGTTTAGGGTTAGGGTTAGCTAGAAAGGTTGTATTTTTAGGGTTAGCCCCTTAGGGTTAGCCACCTAGCTGAGATGTTTAGGGTTAGGGTTAGGAGCTAGGGAATGTATCACGTCAATTATTGTTCTCACAATGTTAGCCGTACAAATACATGTGTGTATGGTTTGCATATACACATACATATTTGCAATTACAACACAAAAACAGATCCTGTACACACAAAATGATAAATTAGATCAATATTATTTCAGATGATACTGACAGGAAGTGTATTTAGTCTGAAACACATTTCTGCACATTATCCGTCCTTTGACCACAATTTCTGTTTGGTTGTGCAAAACTCGTAAAGATGACAAACTGATTAGGAAATGGAAAGAGAGAAAAAAAGGAAGTTTGCCATTAACAGGAAGTACATGCTGTACGTACTATAAAGAAGCGTCGACTCAGAGGCTTTGACAGTTGAGCACGTGAGGTTTGTGGCAATCGCAGAAGCACAATGACTGAACTGAACTGGATTCATGTATTTTTATTTCTGGTGCTGGCGCTTCGGTTTCAAGGTGAGAAAAATCTTAAACACATCCTATCCTTTTAATAACTGTCAAGGTATAGAGTGACCCTCGCTCTGTTAAAGAACAATTGCATATTAATAAATACAAACGTCCTTACACCATTGTAAGTAGTAGGTTAACCAGCGCTTTTTTTTTTGCTCAGGAGCACGTTATAGTTTGTGCTTTGTGTGTTTTGTGCAATGCTCATGGCGTGGTGGGCGGTCCAGAGGGTCCGTGTTGGAGGTTGTTTTGTTTTATTATTTTGGACTACAGATGTAAAAAAACCTGCTAAGTCGGGTGCACACGTCTATTCGCGTCTTCTCACACTCATTAATCAGGGCTCTCGAGTCTTACACTCATTTCAGTAAGTTCACACGCTCTCACGCCGCACATGATATCGCTCGTGTCGAAAAATTATAAAAACTCGCCACACATGGACTTTTAAAAACGAGGAGTAATCGATGAATAGATGAGGCGATGGCAGGATGTTCAGCTTCAATCAGTGACCAATCAGAAAAAGGTTGCTTGTGGTTGCTAGGTGAAATAGGAGCGCCCTAATCCTGACCATGCCTTCCACAAACGCACGAAAGTAGGGTTAGATTGATTGATTGATTGATTGATTGATTGATTGATTGATTGATTGATTGATTGATTGATTGATGTCACCCCACAAAAACACAATCAATCTCCCAACTGCTCTTCTTGTTCTTAGGGAGCACCAGGCACATATTTCCAAATCATAGTTATCTTATGCACTGACCATGTGTATATTGCGCTGCAGCCTGTAAAGTTGAAATATTTTTCTTTCTTTTTTTAAAGAAATAGATCACAAAATAAATAAAATAACAATAAAATGTCTCATCTTTTCTACAGCAATAACAGGACAGGACTCCTACATCACGGTCAGAGATGGAGATGAATCCGTCACGTTGCCCTGTAGAAACCTGGAAAAAGATCAGCACGGATGTAACGGTACCAACTGGCTTCACAACCAATTACCTAGCTCTAAAGTGGTCGAGCTGGTTTCACTGGGGCAGATTAACGACAATAAATTCAACAGACTGACTGTTACATCAGACTGTTCTCTGGTGATAAAGGAGATCAAGCCTAGTGATTACGGTCGCTACGTCTGCAGACAGTACAAGAAACATGAACATACCGATGCTCGGGTCCATCTGTCTGTAATCAACAGTGAGTATTTATCTCTCAGAACTACAGACTGTTCAGTCCTAAGCTGTAGTGACTAGTGATGTTCGATAACACAAATTTTCTTTCGGTACTGAGGAAAATTCAGGCTGGTATCGGGCATATCGACCCGATATCGATACTTTGCGTAAACCTAAAAAAGTAACTGATTTCAAATCAGAGCTTCATAGAGAAAACAAGACATCAGAGTCATTTATTTATTTATTTTAAACTCTGGAGTACATTGAGGTAGTGGCCTCATTTACTGTATAGCCGAGCTAATGCAACAACACAAAAACCAAACAGAGACACAACCGTACAAAATACTGTTTCAAACATGAAGGAATAAGAAAATTAATAAGACCATTAAAACTATTAACTACTATAAAATGAAAACGTGCATCTTAATTCTGACCCTGTTCTCTCCTCTTCTGTCGTCATCATCATAAACGCCCCATATTCTGTGTTGTGGTTTAACCTGAGGTGTTTCACAAGGTTTGTTGTGTTGCCACAACTCAATAATTTAGTTACTTTCCACTGTGATACTACATAACCTCCAAAGACTGAAGTATCAAAAGTATCGATCTTTTGATTTGAGAATCGATTTTAGAGCATAAAGACCTGCTATCGGAAGTATCGGCATCTGAGTATTGATTCGTAGGGAGCTGAGGAATCCACATTCACATCCACTACTTCTCTCTCTTACTGTTGCTATTTCAACCATTATTATGATCAGTATCGTTATCATTGACACTATTTTTGCCATCATAGAAGCTACCATTATTACTGCCACAAGATTTATCATTGTAATTACCAGTATTACTACTATTACTATATTATCACTGTTTTTTTTTCTTTTTTGAGCATGATGTTTACTTTTATGTTTCATTGCCACAGGAAATAAGCTCCTCATTTACTGAAAACCATAAAATACACTTCACAGATGTATAAACACTCATTTAACACATAGAAATAAAAAACTAAAAATAAATAAATACATGAACAGCCGAGGATACTTGCAGGTCTCTTTAGGATTAATATTATAGACAATAGATTATAGATTAATATTATAGAGCAGAGACAACATCAAAACAACAATAATAATAATAATAATAACAAAAATAGTAAGAACACGTAAAATTAATTGGGTTCCAGCGACGAGGCAGAAACATTGCTTTTATTTCTGAAAATTTTTTATTCCAACAGTCTAATTTATTTTGTACAGCTTTTATTCTATGTGCTCGACTCGTACTCGACCACTAAAGCTGATGCTGATCCTGTTCTGAATAGATACAGTCCTGGCTACACAGTCATGTATTTACACCCAATCACAACCTGCATCCTCAATATAAAAGGAAAAAAATTAAACAGTAAACAGTCACATATTTAACCTCAACAAACTAAATTTCAATCCCAATATGATCTTTTTTTATTGTTATCATAATAAAAATGTGTTGTTTTTTTTGTTTGTATTTAACTTTGTCTAACATATGTTGCAACCACTAAAGGAAAATAAATTATGAGTGAATGTTGTTAATTTCTAATCTTTTTTTCACCAGTGTATGAACAGACGAATGAAGAAATAAGGAAGTTAATCTGCTCTGTGCTGAGATACGAAGGCTGTTCACATACTGTGATGTTACTGGACGACGGTAATGTGTGTAATTACACAAATCAGGAGAGTCCCTGTTCAGCCTCCATGCCGTTTACTTCTCCTCTTCAGAGATACGCCTGTAAAGTGACAGACGGAAACAGTGGCGACGTGCTGCTGTGCAGCTTCGACGCTCAGGCCTCTTGTGAGAAAATCTGTGAGTCTCTTTTTAGATTTGTATGTTGTTGTTTTTTTACGCTT
Organism: Mugil cephalus; assembly: GCF_022458985.1. Lineage (NCBI taxonomy): Eukaryota > Metazoa > Chordata > Actinopteri > Mugiliformes > Mugilidae > Mugil > Mugil cephalus. The sequence continues at coordinate 2,865,638 of NC_061790.1, forward strand.
TTTGCAACTGGCAGATTTTTACATTTCTGAAAAAATGTTTCCAGATCCGAATAAACGGAACAGAAAATGGGGTAGTCCCACAAACCAAGAAGACGACACAAACACATCAAGTACGTGTCTTATTACGTGTACGTGTATTTTGCTAAATGATGCCATGCAGGGGCGTCACTAGGTTTTAAGGACGGGGGGGTCTTAGCCCCCAGGAGGAATGTGAGTGATTTCACAAACAGCCAACAAAGACTGAGAATTTATTTATTGTTATTATTTCTGTCTGTTTTTAAACGCATTGCAGCAACAAACGCAAATAACAATTAATGAATGACGGAAAACTAATTACTGCCTTAATCCGACTTTAACTGCACAACTTAGATGCATGTAAACACTCCGACTTACTTCATCCGACTAAAATCAGAGTTCTCCTTATCCGACTAAGAGACCCAGATAATGAGATTGGGAAACTGATTTTCTCCGTCATGTATACGCCTTAATTGGAGTTAAACTGGATAATATGTGACCCTGGAACAAAAACATTCAAGAAAACCAACCAAGAAGGAGGCAAACAGGGCCGGTAGAAGAACCGTCATCGTGTCTGATTTAAAACGTTGCTAAATATCAGTCTGGTTGTTGTTTGAAACGCTGGTCTGCCACATGAACGGTTCCAGTTGTTTATGATATGACCCAGAAAGGAGGTTGTGTTAACCCACTGACAAGATGCGTATCGCCACCTAGTGTGGAGGAGGACCGCATTCAGAAAGTTAAATTTTGAGCACAAGCTGTGCATGTAAACGCAATAATTGTAAATAATTGTTTGCTCTTGAATATTTTGAAAAATATTACTTAATTATTTCAATTAAATTAATATTAATGAGTGGAATGGTTTGGATAAGGATGAACTGTAAGCGCTCGTTCTGCCTGACACTATGAAGTGAAGGCAAATTTATTGATTTATGATCATATTTAAGTGATCATATACAGCATAATTATTTATTTAAATTCATCTTATATTGAATTTGTCAGTACGTTTTCGCAAAAAAATAAATAAATAAATGAATAAACCCCCCCTGAAGAGCTTTAGCCTTCCTAAACAAGGCCTAACAACACCAGTGACGCCACATGTCTTACTTGTAAACCGAAATTTTAGGCAGATGCAGTTGATACAGTTTATTTGCACATATTTACACATATTTCTTCCTGTAAGATGTTTTTTTTTTTTTTTCCCGGTGTTTTCAGATCTTCCTCACTGGTGGATGTACATTGCTGCGGCTTTAGGTTTTGCAGTCCTCCTAATAATTGTTGGAGTTGTCGTCGGGCGGAGGAGAACTAAAGGTAAGTACATGCAGATGAGAAGCAGGTGAGAGGTCTTGTCAGTTTTTCCTGCGGAAGCCGAAGCAGAAGCTGACTCCCATCTGTCTTTTTTCAGGGAGCAGAGCGCGGCCGGATGACGGCACCGTGAGTGTTAAGTAACGTGATGGGATAAGTGGGTTTCAAGTCTGCGTGACACACAGACGCTGCTGTTTAAAAACCTGGAAAGTCCCCACGAGTCATTTAGAGCTGAAGAGGACACAAGAAACTCAAATCAAATGTCGTGAAAAAACAAACGATTGTGGTAGCTTAGATATCACCGACTGATTTAGTTATTAGCTTGAGTTTTCTGTTTGTCAGTTGTTAATAAAGATTTAAAAGTACACTGTTCTTGTACAGGGGCAGAGCTTAAACCCTGCAGAGACTCGGTCTGGTCCAGACGGTTTTCAGGACACGGTGAGATTTCAGCCTACGCACATTTCCTTTCTTACACGCTACGAACAGAACAGTCACGAGGCAGGTTAATGTCGTTTTCACCGTGCAGGTTGATTTTGAAGTTCCTTACGCCACCATCAGTTTCAAAAAGAGGAGAAACGGCGACGCCCAGGTGAGCTGGCAACTCCACAGCATCTACACAACATCTACACAGCATCTACACAGCATCTACACAACATCTACACAGCAGCTACACAGCAGCTACACAACATCTACACAGCATCTACACAGCATCTACACAACATCTACACAACATCTACACAACATCTACGCCGCATCTACACAGCAACTACACAACACCTACACAGCATCTACACAGCATCTACACAACATCTACACAACATCTACACAACATCTACGCCGCATCTACACAGCAACTACACAACACCTACACAGCATCTACACAACATCTACACAACATCTACACAACATCTACACAGCAGCTACACAGCATCTCCACAGCAGCTACACAGCATCTGCACAACATCTACACAACATCTACACAACATCTACACAACATCTACACAACATCTACACAGAAACTCCACAGCATCTCCACGACATCTACACAGCATCTACACAACATCTACACAGCATCTACACAACATCTACACAACATCTACACAGCATCTACACAACATCTACGCCGCATCTACACAACATCTACACAACATCTACACAGCATCTACACAGCAGCTACACAGAATCTCCACGACATCTCCACAGCATCTACACAACATCTACACAGCATCTACACAACATCTACACAACATCTACACAGCATCTACACAACATCTACGCCGCATCTACACAACATCTACACAACATCTACACAGCATCTACACAACATCTACGCCGCATCTACACAACATCTACACAACATCTACACAACATCTACACAACATCTACACAGCATCTCCACTATATCTACACAGCATCTCCACAACATCTACACAGCAGCTACACAACATCTACACAACATCTACACAACAACTCCACAGCATCTACACAACATATACACAACATCTCCACAGCATCTACACAACATCTACACAGCAGCTACACAGCATCTATACAACATCTACACAACATCCACACAACATCTACACAGCATCTACACAACATCTCCACAGCATCTACACAACATCTACACAACATCTACACAGCATCTACACAACAGCACACTAACACTAACACTAACACGCTGACGCTAAACCAGTTCAGACAGCGTGAACGTGCCATCAGTTGCTAATTATCAAATCCAACCAGGTGCAGTGTGTGTACACCAGGTTTGTGCAAAAGTTTCCCAAATTCCAATTCAGGTCTAACAATTTGAATTGAGTTTGAATTAAGGCTGCAAACAGGAAGCAGAAGTGTAATTCAGATTTGAGTTTGGGGAAGTAGAATTTATATTCCGTGAGATTTCAGCTGATAATTTTTGGTGTATTCGAGAATCAGGCTCAGCAGTTTGTTCCGTAAACATCCAAATCCTTGTTACTACGAACTTCATGTACACGTTATACTTTAATTACAGTACAGCAAATGTTTTTCATCGATAATTAAGAGTAAACGCATCATCTGTAAAACAGATGATTTGATTTCATGTGTTATGACTTTTAGGTTAAATTATGTAAAATAGTGAAAACGATGCTTAATTTCCCAGAATGCTTTACTGCATCCAATTATTCCATTCCATTCCAGAACATTAGTTAGTTACAATTTTGTGTCATTTGTTCTTTTTTTGTTTGTTTTTCATCAATTTGTTACTGTTTGTAAAGTGTTTTTAGTATTTAAGTCGAAACCATTGTTAAACGTGACAGTTCCTTCCCGTTACTTGACTATAATTCCTCTGGATTGCAATGAATTTAATCCCTGTAATTCCAATTCAACATCCTGTGGGGAGATGGAGCCGATTCAGTTCAAATTGCAATTCTTCAAATGAATGGAACAGAAATTCCAGATTTTGTCATTTTGATGTACATATGCAGAAGGAATGGTGAACGTGTTTGGACCGTTCTTCCTCATCCACGGTCATAGTTTCAATGTCAGGATCCCTCTTCAACCACTTCCTTAATCCAAATACAACAGAAATCTGAGCAGATTTGTGTTGTATTTCCTTTTTTTGTGTGTGTGTGTGTGTGTGTGGTTTTTCTGTACCCATTTATTAATCAGTGTGGGGATGTGGCTGAATGCTGCCGTTTGTTCCCCAGGCTGGTGATGAAGAGGCTGATGATGACGATGATCAGGAGGAGGAGGAGGAGGAGGGCCAGAATAACGTTCATGGGGATGATGCAGTGACCTACAGCTGTGTGGCGGTTCCTCAGAAAGACTCGGCTGATCTCATGGGCCTCTACGCCACCGTCAAGAAAAAGAAAAAAGAAGAAGTAGAAGAGGAGTCACTGCAATGACTTCCCATGAGGAAACCTGCACTCATCACACCCCGATGTGTCAATGTAGGAAAACAACACTTCTGTGTTTTATGTCTGTAAACTACATGAATGTATATGAATTATTAGTTATTGAATGAAAAAGGAAAATTACTTGGTTTCTAGATATTTTTTTTTGAATTTCTAGTAGTAGAAAAGACTTTTATTTATTGTCATAAAAACAAGAACTTGAAGCAGTTTTTAGGCCATGGACCCCAAAGTGATGGAGAGATGAAGTAGGGCCCCCCTATCTACCTACTATATGTGTTCTATATCAACCTTGGCCTAGTGCTATTTATAAATAAACGTTATTATTATCATTTTGCATTCAGTATTAACCCTTTGGAGTCCAGAGTGTAATCGGCCATTTTTGACTACTTTTGGTTTTACCCTTTTTTTTTATTGTCGCCTTGTTTGGTTTTATTCTTTTCAGCACAACAGTCATTTTATGATTATTTTTTGGATTTTGACTGACTGTGTTAACACACTGGACCTAAAACCATAAAATCCGAGTAGGAAAAAGTTTCATTTTTCACTGTGAAAACCACAAACATGTTTAACGAACCATTTTTGTGTAAACTTCATAAACGTATGTACAAATTTAGCAAACAACAAAGTTATTTATAACTATTTCCACTAAAATGCAGGAAATGCATCAGGCATTTTTACAACCATTTGAAAACTCAGTAATGATGTCTCTAAAAGTCTCTAAACTTTTTTTTACTGGCGCGTCACTTGACTCCAGGGGGTTAAGCTGTTAAAATAACACACAGGTTCAAATATTCATTTTTTTCTTTTTTTTATTTCAGATATGTGCAACAGTAGGGTGGCCATGCTGGAAAATTAAAAAAAAAACAAACAAAAAATGTATTAAAAAAAATGTCTAATCAACTAAAGATTTTGTGAACCTCCTGCAGTACCTCCACAGACCCCTAGGGGGTTTCTAGATAAACGTTTCTCTTACTCACTGTTAATCTTGTGGAGGGGGGTTTTCTGGATCAGTGTGATGATGACTGAGGTGGTTATTTAAAGGAGGAACAGTCATGACTTGTGTGGCTGCTTTTATTAAGTGTTTGTCCATAAATACATACAGTGTGGTTGTTTGCAGTCACGGGTCGATTCATATGGATTACAATTCATTTTACTCACACTAGTGGTTCAGACTACCAACGACATGCAGCAGAAGTGTTGCACAATTTAACTTTAAGCCATAACATTATGACCACACAGTGTTCAGTTTTAGAGTAATTTCCAGTCACCTAGTTTCTTGTGTATGTTCTTTACACCACCCAAAAAAATTCACCGCTCTGTGGTCAGGCTACAAAAGGTCTCGCATGCAGAGGCTGCAGGTTGCATGCAGAGATGTTATGTGCATGTACCCACTTCACCTCCAGCCTGAGGTTGCACTGGCTGAAACCGATTTTTTGTTTTTCACTTGTACAGTATTGTGTCTTGTGTATTTATGGACTTGAGTCTGCAATAAAGTTATATTAATTCATTTATTTCTCTCAGCAAAATACTTAGAACAAGCTTAAACATCACAATCCTACGTCATTAACCGTCACTCACCACTTCTCACATTTACCGAAACTCTGCGATTAGTGATTCAGTGTCAAGACAAGAGTCCAAACAGAGCAAACGGCAAATAACGGGCTGCTCCTCTGAGTCAGATGGATGCACTCACCATAACAGAGGAAGTAAAAAGAGGAAGGAGCTGGGACTTTACAGTTACTTTAATGCAGGTACCACCTACCCAAGCACAGCTGCAGACCACGAGCACCCTTTCATACAAACAGTATTACTTGTTGGCTGCTGCTCGTCCGGTATCTGTTCTCACCGCTGTCACACTTTGTGGCGTCAGTTTCCTCTTGCAGCTGAGAAAAAGGAGGGCGGAGGGAAAAAATGACACAACAGGACTTCACCACGGTTGTTTACGCCAAATTCTGACCCTCAGTTACAAGATCATCAGTGTCATTCGCTTCTGCTGTCAGTGCTCACAGTGTTGTGCCTAATCCGTTCATGTCTCTACTCACTTTAATCAACATCTTAGAAACTCTTCATGTTTGTTTAGATGAACAGCTGGAGTATCTCATCAGCTCACACCTGAATGTCTGAACCCATTTACTGAAGCGGAGTAAATGTCACGAGAGGAAACGTGTCCATATGAGGAACTTGTTGCCGTTTGCAGGATGTTCTGCATTTCTCAACGTTCTCCGGTTCATAAACAAATTTTAAAAGAGACAGAAAACACAAAAGAAGCACGATGGTTGATTTTTAGGCCTATTCAGGTGTTTTTAATGTGTGACAGAGGAACGGTGCTGGTAACTGGGATTGATTGTTTTTAGTGGTTAGCAGCTTGAGGGACATTTACAGGCGGCTGAAAACAACATAAGAACATGTCAGGATGTTCCCGACCTCCTTTCTCTCATATTTTCTTTGCATCTGTCACTTTCAGACATGGAGATGAAGTCTCGTGAAAATCTGATCAATGGTTTTACTAGTATCGCAGCAGAAGATCTGGTTAAACTTGGGCACAATGTTCAAAACACTCTGGAAGTGTCGGTGAATAAACAAACTGTAAAACTTTCCAAGTCAGTAAAACTTAGAAATGAAATGTCTTAAAAATCAGCCTGAAGGGAAACAAGTGGCGGCTCGTACATTTTCCACCTCGGCCTTCAGTGACCTCTGACCCTTATTCAAAACACCTCTTAGTGCGATCGCTATAGAAACCTCCACTATCACACGGATACGCAGTAAAACAGGACAGTGACACTGAAAATACATAAAAACATCATCCGTATGAGACATGCTGTGCACATCTAGCGATATGTCCTAACGTTTCCTGTTTCCTGTGATGTTATTATTACCGAGCAGCTTCTTTGTGTTTGTTTTTGCTGTGTTGATCCTGAAGATGGTCTTTCATAGCTCTCTGTGACCAAAGAAGTGGTCACACTTAATTAATCAGTTTCAGAGTGTTTTTACTTGTATTTTGCAAATTTAGTGACGTGTTGAACAGCCTTTGTTTTGTGTACTGCGTCTCCATGGCTCCTCTCTGTTGTAATCTCGGCCTGTTGTGTCATTTCTGTGTTTCGTTGTTGTTTATTCCAGCACAGTGACCATGCACCGTGAAGACTCCCGGCTCTTCAGCTGACGTCGGCAACCTCTACGCTTCCATCAATTGACCAAACGCACAGTTAAATTTAGTAGTAACAGGTCTGTGGACATCGGTGGCTTGTTAGTCTTTAGTTAATCTTATGCACAGCTCCACCTGCACCCACTTCCTATTATCAAAACCTGTGCACTTTTTTTTTTTTAACTCAAGTTTCAGTAAATAATCTTTGCCCATAAAATATTTTGTCCAGAAGGGGGCGTCCTAAGTTAACGTAAAAGCTCTGCTGCAAAATAGTGGCCTCAGTGTCATGCTCAGTAGCTGAGTGCAACACAAATAAGACATTATTTGCACAATACATTTGATGCATATTATTGCTTTATGATAAATATTCTATTATATTGTATAAATGCAGTACAGTAAGTGCAAGAAGTTATTTTATTTTACTTATTTCATGCATTTCTCAGCCTAAATGATTCAGTATTTAATTATTTTAACTATTTTTTGATTTAAACTCATATTTTATCTTTAGTCTATAAACTGTGTCGATATATTGTTTTGTTGTCCTTCATTTATTCATTTAATTCCGCATAATTTCTCTATTTGAGAGCAATTAAATTTGCCTTAAAATGCGCTAAATCAACAGTTGTAATTAACGGGGAAAGAAAATCCTCCCCATTTGTTGCAGATGTATCACTTGTTGACCCCTTCGTCCATCAAAATGGACCAATCAGAAAACACCGTCACTTCCAAATATGGTAATGCACACACTCGGGTCCGCCCCTCTTTGTCGGTTGGGCCAATGAGAAGCCGCCGAGCGTCGGGGGGGTACGAGCTAACTAAGAAAGGGGCGGAGGGGGAGACAGAGATACGGGAGAACAGAAGGTAGACGCTGGCCTCTTCATCCCCAATGATTTAATCATGTGAGGGCGTAAAGAAGCGCCTTTTATCGCCATGAAGTCGGATTTTATGAAGAGGTAGCCGACACCGAGGCGCCGTGTGGGCTGCGGACGAGGGAAGAAATGCACAGAAGAGGTAATTTCTCCCCCCGGATTGAGGTGATGGGAGGCAACGGCCCCCGCAGTGTTATTTAGCTAGCAACAGTACTAGAACGTCCGGTTGAGGCTTTCAAAATAAATAAAGAGCTCATCTGGGGATTAATTTGTAACGTTCATTTTTAAATCTTTACTGTTACTATTACGTCACGGTTCACTTTAAATCCTCGCACGCGAATAGATTGTACCTTTGCGAGTTTCGTTTAACGGTTGACGGCGCGTACTTTTTTTTAATAAACGTAACGTGCACAAAAAGGGGGGGTGCTTTTATTTTGAAGGCGGAACCAAGTGTAACATTTTAACCCCAACGGCTGTTAGCATTTGCTAGCTTGACACGCGGAAAAAAAAAGGGACGAAGTTACAAAGCCTCGGACCCAAAACAAGACTTCACAACGCCGCCTTGTTATGAATGGGACCCACCTCTTTTCACACGAGGTTATTCGACTCGAAGGCTCTTTTAGACGGGAAAGGCTGCGGAATATGTGGAATTGAAACCCCGGTGGAGATAATAACGGTTGGCTTAATAACGGTTGGAATATTTCAACGGATGCACCCAAAGGAAAATATCTCATAAAATGTCTGTTTTCCGACTCGTTGGTGAGTTTTAAAGTCATCTTCAGGTTTGTAATATACATTTAATTAAGTGTTTTGTTAAAAGAAACTATCATGTAGTGTTATTATTTAAAAAAATGTGTTTTTTGTGAGTTTAGACTCGTATTTTATGTCTATACATTGTTGTTTTTTGTGAACTTATTGTAGGATTTGTGTGACATAATTTGGTGCTACATTGTTTTTTATTTTTAGTCAAGCTGTGAAGTCTTCATACTCAACTTGTAGCACTTTCGTTCCTCTTCCTAATTATAAAAGACACAGATCTTTGGTTGCACTAACTCAATGGGACGTACCTAGAAAAACTCATCTGTACCTGTTGTTATGAACGGGTCAACCTTTTCTCACACAGGGTTATTCCACTCAAATGCCCCTTTAAACGGGAAAGTCTTGGGTTTGTGTGAAACTGAAACGCTGGTGGAGACGTTTGGCTTGGATTAATAATGGCTGGAATATTTCAACGGATAAACCCAAAGGAAAAAGAGCTCACATCCATATAAACTTGTCTGTTTCCCGACTCATGAGACATTGCAGCGTATATTTGATTTGGTATTTTGTTAAAATAAACTAGCATATATTCATCTGTAGGTCTCAGTTTTGGTGTTATTATTTAAAAAAATGCATTTGTTTTACAGATGAACTACTGTGCTGCTTTTAGTATGTTTAAAATGTGTTTTCTTGTTAGTTTACACTAGTATTTCTTGTCCATACATAGTTTTCTTTTAGAGTAATTCAAAGGGGGTCAAGTGGTGCTACATGGGAGAGGATTGTGTCTGGCTTTAGGGTTTTTAGTTTTATATACTCAATTTGTTACACTTTCATTCCTCTAAATAGAACTAGAAAGGACACAGATCTTCTTTGGTTGCACCGACTCAATTGGAAGTACCCTAGAAAAACGCAAGTGTATCTGGAGGTTGATTCCAATTCATTTCTTATTAAATGATCAGATCGAAGCCTGATCCTTTGTAGCTATTTATTTTAGATCTTCTTCCGTTTGAATGGCGGTTGCTTCAGAGCTGCAGAAAAGAAAGCCAAGAAGAAGACACTTTCTTCTTCTTCTCTTGTAGTGGTGATCGGCTAGCATCAAACCCAAAGAAGAATGTGAGTCAGGATGATTTGACTGCACATGTCTGCCGTGTAGAAGTATGTGGAGTTTTTAGTGAGGTGGTGATTGGAGGTCGTCATTCAGTGCCACCAGAATAAGTCCACTTGGGACACTGAATACTGCGTTCAGAAAAGGGTTGTGGCGTTGGAGGACCAGAACATTTCTGGAGTAGAGAACACAAGGTACGAGCTCCTCTCTCCACACTACATTAACTCTGACAGAAAGATTTACTGGAGTGAATCCAGGCGCACGGTGCACACGTGATCTACAAGGAATCTCCGGGGGAAGACGTTGAATTTATTTAAACTTGAATTGGAGCTAGGATCGGTGGATACTGAGTAATAAAACCTGTTAATGTAGTTTTTGCTGTGCACTAGCTTTCAATGGTCTTTTAAGCCTATTTTATGATCCCTTTTGGCTTTGTCACCCGGTACCAGGTTAGCCGCTGACGATCAAGATGTCCTGTCCAGCGCTGGATAAGAAGAAGCAGCTCTTCTAGCTGGAGGAGGATTTCCTGAGCCTGGGATCGATGACCGGGCCGAACTCCCCGAGCCGGACCGGCACGTCCCCGGCCAAGCTGAGCCGACACGGCCGGTCCAAGAGCAGCAGCTCGCACTGCCTCCTCCGCTGCAGCGCCCAGGACGAGCCGCCCGCCTCTCCGCCCAACAACAGCTCCCGGTCGCCGGGGGAGGAGGAGGAGAAGGACGGGGGGGTTCTCTTCTACGTGAACCGCGCAGGTTTCCCCATCGAGGGCGTCACCTGGGAGAGGATGTGGTCCCACGTGGCCGCCGTGCACCCCGAGGGCCAGGAGATGGTGGACAGGATACGAAACGCTGCGTATCTCCCCAAGGTAAGCCAGCGGAGACTGCTCCACCCTCCACCCTCCACCCTCCACCCTCCACCCCTCAGCTGGAGAAATACTTGCAGAAGTTTTGCCAGTATGACTCAATGTGGGGGAAGCTGAGAAATATAACCTTAAATATTAACTGCGTTCATGGGAGTAAATAGTAGAATGATTTTCCAGTGTTCAGACATGTACACTGAAGGAGACAGAGTCTGAAAACCTATAAAATATCCTGGAAAGGAACTACAGAGCCAACAAAACACTGGACATCGAGACTCAGTGAGAAACGATTATTGTTCAGTTATTAAATTCCATTTCAGGAGTTTAGAAACACTGTGTTGATGTAAGAACATGAGAAAATAGTTGTATAGTTGTACGTGTGTGTTCTCATGACGGCACAACAGGTTTCCCTCTTCCTGCAACATTAATGAGGAACCCAAATGTCAAAGCTCTTTCAGGTAACTGCAGAGATGAAGATAAGACATGAACAAACTTGACTGTGTTTGAGATGTTTTATAGAACAGAAGTGTTTACAGACGCTTTGGTTCATTTAACACTGACAAGAAATCCACTTTTTAATTTCTGAGTAACTTATATCGAAGCAACTGCAACCAGCACATTTGTTTTCCTGCGTAAAAATGAATAAAATGATTAAACTCGTTGTTAAATGTAGTGATCGTTGCGGCTGTGTTCATCCGTGTGTTTCAGTCTCAGATCTGGAATATTTCCACCTCTCGTCTTTGTGATTTTCTGTGTGTAACGTGAGTGCAGGCATCAGATGATGTGTGTGCGTTCACAGTTACATGGCTTGGGTGTTGGTGTCAACCTGTTTTTTTACACTCTAGTTCTGTTAACACATGTACACACACGCACACGAGTGCATCACGTTGCCACGACACCGAGTGTTTTAGGTCCCTGTCCAGAGACGTTTATTCTGATGTTTTTAGGTTTTACCACAGCGTGTGTGACTCTGCGTCAGGCCTGACTCACGTGGCTCGGCTGCAGCGCAGAGATGTTGCATTTCTGCTTTTTAAGGCTCTTCCTTAACACGTTTAATGTCAAAAACTCAAATACAGTGTGAGCATTCTGCTGATCCTCGTCGCTGGCTAAAGTTTCACTGCATCAGTGTTTCAGGAACTGCAGTTATCCGCTGTCTGTAATTAAAGGAAGACAAAAGCCCATGGACGTCCATGTTTTTTGGTTTTGAGTCGACATTTAGTGCCTGTGGCTGAGTTGGTCCCTCAGTGTTGGACTAGTTGGACTTTTGTCACCAGCTTCTCAGCAGGTTGGACATGTTGAATTATGTTGGTTCATCTGAACATTCAAATCCTTTACCAACAACATGATCGTGTATTATAAATAAATAAATACATTAGACCGTGTGTAGCTTATACTGTTTCCTCCTTTGAATGACAAATATAGACTAGCGCCCCCTGCTGGCAGGACGAAGGTGCAGAACATATCTATCAGCTGACCGTTGGCTGTAGGCTTAACGGTGTGACACCGGTTTGGTGTGTTCATACTTTTATATAGGTTTTGTAGTTAACAAATTCACTGTGACATGCTTTTCATGCATGTTTTTAAAACAGTAGCAACAGTAGTAATAGTGGAGTAGAAAGTTGTACTGCTGGCTGGTACAAACAACCCGTGCTCGTAATTTTCATCTTTGTCCGTTGTTTGTGAGGCCCGTCAGAACTGATTCTCCTCATGGTTTCCCGTCAGCGCTCTGGATGAATGCCGGTTGTGTTTGAGGAGGAGGAGGAGGAGGAGGAGGAGGAGGAGGAGGAGGAGGAGGGAATCTGGTCGTGGTTTAGCTCGTCTAATTGGCCATGTGGTCATTAGTGACCTGGTTGGACGGCAGTGCCGAGCTCCCCCTGAACTCTGGTCTGGACAGAAGGATAGAACAGGTGGACCTGTGCACGCTTAACCAACGCACCAACGAAGAAGAAGCTGCACTCGTCTGTGTTCAACGCTTCAGATAATCAGCGCTTACTTATTACTGGAAAACCACAAAATATAAAAAACATCAGAGCTGATTCAGACACTTGTCAACATTAGGACTCTTCTTCATGGTATCTAATAAATGAGTTCTGCTCAGGGTTCATGCAGAGGGGGACCCTGTAGACCACTTTGACCTGGGGACGTTTCCTTGATCTCGTCTCATTCTGCCTGAATGAAAACCACATGGATCAGGGGCGCAGTTTCAAATGTTATTTTCCAATTCATTCCCAGTTCAAGTTTGACCTCAATTCTGCTTTCACGGCATCATGTTGCTAAACGCTTGCACCTGAAGTGTCAGTCAGTTTACGCTGCAGCGTCGTTGATATGAAACCTGACTCTGCTGTTTGTGTGTGAAGTGTAAAGGCAGGTGGTTACCACAGAAACAGCTGCTGATACACTGACCCACATGGGTTAACTGTGCCTGTAGGCGGGGGGGAGGAGGAGGAGGGGGGAGGAGGAGGGGGGAGGAGAAGGGCTGTGGCATGGAAACTGAAGGAAAGTTAACTGTCATTTATCAGACTGTAGCAGGAAAGTACAGCAGCAGTGAGAGACATGGACGGACATGAGACACGTAGAAGAGGACTGTTAGTTGATGGTTGGTCCTGGGAGAGAAAACAAAGAGTAAACATGTTTCATTGTCAGAGTCCTTGTTGCCGTTCTCCGTGCCCTCATTAATAGAATAAAAGTCTTGGCAGCGCCAACAAATAATCCCTCTAATACAATCTGGGTGCTGGATAATCTCTGGATGCCAACTGGACGACCTCAAGGGCTTCACATGGAAAACAAAACTGGCCAGGACTCTGCTGGGCAGCTGTACCAGAAGCACATCTTTAACTCCACCAGCGGATTCAAGGCCTCTGAAATGTGTATGATTATAAGTTGAAAGGAGCTACAAACACAGGGCGGTGCGTTCATCATTCAATGGAGATTTCAGTCTGTTAGTAATCGTTTCTGTTGCTCAGCTTTCTCCTGCCTGGATGATGTGATTTGTGTCCGTAGATCCACTGTAGGTGCACACGTGGAGTTAAATGTGACGATGGCATTAACAGATTATATTCAAACCGGACGTATTCTCAGTGACATTTAGAAAAAAAAACTCAACAAGAGAACGACATTAAAATCCCACAGGTGACAGATGGCCCGGGATGATTTCATGTTCCTGCTGCAGATTAGTGCACTTCTTAGCTCGTATCCCACTGGCTGCTGGGTCATTTAAATAGAAACGGCGTCTCTGCCGTGTCTTTTTTTTTTTTAGATACAAGCCGTGGTTAAGAACCTGTCTGGACTGAAGTAGTAGAAGTCTTCAGAAAGAGGCTGTCACCACTTTTCACTCAACTAATTAAAAAAGATGATTGAAAGAGAGAGGAAGTCTTGTCCTGAGATGAAATGACTGATTTCTCTGCAGGTTCTGTGCACACGTTTTAAAACACACAGGCTTTCATTAGGATGTCCTGCTCCCTCCAAACAGATCCTCCGTGCTTCATTTTTAATGCACGCAGAAGCTGTAGGTTTGCACTTTCTTCTATTTATTATTGGAATTACTCTAATGTCAAAGCTGAGTAAGTGTGTATTTAAAAAGGTGACGCACAAAGTAAAATCCTGCTGTTAACTTTGATTACAGCTGCTTCTGTCTGCGTTGCTACTTGGAGCGTACGTCCTTTAAATGCTCCTTTCTTATTACTGACACATCCTACATCCCCCACCTCCTCTAAACAATACACAAAGCAGGAAGAAGACGAGGGGTTGACAGGAAAGACAAAAACCAGGGAACTATGAAGAAGTGGAGAAGGAAGAAAGACGGGATTACAGAGTTTAGGAGGAGAACAGGAAGGAGAACATGAAGGAGAACAGGAAGGAGATGGTGGAGGTAACATCAGCTCCTCTGTAGCAGAGAGGAGAGGATGATGAAGGAGAGATCACCACCATCTCACCCAGCAGAAAGCAGCTTTACAGCGTGTGTGTGTGTGTGTGTTTGTGTGTCAGCTGATGCAGTGTTGCGCTTTAGTGAGGATTTCACTACATAACAGATTATGTGGCAGTTAAAACCTGCTATTTACTGGTCTCAGCCGGCTGGCAGACTGGTTCACGGGCGCTGGTGACTTTGGCTCGGCCTCATTAGTAGAGGCTGACGTCACTTCACCACAAAATATAATGGTCAAATGTGTCAGGAAATACAGTGAGAGCAGGGAAAATGTGGATCATCAGATCAAATTAAGGAGAATGGGACTCAACAATGATCCATATGAACTAGTAAATGACAAATGGTCCATGAACATTGACATGTGGCCAGAAATCAGTTCTTCTGATACTTATATGGACCCGATATCAACACCAGGAAACAGCTTTACCCCTTTATTTGGAAAAGTAGATTAGCCTCAGTTTCAGTTAGTTTGACTTTTATTTATTTCCTTTCAAATATGATGAATGTAGCTAAATAAAAAGTGCTAATGCTAAGAGCTTTACTGAGAAGTAACAATATTCATTTCACAGATTAGACCCTATAAAAGTCTCTGATTCAGACTAATGCTGCTAATCTCCGTGATCATGCCCCTCACATACCCTCCTCTGGAGAGTGGCCAGTGGGCTGCTTGTGTTCTTGTTGTTTTTCCTCCTTACACACCTGCTGCTCTGTAATTTAACCTGACAGAGAAAAGTACTCAGACAACTCACGTAGCACCAGAAGCTATTTGTTTAGTTCAGTAATAAAAAAGTACTTTATAAGAGCAGCTGGTACAGTTAGATAGAAGTGAGGTTGTCACTATGGTTGTGTTTAACAGCACCAGTATCTGCATCACTAGTGTTGCACAACGACATTAATCCACGTGTGAGAAACATCCAAAACACAACGGAAGCTACAGCTGCGAGAGCAGCAGCGGTTTGATACGTCGACCTCAGCGCCTCTGCCTGTTTACGTGTCAGCCAGTCAGTGTTTATCTGCCACTTTCACTTTTCTTTTGTGTTCACTTGTGTGTCGGTGGGTAGATAGAGACAGAGAAGCTGCAGCACTCAGGGCTCTGCCTCTGTGTCTTTGTCGTCCTCACGCCTCCTTCACGCTGTACATAAATAGTGAAACACAGGAAATGCCACAGGAAATGATAGGGCTGGTGCTACGGTTCACCCTTCCTGCAGACACACACACACACACACACACACACAGGAAGTGTTGTTTGTGTTCCACTCTGAGTCACTCTCCTCTGGTGTGGTCGTGTGTGAATCCACAGCTGTGACCGCTGTTTCCTCTTTCACACGAGTCTCGCTGAGGTGAAATTCTCATTTTCACGGTATGTCTCTTCAGTGTGAGTGTGTGTGTGTGTGTGTGTGTGTGTGTGTTGAGGTTGCGGTAAATCCCACTACAGAACCACACAAGCTCCACATTCTTGGTTAGAGGCTGCTCGTGTGTCGTGTTATCTCTGTGTCGTATCATTTCCTACGGCTCTGCGCTGTCAGCCATCACATCAGAGGACGCTGCTCTCTCTTCGCTCCTCACCACTAACAGCAGCAGCACAAAGCTGTTGTGTTACTGTTGTGTTAGTGGCCTGTCATGTGAATGTTTGCAGGTCTATAAAGTCTGTTATTATTTATTGGGCACAGATATTTAGTCTGGGAATTTCATTCTGCAGTGACTCCAGTAGGAACTCATTACTGAGTCCATTAGACAGAAGAGTAACAGTCACACATGTCACCTGAGCTTTAATTCACAACAAAACGTGTGCTATCAAATAAATTAGATGTTTACATTCTGCTACTTACGTCTGTTGCCAAAGATTTTTTCACTGTGGAACGTAAGAAAGATTTAACAGCAATCAGAGCCTCAGTCGAGAAGCGCTCGTCACATAATTCATTGCAGTGAATTATCTCTCCACACTACATTAACTTTAACAGAAAGATTTAATGGACTGAATCCAGGCGACTCTGGGAGAAGACAAGGAAGATAAGGAAAGACTTAAGGGATGTACAGAGCTTTAGAGCATTTAAACGCTCCTTATAAGAAAATCAGAAGGATTCTGATGAGAGTTGAATATGGCTCAGTTCTTCCAGGACTTCAACATCTCTCTCCTCTTCCACATGACCTTTGCTTGAATGGATTCTTTGCTAAACAGAGATGAGCTTCCAGCGAGGTTTAACAATAAGCCGCCATGTTTCCGTCTTTGTCTGTGTGGCTGTGGAGTCCTGGGAGCCAGATGCATTTATTCTCCGTGGTTTGGAAGCAGTGACCTACTGACTCGTACCACGGCTGCTCTCGCTTACACGGTCCGAGCCCTCAGCTCTAAATGAACACTCTCTAATGTGAGGGAAGAGCAGCCAGGTTTTTTTTTTTTTTTTTTTTTTTTCCCAGCATGAGCTGTAATGAGTCACGGGAACTTGGGAATGCAGATTTTTTAGAGATACTGGAAGGTTAGTTTAGAGGCCTGAGTGTTACCACATGTTGATTTGCTGGAAAGTGCTCATTCTCTCCCCGTCTCTTCTCCTTCCAGCACTCCGTCCCCTCCATTCCCACCTTCAAACCGGCCATGTCGGTGCCCGACTGGCTGGTGGCCATCCAGAACTACATGAAGGCTCTGCAGTATCCTTTAACGCACACGTCTTACGGCAAAGGCTCCTCCTGTTTCACTGATTATGATCATTCTCACGCCTGGAATGGTCATGATCAGTGGGGGCTGGTGGGTGGGCTAACAAATGCATGACACCATTTAAATAGTTAACACACGAGCAAAGGAACATCACCGACAGGATTTTTTGAACTTCTCACCTTTTACTGAATGAAAATATTTAGCAGTTTGAACCTGAGATAGTAGAATACTAGACAACTATTCCCCTTTACACCAAATTAGCTGCATGTTCACTTCAGTAGCTTCAGCCTTTTTAACACCTCAACAGAGGTTTCATGCACAAGCACCACGTAAAAAAGTCCAACATGTATATGTAGCTTTAGCTTGGTTGTCCTGTGTGGTACCTGGTGTCAGTAACTGTGCTACCACTGATGCGCTGGGTCCATGTTTTCAGATTTTGTCCGATGAATGTTCCAAATTCCTAATTCCTTGTCGAGTCCATGCTGTAACTCCTCCAAACACAAAACAGAAAAGTGAATTCTTGGCTACGCTGGCCGTTAGCCGGTGATTCCTTTCAAGCCAAGAAACACTAAATTTACGATTTTATAGTTTGTCATGTGAGTTATTATTATTCCAGTCTCTTAACTTCCAACTTTTCCTCCAAAGACACTGAGGAAAATGGATTAGAAATGAAGTAATGCGCCTGGTTCATGCTAACGCTGCTACAGCCGAGCTTCTCCTTCCTCCTCCTGATGACCAGCGGCCTGAGGCCTGACTGGATTTAGGCCAAATGACCAGTGAATGACGGGGGCGTGGCATGACACCTGTCAATCACTGACATGAATAAAGAAAGAAAGAAGCAGAAAAGCGTTGCTCCTTGATGCACCTCTCAGATACAACCACACAGGAACCCAGTTCTTTGAAATCAAGAAGAGTCGTCCACTGTGTGGGTGAGTGAAACCACCTGATCTGATAACACATGTTAACACCACGGTCCAGTGACCACGGTTTAAACGCTTCCGACTGATTATTTTAACTCCTTAATGTTTGTTTTTAATGTCCCCTTTTAGTTTTATGTTCATTTCATCTTATGACTTACATTACAAAACTATGTGCATTAATAAAACACGTCTGCTTCCAGACAACAACAACAGATCACGTAAAAGAGGCGAAGTTACCGAGGTCATGATCAGCATCAGGCTTCAGCCAAGTCTCATCATTTATAGCTAATTGTTTTAGTTCTGCCATAAAGTAAATCAGTTAAACTCAATCCTGTTTTACTAGCGTTTGGCTACCGTCCGCATCTACTAACTTTAATCTGGGAAATGAAGTTAGTCAGACAGAAAATTTTAAATTGTGCAGTGTGGATGTTTGGAGAGGTGGTCAAAAAAAGATAAGAAAAGACATTAGGAAGCTACAGGGACCAACTTTAGGACGTTTGACATCAGATGGGACGATGCTGAATATTTAAAGATCGATATCAGATCGAGGGGCATAAAAACTAGATGAGGACATGTGTGTCACAACCTGGTTATTCCCACTAATCAGATTAGTTTGTGAACGTTTCCTCATCAGTTCACAGAACAGATGAGATGGAATGAAAAAGAAAAAGGTCCTCAGGCTGTATTTGTTTTAGATGCACACAGTACTTCACCTGTAATTCAGTTAATCAAACCTCATAATAAAACACTGAAGCATTTCTGAGGTTTGCAGTGATGCTGTTTCTTCATGTCTGTATGAACTGAACAGTTATTTTTTAAGCTGAAGGAAATGAGACGTTCTTTTCTCTTTTCTCCTGCTCACCCAACTCTTCATCCTCCTTCCTTTCTCCTCCATTCCCCTCCTCCCCCTCCTCCTCCTCCCCCTCCAGGTTAATGGAGACAGCGAGAGAGATGATCAGGGAGTCTTTGCCAATCAAATGCCTGGAAGCCGTCATCTTGGGAATGTATCCTTCTCCTGCTGAAGCTGAGGGCCGAGAGGTTATTTTCTTATCGATGGGTGAAATCAATGAGACATGTTGTTCTCATGCCCTAATGTCACCCCCCCCCCACCACCACCACCACCACCACCACCACCACCGCCATCGCCTCCTTTTCCAGCTCTAACCGTGTTGCTTGGCAACAAGCCTGCTTCAAAGTTGGACCCCCCCCCAACGCTCACACTCATCAGCTTAGTGTCTTCTGACAGAGCAGCAGTTTTTACAAAAGCTTCAGCGTTTCATTTTAAGAAAACCTGCACTTTTTCTTTTATTTCTATGTTAAAATGTGATTTAATCTCATTATTGCTGTGGCTTGAATACAAACATCCATTGGTCAAACCAGTGCACGGCCAGTATTATTTTAACTAGTGTTGGAGGACGTCGACCAAAAATTACATCTGGACATTTTTTTGTTGAAAGGCAGCGTGAATTATATATCAATATCTTTCCTGGACAGTTCTAAGTTATTATCACACTGCTGGACATTTATCTGAAAAAAATCTGTACAAATACATTTTATCATATCATAAAATAATGAAACTACACTATTTAAGTAAAATAAAATAAATAAAGGAGTGTTTATTCCCTGTGATAACAATATTCACAGGCAGCTCGGCAACTCTCCAATATGAAAACTAATTTAATTTGACATCTAGTATAAAAATATATTTATCTATCCTGATTGAATTTGAACATAATAAAATAATAGTTCCATTTTAAAGAACAAACCTTTAGAGTGCGGTGTAAGTGGTGCTGGGGAGGGTTTGGTCTGACAGTTCTTGGTCCAGTTTCACATGTGCTACTTTCAGTGTCCTTTCTCTGGGGCTGTCAGGGCCACAGCTGACAGTGACTCTAATTCAGGCTGGCTTTAGTCAACAGATGAAAGGAGGCACGGCGGAGGGAAACGGAGACATTTCCATAGAAAAATAAAATCAGGCCGACGGAAAGAAGGGACGTGAGAGCCAGAGGGACGTCCAATAAAGACGAAACAGAGGTCACGACGAGGTCATCTACAAGTGTGGCTGCGTTTCCCTTAAACGAACTCACTGTGACATTCAAATGAGCCGGGGATCGTACATGGCGCCTCTTCAGTGGCCTGAGGTCACCCAAACCCCGAGAAAAGAAAAGAAAGCAGGCCCCAGCGAGAATTGAACTCGCGACCCCTGGTTTACAAGACCAGTGCTCTAACCACTGAGCTATGAGGCCTCACCTGTGCTGTGTGCCGATGACCCCTCCTTTATATGACTCAACACGAGCCCTACAGACGTCTGCTGTACTGGACACACCCTCAGCTATTGTTAGCATAATGTGATACTGGCCTAACCTGTTGACTCTCTCCATTCAATCTGCTCTGGGATCTGATTGGATCCTTTTTACAGCAGCAACAAATATTAACCTTCAAAACATCCCAATTTATTTGATTTGATTTGCACATATGACTGATGGTCGTAGGTTAGAACGAGTGAGTCTGAGCAGGAGAAGAGACAGAAAAATGGATGGACAGTAGCCTGTGGTGGTGGGAGCTGTCTGTCTCTTTTAGTCTGGTTCTCCGTTCTCTATGTAGTGGTACCAGCTCTGTGGCCGCTGGACGCGTTTCGTTGAATTAACCATCCCTCACTGGTGTTTTTGCAGAGTCAGGCAAAAGTTCAGAGAAGGTTCCGTCAGCAGAATAACTAGAGCTCTCAGTTAAGTGACAAGACGCGTCAGAGAAAACGAGGTAATCTATACATACAGCGTTTAACTTGCACGATGTTTACGTGCACTGTTATTTTCTGTTGCCTCAAAGCTGGAAGCGCCCTGTTTATTATGTAAAATATCCTCATAGGCTTTAAAACTGTGCTTCGTTTACGCCGAAACCAATATTCCTAGTTCAGTCCGTGACTGTAAGCCTCTTACTGAGGTGTCCATATACTTTTGGTCATATTTTATAGCTGCTACTGAGTAGATTCAGAACCTGGAGTTTGGCTAAGAGGAAGATTATGGAAAGCACACGACATCAAGCAGAAAGAGGATTTCATTCCTTTCTCCAGCATATTTTCTTATCTACAATCTTGACGCTTTGCTATTGAGGGAGGAATGAGTGGAGTGAGAAGCCCGGGGAGGGGAGGGGGGTGATATGAGCTATGAGGCTGGAATAAATAGTGACAGAGAGAGAGTTTGGAAATCCACTGGATTAGCTCTGCATTATACTCACAGATGAGTGTTCCTCACTTACCTCAGCGTTTAACGGTGAAATGATTTAGTTTAACGTCATTAAATGGAGATGTTGAAGTCCCAGCCTCAGCCACAGAGAGACGATGGTGTCACATGTCCAGTGGACCGGGAACGACAGCTGGAACTGGAGATCAGCTTCAAGCCCAAACAGAAACATTCACCAGGTCAACATGTTAACTAGAAGACGACTTATTGTTTTACAAGGAAATGCAAAAAAAAAAGGATTAGAAAGACGAGATATTGTGCAACTTCAGCTGCTTCCAAAAATGAAATGACCAAACTCAAACAACGTTATTAGCTTGTGGCCACATTTCACTATGTGTTTACCGCTCAGGGGGCGTGGCCCCGGGAGGAAGTGACATCAATCCATGTCCTCTATAGGAGGGTGGAAGGAACGATGTTGAAATTAAAATAATTCTAAAATAATTGTGTTAGTGAGAATACGACTCGGGTTCAGTTAATGAGCGTGATGTGAGAGTTTACCTGCTGACACCAGTGATCGTGGCACTTAGAAGTGTTTTATTTAGTTTTTAACTCTAAATATATGTTTTTGGCAGTCAAAGAAAAGGGTGACTAAGGTAATCTAAAGGTCCAAACTTTAAAAAGCCTTCATTAAAAGTGGCTAAAACACTGTGACTGTATTTTAACTTTTACAGTCTATTAGCCAATAAAGGGTTTTTATAATTTGGACCTGAAGACTACCTTAGTCACCCTTTTCTTTG
Organism: Mugil cephalus; assembly: GCF_022458985.1. Classification (NCBI taxonomy): domain Eukaryota; kingdom Metazoa; phylum Chordata; class Actinopteri; order Mugiliformes; family Mugilidae; genus Mugil; species Mugil cephalus. Next base: position 2,888,048 of record NC_061790.1, read on the forward strand.
CCTTTTTTTTTAACTTATCCAAAAAAAGAAGCACTCCTTTTTCTTATATATTTTTGTAGGACTTTTTCAAGGTGAACGTAATAAATGTGACTGTCAGTCTACTGCAGCTAGAGATTATAGATTATAGAGGACCCTGCTGTCACATCGAGTCACCCAGGATGCTTCTGACTGTGGACGGTCGGTGGATTCCTCCTCCCTGTTCAGGTCTGCTTTAACTCTAACACCATGAAGACTCACGGTGTGTTAGTGTGATCTGTGGTCTGGTTGTCTGGATGAACGCGTGGCTGAAGGCCCACAGAGGCCGTCCAGGTCTGTGTGTGTTTGTGAGTTGGATGTGTGCTGCGCTGGAATGTGAACGTAAAGATCTGCAGCAGAGGGGAGGTCAAAGTTGATGTCTCTCAGTGAGTCAGTAGATGATCCAGACACAGACTCATCGTCTCCCTTCGGCTTCTGATGAGAGCAGATAAATCACAAACACTCAACCCACACCAGTCAGTCTGAGACTCATTGTTTCCACTGTGGCATTTTCATAGCGCTGGTCTTCAGAGAGTCGGACTGAATCTAATTCACAAGCCTCTGATGTGACGCGTCCAAACAAATCCACTCTCACTTTGGCCGCCTGGTGTGCGCTCTGATGTGGTTTGTTTTTCAGCCTCGTAGTCTGGATTGTTTCACCCAGCGGAGTGTGAAACACGTACACAAACCTGATCCCTCCTTAACCGAAGCCGAGCAGCTACCTGACCAACGGCCTGACGTCTCTGGAGCGTTTCCCCATCAGCTTTAAGACCCAGTTCTCGGGCCACTGCTTCCACCACGTCGTTCTGGGCGTCTACTGCAACGGCCGCTACGGGTCGCTGGGCATGAGCCGCCGCCAGGACCTGATGGACAAGCCGCTGACGCACCGCACGCTGGGAGAGCTGGTGGCCGAGTTCGAGAGCTCCTACAAGAGATACCAGCACACTCTGAAGAAGGTGAGAGGGGACGGGAAGGTTTGGGGGGAGGGAGGGACGGGGAGAACGCGGCGGGACGTAACCGGCGTATCCTCGGTCTTCTCCCAGGTGAAGATCGGCCTGTACGTGCCTCACGACCCCCACGTCTTCCAGCCAATCGAGTGGAAGCATTTGGTGCTGAACGTGGCCCGGCTCGGTGCTCAGGAAATGAGGAAGGAGTTGGAGAAACACGGCCGGGACATGAGGATGAAGGTACGTGCACCCATCAGCCGCAACATTATGACCAGTGACAAGAGAGCTGAATAACGTCGACCACCCTGGTCTTCATTCATGTGGCTGTTACCTGGTTTGTTCAAAAATAAGTTGAACAAACAAGTTCATCCATGAGCTTTAAAGTAGTTTTTTTAAATCCGTTAAAGGTCGCGGTCTTTCAGTTACTGTAACTCACAGAGGTTTGAGATATTGACACAATTCAAAGTGCGGCTGAACGCTGGGAAGTTGTGCTGTTGTCTGGACATGACATTTCAAGGCTATAACTAACTTTGTTTTTACCAACAAACCGAGTCTCCCTGCACTCGTCAGCAACGGTGCATCATCGTTACCGTAATGACAGATTTTTCTCCACAAAGTGCAACTTCCCAGTGTTCAGCTACACTTTGAATTATGCCCATCAGTGAGTTACGGTAATTCAGATACCTACGTTTTTTTTTAGGTTTTTTTTATGAAGGTTAATAGAAAGTAAATGCGTCCTGGAACAGGAGTAGAGAACTGGCAGCTGAAGAAAACCCAGATTACTCGGACGATAAAAAGCGAACATCACGTGGTGAATATGGACCTTTAGTAACAACACACAGTCACACAAAAGCTTATCAGCCAAAATGTCACATAAACATCCAACTTCTTAGTTCTTCTCGGTTTCCCTAGAAAAGAACAGACTTCTCTGAAAACAAGACAGATGTGACCTGTGTGAACTAAACGCAGTGAGAGAAACAGGATGTGATCAACACAGATAAGTTTTACTCAGCGACCACAACGTCTCTGCTTCTGCTTCCACACGTTCACTGTTTATTTTACCAGCTTTTATGAGCCTCAGCGCTGATGTGGCTGCTTTTTATCTTCAGTCTCAGTTTAGACTTCAGGTTGAAGTTTTAACAGCACGTTAAACTCACAAATACACACACATTTCGTTTTAAATCTGAACAAGAGAAACACCTTTGTTATATTTTTCCAGACTATGAGACAGAGACGTGGTTTCCTTTGGGCTGAACGTGGAATCTACACTGTCAGGAATTATTTAGGGCATGATGGGGAAGGAAGGAATGTGTGTGTGTGTGTGTGTGTGTGTGTGTGTGTGTGTGTGTGTGTGTGTGTGTGTGTGTGTGTGTGGGTTAAATGTTTTACGATACCTTCAGGTTTTTATTTGTGATTTTCTGCTGGTTTCCCACGTGTTTTCTTTTTGAATATTTCTGCAGCATTTTTAATCCCTTCATTGCAAAGTAGGTGTGAGTCTGTGTGAGTCCGTGTGAGTGTGTGTGAGTCCGTGTGAGTGTGTGTGAGTCCGTGTGAGTGTGTGTGAGTCCGTGTGAGTGTGTTGCCGTGGTGGTACAGTATATGTGTGTCAGCAAGATATGTAGGTCAGTGAGTTTGCAGCTGTCACACAAATACCATCACACACGTGAAAACACAGGACACACGCGGGACAGTCGAGTCCAGACTTAGATATAATCTCTGCTGAGAATGTGGCGTCATTAGAGAGAAGCTTCAGTGTGTTTGTGTTGTTTTAGGACCCGGGTTCATATTAAGTTCATTAAGATCACGGTTATTAGTGGTGGAAAGAAACACAGCGGTGAACAGCAGTGAGTTTGGAATGTGAAGAACTCACTTCAGAACGGTCATGATGTTAAAAATACAGCCAATTAGTTTGTGTTTGAGAACGTGTGTGTGCAGATAAATGAAAGCAGCTCACAGGACAAGTACGAAGCTAAAAGCTACATGGAAATCTCAACTTTAAATAAAGAATTACACAACACATTCAGGATGTTTGTTGTCATATACACTGTACAAATACAGCGACTTAAACCAAACAATGAAATTCTGACTCTGCAAGTCTCCCCTGTTATAAATATTAATTAAAAAGGAAGAAATATAAACATTTAATTACGTCACGTTTGCAGAATAAATTCAGTTTGTGAAAGCTGAGATGTTGTGCTTCACAGCCAATATGGCGTCATTACAGTTATATTATAACATACAGTAAACTGGAAATAACCACTAGATATTGAAAGTTTTTGGTATTGTGAAAAAAAAATGGGCAAAAGTTCTACTCACAGGACATAATCTGACCTTTTAATAGTTAAAATAAGCAAAAAAAAAACTTCTGTTCAAATAAATAAGTATTTTGAGATATTTTTAGGCCGAGGTGTTGAAAGAATTAAATTAAAAGCTGAAAACCTGAGTGTGATAAAAAGCCTTTAGCTGCCGACACTCACAGATACACAGATCTTGTGAAGAGGTTGTGTAGCTGGTGTGTATCGGCCCTGGGCTGATCCAGTATCTGTTGGAGGCACATGACAGACGGGACCAGCTGTGGGATGTGAGTCACTTCCTGGTCTGTGGAAGTCCAGGAAGTCCTGTTGTTTTCTTCTCCCGCTGAGATATTAACGATGGCTCGGAGCCGCTCCTGAACGCCTCATGTCTGGCTTTAAAGTGGATCGTCTGCACGGCTCATCTGGCACGGCACGGCACGGCACGGCACGGCACGGCACGGCACGGCACGGCACGGCACGGCACAGCGTGGCACGGCATGGCACGGCATGGCACGGCATGGCACGGCACGCTTTTAAGAGACAAAAAAAAGTCGCACACACGCTGCCTTGTTTAGGAACTTCAGTGATTCTTTTTAAGAGTGAAGCAGCGTGTTACTAGTCCTGTTCTAAAGAATCTCTCCTTCAGTCAGTTTTATGTCATCATCAGAATTTGCCGCCTTTGACTCAGAGGAATCGTGACTAGAATTTAAACATCATCATATGAAACATAATAGGCTCTATGCACACATCACTCCCGCCTCGGGCAGAACGACGGTCGGACATTTATGGTCAAACGAGAAAAACGAAGAAAACATTAGCAGTTTTCACATGACATGAAGGTTTTTTTTCCTTCAATGAACAGATTTCATTAACAGTATACACAACAAATCACAGCAAATCACAACAAATCACAGCAAATCACAACAAATCACAGTCACACAACTCAAGCATATCAATACGTCACACCACCTATTATATTAATATAATATAATATATCTCTATCTCCAGCTCAGGTTGGAGGTTCGACCAGGTCTGCGTGTAGAAAATGCGACTACAGACTCGAGAGCTGTGTTTCACTTTTGTTTTTTTTTCTGATTAGCGAACAACAACAGTGTAGATTGGATTTTGCAAGTAGTGAACAACAACAGATTTGTTTTTCTGATTAACGAACAACAACAAGGACAGTTTTGATTAGGTTTTCCGAGTAGTGATCGTTCAGTCTATGTAGTCATCTGTGGTGACAGGAAATACGTCATCATCTCTTGACTACACATCCATCTGTTGTCTGTTATCTTCTAGTGGGTCATTAAAGGCAGGAAACATTCATTCTCACATGCACAAAGAGCCAGGTTAGAACCCACAACCTTCCCTCTGTGAGGTAGCAGAGACCACGGTGTTGCTCTGGTCTTTACCCTGATTCTCTGTGTTCTCCAGAGTCTCTGGCCCTGAACCTGGTCCATCAGAGACCGTTAAATGTTAAACCGAGACGATGAGCTTCTTTCATCACATGGTTTCCGACCTCTAAAGATAGTGACTGATGTGCTGCTTCGTGTTTTCTCCTTTTGTTAGATCCTAAAATCATCCAGCGCCCAGTCGCCAATCAAAGAGCGGAGCCGGGGGAAATCCTTGTCACCGCGGCGACGGCAGAGCAGCCCCCAGCGACGCTTCACACAGCGCAGAGACAAATCGTAAGTTTCCCCTTCAGCCTCAGGGAGGGAAACTCTGAGCGGGTCACACGTGGCAACACACACAACTACACAAAGTTTCCCTCAAGTTTAAAATGATGCTGAGCTTGTGACTCATCAGATAACCTGCCACGCTTCACCAGCAAATGTCCTGCAGAGTCCCAGACTGCAACAAGCAGCTATTATACAAATAATAATAATAGATCCAGTGGTTTCCACTTCTTCTTTGAGAAGTGCACATTTTCCTGTTTGACCTGGCAACAACAAATACTGTTTTCTGATTGGCTGATTGGTCGCTGATTGAAGCAGAGCATCCTGCCTCCGCCTCGTCTGTTTATAGATTATTAATCTCTTTTAAAGTTCATGTGTGGTGTGTGTTATCGTTTTTGGTGTGAGAACTCTGTAGTTCGTTTCACTTGTTCAACATAACAGTGATGTGGTGATGTTGTCGAGGTCAGAGAGCGGCAGGACTCTCGCCTGTTTGAACAGTTATTTTTAGTTTGAGTTCAACTCACTGCGTTTGAAGGATTTCCACATGTGTGACGCTCAGGCTGAGATTTTCTGATGTGTTCAACGCAGAGACAGGTGTTTAGTGTGTGTAGTGTTGTAGAGCTCAACAAAGCACCAGAACCACACACACACACACACACACACACACACACACACACACACACACACACACACACACACACACAGGTGACACTGAGGACTGTGTGTCTCAGCATTATCAGCAGAGCAGCCCCTTGTTCTTTTCAGCTGACGTTAGACAATGTGATGTGTGTGTGTGTGTGTGTGTGTGTGTCTGCACCATCAACACACTCATCAGCTGATGCTGCTGGTTAATCCTTCAACAAAACTCCTACAGACGGTTTCCATGAATCAGATTTAAAGCTGCCCTACCTGACCTACAAGAACTTTGAATTTGAAATCGCTTTTTAATGTCAGAAGAAAAATAATAAAATATGTGAAAAATAAATAAATATAAAATAAATAAATATTAAATAAAAATATTTAAACAAACTTCCGAAGATCAGATTCAACTATCTACCAAAAAAATAAGTTTAAAACTCTTTGAATCCAGGTCGTTCAGTGGCTTTTAAAAACACGGTGACTCAACACTTCAAGTTAGTAACAGGGAAACCTTGGCACACACACACACACACACACACACACACACACACACACACACACACGGGATGCTGAGTGTGTTTGTGTTGCCGTCAGCTGTGCAGCGAGATGTAACACAACCTGACTCTGACGACAGCTGCAGCCCAGCCGCCCTGCACAGTCACCACACACACACACACACACACACACACACACACACACACACACACACACACACACACGCACACACACACACACACACACACCCACGCACACGTTCCCGTGGTGACTGTGATGACCTTTCATATAAGACGCTCACTCACGCTCGCTGTGACTGTGTCTCATCTCGTCCTAAAATAATTCGCTCTGAGCTGCAGATACGTCCACATATTATCACTTTATTCAGTAGCATATGTGTTGTTGATTTGTTATTTTTAATGCAAGTTAAAGCCAAAATGAAAACGTAATGAAATGACCGTCTGGATCTTTAGTCTTGGACGTGTTGCAACCTCAGACCGTGTATAAATATAAATAAGGACGACAAGTCTCCACTTCCTCTCATTGGTCAAACGGATGCTGTTTTCTCTGGGATGTGGGCGGCGCCGTCGTGTAACTCTCTGAGAGTCTGATCAGTTTGGTCAGTCCACACTTCCTCCAGACTGACTTAGGTTTTAGTTAATAGAGGGTATGAATGGATGAACTCACTCACTGTTATGAAGGACACATCTCAGCTTATTCTCACTTCTCCAACATGTGAGGAGGCTTGAACACTTCTTGGAGTCATAAACGTTGCCTGACATTTCACAGCTGTTATAGTTTAGAGTGAATACATGGACTCATCCTGCACACAGTCCGTCCTCGCTCTCATCAGCACTTTATTAAATGAAATCCAGTCGTCTTCACTCCAGCCAAAGCTTTTCCTCTGTAGCGCTGACAGATTCTCCTATCATCTTTATTTCCCAGGTTCAAACCCCTGCGACGTCCAGCAGTGTTTCTGTCGGTGCTATTTATCTGCTGTTGAAGCGTCTTTAACCCAAACACTGAAACGTGGTCCCTGCCTGTTTATAGCATAAGGACACGAGCTGAACTCACGTTATAAAGGCTTGAAACAGCTTCACGCTGACACAGTCCAGCCCAGAATAAACAGAGCTGCATGTTAACACAGTCCAGACCCACAAGGAATCAGCTTCATCAAACACTTTGTTACTTTAACCGTCTCCAGACTCAGTTGTGTCATTAGAGCAGCAGCTAAATGATCAGGACCCAGCACAACATCACATCCCCACTTCAAACCACTCCACTGTGACGCTTCCAGAGCTATTACTGGTATCAGCCGACCACTCACACACTTAACAACATGTTGCCACATCAGAGCGCTGACTCCAGCAGACGCTGTAATAATGTGAGGGTTGCAAACAGCACCAACTACACACTGCTAAAGGATTATAACAACAACTTTATACGCCCAACGTTCAGCTAAATGTACCACGATCAGAGACGGGGGCAGAGATGCTGGATAAGGAAACGAAATCACATGAGTAGAAAGAGCAAGAAGAGAAGGGAAAGATGAGGGATGGAAAAGGGAGGTGGAAAAACATGTCAGCTCTAACGAGTAACACTTCTCCTTGATGTGTCAGAGAGAGTGGATTCAGTCTGACAGAGTTTTATTTTCCATCCGTTTCCTTTAAAGCTGCAGCCTAGAAAACTGGAGTTAATTAACTCAGTGTTCAGGATTTTCCCAGGAAACACGACAGAGACGCCTCAAATAATCTGAAAATCTCAAAGGTTCAAAAAAAATCTTCTGCTTTAATTAGATTTTTATAATATATCTGAGCTCACTTGTCTTTTATTTCCACCTCTTTCTAAATCGGCTTCAGTTTGTCAGACGTGAGGTATTGTTAGTATTTATAACAGGAAATCTTGTTTTTTTTATTCTTCTCTGGAGAAGATCCCACCAGGCCGCTCAAAGCGTTTGTGCTCTGGTGTATCAGCAGCATTTTGTGGTTACGTCACTAAAACACGTGTCAGCTGTGTTGTTGCTGTGGTGAAATGTATCAGGAAATACAGAAAAACCTGGAAAAATGTGGATTATCAGATCAAATTAAGGACAATTGGACTCAACAATGATCCATACGAACTAGTACAGATTTGGAAAAGTGGATTAGAACCAATTTCAGTTGGTTTTAAGTTTGACTGTAGCTAAATAAAAGATGCTAACGCTAAGAGTTTTGCTGCACAGCATAAATTAATATCATTAATTAATATCCCAGTTGTTTCTTCTAATGCAGCGAAACATTAACTTCTCTGTTCATTGGCAGATATCTGTAAAAATCTAAAATAAATCTCTGACTGCTTTTCAAATCGGGTTCAGTCAATCACACAACAGCTCTTCACCTTTTTTAAATTCATTTTAGACTTTGTTGTTCTGCTGAGTCCATGTGTCTGTGCTGCTTTCAGGCCAGCCTCGGTGGAGAGGAAGCCTCCAGAGCTCAGCACTCTCAGTGACGGCTACCAGATCCGCATCTGATTCCTCTCCTTCACCAACAAACGTCCTCAACGTCTTCACCCGCTCCTCGTTTCTCCCAGAGCCTCTACCGGACCACCAGCGTTTCAAAGACCGCTCACTGCAGCTACAGCAGCACAGACGAGGACGACGAGCACATGGACTTATGTGACAGGAGGAACTTTCTAGTAGCCGAGACTCTGATTTCTGGTTTGTTTAGTAGCAACGTGTCCTTGAAGCAAACTCACCATCACCGACACATGTTTTTTAAACATTTCAGTCATGTAGCTGAGCGACGCGACAGCTGCCAAAGTTCTATCACTTTTTTAACATTTCAAAGTATTTAAAGGTGCAGTCGTTAGGACGTAGATGAACCATATCAACGAGTTACTGTGGTTTCATTCCCTGAAAATGTGCCCTTCATATCGACACAGAGCAGCCACCAGCAGCTTTTCTTTCTCATTCAGAAAACAACTTCACCACTAGATGGCACCAGATCCAACACGCTGGACCTTTAAGTGTCCACACGCGTGAACAGGAAAACTAGATACGAATATTTGATTTAATCTTGTGGTTAAAGAGACGAATCGCCATTTTGGAAGAGACACAACAAATCAAATCAACAATTATAATCTACTCCTTTAGTTCCACTGCAGAAAGTTCAGGCTGCTTTGTCAGAGATGAGTGTGGTGATGATGACTTTACAGATTTGACAGTTTTTGTTGTCGTCTCTCCAACATGGCGGTGTTCATGAGTCTAAATGATCAAAGTCATGCTTTACTTTTCCAAAAACCTCACTCAACCGACCAAAGTTTAAATACGACGTCAGAGCAGAGCATCGATCACAGAGGACGGGTTTAGAATAAGAACCAGGGAAATAAAAAACGCAGTCGATAGAGGGGAGAAAAGAGGAGAGGACGGGCTGCAGATGAGAGGACGGACGCTGGAGCACTGCGGCAAAACTCCTTCCTTCCTCTCATCCCCTCTTCTCGTCTCCCTCTGCCCTCTGCCCACTTATAACAAGCACAGCTCGTTTCCTGACATTCTCTATGAACACAGGAGGAGTTTCCGTCCACATTAGTGAATTGATTGAGCCGGTTATTTACTGCGCGTGGTTGTGGATGGAGGCAGCTGTAGGTTCAGCCTCAGGACGTTTTTACGAGCGCTCCTCTCGTTAAACATGACCATCAGCGTTAAAACGTCCGCTATCAATCTGTTCAAGTGGGTCCCAGCCAGAGGAGTTTCCCTTCATTCACTCCCACTCAGCCCACCTGAACCTCACATGACTCAGCTCTGTAGTGACCAGATGTTCATGTGTGATCAGAGGAAATCCTTTCTTTCTTCTGTGAATGTTACTGTGAAACAAGGAGCGACTGAGTGAACGCTCCCTAACAAAAGCCTCATTGAAGACAGACAGAAAGACAGAGGGATGGAACAGTCAGTGCAGGTCAGCAGATTGGAAGCAGTCAGCACAGTGAGGTCAGGACCTTCAAGACATGTGGTCAGCAAAAAAAAAAACCTGGTGAAACCCAGAGGCCTTATCTAGGAGACGTTCACCCATTCAGCTGATTCTGTAACGCGTTCACGTCTCTGTTCAGTCTGTGATATTTTCTTGGTGAAGCAGGACAGTTCTCAGAGCGGCTCCGTGAAGCCGAGTGACCTGTAAGCGTCCTTCAGTGCTGCATGCACCACGTATCACAAGGATTGTCCAAAAATATCCAGTCAGCTTCATATCAGAGGCTTTTCTCCCGTCGAGGCCTTCGATGAATCTCAGCTCATTGGTTCTCAGAATATCACACATCAGTCCTCAGAGATGAACCTGATGCTCTGCTTCAGTCCTGCAAAGATCCAGTCAGAAACTCGACACCGATCTATAAACATCTACGCTCAGATTCTGACTCAAACCAGGGGATTCGTTGTAGTTTGTTTAGAACCATATATATCAGGTGTCAAACTGATTTTAGTTCAGGGGCCACATTCAGCCCAGTTTGATCTCAGTAACACAACAATGTCATTACTCATCACTGTCTGCTGTTCAGTCCTGGCTCTCAGATCAGACCCTCCACAGGCCGTATGTTTGACACCTGTGATACATATGATACAACTGCCTGTAGCAATGGACAATAGACTAATTATCCGAACGTTTAACTCGAGACGTTTCCTCTAAAACAATCAAAGCACGAAGATGATCTCATCTGATTCCAGCTGAAAGAAGCAGCTCAGAAACACAAACCACAACACGTCTGTTCCAGCTGCAGCGTTTATACTTTCACCTCCACAGAGATGATCCTGAACACCTGGAAAGTGTTGGGAGAATAACGCACTGTGTGATTCTTTTCTTCTTTTGGTCGTTTCATCATCATCAGGAGGTTCCGCTGTTTCTCCGCTTTCCTTTGAATGTGTCACAGTTCGCTGATTCGCTCACACAACAACTGGAAACGTTTCACCCCAGCTTTTTGTTTCCACGATGAGCTATGCACACGGCGCGTTACAGCAAAAAAAACATGAAACTGATATCCAAGTCTTCCACAGTTCAGATGATGGAGGAGGAAGGAGTCTGTGGTTCGAGCTTCACAAAAACACAGAGAATGACAAGTCAAACCAAACATCTGGAGCCGTCACTGAGGATCAGCAGCAGACTCACACCTGACACCGACTCTCTGGCGTCTGCTAACATACGGAACAAGCACAAAGCTGCTGTCACTTTTTCTGAGACAAACAAAGAAGTGATGCAATTTTCTTACCGAAGAAGAAACTTTTAGGACTCACCAACAACTCTTCACAGACACTGAAAAGCAACAGGGTTTAGACTCACGTGACCACGAAGACAAAAACACCCAAACATTCTGGGAATTTGACCCGACAACAGAGAAACTATGTGGCTGCTCCGCGGGAACATCACCATGTAGCAGCTGTTTGACACAGACTCAGACTCAATGTTTTCTGTTGCTTTCACTTTGAGTTGATTGTATTCTGTGATTTTGAATGAAGAATCATTTGTTTAAAAGAAAAAAAAAAGAGAAGAGCTCTTCTGATTGTAGCAGGAGTTCTTTTCGAAGGCCTTTCATTTATTTCCAAGTGCTGATGAGATGATTCTAAACTTACTGCACTGCTGGTTCCTCTTCAGTCTGTGCTTCTGGAGACGTAATCAGTAAAAAACAAGAAAAAAAGAACAAAAAGAAGCTGAATTTATTTCATTCAGCGTCCATTTTCCTCTTTTTCCTGGACTCTGATCCATCTCTAACTACCTGGTGTCAATTTAAATGTGTCCACACGCGTCCTCAGCCAGCACTGCAGATCTGATCTCAGTTTGTGTGTAAATAAGCAGCAGCGCCCCCATGTGGTCAGTAGAATATTGTATCAGCTGCTGTCTCTAATGGATCTCTACCTACCACTGGACCAGAACCAGGACCACATGGGTGGTGACATGATCCAGATTTAGGAACCAGATGGAAAAACTCACCTGAAATCACAAACATTTAGTCCTGATTCATTTATTTATCTCCAGCCTGTTAGTGACTGAACTACCAGACCCCTCCTCTAAATATGACCTGAGATCAGATCGCTGTGTAAACTGGACCAGGATGGGTTAGAGTTAGAGAGCTCAACACACTGCAACACAAAGTAACACACGTTAGTGATGTCGTCAATCTGCTGATGAGTTGATAAGAAGTGTCACTTTATGAGGTCCCTGGAAACGTTTCATCCTTGGATCACGTTTTATCTTTTCTTCTTTCTCTTCAGTAGCATTGAGCTCCCTCTTGTTCTCTAGCTCCTGATCATATCTGACAACTATTTAACTCTGAAAACTGACCCGAATGAAGATCAACGTGTCCAGTTTAGTATTTAAAGACTCTTCCAGTGCCTCGGCCGTATGTGTTCAATCCGTCAGTGGTGACTCTGGATGAGCTGCGACAAAAACTCGTCCTCAACACGTTCACGTCAAGTATCTCCTTCTTTTATTTTATTTAAATGCTCTGAAATGTTTTGTTTTCTCGTCACGAACATTAAGAGCAGATTTATCTTTTCTTTGTGTGATGAAGAAGTAAAGGGTCAAACGTCCCGAGTCCGTCCTGACCCGAGTGAAGCGACGTGGTTTTTTATCGTGTGGAGATCGACAGTAGGAGAAAATGTAATTATTACTATTATTATTGTTGTTATTGTAACTCTCCTACTGCTCAATGTTTTTATCAACCACTGTAGCAGCATGTGTTCTTTTAATAAATAATCTATGTTTTTAACGTCCTCGTCCGTCGTCCATGGGAACGATAGCAGCGACTCATCAGTTTATTTCAGGTTTCTGGTGAATAAACAGTGGCAGCGTTGTGGGTCTGAAAGGAGGAGCTGAGGAAGGAGCTGTGTCCGTCCTGCTGCCTGATAAAATAATCTGCTTACGTTCTGCTGCAGATGTGAGCTGGTTCCCCACAAACACGGAGGCAGCAGATTTCCAGAAATAATCCCCCTGGTTTCTCATACGTCTGTGCAGCAGAGGTTCAAAGCCTTCATGCGATGGAAGGTTTAGGATTCATTTTAAACTACGTCACCGTTTACGGTCTTTCACCGTCAAAAAACGAGATGGGGACAGAGAAAACCTGAAAGTAGTGATGCAGGTAGAAAAACAGAAAACAAAATAAAGGACAAATTAATCGTTAATCTACGGCTCCTTGAAACATGACGTTAGATTAAAACAGTCTAGTTAACACCACTGACTGTTCATACGATGGACAAACACATCGTGACGTCACACACTGGATTCTGAATGAATTCTGAGCCCAGAAGTGGGCGGAGCAAGTGGTCACCATGTTGGATGAGCTTAACTCCGCCCACACTCGAATACTCCAAATATGGACGATGAGAAAACTCTCCGCTACCTGTTAGCTCAGGCTAACACCTGTCACTCAAACTCCCTTAATTATGCAGAATATTGAACCCTAATAAAAAAAAATAAACGAGTGAGTTAGAGAAAAATTCATCCCCCGTAAATTTGTTGTCGTTTTTTGTCCCAGACTGTAAACGTAGTAATAATAAAGTTGGGCTTTTTAACATGTTTATGGGGCTTTGCGCCCTTTGGAGCCTCTAGTGGCCACTCAATGAACTGCAGTTTTCTGCACTTGCCTGGAGGACGCTGCCTGTTTAACACTGAAGTCAGCGTGAAAACCAGAACCTTCATTAGACGAGATCCACTGAAGGTCTGTCACACTGAGTAATGAGGACACGTCTCAACTCCAGCTTTAAACATCTGTCTGTACTGTCCATCTACCTCCAGGTCTGTCTGCACCGTCACTGCTGCCATCTAGTGGTCAACCAAACAACTCCTGCTTCCTCTGCACCAGCCTGGTCTGGATTAACATGAAATAATTATCACCGTGTCTCTTTCTATCAGGGGTTTGTCTATTTAAGGTCAAATAATAAGCGGCTCCGTACGAATGAGGACGTGTTAAGAGGAGATGAAGTGTGTTCAGACCGAGCAGAGAGTCTTTCTGCTGCTGCTGCAGAGAGAATATGTTTGTTTGTGAGGGGGAGGAGGAGGAGGAGGAGGAGGAGGAGGAGGAGGTGAACGCTGCAGCCATTTGTCTCAATCCATCACACGCCTTCACTTACAGCAGCGTCTCACGCAGCTGCAGACTTCCTTCCTTTTAAACTCGTAGTAGTTGGGGTTACGGTAAATATGCATAAAAAAAATAAATTAAAAAAAAGCAGGAAACATAAATAAAAATAGAAACTCTTTATTTACAGTCTGTAAACTGAACTGAACGTTAGAGAAATGCGTCTGGCTCTTGTTAGTCATTTTATTTTTTGGTTAATTATGTACAACACTGATCTGCCGTTACATTATGACCACAGATCTACCCGGTTACTGCGGGACACGTGAGACATTTAAAAGACTTCGATGAGGTTCCTGGTGTGAAGTGGTCACTGTTTATCAAAGGGGAAGAAGAAGGAAGGAGAGGAGGCGAATCACTGATGCATGCTGGGAAAACAAACGTTGCGTTGTTGGTCCTTGTAACTTCTGTTGATCCAGTTAATCCTGGTCCAGACAGTTTGTTCAGTTCTGGCTTCAGACCAGATCAGGGCGTCCACACCGAGACACGGAGACAAGGAAGCCAAGTCTCCCAGAACGAGACCATCAACCCCCTTCACTGGTTTTAATGTTGTGGCTGATCCAGTTTACAATCCAGTGCAAGAACGAGGATCGGTTCCGTCTGCAGGTAAAGTTCTTTCTTTACATTTAAAAACTAAAGCCAGTGGAACGGGTCTGAACTTCCAGCCTGAACCGAGCTCCTGTTTTTTCTAAGTATATTAATATATGAGTATATATAGTTTTTTTTAAGTAAACTTACCAAGACACTTCTCACATCAGCAGCACTGGTGTTTTTATATATATATATATGATAAAAATGGTTTTAAAACCGGGGTGAGAATGAGTCACATGGTTTAACTGGAGGACAGTAGGAAGGTGATGGATAATCGGTAAACGTCACCTTCACCTTCCACCAGGAAACTGAGCAGCTTTTCCTTTCTGGAGAATGTAAAGTAGCAGCCGAGTTAAACGTACGAGGTGATTTAACGAGAATAAAACAACTCAATCAACCCTGATAGATATAAACTAAACTCTAAGACATCGAATCCTGAAAACCTAAAAAACATGATCCACTTGGTTAAAGTTATGGCACCGTCTCGTGTTTGACTGGACCTCTTCAACGTCTCTCCTCCGGATCAGAGCCGGAGGCGGAAGCGTGCGAGCAGCGGCAGGTGGTCGGACGAGTGGCGCCGGCTGGGGAGACCCCCGAGCTCCTCCAGCTCAGACTGACCCACCAGAGACAGGCGGCCCAGCAGCTGGAGGCCACGCCCACCAGGAAGTGAAGGAGGCGCGCTGTGATCTTTAAAGGAGGCGCAGAAACAGAAACAGAAACACTATTTCACGGGTTTAGTTCTTCCTCCGTTCACAGCAGCTGATTTTAAAAAAGGATAATTAAAAGAGGCCTAGTTAGCTCATTTTTAATGTGGTTATCAGAATAATTATTATCAATTATCATAATAATTATCACATATGAGCTGTGCACTAACTTGTGACTTACTACCACGTCCTCTGAAACTAGTATAAATGTTATTATACTAAAAAAAGGTTCCTACACATTAGAAATTTAGGAATAGTTGTGTATCATGGAAATAAATTATGGAACTAACTGTTTGTTTTCATTATTCTGAATATTTTACATGAGGTTATGTCACCGAATAATTTCTAGAAGATGCATAACTACAATAAGTATCAAATACTTTTCAACAAGTAACTAAATAATAAGTTAATAAACCATAAGATCTGAGAATTTACATTTTCCAACAGATGCAGTTTGTGAATGATGTGACGTATTTTGAGGGGCGGGGCTTAACTGGAGGCAAAACACTTCAAACACTGCAGCTCGTAAACGAGCGTTAGCATATGTCAACGCACTGTTTTGGTGAGAATGTCACTCAGTTGACTCTGACTGATGGGACGACATCCACCGACCACTACGCTAGTTTTCATTTTTCCAGACTTTTCCAGACCTGGAGATTTATTTATTTATGTGATTAGCATCATATGTTCCCTTTAAGTAACAAAACCTGGACTCAAACGAGCAGCAGAAAGTTAGTATAAAAAAACCTTTGTTGTTCTCAGCTACTTCCAAATCTATCGCTGTGCACGTTAAAGAATCCATAAAAATACTGAGGCTCATCGCACATTCAGGTGGAAGCGGTTGATTTGTTAAAAACCTAACGAGGACGTGAACACGTATCACAGCTGAACACACTGGTTTCAGTGTGTGTGTGTGTGTGGTTACCAGGGCTGTAGAGGATGTAGTCGACCGTCAGCGCCGTGCGGGAGTGGTAGGTGGTGATCTCTGGTCTCCCGTCCGACCTGAGCCGGTGGCGATAGGACGACTGCAGCTTCAGACTGTGCTCGATCCGCTCCCTGCAGGAGGAGGCACCGGGTCAGGTCGGCTTTTTAAAATGTCTGAATCTGGTTGTGTTATCGCTTTGTTCGCACATCACCTGTTAAAAGCAGCAGCAGCAGAAGCTCTGGAGGTCAGATCCTCTACAGTCATATCAGAGATGGCTCCTTCCACAGCTGATAGACACACAGAGTCAATAATTAATAAATGAACTGATCAGAAACAGGACGAAGCTCCTCTGGTGTAGGTGGCTGCTACTTGTCTAAAGGTTCTTTTATTGATATATAAAGCAGAATATAGATATCGAAGCCTTCACCGTTGTGTCTGTAACAACTCCACCCAGACACTAGTGGGCGCTGTTTCGCTTTGGCTTCTACTTCCTGCTTCTCTTTCAACATTTGCTGCGTTTCCTTTCCATTCCTCCTAAAAATGAGCTGAATGTCTCAATAAAAACTGGTCCTGGAAACATTTTTGTTTTACACTCTCATGAGAGGTTTTTATTTTTTTTTCTTCAGACGTATCGATATAAAAGTTTGTCGCAAAAGTGCAGTGGAAACACTTTTTCCCCGTCGCCCACGTCACTGGAGACGATGCAGGGGGACATGTGAAGTCCATCTTCCACAAAGAGACGAGAATTTATCCTCCTGAGACCCGGCGTCCTCATACGGGGACACTTTTATCTGTCATGTGCTGTTAATTTATGCTTAATAACTTTTCTAGTTTTGATATGACATGAAAATTTACAAGTTCACATGTACTAGTTTGAGGAATTTCATTGTTTCCAATTCTACTTTTGCATTAAAATTTAAATTTAAAAACACATTTGGGACTTAAATTGTAATATGCAGTGAAATAATCCCCGTGTCAACATATGTTTTTTTGACAAAAACTATGTCCAGTTCAAAGATGATGCTTATTTTATATACTTCTTAAGTCCCACTATAAGATAAATATAAGATCTTAATCTTATGTTAAAGAAATTAAGATGCACTCCAAACAAATGCTTGGGTCTCAGGAGGTTAAGAGAATTATGGGATATCGCGATACTTTACTTTATCGAGATATTTTATCGAAATCTCTGAAATATCACTTTTATTTTACAAAAAAAATGTAACAGAAACGCAGCTCGTGTTGAACACAAGTCGTACAAATGTTCATATATCCGAACCTTCTCGGTTAACGTTTCACAATCAATGTCTTCCATGTTTGTGGAGAAGCAGCAGCAGATGTGTGGTCATAATGTTATGGCTGACCGGCGCGGACCCTCAGACGTACCTTCAGCGCCGCAGGCCGAGGCCCCAGACGTGGCTTCGTACTGACACCGGCGGTTGATTCCCAAACTGTGGGACCAGATGGGAGACGTGAGGAGACGCTGTCCTCTGGGACTGTCCTCCTGCCCCGACACCTGCGGACGCACAAAAGGACCGATCAGACCCTCAGAGGGGGGACACAACACAGGACACACACAGGAAGGACGCAGGTTTTTTCCGGGACGCCCCACCCTGCTGATCTGCATCCCTCTGTACTCCAGGCGGCCGGTGGTCAGGAAGCTGTAGAGGGGACTCCAGGGGGTGGAGTTAAAGTCCCCGCACAGCAGCACCGGGTTGGTGGAGCCGTCCGGGAGGAGGGACAACCGGCGGATCTCGGCCAGGAGGATGGCGAGCTGGGCCAGCTTGATGTCCCCCCGCCGGGGGTTGTAGAGGAGGTGGGTGTTGGCGACGCACACGAAGGAGGAGGAGGAGGAGGAGGAGGAGGCGTCTCTGGGCCTCAGCAGGACGACCAGGCCCACGTTGTCCCGGTCCAGGAGGACGTCCCCACGCCGGAGGAACTCCACAGGGTTGGAGGACAGGAGGGAGAAGCGGGACGTCTTGAAACCGACGGCGCAACCGTCCGGTTTCTTCCCCGTCCGCTTCTTGTACTCGCACTCGTAACCTGGCAACAAACACAAAACGTCAGACAGACAAACGGGAAATTCGTCCTTTCACGACAAAACCTTTAAACCGTCGGGACGAACCCAGAGCCCGTAGAGCCGGTCTAATCTGGTTCTCATAGTGGTCCTCCTGAACCTCCTGAAGACACAGGATCTAGATTTAAAACAAACAAAAAAAAAAGAGTTTTCCAAACAGCCGTAAGTATGTGGACGCCCCCCGTGAATCAGCCTCCGCTCACGTCGGCCTCGTGCCCCTGGATCTCCGCCAGCAGGTTGGGCAGCCGGTGCTCCCAGGCCAGCACGTCGGGGGGGCAGTGTCGGTACAGGTAGGCGTTGTCCTGCAGCAGGTCCTGAGACAGGATGTTGTAGGTCATCACCGAGAAGTCGAACGCCGCGCCGCCCCCCGGTGGCTGGAGGTCGGTGCTGCAGGACTCCCAGCGTCTCTGAAGAGCTGAGGAGGACGGACGGAGAAAGAACGAACTTTTAACAATACGTTGAGTTTCAGAGCTTTGTGGGTCAGACTGGACTCTGTGACGGGGCCAAACTTTCCTCATAATAATTTAATCTGGTGTTGTGTGGTTTGTTGTGATTATACTCGTGATAGTCAGTGCTCAAACGCACACTTCAAACCCCTTTTTGAGTCTGGATCTGTACGAGACAATTTGACCTGGTCCCTGAAACAGGTTTTACTACATGTAGTAACTACGCATAGATATTAACTACTAATATTAAAGGCCAAGAATCCAATTGCGCCCCCTACTGGAGCCCAGCACCAGCATCCTCTTAGAAATCTCAAGAAGCGGTGCAACAAGGTTTGTCCACGAGCTCCAGCTCTGAGAGGACGGAAATTTAAAAAGGACGACGGGATTTAAAAAAGAACGAGGGCAGAGAAGAGCTGGAGTAAAGCAAAGAGACGAGGACGATGAGAAACTAGAGGGAGGAGACAGTAGAAATGTCCAGAAAGAAAAGTTAGAGACGTCCTGACCCAATGTCCGTCCCAGACCTGGTCCCCTGTAGCTTCCTGAAGTCGTCTCTAGAGTCGTGTGGATTCAGTCCGATAAATCTTTCTTCCAGTCAGAGTTAATGTGAGAGGAGCTCGTACCTTTATTCTCTACTCCAGAAATGTTCTGGTCCAACGCTGCCATAAACTCCCTAAACCTCTGGAAGATTAGTCTCCAGGAAACGTTTGTCTTCTCATAAACGTTGTAACATCAGTGTTAGTCGTTCTGAGTGGACTCTCTGTTTAGATGATCTCCTTCCACCACCTCCTCTTTTTCTTCTTTGCTTTGTCGCTACTAAAACCGAAGAGGACGAAGTCGTCCCCGACACAGATCAGGACATCGCTGGTGAAAACGTCACCCAGTAAATCTTTATTATTAGTTATTTCTAAACCCTTAATATCTGTAAATTCATTGAAGTTGAATCAAATCGTGAATGTGATTCTTTAATCTGTGAAAAAGTTTTTTTTTAAAAACTCACATGTGACCAGCGGTGGGACTCCGGGTGGGGGGGGCTCCCTGTTTGCCCCCTGCCACGGGTTCGGGGGTCGCACGGCGCCGTGAGGCGGTAAAGGGAAACTCGTCCTCCGTCCCCCGTCCTCTCTGCTGTCCCTCGGCCGTCCTGCCGCTCCTCCTCTCGTGCCGCCGTGCTCCTCGCTGCTCCTCCCCTTGAACCAGGGGTTTGGTTTCTGCAGCGTCTCCTGCTCTTTGATGCGAGTCCTGGATCCTCCTCCTCGCGCCTCCTCCTGTTCGCTCCTGCTCTGACTCCTAAACCCGTCCTCCCTGCTGCTGCTGTCTTTTCTCTGTCTGTCTTTAACCCCCGTTTTAGTCCTTTCCACGTCTTTATCTCTGTTCTCGGCTCCGTTCCTCCCTCGATCTCGATGTCCGTCTCTGTGGCGCTGGTTTGTCCAGACGTTGCCTTGTTGTTCCCTTCTGAAGCCTCCTTCCTTGGCCTCGTCTCCTTCAGATCTCCTCTTCTCCTCTAAGCTCTTCCTCCGTTTGTGCGGAGGCTCTCGGCCTCTGTCGGGCCGATCCATCCTGCAGCCGGCGGACGTGTGGAGCGAAGCCCCGGCGTCACCGGGGCGGATGCTCGGGGAGCGGGGCGATCGCGGCGGCCAGGGGGGGAATCCCCGCACCGACCACCATGGACGGGGGGCGGGGGTGAAGCGGGGGAGGTGGGAGGGGTGGGAAGAGGAGGAGGAGGAGGAGGAAAAGGAGGAGGCGCTGCTGCTCCTGAATCCGGCCCAGGAGACAGCGGGACGGCTGCAGGGTCGGAAAGAGGAGGTGACGGAGCTCAGCCGGTGAAGGAACATGAGGCGGCTGCAGGAAGAGACCAGAGAAGAGTTAATAACAAACAATAATAAACATTTATTCATTTTAATTTGATGTTAAATCTCTCAAGAACATTGCCAGTGCAACGATAGAGAAGGAAATGTAAAAGGAGCAAAGACAAATATGAAGCTTGAACCGAGCAGCTTCTGATGGTGACAATTAACCGATCGATTAATCGGCCAAACCGGAAGGAATCGACGGATTGAAGAACTAAATCATCCGAAACAGACATGCAAAGAAGCTTATTGAGCTTTTCGCATTTTTATTTTTATTTCTTGTGTGTGTGTGTGTTTATTAACATTTTTCCACCACATAATAAAATAAAAGTCACAAAAACTAGTTCCTTCTAAGTTATCTGCTTAGCGACGGTTGCTAACGGACTTCGGGGTCTTGTTTTTTTAAAACCAAGAGGATTTCTAATTAATATTTGTTGATTTAACTGTTTATTTTTCGCTTAATACGTAGCTTTTACCGGGAAGTCTTGGGAAATATGGCCCAACATGTGTTTCAAAAGCAGCTATCTTACATCTAACTGAATATAAACTGTGATTATCTTTAAGTTCTTGAGCGTCTAGCTGACAGTAGCTCACTTCTCTTCGTGGCCCGGAGGTTCAGCGTCGATGTTCCGGTTCGGGGACATGTGTTTAAGTCACCACGCGCGAACATTGTCGAAGTTTTTGAGCTTTTAAATCATCACAAATCCAGAACCCAGAATGAGCCACACAACGAGTCCACGGAATATGACGTCACGTCACACGCAATAACTAAGCGCAGGAACTTTTGCTGCTTTCAGACACAACTAAAAAAAAGAATCGTTAGACATAACGTGGAGGAAAGCTCGGAAGAAGACTAAATATTAACATTACGATCAAGTTACTAGCATATAATTATTCAGTAGTGTAAAACAGGCCACAGTTACATTCAGGGATCTGTTATTATGTTTTGATTTATCGGTCAAATTTAGAAATTATACCGATAGTTTTCCGTTTGTGCTTTATTGTACATTACATTACAAAACCAAAAGAAAATACCACGAACATATTTTAACATATGTTATGAATTGTATTCAAATATCTCAATATTTTAGCTGTTGTTTAGATATACAAGTTAAACATCTCGTAAATCTCCTTACTGTAACTGTAACGGCATAATTTCCGAGGGCAAGTAAAGGCATCAACGGAACTGCAGCCTTGCTCACTTCCTCTCGCTGGAACTTGTAGTCTTTTCTTTCCGTTGATTAGTATTACATTCTAGATAACGAATCAGCAAGCAGACTACATATGCGTCGGTACGGCCTGAAAAAGGGTCCGACTAGGAACGTAGCCTTCCGTCTACACAGCTTTCACACGGTTTTTAATCGAGCGTATGATGAAATGTCACGATTTCTTTCGTAGCTGTGATTATCCACGAATGAGACATTGCAGAAGACGGTAAATAAAATAAAAATATATGTTTATGCTTTCATGCATTTAAAAAAAAAAATGTAGATAAAGAAAACAAAGGACGACGAAGTGAAAAGGTCATTGTACTTACGTGAAACCGAGGCCACTCTAGAAAGACGGTGAACAACAAACAGAAAAAAGAAAGTATCCGCTGTTGACCGGCTGCAGCTCGTCGTTAAAGGCCGAGAGAGAAGCTGTCAGGGGCGGATTGATACATTTCTGCTGCGGGGTCCAAAAGAAGAGGTAGTGCTGGTGGTCTGAGAAAGAGAGGAGGGGAGAGGAAGGGGCGACGACACATACATCCTCCCCTTTCTCTCTCGCGTTTTCCTTCTCTCTCTATCTGCCTCTTTTCAGGTCATTGTTCTTTAGTTTAAAAGCAGCAACATAATAAAAAGAAACCTGCAGGTGTGTACAGTATTCTTCTATATTATTGTTCATCAATGTGCATTGTCCCTACGCAAAGAAACACAATTAACACACACACACAAAAAAAAATGCAAAAAAATAGATCAACATGAAACCATGATAAATAAATAAAGACGAAGCCGAGGATCTAAACGACAGAAAACTATCGTCTCCTTTATTTTCCTCCGTTAAGAGTCGTGCAGCACAAAGTTTATAAACTAACAGATCCTTTATTAATCCTTCAAAGTTGTTTTGATGCTGTTGTTCCCATAAAGTGAAAGTAGCAAGAATGAATACAATAAAAAATAAATATATAAAATATAAAATAAGACGTAAGATGCATAAAAAAACAAAAGAAAAAACAAATATTTCAGAAGTATTCACACTGTAACAGATGCAAACAGTTACAAATGAGCTATAAAAGAGTGAAGTGTTGAGAGTGAGAGGAGTCATACAGGTTGATGTCCACAGGTGGCGCTGTGTGGTAGATTTAAGAAGGAGAGGTTGACTACTGAAGGTCCTCAGACTGGACAGTGTGTTGTGTTGTGTTGTGTTGTGTTGTGTTGTGTTGTGAGTGTGAGGACTCGTCCTTCTCTCTGAGGCCTCGAGCATCAGTTTGTTGAGTCTGTACAGACCCAGAATGCAACGGGGCCCCGGTGTCTCCACAGGCTCCTCAAACATCCTCAACATGGTCTGGTCCAGATGTTCAAGGTCCTCCCGCCTGGTCTCTGACTAATGGAAACATAAAAACCTGTTCATTACAGTTTTTCTCCTTCGGTTTGACTCATTCGTTGAAACAGAAAAGATTTATTCTCAGACGTCTGAGATCATTTGGTGAAACAGTTCAACACAACGATGCAGATGTTTTGTCACTGAGGCAGAAAACCACTGAAATATTCCTCATGTCCAACTCTCAGTCTGAGTCCAGTCACTGCACTGATTCTTCTTCTAACACATGTAGGCTAACTGTGCTAACTCTAGGCTATCTGTGCCAAGTGTAGGCTAACCGTGCTAAATATAGACCAACTCTGCTAACTGCAGGCTAAGTGTGCTAACGCCAGTCTGTGCTAAGTGTAGGCTAACCATGCTAAATGTGGACTAACTGTACTGACACATTTGCAGTTTGATGAAATTGATGAGAAATAAACTCTGTTGTGAACAGTTGTCAGGTGGTTTGTGTCCGTGTTATTTTGAGATGTAATTTCTGTTTCAAGAAATGAGTCAAACCAACAGAGAAAACCTGAATTACACAGGATGTAACGTCACATCCCCTCGTACAAAAAAACTCAAAACCGACCAGAGGCCACCGACCAACCGACCAACCAATGAGGAGACACCAGGTACCTGGACTCTGTCTTTGAGGTTTTCAGGTGGGAAACGATGCATCATTAGGTCCACGACACCAGAACTTATGATACTTTAAGCTACAGGAGCCAGTGTAGGACAGTATCGTACACTCACTGGCCAGAATATTAGGTACAGATTCATTCTAATGTAACACAACAAATGTCCTTCTGGTATTTAACTTTAGTTACTTTTTACTTTTTTTTTTTTGGTTCATTAATTGTATTGTTTGCATGTTTCTTTTAGTGTTGCTTATTTCTTACTTGCACCAAACTCAAAAACAAACAAACAAACCCTGTGATAAATGATATTCTGATACTAAAATGATAATGAATGATTTGATTATTATCATCATTGTTGTTACATTTAATTAAATTAGTTTAGTTTGTTTCAATTAAACAGAAACATCGTTAGAAAACTTTTATTCAGGATTCAAACAGTTTTATCAAACTCGCGTCCAGAAGTTTCCTCTGAAACTAGAAATCCATCATCTGAACAACGTTGTGCAGCTGAGAACCGGTTCTTATCCAGGAAACTCGTCACCTTCAGGAAAAAGCGTCTGGAAACGAATCTGTGTCGATCAGACTGAACTTTACTGGTTTAACGTCGCTCTCACATCCACGTTTGTGTCTTTGCTTCTTCTTCCTCCATTTTTTTCTGGATCTAAATCCTGTGAACCAGAATGTGGAGCAGGTCACATGATGAGTTGGTTCCTGGGGGGGGGGGGTCACCTATCAGAATGATCAGCCACATCATTATGACCACTGCCAGGAGAATAAATAACATTTAAACCATCTCGTGTTTATTTAATGTTCTGTTGAGAAACTTTTAGACCCGTTTACTACTGACGACACTTCCTCCCTTCCTGTATCCTATTCCTTTCCTTCCTCCCTTTCCTGCCTTCCTTCCTTCCTTCCTTCCTGTATCCTATTCCTTTCCTTCCTCCCTTTCCTGTATCCTATTTCTTTCTTTCCTTCCTTCCTTCTTTCCTTCCTTCGTTTTCCATCTTTTTTTTCCTTCTTTCCTTCCTTCCTTCCTTCCTTCTTTCCTTCCTTTGTTTTCTATCTTTTTTCCTTCCTTCCTTCCTTCCTTCCTTCCTTCCTTCCTTCCTTCCTTCCTTCCTTCCTTCCTTCCTTTTCTATCTTTTCTGTCCTTCCATCTTTCCTTCCTTCCTTCCTTCCTGTATCCTATTCCTTCCTTCCTTCCTTCCTTCCTTCCTTCCTTCCTTCCTCCCAGGTGTTGTGTGTATTGTGTGTGTATTGTGCGTATTGTGTATATTGTATATATATTGTGTATGTATTGTGTGTGTATATTGTGTATGTTGTGTGTATTGTGTGTATATTGTGTGTGTATTGTATATATTGTGTGTATTTTGTGTGTATTGTGTGTATATTGTACATATTGTGTATGTTGTGTATATTGTGTGTATTGTGTATATTGTGTATCGTGTATCGTGTATATTGTGTATATTGTGTATATGTTGTGTGTATATTGTGTATATTGTGTATATTGTGTGTGTTGTGTGTGTAGCTGGTGTCCGTTGATCTTCAGTGATGAAGACAGTAACAGACACTTGTGCTTGTTTTAATTCTCAGATTCTTGAACAAACACTTTCAAATGCAAAAGATCAAACAAAACATTCACGTGTTTTTTTTTTTCTCAGCTCTTCCAGGGTTTTAAGGTGCACTCGGTTTAACTTGGTTTAACTCGGTTTAACTCGGTTTAACTCGGTTTAACTCGGTCTAACTTGATTTAACTCGGCTTAAACTCGTCCACGTGCTCCTCGCGTGTCTCCTGCTCTCGTCTTATTTTCCACCGTTCTCTCCTCACGGAGCTGAACAGTGAAGAGACGTCAGAGCTCAGTCTTCTCCAGCTCTGATCTCCTCCAGGAGGTGGCGCTGTGAAATGATTGCTCATGCATCCGGTCTGTCCGAGCAGCGGCTGCCTCCAGGCGGGAGGATGTGAGTGACGGACGGGAGCGAGGAGAAGCTGGGGGGAGGTCAGGGGTCAGGGGTCAGGGGTCAGGAGAAGGGAACCTCCCATCTCTGTGTGTAGGCGCTGAGTTCACAGGGGCTGATGACCAGCATCCGGGACGAGTCCATCCCGTCCAGAGCCATCTCCGAGTCCAGGCAGAACCGGGACACCAGGTGCTCCAGGTGAGTCCCCGACTTCTGCCACCGCTGCCGAGGAAACGGAAACATGACGACATGAGACGGAGCAAACAGAGTCTTACAGGTCCAGCTCCATCTCAGCTTAAATCCTTAGCATCATAGCATCGTAGCATTGTAGCATCATAGCATCGTAGCATCATAGCATCGTAGCATCGTAGCATTATAGCATCATAGCATTATAGCATCAGTTATATTTGAACTTTGTATTTTAATTAATGTCGTAACAGTAAGAAAAACAAAACAAACAAACAAAAAATGACGGTGGCAATGAATGAATGAATGAATGAATGAATGAATGAATCATGTGGTTAGATTAAAGGAAATCATCCCAAGAGATCACTTAGATTTTTTTTTATTTTGTGTAAAAAGAATAAAATATATAAATATACAAATATATAATATGTCCATTTTTTAATAAAATAAAATAAAATGAAATATAATAAAATAAAATATTTTTTATATATATTCCTCAACTGCCAAATATATTTACTATTATTATTTTGATATTGTAACAGTAAGTCAGTAGTGCTGTTAGACTAATGATGTCATCCCAACAAATCACCGTGATTTTTATTTATTTATTTATTCATTTATTTTTCCTAAAAAGAATAAAAAACTTGGAATAGTTTTATTTTCAATCCCATTTCTATTTTTATTCCTATTTATAAATATCTGTAATAAATTATTCCTGTTCTCCCTACATACAAGTCACACTGTTAAAAAAATAAATAAAATAAAATATAAAAATAAAACAAAAAATATAATTAGTTATTTTTGATTTAGTCCTTAACAAAAAATATTTAAGATTATTATTTTGATGATATTGTAACAATATATATTTTTTAATATGATCATTAACTATTTAAAATTTTTAATGTTAATATTTGTTATTAAATGATTATTTAATATTTTTAACTCTCCCACAGTTTAATCAGCTTCTTATTTATTCCAGTGTCTCTGAAATAATAATTACATGATGTGATTCTCCTTCCTCACCGCTAGATGGAGACACCTCCCTGACTTTATTCCACCATCCACAACCACAGAGACACTTCCTGAGTGTGTGTGTGTGTGTGTGTGTGTGTGTGTGTGTGTGTGTGTGTGTGTGTGTGTGTGTGTTTTATTCATGATGGATTTTTAGCTGGAAAACAAAGGGACTGATGTGATCGGACATGAAAAGAGGCTTTTAACTGTCAGAGTCTGAAACCATCAGACAGAGAGAGAGAGTGAGAGAGAGAACACAGATATCATAGGAGTGTGTGTGTGTATGTGTGTGTGTGTGTGTGTGTGTGTGTGATTTGTGCATCAGTTTGTTTACTCATGTATTTGTTTATTTCTCTGTGTTGGGGTGTGTTGGTGTGAGGCGGCCATATTGTTTTTTGGGGGCCTGTGAAGTGTATCTCTGCCATGTATCCACACACACACACACACACACACAAACACACACACACACACACACACACACACACACACGTATTGCAGCGTTGTTCAGATGAACATCAGAGGGCAGCGATGGGCTTTAATTGGAAAAAAAAGAAGAAGAAGAAGGAGGAGGAGGAGGAGTAATTAAAAGTAAATCAATTAGCATTCACCTCGTTACTGATGCTACATGTTGCATCAGTTTCTCAACGTCTCTGTTCAAAGACGAACATTTACATTAAAGTTGAGAAACTACAACACGACAACGTTTCCTGGGATCACAATTCTCAACTAAACCACTAAAATATAATATAATATAATATAATATAATATAATATAATATAATATAATATAATATAATATATCTTATTATATTTCCTATCAATCTTCCTTCCACTTCTTTCTTCCTTATTTCTCTTTTTCCAGAACCAAAATTACATTAATCCTTAATCCTTTAATACTTTAGCTTTAACATGTAGCTTTAACATGTAGCTTTAGCATGTAGCATTAACATGTAGTTTTAGCATGTAGCTTTAGCATGTAGCATTAACATGTAGTTTTAGCATGTAGCTTTAGCATGTAGCATTAACATGTAGTTTTAGCATGTAGCTTTAGCATGTAGCTAACTCTGAACTCCTCCTGTTCTAGTTGTAGCATCTTGTTGTCTTTTAGTTTTTATCCTCCATCACTTTCACTTTACTTCTCTCTCTGTTTCGTTGTCTCCATCACTTCCTCCCCCGTCTCTCCTCTCGTCTTCCTCCTTTATTTCTTCTTCTTGGTCTCTGAGTGACTCTTTAACCATCATCATTCTACTTCCTGTCTTCAACAAACACACAACCAGGACACACACTAACACACTAACACACACTAACACACTAACTTACTAATTCAACTGTCTCCAGCCTCAGATCCTTCTTTATTTCTATCCTTCTATCATTTCCTTTCCTTCATTCACCGTCTCCTTCACTCCTAACCTCCCTACTTAATTCTTTAGTTCCTCCCTCCCTTCCTCCTTCCCTCCCTTCCTCCCTCCCTCCCTTCCTCCTCCCCTCCCTTCCTTCCTCCCTCCCTCCCTTCCTCCCTCCCTTCCTGTCCAGACGTCTCTTCACCTCATCGTCCCCTGGATTCCGTCTCAACCTTCCCTTTGATTTATCGTCTCTTCTTCTTGTTTTGCCTCGAGCTGCTGAGGACGTTGTTGTGTAAACACAGTGTGCGACAGTCACATGGTGACGGGTTGTTGTTGTTGTTGTTGTTGTGTCGACGTCCTGATGCAACACAACCTGACTCTCACCTCCTCCTCCTCCTCCTCTTCCTCTCGCCTTCGACTCTTCCTTCTTTATTTCTCATCATCACTTCTCATTTACTTCCGACCCCCTTTTGTCTTTCTTGTTTCACCTTATCCACCTGTGCACCCCCCTTCTCTCCCCCCTCCTCCTTCCTCCCCCCCTCCTCTCAGGTGATTTATTGGTTGTCAGGTTGTTCTTTGCTGCAGGGGCTTGTGGGACGCCGTCAAGGTGCGCAGTGGTCAGGTAATGACAAGTGTGTGTGTGCGTGTGTGTCTGTTAAGCTGCCTGTACAAAAAAAAAGTGTCAAGCATCTGTGTGTGTGTGTGTGTGTGTGTGTGTGTGTGTGTGTGTGTGTGTGTGTGTGTGTGTGTGTGTGTAACAATCATCTGTTAGACAAATTTATCTTTAGATTAATTAACATTTAGATTAATTCATCCACTATAAGATGTGACTCGCCTGCAGCTCACACCACCTGGCTGCTTGTGTGCGTTTGTGTGTGACACAGTGTGTGTGTGTGTGTTTGTGCGTGATGTGTGCGTACGGACCTGCTTGCCGTCGGCCATGTTGCAGGGCAGCAGCAGGACCTGGGAGGCGGGGAAGGTGGTGGACAGAGACAAGCAGTGCTGCTGCTGACGGATCTGCTGGCCGTGAGTGTACACCCACTCCTGGAGGAGGAGGACGACGACAAAATACACACACACAAAGGAAGAGTTAATCATTTTTTTGTGTTATCTCCTTCTGTGTTTTAAATGTTGGTCGGGGTTTTTGAAAGCTGACATTTTCGAGTGCAAGCGTCGGGTTTTGTTTCTGATAAGAGCCTCGCGGAGATAAAGTCATTCAACGCAACAATGAGTGACATTTAGTTCAGGGACAAGTTGTGGGTGCTGATGAGGTGACGGCGCGCACCAGAATGTGACCAGAAGTGTGTAGACACCTGGAGACGAACAGCTAGGAACATTGATCAGCATCAGCCACAACATTATGACCACTGACAGGAGAAGTTTAAACACCACAGTTTTTGGAGACCTGCACGATACCAGGAAGGTGGTCATAATGTTACGCCTGATCGTTGCATCGGTGTGACCTGACTGCAGGGAGTTCTGTCGGGACCCGGCTCCCAGCTGGTGTCCCAGTTCCACTCCGAGGTGTTACAGTCCGGGCCTGCAGAGACTAGCGAGCATCTATTTGTGTTCTTGTGCACAGTGGCTACTGTTGTATCAGTCACACATCCCATCATCACAACCAGAGAGTCTAAAACTGTGACATCACTACAGGAACACAACTCCGACAGTAGGTCATATAAAACACTGAACACACGGACACAGGACGCTAATCCATTAGCACTATAATTAAAAATTAAGAAAAGAAAAACTCACACAAGACTCATTACAGCGAATGCAACAACAATGCAGTTCCTCAAATGACCACTAGAGGCTCCAGAATCAAAACTAAACCGTATATTAAAGAAAGAATGGAGCGTCTGATCAGTCCCTCTATGCTGATTGGTTCTGAGCTGGTCACATGTTTCATGGGCGCCATGTTGGATACATCTAACCAATATTCACCCATAGAGACGTGGCAATAACAGAGAATAAAGTTGGATTAAAAGGTAAAATATGCCACAGGATCAGGAAAACACGGAGGAAACTCCACCGTTTCCCCAGTGAACAAACACAGAGAAAGTTATGGAGCAGAAGATGAAAAGGAAGAACTGGACGTCAGCTGGTTTCTCTCTATTATGTGATGAGGTAAATGTCAATGTCTCTGTTTGATGTTTAAGATTTTATACAGAAAAATAAAGTCACACCATCATTAATGTGAACCTTGATCTCAAAAACACCCAACACCACTTTACACATGAATGAAGTCTGAAGTTAGCCTAGCCTTATGCTAGCCTTATGCTAGCTAATTACACAGGCTAAAGGCTTAGAAAAATAGCAGCTAGCGTCATATATACTGTGAAACCCATGTGTTCATGTAATTTATGTCCATGTAGATAAACACATATAACTGACACATAACTTTACCTCAGTTACTACTAAGTTATTATGGCTAGCATGCTAATGCTATAATAATAATACTAAATGGATGAACATAGAGACTGAGGAGAAGGTAAACACAGCTCCATGACTGACTGGACAAAGCATTTTACAGCTCATTTAAGATATTTAAAGGAAGTAGACGCTGGGATATTTAACTGAGGACCTTTTACACACTGACAGACGTTTGTAATAACATTTATAGGCCCATTAATGGTGAAAATAAGACATTTATTTCAACATCCGCCCCATCGAGTTACACTGCAGAATCTAACCTCAGATGTAGCAAACATGGCGCCATGATTGGAGTTGGACAGGACCCAAAACTCACCTGTTTAAATTACATCCACCATTTATGCATCAATTCGTGCCTGTGCAAACCCCCAGAAGTTTAATGATGTTTAATGTTCTTGCAACGCAGATGAAAAGAGCCAT
This sequence comes from Mugil cephalus, assembly GCF_022458985.1. Taxonomy (NCBI): domain Eukaryota; kingdom Metazoa; phylum Chordata; class Actinopteri; order Mugiliformes; family Mugilidae; genus Mugil; species Mugil cephalus. Next base: position 2,919,334 of record NC_061790.1, read on the forward strand.
GATTGATCTAAAATGCATTTCCTACTCAGACGTCTGAGAAGTGATCGTGGTAAAAGAGGCTGTTAGCTTAGTGCTTTAGCAGCATAATTACACAACGATGCCCACACACACACACTGCAAGAGTGTGAATGCTCACAACGGCGTAGGCTGGGATCTGATGCCTGCAGCTGGAGTTTGTCTTTATGGACGTAGCCATTAAAAAACAAAAAATCAAAAAGAAGAAAAAACAAAGAGACGCTAGTTTCCTGATGCACACACAATCGATATATTTGTAGTTTCTCTACAATTGGAAACATAGATAAAGTCAAAAGATTTTAAAATACACTACACTATACACTATAAACTAATACACTAATCTGTTATGATTGAACACACATTCATATTCATACACAGACACCGTGTGGTGCTAATAGCTGCAGAGTGTGTATTATTATGTATTCATAACCAACAATCCACACACACACTGTTACAGGCAGTGAATACTAAGGATCGGTCAAGGTTCAAAGTAACAACGCACTCATGTATGAGAGATCATGTTAGGAAAAGAAAATAAGAGCTGAGAGAAGAAACAAACAGAGAATGTGGAGCTGGTTCAGACTCTGAAGAGATCGATGGAAAATTCAATCCTCTGTAAAAAACAAACACAAAAAAACAAAAACAAAAACAAAAACAAAACAACAACAACTGTGTTTTACGCCTTTTCCCTGAAGGGGACACACAGTGGAAAGGTCACACCAAGATAAAAGATCTGGAACACACACATGCACACTGACCAAAACAGATCAGCCACAACATTATGACCACTGACAGGAGAAGTAAATAACATTAAAACCATCTGGTGACAGTTCAGTGTTCTGCTGGAAAACCTTCGGATCTGGAATTCATCGGTGTAGATGTTACTTAGACACACACACAAATAAAAACAGCACAAGGTGTTGACCTGGCCTCCGAATTCACTAGATCCCAAACTGATCAAGTACCTGTGGGATGATCCTCCATAGAGGATCCTCAGAGGAAATGTCTGCACTTGGTTTAATTCTTTTGGCAGCTTTTAGTCACTGGTTAAACTAAACCAGGGATGAGTGGCCCCTGGATTCAGTTCAATTTTATTTAAAATTGATTTTTTTTTTGTCATGTGTCTGATTAGAAAGTTCTCCGCCCTATGTGGCCTCCTGATAGAGATCATCATGACCTCCAACATTTAAGTTACCCACTGCTGCTCTCTGCTGAGAAATGGTTTTAAAATGAATGCGATGTTGCCCAAAAGTGATTTAAATAGTTTTAATCAGCTCAAACTTGTTGTAAAAGGATCAATTAATATTTTAATCATAGAATGATAATCACTTGTTGGCTTTGAATACGTTTTTCTTTATTAAACTTAAACTTATAACAGCAGAGTGTTCTTTTAAACCACTTACATGAATATATCCCGGATGTATCCACCACTAATTAAATGGTCGCCTTGGGCATGTTTCAACCGAATTACAAAATAAAAAGAAACAATGAACCAATCAGAGTCCATCCTGTTACTCTTCTGTCCATCATCACATCAGTAAATGGAGCAGAATCCAGATAAACTCTCCACGTCAAAACATTCATGGATCGTTTCCTGTGGCCTTTCCCTTCATAGTTCCAGCATATAACGATTAATACTGTCGTATTTTCTGAAGTGAATTAAAAAGGACATTTCACTGAACCCAAACTAGTTTTTCTACTACTGCTGACTCGCCTGTGTGGGGTAACGAAGGGTAAGGAGAGTCGGTGGGGGAGGACGACGGGAGGTGGTTTCAAACCTGCTCTGTGATGTCTTATCTCAAATATCTGGACGCTGCAGGATTTATTTCACCGTGTGATTGATTTATTGGACTGCAGCGTGACACTGAAGGTTAATTGGCTCTGTAGCTCGATATATCTTCTCTCCGCTGGGTTCAGCCCCCCCTTCGGGTTCAGTCTGTACGTTTACATGCACATTTAACACTTAGTCTTTTTAACCAGGTAACCTTAAGCTGTCATGTTAACAAGCCACAAGTCTTGATTTGTGCTAATGTGGCTGTACATTTTAAATCTGTCCCGTTTATTTATATATTATAATTGTTAGTCAGTACAATTATAAGAATGAGAAGTTTTTGTTATTGTCTGGGTGTTTGGCTCGGGAGAAAAAAACAAAACTATAGCAGCTATAGGGGTGAGTATTGGCAAGTATCACGATACTTGAGTCAAGATTATTGCGATATTACGATTTGTGATATATTGCAATATTTTACATAGTTCACTGAGAAATTTTAAATGCAGCTTAATATACACATTGAAATACACAGAAAAAATATCTCGATATATTGCCATATCGATATTTTTTCCCACACCTAAGCAGCTATACACAATAATGTACAATATACACAATGAAAGCACACAGTAGAACGGAATATAATTGGTATGAATGAAAACAAAATCAGTTAAAACAATAAACAATAATGCAAACGGTTTCTATGTTCGTGCAAATGTGCCTATTGAGGTTACATTCATAACTTACTATATGTAAGTTACGAATTTAACCGAAGTTCTACGAAGAGCAGTAAAGCTGCAGTTCCTCAAATGTCCACTAGAGGCTGGATTTTCCAAAGCATAATTGATTCCAAGCCAACTTCCTGGCTTCCAGGCTGGCACTTGTCGACATCTCTCCTAGGAATTCAATCTGTTTACAATATCTTAGTGTTGGACCCAGGGGCAGGACAGTTGATGGCGATGAGGCAAAAAGTATTTAAACAAAAAAAATGGGAACAGAAGACAATGCAGACAAGGCAGGTAGGTCTGGAACACAAAGTGAAAAGCTAGAAGACATGAACACAGCAAGGCGACAAAAACGCAACGTGGAACGAAAGCATGGAGACTAAAACGACGCGACAAAGAGCAAAGACTACATGAATTATTTTGAGATTACCTCTTGTCCATCCTGAAAAGCAAGCGCTTGGATAAAGACTGACTGATCAGGGAGTCACGTCTCCATGCTCCGTTTAGGGGAGACAGAATCAGAATCACGACCTTTAATGCCTTACAAGCTTGTTGAATACTTTAATAATTTATTCTTCACAAGAAACTCAAGTGCCGAACTCCGGAAATCCTCATAGGCCCCTCCCACTGCAGCATAGATCAGTATTAGAGGAGATGAACGACTATTATTTTAGGATGTTGGACAATCATTTTGGACAAGCACATCCATTGGATCACAGCGTTCATTCAGCGTACGCCCACACACAGTGTGATGATCTCTACCCAGGAGAAACACTATGAATATCAGCATCTGGGAGTTCACAGATTGAATGTTACCATTTCCAGTTTCTTCCACACTGACCACTTCCAATTTCTGACTATTCACAGAATAGTTGCCGGACACTACGCGAGAAAAACGTTCAGGCCGGTTGATGCTTCAAGGACAAGCTCTGAAAACAAACTCCTGGCTTCTCTTTTACTGTTGTGCTTCCACAACACAGAATAATTGGTTGCAGCTCAACTCTCTCCCTGGCTGCACAGTTAAACATCGAAGCAGGTCAGAGCTGAAACGAGGTCTGCACACTCAGCAGAGACGTTCCCCGGACGAATAAAAGGTTAAAAGCAAACTGGACTTGGGCTGAAAATAACGATGACACCTGCAGCTCTGTGAGTCTGAGCGTTATTTGTCGTGAGAAAAGTTGCCTGAGCCACCTTGAACTCTCGATCACAGACGACAGCAGGAACCATTTAAAAATAAAAAATAAAACACACAACTTCATGCCCGTGCGCTCATTACATTTGGTGCATTCAGAGTGATGGTTTTGTGGCTCGGTGGTTCACATTTCACGTCCGTCAGCCTCCTGCTCCTTTGTCTTATTCCTATGCTAGCGAGCGCTCAGTTAAAGGAGCAAAACAATGCATTTGAATGTGAGATGACCGACATCGTGAGCGTTCTGGTTCGATTTCAGCCGCTCCAGGTTTTACAAATTGGTCTCTCTGCTTCTGCTATTGATTTTTCTCTATGTGGGAATGTTGCTGCAAAATGGTGGGTTTAAAGAAATCCTCTCTGTTTCTGCAGGAACTGAAGTTAGTATGTTTGTATTCTGCAACAGAGAAAAAGCTCCAACACTAGAAGAACAACAAATGGATTCTGTATTGGAAAGTGTCAACGTGTTTAAGAGTCAACGAGTCATTTTGGTCCCAGCTGTTACACCTAGTTAACTATTAAACTGTTAAACCTAGTTATCAGCTAGTTTTTCCGACGGGTCCTGCACCGTTGACTCTGGTTTAGAAGATTAAACTCGTTGAATTATTGGCCCAACAAGTAGTTTATAGATATTTCTCTGTTCAGTTAGTGAACCAGTGGATGAGAAGAGAAATGGAAGTGAACAAAATAAGTTCAAATGACACAAAGATTCATCGATGTCTAATCTAAACGTAGCTCCACCTAGCTTCATAGCCTCCCAGCTAATAGTACCTCACCCTAGCCACCGAGTTAATAATGGCTCTTCCTAGCCTCCCAGCTAGTCGTAGCTCTTCCTAGCCTCCCAGCTAACAGTAAATCTTCCTAGCCCCTCAGCTAATAGTAGCTCTTCCCAGCCTCCCAGCTAATAGTACCTCATCCTAGCCACCCAGTTAATAGTAGCTCTTCCTAGCCTCCCACCTAGTAGTAGCTCTTCCTAGCCTCCCACCTAGTAGTAGCTCTTCCTAGCCTCCCATTTAATGGTAGCTCTTCCTAGCCTCCCAGCTAGTCGTAACTCGTCCTAGCCTCCCAGCTAATAGTGAATCTTCCCAGCCCCTCAGCTAATAGTAGCTCTTCCTAGTCTCCGAAATTAATAGTAGCTCTTCCCAGCCTCCAAACTAGTAGTAGCTCATTATAGCCTCCCAGCTAGTAGTATCTCTTCCTAGCATCCCAGCTAATAGCAGCTCTTTGAAGACAGTTTGGTGTGTGTTTTGTGATTGCGGTTACCTTAAAGAAACTCACAGCTAGCTAATGCACCTTACTACATCTATCTAGAGGCGATATAAATAACCAAAATAACCAACTAATACTTGAAAGGCCGAGGCCTTTATCTCTTATTTATAATCTTATGTTTCATCCCTAAACTTGTTGTATCCTCAGATTTCCGTCAGTACATTTTAAAAAACAAAAGCTTTTTGTATGAACAAACTAAACCAATGGATTATAATAGAAACACAATTTCCCTTTAATCTGGATTCCTTCTTTTAATTAGACTGGCTATGGATATTTGCAAACCCCAGGGATTTTTTATTTTTTTTTCACTTTTCAAAATGACTGAAAAGTAAAATTAATTAAATTCCTTTTAAATTCAAAAAATATTCCCACATGGGAGCTGCCCAGTTCAAACCGCTCATCTGAACATTACAAGCCCCCCACCTCCCCCACCTCCTCCTCCTTCTTCAGGGTTTTCTCTCCAGCAGCCGATTCGAAAAAAAAGGAGGTCTCTCTCAATCACACTCACAGACGTCCCTGTGGTTTCCTCTTATGAGCTGTGGGATTTGAACCAGCGACCTCACAATCCCGGGCTGGCCTCAGCAGCCTCCGGGCATCTCAGCCGCTGACACGTCGGCCTCTGTGCGAGGCGGCTTGTTAGTGCAGATCACAGCCTCCACACTTGCACTAAACATGGAATAATGAGAATCCTACGGGTATTAATTATAGCCGAGAGAAGAAGGAACGCACATAAACACTGGTATGGAAGTAAAATAAAAATAAAATAAAAAATGAACGCAGCGAGAGCGGGTCGAGCAAACAAAGAGAAATAACCAGCCGACAGAGAAAAAAAAAAAAAACAGAAACACGTGGCTCATATTTCACCTCAAAAAAAAGACACACACCTACTGCTTTAACCTCATGTTTCAGCCTAATGATTCGTCTTATTTACATCTACTAACAACCAATGAGAGCAAGTGTGAGAGGTTACACATTGTATACATCTTAATTAAATATATATGTACTTTTTATCTGTTTCAGCCCTGAATGCTGCACATTCACACTCTCCTCAGTATAACCACAGGCAGGAAAACCAAGACACTACATGCAAATTAATGCTGCTGCAGCTGCACACCAGCTTCAACACACAAAATTGTTTTTTTTTCTCCACCTCAGTGCATCTAACCATTTATTAAAGAGAAGTAAGTAGTAAGAAACGTTTCTCAGTTTGATTCTGGTTGAGATTTAAACATGCACTATTTACATGTTTTGAACACTTTTTTGGCCATTTTAACATCTATATCACACGTAGAAATACATGAATAAAAGACAGTGTTGACCCAAAGGTGTGGAGACTAAACAGTCTGCAATGCTGCTGTGCTGCATAAAAGAAACCAACACATGACAAATAAAATAAAAAATTGCTGATTTGATGTCCTGTAAAATGTTCACTGGTCCATCAGTTCTGAGCTGATGTCTCTGCTGGACATCTTCCCACTTCGAAGGGAAATAATCTTGATGTGTTTCTCATCTGCCGCTCTACTAAATCCCTGATCATGTGCAGGTGTATCTAAGATTGATGCTTTTTTTGTACAGTCCTCTGTGTGCACAAACTACATGAGCCCCTTATGTCACAACATTTATGGCCACTGACTTTACTGTGATGAGGTTGAAAAGTCTCTCCCACAGTAATAAACAAATGTTTATAGTCCTTCCTTCCTCGGTATAAATTCGAAAGCTAAGTACTTGCAGCAACACTGCATGTGTGGGGAGATCTCAGACTCAGTATAGTAGGTAGTAGGTCAACCTCGTATCAAATCCCATAGTGAGAGTAGATGATAAACATATTTCTTTGACTGGCACACAGTCAGTCACAAACAATGTGTTGTGGTCTCGGGTCTCTCCGCTGGGAATCGATGCTCATTCATAAAATCATTTATTTAAGCTTTACATGGGGAAGGACCGGAGATTAACAGTCATCTATCAGCAAGTTTACAAACAGGAACATGTTCTTCTCCTCCTCCACACTAGGTGGCGATATGTGTCTCTTTCTGGTTTATTACATCATATAATAAACTACTGGAGTTGTTCATTTCAAACAACGACAATATGGATAATAGTTCAGCTTTTTATAATCTCGTACGTAATGTATGCGCTGCTTCTGGTGCAGATAGATGGCGCTATCCCTCAGATGGTTCTTCTACCGGCTCTGTTTACCTTCTTCTTCTTCTTCTTCTTCTACGACGGCTTTCTTGGATGTTTTTTTTTTCTAGGGTCACATGCATTGTCTAATTTAACTCATATTTTATTTAGTTTAACTCAAGTTTAACTTATTTATAGTTTAATTTTACTTTACATTTGTAGACACATTTTGCTTTACATAGGGGAGGTATTTCACAAGCCGTTCTTTGCTTCCATCCTTACTGCACATCAACAAACCATTTTTATACCATTTTTAATGTTTTCTATCTTCAGCGTGCAAATAATTAAAATCAATCTCAGACTAAGGCGTATACATGCCGGTGAAAATAGATGTCGAATCTCATTATCTGGGTGTCTTAGTTAAATGAGGAGATATTGGGTGGAGTAACGTGTTTACATGCACTTAAGTTGTCCAGTTTAAGAGTCATTAAGTTATTGTCAGATTAAGACAATAATTATTTCTTTTCACGTGCATGTAAATGTACTGTACTCCAGTGATTCTTAAGGGGTAATTGCAAGGGGTCCGTGAAAATAAAATATCCTTTAAAAAATATCATGTAACATGTACACAAACATGATTATGTTACTCATATGTGTCTGAGACCTTTATCTACCTAAACTACAGAGTTTGGTGGGCATACACCATTCATTTCTTTATAAAGCTCTTATTGTGAAACATCTTCAGGAAGCTCATTAACGTCCAATTTTTGATCTACCCTTAGGGAGTTAAATCAAAAATATGCAGAAGGTCTGGGACTCCAAAAAGGTTGAGGGGTGTTACCAGAGTAGCTCACAGTGGGGAGGGGCCACAGTACTTCCTGTTTGGCCTACCTGGTTGATGGCGGGGACCCCCTCTGTTCCTATACAGGGAGCCAATGTGAGGACGGGCATCTCCTGGCCCTCTACCCTACGAGACTCCAGACAGTTCTGCCTCTGGCGAATCACCCCGGACTGGGAGTCAGAGTCGTCCGGGACCCTGGTGGAGAAAACCAATCTTCTCTCAGTTAAGGTGAAGGTGAAACCACAAAATAAAACCACATGTCAGCCATCTTTTACCTACAGTGGAAGAAAAAAAAAATGGCCGACAGCCAGAAGACTCCAATCATCCCCAGCACAGTCTCATTAACTCCATCAAGATATCACAGTTAATTTGAAAGTTATTCATCAGCGCTTGGGAAGAAAAAAAATCACGTGCTGCACCTTTAACAAATCCACCATCCTCCAAACTCATTACTTCACAAAGTTTCTTCCTCCTCTTTCGATAAACTCCCTCGGACTTCCTCGTTAACGCCGCGGCAGCGCCTATAAACTCGGGCTTAAGCCCCGTGGCATTAATTCCATCTGCTATCTGTCTCTGTGTTTTAATAACACGTTAAAGGTTATTCCTCGTTTTAAGGGTCAGGTCTGTGGTCTCCTGAGACCGAGCCTGTTAATTCCATTCTGGGGGATTAACGCCGGCCTCCAGTGGATGAATGGTTATTTAAGTGAGAGTGTGTGTTGAAATGTGGAAGCATTTAAATCGGTGTGTTTATGTAAAGTTATTAGCACTGGCAGATTTGCGTATTTGGAAGTAGTGTGCGTTTTTTATACTTGGCATTATTGCCATAAAGTGTAAGTGTATATTTATGTGTTGTGTGCAGATAGTCGGGTAGTGGGACCCCAGGGAGATTAGCCAATCAGGATGGAGGGAGAGATTTAACACACAAAGACTGGACTGCATACTGTATGTGAGAGGATGTGAGTGTGGAAAGAAATTCTGAAAGATATTTGTAGCATAGTATTGATCTTTGATAGATTCTTGAAGCCGGCCACAGATTTACAGTCAAACCTCTAAACGTATTTATTCACCACTGGCAGTGCTGCCTTTCATCTTCAAGAAGTCCCTGAATGAGGCTAAAGGTGGGCAGTCTTACATACACGGATCAGGCACAACATTATGACCACTGACAGGAGAAGTAAATAACATTTAAACCATCTTGTGACAATTCACTGTTCTACTGTGAAACTTCTGGACCTGGGATTCATTCATGTGGATGTTACTTAGACATGGAGGACCCACCTAGACCAGACCATACGCCAACCATCAACACATACAGTAGCAGCCATCCCCAGCAGGATGACACAGACACATATACACAAAAAAGCTTTAGGAACACCTAAAAAAAAAAAAACACAAAGAACCTGACCTGGCGTCCCAATTCACTAGATCCCAAACTGGTCAAGACCCCCCCACTAACAGCATCCTTTTACCAGACACCACAGGACACCCTCAGAAGACCCATGTCCATTCCCTGATGAGTCGCCATAAGGGAGATCAACACAATATTAGGCATTTGGTCATAATGTTATGCCTGATCGGTGTATAGCCTTTGATTAAAGGTCAGTCTGCAAAAAAGCCCAGTCTGCTCTGATTGGTCAGTTCCAATGACCAGTCAGTTGCTACTAGTACAAATGTGCAGTGCTGCTGGTGAACCAACGGACATAAAAACTGAACCACCAGGGGCCTTGCAATGGTGGTAAAAACATCTTTGGGTAGTTTGTGGGCTTTAGTGGTGTAATACGCTACACCTGACAATGATGGAAGCAAGGATTATGTCACTACTTGCCTTTTTGTCCCTTTTTAAATGTGACCATTTCAACAAACTACTTTAGTAACTCATAAAATGTGCATACACCACCTAGTGTAGGTTGAGATGTTTGAGCAGACAAGTATGTGGTGTATAGCAGATATGTAATGCAAAACATTTCATATAAAAAATTAATTTAAATTCCTGAAATAAGTTAATTTATACAGTATTTATAGCTTTTCACAGGGTGACTTGTCTTCCTCATGATGGGTAAAGAAGCCTTTAATGTATAAAATATGCATAATTTTAAAGCTAAAATAAACAAACTGAGACAGATAAAAAAAAGAAAAGAAATAATCTTCTTTTAACAGTTGGTTTTAGTCTTAAAATATTCTCCTTTCAGTTTGCACATTCAGCAGAAGCTTTCCCTGGACGGATAAGTCTGAGTATATACACACAAGTACATGTACACACACAAACTCTTGTTTCAGCATGATGCACATAACCGGTCCCTGATCCTGAAGCTAATTCTGACCTGATTTCAACCTTTTTAATCTTCACAAACTTGTGGGGCTCCACAGGGACACCGTGGTCCCAAAATGTTAGTATTTCACAATAGTGTGGCCCCACAACCCAACAAAAAAAGAAACACAAACTTACTTGAGCTCTGGGTAGACGTTGTCCAAGTACCACTTGAAGGACTTGCACTTGAGCTTCTTGCGTAGTTCCACTCTGCCTTGGACACTGACAAACACAAACACATGCACCAAACTCAGATGGAGAGGAATTTGAGAGGCAGCAAACAATCCCCATGTTGTAATAGCTCTAACCCTAGGTAACCCTAACCCTGGGTAACCCTAAAACTAGGTAACCCTATTTCTAACCCTGGGTAACCCTAACGCTGGGTAACCCTAGGTAACTCTAACCCTAGGTAACTCTAACCCTAGGTAACCCTAGCCCTAAGCAATGGGTTAACCAGACAAGACAAAATGACCGTAAAGCCGTGACAAATGATGGAGTTGTGTGCAGTGGAAACTAAGGTAAGATCTTAAAGCTGTGATAAAATGTCAGTGATTAGACGCCTCTCGCTGCGTTTCCATTCCCCCTGTAAAATGCGCAAAACCTAAATATCGCATTAAAAAACTGTTAATGGAAAACCAAAAACACACTCTGATGACGTGGTTATTCAGACGTATCGATTTAAAAGATGGAAACACTTTTGACGCATTTCCCTGTTTCCCTCATTCGCAAAAACACCTTTCAGTGGAAGCACATACAAAGAGCAGGGGTGGGTATTGGCAAGGACTTCACGATATTTGAGTCATGATATGATACAGTTTTATGATTATGATTTGCAATATATTACATAGTAATACATAGTTCAATGAGAAATTCCAAGTGCAGCTTAAAATACAAGTTGTGTTTATGTACATCAGATGACAGTGACAATTAATTACACAAATTGAGTCAAAAAACAATATCCATTTCCAGTTTATTGCACTTGTACAGATAAAGTGATGGTGGAGGTGCAGAAGTCGTTCACGATCAGCCCCCAAAAAATTTCCTTTTTCTTTTAAAATAGTTATTAAAAAGTATGATAATATATTGCAATATCAATATTTTTTCCCACCCCTAACAAAGTTTTATTGAAATTTCAGAAATATCACTTTTATTTTGTGAAAAATCTGTAATGGAAACACAGCTAATGACAGATAAAAAGTGAAATGTGAGAAGAGCCGGGTGGTTTAGTGTCTGTAGGTGTCTTCTGTTGGGTGCACTGTTGATAGTCACATCCTCTCTGGTCTGGTAAAGCTTTATTTTAGACTATTTAAAGAGTGACACATCATTTCTGGTTGGTATATTCTTTCGGCTACCAGAACATGGATTATTTGGAAGGAATAATAATAATAATAATAATAATAATACATTTTATTTATAAGTGGCTTTCGGAACCTCAAGAGTGAATGACATAAGATGAACATTATAATTATGATATCTGTCTTATAAAACCGGGCCTGGCTGATACATCCAGAACATCAGCGCTAATAAAAACAGATGGAGAGACTGGAGGCGTGGGCGTCATGTCTGAGATAATGAGTCTGAACATCAGGTGTTTGTTTGTGTGTGTTCTTACTCTCCGTAGGATTTTCCTCGTGCCGCCGGGCGAGCAGAGTAGTAAAAGAGACGGAAGTCGTCCATCCACACCTCCGCTGTGCGACGTGTGTTCCTGCAACCACACAAAAACACACACACACACACACACTTAGAGAACAGTAACTCCGCTGCCAAAAGTCTGTTCAAGGACACTAGTGACTGTATGGGTCGTCAATGAAACGGACAATGTCCCCTTCAGGAGATTTATGGCTTATTATTACAATGCTCCACTTCAGTAGTTGAAAAATCTCAAGTTTTCATCAACCACAGGACGACAGTGTAACCTTGACAGGAAGGAGAGGAGCTCTACGTGTTTCATGAGCTTAATGCTTCCAGTCTGTACAAGTTTAGTTTTAGAAATAAACTGAGTCAAGTTCAAAAACCGAGTCTATAATCAAAGTTTCAATCAGATTGAAAGTGGTTGTGTAAACCTTTGGGAATCACTTACATAAGATAATATTATCTCCTAACAACCACGTAAAGTCTTGATATGCTGGTTTCTGCTGAATCTATGCTGTCTGAGCATGTTTGCTCCACGTGGGGTAAAAACGTCAGGGGAGGAGTTTCAGAAACATGGAGGTAGAAAAGGTGAACCAAGCTGGTTTCCATGTGATGCTGGAGACATCTTGGTTCGTCGTATACTACATTATTAAGGACTGGAGACGAAGGAGGGAGCAAAAAGCTTCTTGTCCTTGTTTTTCTTTTCAAGGATTCAAGGATTTTTATTTGTCATTCGCAACCAGTGTTCACACAGATACCTTGAAAATTAATGATTAATGATACAGAACTTAAAAGAAACTTACAGAACCTCTATTCCTTATTCTATCAAGCTCTATAACAGCTCAACTTTTTGTGTCAGTTCAGCTACTATGACCAATTTATTTCCCTGTGGATCATTAAAGTCTAAGTTTATTGATTACACGATTTTAAAAGTAAAGTAGTAAAAGTAAACTAACTTAGATTACAAGTTACTTTATTAGTAACTATAGGGTTACTCTAACCCTAACCCTACCTACTGTATGTGTTCTATATTAAACTCAGCCTAGTGCTGTTTATAAATATATATAATATACATTATTATTATCATTTTGCCTCCATTTATCCCTTCATTAAAATACGTTGGATTCATGTTAATATTCATTTAAAGAAATTTAAATTTGTGTGGCAAAATTTAAAAGGAATATATATAAAAATGTCTAATCAACCAAAGATTTTGTGACAGTCCTGCAGTACCTCCAAAGACCCCCTAGGGGTCGCGGACCCCCTGTTGAATATCTATGCTCCACAACATTCTGCACTCAAACGAGTACTTGTGAATTTCTTAAATTTTCATGTCATATCAAACTAGAAAAGTAAACAAGTGTATTGACCTTCACTATCAGTGCATGGCAAACAAAATTGTCTCTTTATTAGGACAACAGGTCGAAATTAAGCAAAATAAGAAGCTACGACACAACTAAAACATAATGTCCTCATATGAGGACGTCGGGACTCAGGAGGTTAATGTTAATCCATGTGAGCAGAAACTCTGGAAACATCTTGATCGTCTTATTTTGTTGTATTGCGTGGTAGAAACCGGATATGTTAATTGTATTCTGGTCGCTCTGTGGTCTCTGGATTTGCAGTCGATGCAGTTGTGTTGTGAAAATGGTGTAACGCTGCAGGCCAGGTGTGATACGAGGTGTAACTCGTACATGTATCTCATCGGTTCGGTTCTGTTCACCCTTTACAACAGAGAGTCTCCTTTTCTCTGCCTCTCATCCCCGTTTAACTCTCATTCTCTTCTCTCCTCTCCGTCTCCCTCTAGTAATTAGCTATTAGCCGAGTTTCTGTGAGCTGTGAACGATCTCATTGAAATGACAGAAACCCTCCATTACAGGCATTACGCACACAGGCTGTGGCAGTTTAATGAAAGGGGAAGAGGGAGCGGATATGAGACGCTTGTAGGCGTGTAAACATAAATACGTGTCACACGCGGGCTTACAATTAAAGCCTCTCGTTTGCACAGCGCTCCTGCACACAAACATGAGGTCACGGCGGCGGGGGGCCTCGGCGAGAGGGGAGGAAGGCGGCGTAATCTTTGTAATCGAATTATTAGGCAGCCCTTTTTTTTTATTTAGAATATTCAAGATAATCCAGAAGCCTCCAGCTAATTAAGACAGGACGGCAGCAGCTTGGATCACAATACGACCGTGATACGAACTAGGGTTGGACATATCGATCTAAATATCGATCGTATCGATACCAAGGCTAGTATCAGTACTGAATCGATACCAGCTTAATGAGATCGATACTTTTGTTACAGTTTCTCTTCTATACGCCCACAAAATTACTCCTCACAGAGTTCATGCAGCTTCTCTCCAAATCTGCAGGAGTTTCTCCATCCCCACCTGTAGTAAAAGGTTAATATGGACAGAGTTTGATCTTATTTTACATCGTTCGTATGCCTTATTTTGCACTAATTAATTTTTTTCTAAAACAATTCTGAGTGGTAAAAGGGGAATTATTTAATTTTTATACTGTTAAATTGTTTCATATTGTTATTAGTTAATGAAAACAGATTTATTTGACTCAAATATTTCTCCTGTGTCAGATCGATAGCAAAATTCCCAGTATCATCCACTGCTGGTATCAGAATCGGCGATACTTGCCCTGTTTTTACTTGGTATTGGATCGATCCCAAAGTTCCCAGTGTCGCCCACCCCTAATACGAACAGAATTCTGCGAAGAACAGATGTTGCCTTGGTAACGGTGTTGGTGTGGATGAGCCGGTTGACTCTGAGAAACAATAAGTTGATACGAGCCTTTTGGAAGAGGCTGAGCTCCAAAGAGCCGTTCAGCAGTGGGAACCGAACCCCTCCGTCCCGGCGCCTTAAAGCGCCTTGATCTGCCCATTAATCCACATGAAGGGAACTCAACTCCCAACCCCGGCTGTGTTAATGCCTTGCCCGCATGCACGGGGGTTCATGAATTACTGAACTGTAAAGGGAAGGATCTGCCAGATACATCATCAGTCTGGCACTCAGTGGATCCCAGGAGTTATTTTGTGATGAAGTGCTGCAATTTAGTTTTTTGGTAAACTCACTCTTGCCCGTCTTTGACTTCAGTTTGTCATTTAAAATGTTCCCAGAAATCGTCTCAGTACATGCCCAGACTTGATTCTGGCCCTTCAGTGGATATGAACGAACAAAAAAAAGGGGACAATTAAAGAGAGGTTTCAATATTACAGAAAGAAATTACGCTTCTCTTGAGACTTTAGATGTATTAAAGAAACACTTCTTCGGTTCTTACTGCTCGTTATATAACACTGTGTTGACTGTAATCTGAACAGAACCAGAATCCTTCTTGTAGCCGTGATTAATCTATTCATACCCGATCAATTCACACGCACTCTGAGCACATTAGTCCTGTTAATGGATTACCAGGGCCGCCTGTAAACATCTTTGTGTTTGAAAGGGGCAGAGGACAGAATACAGCTTATGCTAATGGGATAATATTGCACTCGGCTCAGCTCAATGGCTCCCAGGCAGCTGTAAATCCACTTTAACAACGACGAGTCGACAAAAACACGGCTCAGAGTGGAAACAATGCACAGCGGGAGAGTTGGTTTGGCAGGTAAGTGAGCATGGAGCGAGGGATTAGATGAATTTACAGAAAAGTCGAGTTAATCTACTAAAAATAACAGCAACAAAGTCACGACTCTGGTCGAAAAACTTGTTGAGTGCCTGAATAGAAACATACGACTGACAAGAAATTGAATAATATTAACATTTGCATCACCTAAAGGAACATAAATTATAGTTTTTTTGCTAATTTGGACACTAAAGGTTCCTCCTCCTGATGTTCGATACCACCAGTTTCCTTTCGGATCCGATACTGGCTGGTATCAGCGATACCAATCTGATACCAATGTGAAATCTAAAAACAGGTAGTATATTTCAAATCATAGCTTCATAAAGAATACAGGACATCAGAGTAATTTATTCATCTATTTGAAACTCTGTAAACAGTGTGAAGTTTTTTGAGGGGCGGGGCTTAGCTGGAGGCACAACATAATAAAATCACTGCAATAAATAACTGTTTATTGATTAAGAACTATTATAAAATGAAAACTTGCATCGTAATTGTGACCCTGTTCTCTCCTGTCCTTCTCATCATAAATGCCTCATATTCTGTGTTGTGGTTTAACTTGAGTTTATGTTTCACAAGGTTTGTTGTGTTGCCACAGCCACTGTGTTCCTAGATTACCGCCAACGAGTGAAGTATCAAAAGTATTGATATTTTTATTTTGAGAACTGATTTTAGAGCATAAAGACCTGGTATCACCGGTATCTATATTTCCGTATCGATCTGCCCATCACTAGCTGGCGGTCTCTTCCTGTGTGCACGACTCATTCGCCTTAAAAAGCTCAGTGAGACACTTACTTTATGTAGGTGTTGGCGTTGCCCTCAGGGAAGACGTACGGGTGTTTCTTCCTGAAGACGTGACCCACTCTGCTACAGGGCAGGATCTCCAGGCTGCCACCACACTGCCACACCCGGAACGAGATCTCTGCAACACACACACACGGACACACAAACCCAGCGTTTTCGTACGAGAAGCCGTCATATTTCACTGCATCTTATTCACACATGAGGCCGTTTGTCAAATGACGACTCCAACAAAAAGCACGAAGTCGACTCAGTTCCCCTGAAAACAGACTTCAGGTCAAAGGACAAACTTAGGTCTGACTGATCCCAAACACTGTGGAGAAATTAAAAAGTCTCAGGAGGTTAAACGTACACTGGGTGCATCGTGGAAACTGGTTGAGTGTTTTCACAGCAGCTTCGTCTTTGTTCTTCCTCTTCTATCCAGCTCGGCTAAGTGGGCCAGATCTCCCTGAATATTTGATTACCCGCTGACGGACTCAGATTTGTTTGTTTGACTTAGCGAGTGTGTGTTTGTGCATTGTGCTACATTGTGCTGTGCATTATTATCTCATGCACTGTGCGACCTCCTTAAGCTGTGCTCACTCTGATGTGTAATTCACACAGTCGATGTCTGTCTCAGAGTTTTTTTTCTGAGGGACTGAGGGGGAAATTGGACCGGGTCTGATGAGGAAGAGGAGGGATGAAACAAAGTAGAACAAGAACAAGAAGTCAGCAAAGACCCTGAGATACTGACACGGAGCTGAGGAGACTGACAGAAACCTGACGGGGAGCAAATGAGTGAGAGGGAAAAAGAGGCTTTAACTGATCTGAGAGGAGAGGACGTGCACACTCAGAGCTCAGATGACTGGAGGGAGGCAGGTAGCAGCAGGGGAGCCAGATGTTGCAGCTGGATGGATGTCAGACTCTAAAGAGTTTTATTTTTTTATTTTTTTCCTGCTGATTGAAAAGTTCACCTTCGTTCAGCTCTCAATGAAAGACCTTCACATGCAGGACTGACGGTTAATTCACTGGCTCTGCTTTAAAACCCACTTTAAAATCTAGTCAGATGCACCTCCTGCGCGTTAGGACGAGATTAGAGGACGGCACCAGGCTGAGGCAGAAGCTCACACCTTTTTAAGCTCGATCTCGCTGTGTTTTCCTCTAAAAAACCGTTTGTCAGTGTCGTTTGTTGCGTTTCACTCTCACCGAAGTTCTCCCCGCCCCAGATGTCCATGGCGGTGTCGTACTTCCCGAGGTGATTGAACCAGGACCTGTCGATCACAAAGAGCCCACCTGCGATGATGGGAGTCCTGAGTCCGGAGAAAAGAGCGAAAGGAGAAGAAGAAGAAAATAAAAGGTTTGATTTATATAAAGCAACTCACATCGCACAACAATATTCAGATTATCCTGACACTTTTAAAAGTAGGCTAAAAAACATCTCTTTAATGTGGCTTTTATGTCACAGTCTTGTAGTTATTTAATTCAGTTTCATATAATAATTTAC
Source organism: Mugil cephalus (assembly GCF_022458985.1). Lineage (NCBI taxonomy): Eukaryota > Metazoa > Chordata > Actinopteri > Mugiliformes > Mugilidae > Mugil > Mugil cephalus. Next base: position 2,937,113 of record NC_061790.1, read on the forward strand.
TTGTTTTTATTATTATTATTTTTATTGTTCTCTTTACTTTGAGTGTTTCTATATTATTTCTATATATTTCTTATTTCTATTATATGTTTAATCTTACTGTGTTTTTGGGAACACATAGGCACACAACTACAAAAACACAACTTCTATTAGAAATGATCACCTAAAGCTAAATTAAAAGTATCATAAGTGGCGTCTGCTCATTAAAATATTCTGTTAACTAATTAAACTAATGTCAGGAAGAGAGACTTTGTAGCTCGTTCGAAAATATGTTGCAACACCCCAAGTCATGGCGCATAAAACAATAATATAAGTGTTCATGGTTCTGAAAACAGCATCAGAGATCCATTAGAGACCAAACCCCCAAATGAAGTCAGTGTCTATTTGCATACAGAGCACAAACATAAGACTGGATGTCAAGTGGCTGAGGGTGTGTTTTATTGCCAGGTGTGAACACAGATACTTTGTTTTAGATTGAAGAGAGTCCTACGATAATGAGATTTCAGGAAAACAGGAATATAAAATTCATCATTTTGTCATCTAATCCTGAAGCTTCTGTTCGGTTGCTCTTTGTGGTTTCCAGAATAGAAACACACTCAGTCACACAAACACAGGCTGAATCACAATCTGGACAATGTGACGAGTGAATAGCTGAAGGCCAACACGCGTCATCGAATACCCTCTGTTTATCGGCAATTATCCTGCCATCGCCGCCTGTACGCAGCGCTCAGTGTGTGTGTGTCTGTGAGTGTGTGTCCGTGTGTGGGCGGATGTACATGAAAACAATTCAGTTTATCCTGGTGTGTGCAAGCTGAAGACAGGGAGGAAATTAAACGGCCAAAAAATAACAAATAAATTGAAGGAGACTGGTGCATATTTCTGTGTGTGAGGATCATAGACTGTATATAAATATGGACCAAGCATGCACCCACTTCCTGGTATTGGCCAAATGCCAATTAATACCACGCTCTGCTCTACCTCCACCAGTTACAAGGGAATGTTGGATTATACACTGAACGTGTCCCGCTTATTACCAGCAGGCAGGTCGACCCTCGGCTTCCTCCCTCAAAGTTATATTAATAGAGGTTGTCCCCAAACACTCAAGAGGTGGAGACCGTCTGAGGACCCTGATCCAAAGCGAAAACTTTTGGAATAGCTCAATGCTACTTCTTTACCTGGCCTTAATGAGGAATGGGATTTTCCCCTTTTTCTATGAAATACAGACATTTACCTTCTGTCCTACTTCCTGTCGCTATAGAAGGTATGCATTGATGTCACTTCCTCCTGGGGCCACGCCCCCCAAGTAGCAAAAAACATGGCAATATGTAGCAGTAAACACAGAAAGACCAGGAGAAATGTGGATTATCAGATCAAATTAAGGACAACTGGACTCAACAATAATCTATACAAACTAGTATGGATTTAGAAAAGTGGAAAAAGCCTCAGTTTTAGTTAGTTTTAGTTCATTTCAGCCATGATAAATGTAGTTAAATATAATATGCTAATGCTACAAGTTTTACTGAGAAGTAACGTTAGTCATACAATACTGTAGCGTTAAAAGGATGATGAGGAGTGATCACAGATATTCAGTTTACTGGTTTATCGTTGGAACTGTTACTGTCGGCTTAACATAATAGTTTCTGCCAAGCTTAAATGAAGGCTTTTTATTTATATATTTTCAACCGTTTTATGGAGCTGTTTGCAACTGGTGGTCACCATCATGTCACATTCTGTTTCTGTCACGTCAAATAACAAACTAAAACAAAACTTATAACAACTCACACATAAACGTGCATCAACATTATATTAACTACCTAAAGAGACAGAAACCATCTTTGAAATAAAATTACTTTATGTGTGTTTTAGAGTTTTAGTTTGGCCCAAATCCCGCCCACTAACATGGAGGAGGTGGAGCTTATGACCTATACTACAGCCTCCAGCCACCAGGGGGAGCTCTACTTGCTTTAGAGGAGCAGTTCTGCCATTTGGAGGTATGCATTGAGTCAGTGATGCCCCTCACAGCTCTAGTTAGTAAAAGTGTGCCTGTGTGTTCCCAGATGGAGGCGGTGACTCAGTCCAGCCTTCGAAGGCCGAAGAGACGTCCTGACATCCAGGTTGAGACAATAAACAAGCCACACTCTAGTGATGTACATGTAGCTCTACAACACACACACTCCAGTAACCACCCATCTGTGACAGCTTACCACGCTGCCTCCACTAAACAAAAAGTCAGACAGTCACAAGTTGGCACAGCGTTGGTAAATCTGGGCTCCTGCCACCAGTCCGACTTATGAGCGGTGCCAAAGTTTTATTATTTATAACTGCGAGCGCTTCCTTTTGTTTGTTTGTGCTCCTCTCCACAGCCAATGACTTGTCAGTGAATGTTCAGCAGATTGTGTTTTCTTTTTTCCCCCTGTGGCTTTGCAGAGTTCGACCGCAGCGATAACAGGTCAAACATGGAAATACAGGTAAAGATAAAAGTATTTTAAATTATTATTCAGGCTTTACTCCAATTTTTAGAGACATTGTCAACAGTAGCAGTTTGTGATTGTGGGTCGTCTCTGTCGTGTTCACATATTAACGAATTGTGTGTTGCAGTGTTCTATAAATTTCGTTGTTTGACGACTCTGCAGTGTTAATTCAATTCATTTCTTGAAGTTGGCATCATAACTTCTTCTCTGTTGTTTGCTAACTTACTTTTGAACCACTTTCCTCCAAACTATCTCATTCATGATGCTCTACCATATTTCTACCGGTCATCAATATCTGCATGGAGCTAGTTTTACCTGGGGAACCTGGTATATGTAAAAATTACACCACAAATGATCTGAACCAACATTCTCGTAACACAGGTCCTGAAAAACCTTTTTCGCACGGGATTAGTTTTACCTGAGGACTTCCTGTGATTCAGATATTACCTCCTATGTCTGTGATTCATGTGCACATTCACAGGAGGATAAACAAACTCTGTTTTACTCTAATTCACATTCCGTTGTTATGGCTCTGCTACTTTCCATCTCACTCCACATGTCAGAGACAGTTTTAATTACTTTGCAAATTATAATGCATGATCCATTATAATCCATTCTATTATATATTATATTCTATTATATATCCATTATAATTTGTAAAGTCAGCTATTGTTGATTGTGCATACAAAAAAGGAAAAATAAAAAAGGAAATAAAAAATACCGTCTTATATTTGGCCAATACGGTAAAAAGCTGATCTACACTGACGTACACCAGCATAAAAATAATTGTTATACAGACATTTTTTTTTTAATAGTCTTTTATAGTCTTTTAAGGTCTTTTTGTCTTTTAAGATTTAAAAACCGCAGAGCTGTGTAAATAGTTAACACAACTTTAAGAACTCTATGTCAAACTGTATCTATATAATATGGCTACGGGATATGTAAAAAGTTTTTAATTCCTACTGAGAAGAACTTGCCTGGGTCAAGTGCTCAACACATCTACCAGACCACATTTAGCAGCAATTAAAACTCTCCACTGAAGCTTGAAAAATGGGAAATGAGGATTGGTGTTAAACACCCACGTCCAAGTTTTTTTATTTTTATTTATTTGTTTAATTCTGAACTTCATCTGCATTTGCCGAACACGTAGATGAGGAATGAGTTTATATTTGTCAGAATGTGGAATCAAAATAAAAGAAAGCTGCTCTTTTCTTTTTCATTTTTTCCTCCACATCTTATTATCTGTGTCTCCTCTTCCCTCCCTTCCACTCGTCTCTGTTTCTCTACTTGTCTGCACTCACTTAATGAGTGTGTGTGCATGTGTGTGTGTGTGTGTGTGTGTGTGTGTGTGTGTGTGTGTGTGTGTGCGATGCCATCCTCCTGCTGTTTAAAGTTGTGTGTGCGTTACTTGATCGGCTGGGTCGGGTCGGTCCGGCGAGCTCTCTGCTCAGACGACAGCTGCTCCCACTTAAAATGGAGACTCCAGTCAAAACCTGAGAGACAAACACACAGGAGGGATTAGAAAGAGGAGACAGCAGACTGGTAACACGGAGGAACATACACTAATCAGCCACAACATTATGACCACTGACAGGAGAAATAAATGACATCAAAACCATCTTGTGATAAGTCAACGTTCTGCTGAGAAAACTTTTGGACTTGGAATTAATTTGTGTGATGTTACTTAGACATGTAGCCCCCACCTAGACCAGACCAGACCAGACCAGACCCCATAGCAATGACACACCTTGACAGCAGCAGCCTCACGCAAAAACAACATGAAGAACAGCACAAGGTGTTGACCTGGCCTCCAAAGTCACTAGATCCCAAACTGATCAAGTGTCTGTGGGAGGATCCACAGAGGCCCCTCCCCTCTTATCCGAGGCTGCTGTTAAGTCTCTCCGCTCCTTCGCAGATAATTATTTTGGGTATAAAGTGTTCTGATAAATCTTATAAACCAGGAAACGGTTGGTAGCAGAGAAAATTGAGGGGATGAATCCGTAACCGTCCATTAGTGCACCGAGCGTCGCAGATTGAACTCTGCAGAGGAGCTTTTTTTTTTTTTTCCAGGCTAAATGGCCTGAAAATAAGTCAGAACAACACACAGCTGTGCTCTCCGGCCTCATCTCCCTCCAACATCCTTCAGTCTTTCCCCTAAGAGCTTCTCTTTCTTTCCATTATCCTGCCCTACTCTGAGCCTCTTCTCTTGGTAACAGCAATCTGCCAATCAATGCTGATAATAGCCCTGTACACACACACACACACACACACACACACACACACACACACACACTTAAAGAGGAATCAATTGTGAAAGTTGGTCTCATAAAGGGCAGTTTAATTGTAGATAAAACCCTCAATCATGACATAAAAAGATGGACTCACTGACACATGTTGACGTGTAGAGACACACTCAGTGTGTGTGTTGTACGGGAGTGATCACACATGTGTACATGATCATTTACATCCACACATACAGAAACTGATGCTTTATAGACGTAGAAATAATATCTGTACATATGTATTGTATTTCAGCAGTGGCAGGTAGCACAGTCACTCCCAATCGCCACGTTGGCGGGCTGATCATATATACAGTTTTTAATTGTAGTTTTCTCAAACGACTGAAATAATAAACAAAATGCAACAAAATGTGAACAAAAAAGTGAGACTATGACACTATAACTCCGATGAGCACTGCGTGCACAGTGTTTGCTCATTGGTGCATTCGTGACCGACATCACTGCAGTGATAATGTGGAGGCCATGCAACCCGAGGAGGAGACAAACAAAAGAAAAGCTGAAGATGGAATGAAGGATGGGGAGGCAAAGGAAAAAAAGCTGTTTAACGACAATCAGAACACGGTTCTATTGAATACTTGACTCTGATTGGCGAATCGCCAACATTCAACGGTGATTATTTCTCGACGGACCTCCGCTGCCCCTGGCAACGAGATGGACACTGTTGCCCCTGGCAACCAACAACACTCAACTTTCACTCACTTGACAACTAGGAAAATGGAGTATTTTATGAATATAACATTTGATTTATTTGGAGAGGACAAAACACTGGATACATGGCTGGCCCCTGGCAAAGAAAAGAAAAGAAAAGAAAAGAAAAGAAAAGAAAAGAAAAGAAAAGAAAAGAAAAGAAAAGAAAAGAGCAGAGAATGGGCAAGAGAGGCGAAAATAACTAGGAAGCTTATTTTCCACAGCCACAGTGAACAAAAAAAGTTAATGTCAAGCTGTGTATACAAGTAATCCACTCTGTGGATCATCATACTTAATGGCTTCATTAGAGCACCATTCATAGGGTAAGTAGCTTGGGCACACGGTCCCCCTCCTTAACGCCAGGTAAGTACCCAGCTGTTAATGGAAATTAGTGACAAAGGTTTCCGGTTGTTACAGAAACAAATCAAGCAAGTTTGTGATGGGTTTTACCTGCAGGCGAATGAAGGCAACTGGACTTGAGGAATTTCTTGAAGACTTTTCACCACTCATCCGAGTAGCTTCTTCAGTTCTGAACTGAACTGAAGAAGCTCTGATTGAATGTTGTTACCAAGAGAACTTAGACTGTCACTACAAGTCCAGTTGCCTTCATTCAACGCCTTTTGGTTTTACCCACAGTTTTCCTATTTACCCTCAACTGCACACCAGTCTCTCAGAACTGAAGAAACTCAGATGAGCAGCGAAAAGTCTTTCAAGACATTCTACAAATCCAGTTGCCTGTCTTCAAAAGCCCTTTGAATTAATCACATTGTGAGAAATTGACACCAACCAATGAGAGTGGGAGTTTAGCTCCAGATCGGCCTTTCTACTTTCACGGCTGGTTACCAATACAAAGGATATTACCATATTTGGACCCGAGTGACTTCTGCAGTAGAAGAAGAGCTTCACAACGGTTCCTCATATAACGGGGTAGAGACGAGGCTCATAGTAGAAAAATGACTTTTAGACAATTTAGTAAACTAGAGGCACAACACAGACAAAGTGTAGTGAAATGAACACATAAATGTGCAGTTTGACTGCTTTTTTTTTTTTTTAAAAAAACTCATTTGGTAGAAGACATGTTAATGAAGCAAAATAGGAAAAAATCTCAAAATTGATCAGTGGGTGGAAAACAGTGGTTTTGCTGCCGTGTCTCGCCTTAAAAGACAAGATCACATTCAAGAGAAGAAGCTGTCCAGGGTCCCCTCAGGGACGGAGCAGGATCCAATAAAAAATATTTCAAAGGCGTTTTTGAGGTTCACAGCAGAGAGAGAGAGAGAGAGCTGGTTCATGAACCCACCATGAAGTCCCTCCTCATAAATCAGAAACCCAAAGGGGATTCCTCCCTGTCATCAAAAGAAAAGCCCGCAGGCGCCTGACAGACATTTTTTATTTCTCTGAGAAGTGTCGATGGAAGGAAGTCTTTCCATACCTCCGCGTAGGTCCGCTGAGGCTGCCACGTACGCAAACGTGTCCATGTTGATGATGTCGATGACTGGGCTGACCACACGGGTCGGGTCCTGGACACAAAGACGGAGACAGAAAGAAAGAAGAAACGGTTAAGGCTTCAAAGAAAATAGAAAGTGAATGTGTCCCTGCTCTAGATCATCAGCTTCTCCTCCAATAAATGAGATTTTCGGTTCAGTGTGTGTTCATCTGTGTGTGAAACAGACGGTGTAGTCCAAGGTCATTTCACTGCTCCACGCTAAAAGGAATCTCACTCATTCACCAACAATCACGAGGGAGGTGAGAGCGACCGCTGCCCTTCGTTTATTTCCTCACTTTGCAGGCATTAATGTCAGAATGTTGAGCCGCATTAAATCGAGAAAAACAAGATTCAAATTCAAGATTCAAGATCACGTTATTGATCCCCACATGGGAATAGTTTTGTGCAAGAGTCCCAAGATAAGAAAACACATATATGAACCAGGCATAGACATAATAATAAATAAAATAAAATAATCTGAAAAATAGAATAAGAATAAGAATGAGATAGTAAAGAATTACAAAAAATCTACAGTCCAATTTACGTGTGATATACAAGCATTTTAAAGTGTCTCAGTCCCAAAATGTTTCAGAAACATCATTTCTGCTACATAATTATATTAGTGTTGGAGGCTGGTATAGTCCCAAGTCTTCAGATTACACCTCAAGACCCTGCATTCTCATACGGGCATTCAGTTTCAGGTTTGTCTCAGCTTCTCATTCTGCTTCATTTAGACCTTCTCTTCTCATAAGGGTTGGGGGTATGCGGTTCTTCGCCTGAAAAATGGTAAAGACCCCTGGATTAGTCAGTGTAGTAACATGATAGCATGATGGGGGTGCTCTAATGGGGGTGCTCTGTGAATGGTGTTGAAACTTTGAGCACTGGAGACAGAATCCAGTCTTAACTTCTGTCTCCAAGAAGTATCAACTTCTTGACTGTTGAAACAGCACTGAGTTTCACAGTGGTTGAAGTTGACCTACTCAACAAAGTAAATGTAATGTAAATATGAACATACAGTTGGAAAATGTGTTTTAGTTTTGTGCCGTCTGGCTTAGACGTACCAGGCAATTAAATTCAGCTTTTTAAAGGGGTAAAATAGTGTATCATCAGCATAATGGTCGATAATTTGTTGCACTTTCTTATTGCAGTGATTCCCAACCTGTGGGCTGCAAAGGTATTTCAAGTGTGTTCTTCTGCTACGTACTGAGGGCCAGTGTGAGTTTTTAACCAACAAAGTGAACTGTTTTTTGGAAAGTGAGGACATTTTGGCGAGTCCTCACTTTTCTGACCTCACTTTTTGACTGTTTCGAAGGTTAAAACTCAGTTTTCGGGTACAGGTTACAATTAGGTTAGGGTTAGGGATTTAGGGTTAGTCATTTAGTTGAGATGGTTAGGGTTAAGGTAAGGGGCTAGGGAATGCATTATGCCTATGAATGTCCTCACTAAGATAGAAGGATACAAGGATGTGTGTGTGTGTGTGTGTATACAAAAGTAGAAACATACAGAATACTGTCATTTATGTTTGAAAGGATATTAAAAATGTTCAAAAATTCTTTTTAATTTGTTTTGTTGTTTTTTTTGTCAAGTATTAGACACGTGACAAGCGAATTTGAGTTTCCATTAAGGCTAGAAAAGTGTAAAACCCAAATATCGCAATAAAAATTTTGCAATGAAACACCAACACTTTTAAAAACCTCCCAAATATCGCAAAAAAAACCAAACAAAAAAACAACACTTTTATGCATCATGAGGTGGTTTTTCCAGATGTATCAATATAAAGGTTTATTGCAAAAGTGCAATGGAAACACTGTTTTGGCATTTCCCCGTCACTGGAGATGACGCAAGGGGCCATGTGACCAATTAATTTGAAGTGACCAGGATTTGAGAGAATTATATCACAATGGTTACAGCTCATTCACAAAAAACCTTTCAATGGAGACACATTATCGAAATTTCAGAGATGTCGCTTTTATTTTGCAAAAAACTGTAATGGAAATGCAGCTAATGAGCAGAAAGAAAGTATAAAACGGGTATCATCACAAGATAAATGCTCACATCCTTCCCGCCCTGTGTATTCACCCATGAGGGCATCAGAGTGTTATGGATTTGGCTTAGTTATTGCCTCCTTAACCCTTAAACAGAGCCTTAAATCCTTTTAAAATGAGAACCGGCAAAAAAAAGCCTTAACTTCATTTCCCTCATATTTCTACCTTGATGGCCCCATTTGCTCTTTACAAGGATAAAAGTACAAAATCTGTCTCTGTGCCGTACTCATACACACCCACACTAGTCCTGGCTGTTAAATCATGAAGTGTCCCTCTATTAGTTTGGTCAAACGGCTGGATGCGTCTTCAGCCAGTGATATTACAGAGCAGGTGGAGCGGTTCTGGGCCATTAGCTGCAGGGTCAGTACAAGGGGACGCCGGCTGCATCCTCCCTGCACTGCAGCCCCCCCCTCCTCTCCCCTCCCCTCCACACCCCTCACCCCCTGCCACCCCCCCACGGCCACATTACAAAGCACAGTGTCTGCTCTAATAGCTGTTAGGGTAATGACACCGCGCAGCACTCAGGGTGAAGCATTCACGACATTACTGTTGTAATTGGATGAGTGTTATTTTCAAATCACTCTGGAGCGCTTTCTTAATTTATTTTGCAGTATTCACCCCCCCAACCCCACCCCCACGAGCTGATTTGAAGGGAGAACATCTGAGGAACAAACTGAGTGGAAGAATCTGCTTCATCATCCTCATCTCTCCTCAGTGCTGCTGCTTTAATGGATTCTTGGTTCATCATTTACTAGATGCCGTCTTTTACATGATTTGACTTTCTTTTTTTTTTTTTAAATTTAAGTGTATAATAATAAATAATTCCTTCTCTAAAGAGCGGCTGAGCTGTTATTAGTCTGCTTTTGGTTTCAGTTCTGTTCTAGACTCTTAACTATTGATGAGGCTGTTGCTTTGTTAAACCCAGTATTCGGCTGTAAAATGAAATTAATCATGATACTACTCTTTTTAATTTCAGTAAGTAAGTTCAGGATACATGTCCATGTCCGCATACAGCTGCTCTCTCTCTCTCTGCAATCAGCCATAACATTATGACCATCTTCCTAATATTGTGTAGGTCTCCCTTGTGCCTCCAAAACAGTTGTGACTCATCAGAGAATGGAGGTTGTTAGTGTGTATGTTTCTTTTTTGTGCCGTGTGTGTGAGTGTTTTTTTGTTTTTTGTTTTTGTTTTAATTACTTGTTCCTAAAGTGTTTTTGTGTGTGTGTGTCTGCTGGGGATTGCTGGTGCCATTAGAAGTGGGCGATACTGGGAATCCGATTAAATACAGGGCTAGTATCGCCGATGTAATATCGGCACAGATATCGATACCAATACCTTTTCTTGAAATGTCATGATCATTGAATAACTTCGTAATTTTGACTATAGTTAGGTGATTATGGTTATGACAAAATATAGGACAAATATTTTAGGCAAATAAACCTGTTAAACTAATTACAATATAAAACAATTTAACAGTATAAAAATTAAATAATTCCCCTTTTGTTACACACAAGGTTTAGAAAAAAAGTCATTAGTGCAAAATAAGAAAAAGGAACAATGTAACAAAACAATGCAACACAACAACGGTGGAATATAAAGCAACACTTTAATAATAAATATAAAAATTGCTCAGAGAAGGAAATGTTAGCTCATTCATTTTCCACCAGAGAAGTATCGAACTCTGTCCATTTCCACCTTTACTACAGGTGGAGATGGAGAAGCTCCTGCGGACTTGTAAAGAAGCTGCATGAATTCTGTGAGGAGTAATTTACTGGACGTATAGAAGAGAAACTGTAACAAAAGTATTGTTAGTATCGATCCGATACCAATATTAACCTTGATATCGATACTATTGACATTTAGGTCGATACACCCAGCCCTAGCTGCCATCATGGAGTGTCATAGCTATGGGGTGGTCTGGTCTGGTCTGGTCTGGTCTGGTCTGGTCTGTCTGGTCTAGGTGGGTGCTACATGTCTAAGTAACATCCACATGAATGAACATCAGGACCAAAACCTTCCCAGCAGAACACTGAATTGTTACAAGATGGTTTAAATATGATTTACTTCTCCTGTCAGTGGTCATAATGATGTGGCTGATCGGTTTCTGTTTCTCTGGTGAGACTTATTACCTTACATGCTAGATACATTATTAATCAACAATGTGATCGTGCTGAAGAACAGACATCTACTAAAAACGCTACAGTTAATTCAACTGAGAAATGTGACCTTTAATGTGATGGATACGCTTTAGTCAGATGAGAATTAACAGAATTAATCAGCAGTAGGGAGCAAGGAAATGGGTATTTATTCATATCTTAAATTCTGACTCAGTGACTTTAAAATGGCCATAAAATAGTTACTCAGCATCAACGACATCCAACAGCATCACATCCAGTCAGTCTAAGTATTGACATTGTTCTGCATCTCAAGTGAACACAAATACAGAAGCCGAAGCAATAAAATCTACAGTATATATTCATATTAATTGCCTTATTTACTTACTTTAGAATATACTTATTATTTATTTTGTATTAATTAATTAATTTGAATATGGTGGCACATTTAATGGTATATTGATTTATTTATTTATTTTTCTATTTATTTATATTTGGCAGTTTGGTTCCTCCATAAGTCTTCAATAAATATTTTACAAATAGCACAAAAATATAAAATAACTAAAAACGATAAAAGGTGAAATAAATTGATATTTGTCTTATAATGTATAAATTCATATTAATTCCCTTATTTGGTTACCTTAAAATATACTTTTGATTTACTTAGTATTTTTTATTAATCAATTAATATGAATGTTTATTGGAGGCACATTTAATGGTATATCAATTTATTTTTTTATTTGGCAGTTTGGGTCACCATAGAGACCTGAAAGTTTTGCAGGACTTCAACTCTCTCACAATGATTTATTTGGAGGAATATGACTTTACGTCAGTCTGTGTGTGTGTGTGTGTGTGTGTGTGTGTGTGTGTGTGTGTGTGTGTGTGCGCGTGCGCATTAACCCGAATCAATACCTCATACATTTCAAGCTAAACACTTGACTCTAAAGCGAGAGGACAGACAGTGATCGATGAGTCTGGCGGCTGAAAAACAAACACACACGAAGGCGTGAGGATGAATATGGATGATGTTGGTTAAAGGCGAAGACGAGTCAGACCCCACTCCTCCTCCGGTGGACTCACTTATTGATCACTGAGATCAGAGGTCTGAATATGAGAAAGAGAAGTGGCGGCTTGATGAGTGGGACGAGACGAAGACAGGTGGGAAAAATTAGGAGACGGGATAGAGGAGAAGGAGCTGAGAGGAGATAAAGAAGGAGAAGAAGAAGGAACTGGAAGGTAGGTTGTTCCAAACATCTCGGAGAATTAACACCAGATCTTGTGTGGATGTAGACTTCCTCAAATCCTTCTGTGTCTTCATGTAATCCCAGACTCACTCCATGATGTTGAGACCAGGGCTCTGTGGGGGCCATGCCATCACTTCCAGGACTTCTTGATCTTCTTTACTCTGAAGACAGTTCTTAATGACCTTGGTTGAATTTTTGGGCTCTCAATTTGAAGCCAACCATCCTCCTCCCTGATGGTATTACATGATGGATCAGTATCCGCCTGTATTTCTCAGCATTGAGGACCATTAATTCTGATCAAATCCACAACTCCACGTTTATAGAAATGCAGCCCCAGACTCTCCAGGAGCCTCCTCCATGCTTCACTGTTGCCTCCAGACACTCATTATTGTCGCTCTCTCCACCCCTTCAGTCAACAAACTGCCTCCTGCAGTTATTTCACCTGCTGCCATTTTTCTGAGCCCAGTTCCTATGTTTTAGTGCATGGTTGAGTCTCTTGGTCTTGTTTCCATGACAGAGGGATGGATTTTTGGCTTCAGCTCTTCCATGAAGACCACTTGTGTCCAGACTTCTCCAGACAGTAGATGGTGAACCTAGGTCCCTCTGGTTTCTGTTACTTCTGAGCTGATGGCTCTGCTGGAGGGGAAATAATCTTGATGTATTTTTCATCTGCTGTATTGAGTTGGTTGACCACTGACTCCGCAATCTTACAAAATCCCTGACTTTTTGCAAGTGCACCCATAAGAAGTGATGCTGGTGTGAAGGCAAAGGGCAGTAACACCAGATATTGATGTGACTTAGATTTTTCTTTTGTTTGCTCACTTTGCATTTTGTAAGTTGATAAAAATTCATATTTTTGAAAGCATTTCCTAATGCCTAAAGCTGTTGCACAGTACTGTAGGCAATAAATAAGTAGGCAATTATAATAAGAGTACACACATCAATGTAAAAAAAAAAAAATGTGCACAATTTCCTGCTGCTTTGTTGCCGTTTCTATTTATATTTCCACTTTATTTATCTTTATTTTTTTATCTATACTGTTTACTTAGTATCTATAATAATATTTACTATGGGAAATAAATGACAATGCATCATTTTGTTCCATCTCATTCTTCTGCACAGTTGCAAATGACAAATACAAATTCTTGAATCTTCGAAATATAGAAAATTATATAAAAATATGTACAAGTATAAGTGAACATGAGATGGAATGGGGTGTTTGTTACACAGCAGTAAATTATTGCACCTGGTGAGTCCAGAGTCCAATAAATACATAAAGAAATCTGTCAGTATATAAATAGAAAGTGAACTATTGCACAATATTAGCATAAATATGGGTTATTGCACAGAAGGAATTTATCCAACTATGGAGGAGGTGACGAGTAAAGGTAAAAGAGTTAAGAGGAGAAGAAAGAGTTTAAAAAAGATGGTGAGAAGAGCAGAGTCGAAGAGAAGGTTAGAGGAGAGAGAGGGGTGTTAAGAGAGTGGACGGAGTCGTACGAAGAGACAGAAGAGGAGAGAAAACAAGGTGACATGAGGAGGAGGAGGAGGAGGCATAAACAGAGGAGAGCAGGAGGGTGAGAGGAGGTGAAGGAGAAAGTGCAGCACTTACTTCTTAATGAGAAGCAATCAGACCCACAGCTATTTTCTCTCATCACCTCGACCACTCAAACACATGGAGGAGTTTTATTTATATGTATATATATATATAAATAAAACTCCTCCATGTGTTTGATATATATATATATACAATAATATATAATATATATTTTTGGTGCAGTGAAGTTCTGTGGTAATGTCTCATCCACTCATACAGATATATAGACACTCTCCTGTTGAAGGTTATATGAGGACTCTGCTCAGAGCGTTTCTACCTGTTTGATCCTCTGCAGGAGGGGGGGCAGCCAGTCTTTGTTCACCTCACAGTGACTGTCCAGGAAGGTGAGGACTCGGGCCCTCGCGGCGTCGGCCCCTCGGACCCTGGACCGGATCAGACCTGACGCACACAGTGGACACCAGAGTTGATATGAGGACAACGAAATAAATAAACAAGTAAACGAATCATCCCGACAGATGGTAAACGGCTCCACGTCACTTTAAAGCTGTAATCAGAGGAGAAATGGGAAATTAACTGAAGCATTAAGTCTTCAGCTGATATGCTGACGACATCAGGAGAATAAACGACTTCCACACCTCCACCACCATGTGAATTAATATTGTTTTTGACTCCAATGAATTATCACTGTCATCTGTTGTACACATGTACACGTATTTTAAGCTGCATTTAAAATTTTAAAAGAATATATCGAAATATCACAATATTGTAATAATGTACCGTATCGTGACTCAAGTACCGCGATATGTATCATATCGTACTGGTCTTAACATTTGATAAATATGAAAATAAAAACTGTGTATGTTACTTTTTGCTTATTATATGCTCCCCTATGTTTTCTAATACTATTGTATTTTATTTATATCATTATTCTTTTTATTTTATTTATGTAATTGTTCTTTTAATTTAATTTAATTTAATTTAATTTAATTTAATACAAACCTATATTCATAAACATTTTACTTAATTCTATTCCATCCATTTGATATTTCATAATTTCCAATAAGGATCTCTATAAAATCTGTTAAACTTATTATTGGTCTTCTATATTAGATTTGACGAACATGAAAATAAATAAATTTCTTTTTCTTATTATATGCTCCCCTATGTTTTCTAAAACTATTGTATTTTATATATGTAATTTATGTTTTGTTTTAATTATTTTTAGTTATTATTAGTATTATTATATTTATCTATTTAATATTATATAATTATTTGTATATACAATCTTGTTAATATTGTTTTAGAAAAAAAACAATCTTGCAAATAAAGCAGCATAAACTTGAAACACTAATGAAGTGGAGAGGATAGAATAAATACAGACAAAAAAATAAAAGTGAACATTTAACCTCAAATAAATACTAAAATAAATAATCACCATCAAGTCTGAAGCTGATACAAATAATAATAACATTAACATTAATAACGATGACAAACCCGGAGTCATGTTTACCAAATACTCACTAGAATCCAAGTTGTGAGGTTGAGAGGTTCATTTATTGTTGTATATAGTTATAAAGTTATAGTGTATTTTATGACTTTTGCATATTTCCGCTAGCTTGCTAAAAATGTTCCTCAGTGACCTCTAGAGGCCAAAAGTTCTTTTATTATTACCGGGACGCTCGCATACAAGTTGATACGGAGCATAAAGCCTCGGGAGCTTCTTGCTGCTAAATTAAAATCCTCCACTCTGCTGTTGAAATTGATTCTTTTCAGAGGGTAGATCGGATCAGACTGTGTATAAATAGATAAATATATAAATATATATGTTCCAGTTTCATGCTGACGAGCTGTGACTATCAGCTAAACACACACGCTCTCATTCTAGCGGCTGCAGAGGGATGTTTGAGGCGTTGGTGGGACTGGAACCTTTAACCTCTTCAGTATTAGTGACACATCTACACATCTACATATCTACGTCCACGTCTCTTTTTTTGTCTCTGTCTCTGTCTTGGTTTGTAGCTCACTCGCTCTTTTCTTGCGATTCAGTCAGCAAAAGGAGAAAATCGATGTGAGGCTCTTAGAGGACCTGTCAGACATGGACACAACCTTTTAACGGGTGCATCGCACACTGCATGTGTGTCCACTTTTAAAGGAGTAAGGGGAGTCGAAGGTGGTGTGTGTATATCGCAGTGAGTGTGAGTTAGTGTGTGTGTGTTAGGGAGGTCTCTCTGATGGGGGCCAGTGTTCTCCTCTATTTAGACTAAATGGTCTAATCAATACTCCCTGACATGAAGACGTAATGTGTGTGTGTGTGCATACATGTGCATGGATGATTGTGCAATATTGCATGTGTTATCGTGATTGTGTGTGTGTGTGTGTGTCTGTGACATTGTACGAAGCGCCGTTAGGCCGAGGCTCAGCCAATTAAAAATCCCATTTCATCCTCAATAAGGCTTTATTTTCTGGATGGATGGACAGGCACACACATAAAAAAGGACACACACATGCACAAGTAAAGGCGTACAATAAAGGAAATGGACGGCCGTTTACTTCTTCAGAGGAGAGTGTTCGTCTACATCGATACGTCTGCCTACTCGACCACAGGGCTGCAAAGGTGCATCAACACCATCAGTTACATCGATTACATAAATATGTAAATATGTAAATATGTTAGCTCTATTTCTGTGTCAGCGCTACACATGATGTCACGTCAGTTCTTCACCTGCATGGATGGAAGTGAACCTTCAAAATGTCTGAGACCAAACGTTTGTCAAAAGTTTGTCTGGACTTCACTTCAAAAGATGCAACAAGGGAGGTAACACCTGGAATTAGATTCGACATCTGACCACACATTTTATTTTATATTAAAAGACCAGAAAATGTAGCATCTTTGATGCCTGACAGATCCCACGACACTGATTTTATTAGGAGAACTGTGACAGTATTTTATATTGGTTCATTTATTTCTTAGCGTAAGTGGTATTTATCTTATTTAAAGTAATATTTTGTTCAACTTGCATGTCACAAAATGCCTTAAAAATTAAAAAGTTTGTATGTTTTCATTCTTTAAGCACTGGCACTGTTTCAAAACTATCAGTTTGGCTCCAGCATCGGATAAAATCTTAACTATACTCATCCTTACGCATGGAGGAATTAACGCATCTTCATTTTGTAACTAAATGAAAAGAAAAACATTCTCTGATCAGATGTATCCAATAAATCATTTGTATTTCATATGAGCTCACTGTGGTCTACAATGACTGTCCTGCTGTATGGGCCTCTTTTATTTGTCAGTCCATCACTGCGCCGTGTCATATAATTACATGTTTTGCTCCACAACTCCACAATGTGTTTATTTGTCTCTTCAGCCGACACCTCCGATGTAACGGTGGTGATCAGCGCACCCGCTGTCATTTGCTCAATCAGTCTTAGTAAATCACCTGCACACCGCAGTTCTAGCCCGCATGCAAAATTCTAGATTGCGCACGCAAATTAGTACACATCTTAGTAGATCTGGCCCTATATGTATACCTGTTAGCAGTTGTACGACTAATATGTGGTGACATGCAAGACGACATTTATTCTTGATCTGAATACATATTGTAGCGTCTAATGTTTCTAAAGCTACGAAGGCCCGTCTACAAGGTAACCGAACCTCGATAAACTCTCAGCCCTACCATGACTTCTGTCTCTCTCATGGTGCGTTCACTGACATCATGGACAAAAAAAGAACACTCTACAACCACTGCAACCATGTCAACTAATAGAACAGAACTGAACATAAATTCATTATCAATAATGTAAGATGTAAATAAGTTTACCCTATGTAAATCATCCGTAGACCAACTGCAGACTCAAACCCAACTTATTATTACTGTTATCACTATTTCCTCTGAGCCGCATGATGTGGACACTGATTGGTGTGATTGTCAATGTCAGAAAGCCAAAGAAATTACTGGACACTTAGTTTGAACCCCGTTTTAAAAGCTTTTAAGCTGGGAGTCTAGTGTCATTCAGAGCATCAGAGCCTTGAGTACATGCAGATCGTCTTGGTTTGGTTAATGTGAAATAACCTTTTACACCGGGTCCATGTCATAAAACGAGTGTCCTCACAAACGCCCGAGTGTCGTAGGAGACATCCAGTATCAGCCTGGTGTGTTTTTTTATGGCCATTAAAAAGACAATCAAGTCAGAAAGCCTGCAGCCATAAACTATTAACAAGCTGAACTGATGAACCCTGCCTCTCTCTCTCTCTGCGTGACTGTGCTATAATGAAATCCTTCGGTGACAGCATGTAGGACAAGTGTTCCTGTTGTTAGAGGCAGAGGACGATAAAATACAAGCAACAGAGAAAACGTGAGATATGCAGGAGGAGGAAGAGGAGGAAGAAGAAGAAGCTGCATTCAACAAGAAGTGTTTTCTACTTGAGTTTACTTCATAATAACGCTGCTGTTTGATCTCAGGTGGCATTGAGAAGGCTGAAAATATCATTTTCCCTGAGAGCTCTATAGAGTTTAGTTCATAGTGAGATATAATCTGAGCTGTCTAGAGATGATAGCCGTTGTGAAGGTCTAAGTGGAGGTGCGCTAAAAAGGCTTTAGACTCCCGCGTGGCTCGCGTGAACGTTGACTGAATGAGCCGTGTGAATGAGCCGAGCTAAAAGTAATTAGAGCGCTGTCACTTTCCTAACGGTGTAATTTGACAGAGTCGTGAGGAAGTCTTAGGTTTTCAGGTGGAACGTGCAGTTTGGAAAAGAAAAAGCTGTCAAAGGATCGTAGCGGTGGGTTGTCACCATTTTATTTATTTATATATTTGTGTATATGTATATATGTTCAGGCCAGACATGACGGGATGAAAGAGCCATGCAGTTAAAGGTGAAGTCGGTTTTAGAGAGAAGAACAAAGGACTTCTGACTTCTAAGCTTCACTCAAGTCTCCTCATGGTCATTTTTTAGGCCACGGACCCCAAACTGATGGAGAAACTGCTATTTACAAATATACAGCATTATTATCTTTTTGCATTCAATATTAAGCTACTATAATAATTATATAATATAACAATACACAGGTTCAAGTATCAGAGGGGTAAATATAAGGTACCGTTTTCAAGATACAATGGTGTACGTGGCCATCCGTTCTGACCAACCCATGCTTAAGCGTTTATTAATCCTGCACGATGCTGTTGTGTGTATGGTGAACCTGGGGAATTAGAAATAAAACATCTTCCTCTAATAAAAGCCTGCCTCCATTAATGGCCGGATGTTCTGGGTTGGGCTGAGTAAATAAAGGCCCCGACGTTCTGCAGCAATAGGGGCGGGGCCTACTGCGTATAGTTCTAGTGTTGACTGAAAGATAATGTCTTCTGCCTCCATTCATCCTTTTACTAAAATATGTTGGATTCATGGTAAATATGTATTTGAAAAACAATGAATCTGTGGAGGAAAATTAAAAAAATCATATAAAAAATGTCTAATCAACCACAGATTTTGTGACACCCCTGCAGTACCTCCATGGACCACCTGTTGAAGACCTAAGATTTAAAACACAAGTTCATCAGAGAGCGTTTAGTGTGTGAGTTTTAGTTGTACTTTTGTGTGTTTCATTGTTTTAATAGCTTTTTTATTGCTTTGTTTCATGAGCCCATTTTTAAAATTGCTGATTTTTATGTCGTTGTTAATCACTTCATAATGCTGATTTAAAACGTGCTAGAGAAGTAAAGAATGCTGTTGTTTTTATTATTATTATTATGTCGTACTCCTGTGTCTCTCAGACTTTTTAAGCATCATGAATTACAATAATGCACCTTGTTTGTTTGTTAGCGCACATTTTCATTGTCACTCTCTGACAATTAATGCAGTATTATACACAGTACAGTTTATCCTTTATTACTTTTGGATATTTCTACTGTGTTTACTTCAATTCTACATAATTCTAGCATCCCAAAGGTGGAACATGTGAAGGGAAAGACTTAAATAAATGAATAAAAGACCTAAAATTAACTCCTTATGGAGAATCTGGGGCGTCAGAAAATGTCTTTTCTGGCCCTTAACCATTCCTTCCTTTCTGCTCCCAAAACGCTCCTGACCCCATCTCATTGTCGGGCTGTCGTGTTAATTTGTGCAGTGCATTCATTTGCGTTCTATATTTGCGAGCATGGAGGCAGCTCCAAATGGATTAAATAGAGAAATGACGCACGGATTCATCGACCGTGAAGAAGTAGAAGAAGAAGAAGAAGAAGAAGAAGAAGAAGAAGAAGAAGAAGAAGAAGAAGAAGAAGAAGAAGAAGAAGAAGAAGAAGAAGAAGAAGTTTATTTATGAATTCATTTTGCTGCTTTGATGCAACTTTTTTTTTTTTTTTTTTTTCCCAAAGCAGCTTTTGAATCCATGGTGGGTCTGGTTTAGGTTTGTGGAAGACATTTTTTTTTTTTTTTATTTTCAGTGGCATTTATTTATTTTTCTATAATAGTCTGTGGGCTCTGCAGTTCCATATGTGGACAGAGATGAATGAAACCATTTCCCTTCACTCTCTCTCTGTCTGTGTGGTTTATATATGAGGGATGAAAAGGAGAATTTATATTTAACACACAAAAAATCTTAAAAAACACTCACGCACACACACAGCACATGAAAACAGCTACAAATGCAGAATTCAGAATTAAATACTCAAATTCAGACAAAAATAATACGCTTCATACCTTCTCTCTTGTTGTTGCGAAGACATTTGACTTTGGGTAGTTTGATGAGGAGCTGACAGTCACTGGCTGAAATGAAACAAAAACCCATCATGAGTAGACTTTAAATAACAATAAAATCTCTTTTTTTTTCTTTTCTGCAGGAGGGCGACGATTCAAAGCTTTTCCAGTTTGACAAAGTCAGACATTTGTGTGTGTGTGTGAATCCCTGAATCGTTTTAATATATTATTTTTCATATAACTGTCAGGATGAAGGGGATGTGAGTCATTTACACAAGAGAAATTCATATTTCATACACATTTTGAGGCAGTGGTGATACAACGACTGGATTCACTGATTATTATTTTAAAAAAGACAAAATGTCATCTGTTGTGTTTTCTTAAAGATCATAATCACTGCTGATTCATTATGTTATTCATTTGTTATTGAGATCAGATGTAAAAACAGTGCTTCTGGGGACAAAAGACGAATCCTCGTGGATTGCTGTGAAGGTTCATTCGCCCCTGAAAACCTCCATCACAGTCCTCTGACCCATAACTGACGCCTGACTGCTCCGCTCTCGTCTCCTTTCAAGTGGGGAAACGTAATAAAAAAAAAAAATTAAAAAAAAAGCAAAACCACTTGGACCAAAAAAAAAAAAATTATTTATTCTGTTTTTTAATGACCTCGTATTTCATTATGTCCATGATACATGACATCATGATAGAGACAGGATTGGACCTTTGTGTAAAATTCTGTCACAATTAGTACAATGCAAGATCAGCCATAATATTATGACCACCTTCATAATATTACCTGGGTCTCCAAAACATCATCACACAGATACTTGATCAGTTATGGATCTATTGAATTTGGAGGCCAGGTCAACACCTCGGGCTGTTCTTCATGTTCTTTTAGTCGTTCATAAAGTGTTTGTGTGTTTTCTGTCATCAAGGAATGTCTGTGTTATTGGGTGGGGGTGCCTGGTCTGGTTTAGGTGGGTGCTTCATGTGTAAGTAACATCCATATGAATGACTACCAGGTCTAAAAGTGTCCCAGTAGAACACTGAATTGTCACTAGATGGTTTAAATGTTATTTACTTCTCCTGTCAGTGGTCATAATATTGTGACTGATCGGTGTAAGTCCTTTGTCTTTGGCCAAACATCGAATCGAGTCATCCCTGGAGCAAAACTCTATATATGCGCCAAATTTGAAGACGTCATAATGTTGTGACTGATGGATAATGTGTGACAATGGATTTCAATGCATTTTTAATAACTGTATAGTAACCGTCACTGAGTTTGGAGGCTAATGAGCAGCAGCTAAATTATTCAGCATGTACCTCCATACCGGCCGCTTCTCTCTCAGCAACGTTAAGAAGTGCAGCTTCATCAGCTCAAATTGAAACTGGGTGGAGGTCAAGAGAGGTGGGAACATCAAATGTCATTCTGCTCGATCCCAAAATACCACCTAGAAAACCTTCACCTCCGTCTTATTCGCCACGCAGCCGGTAAGCTTTGTCTTCAGCATCCTGGGACTTTGGGTTTGCAAAGGAAACACACTAAGGAATATGCTAAAAAAAAAACCTGGAGGGTTTTAAACATGGCCACCAGATACATCTCCAAGGCGAAGCAGCGGTGAGTAGACTGATGTTCAAGTAGACTACCAAAGATAGAAATGAGCAAACACAGGACAAACACTGTTAATGATGCCGTAAATGTACTTTCAATGTGTCACCCTGCAGATGAATGTGCAGAGAGAGAAACTTTTCCTTCCTTCCACACAGCAGCGTCTTCATCTCTAATGCTTCATGTCTTGACTCTGCTTCTTCCTCTAGGGTTTATTAGTCTTTACGCAGATGATGTTTGTGTCTGAGTTCACAAATATTCACCAGGACACTGATAATTAAGGTGGTTTAATTCCGGACACGGTGGACACAGTTTGGCCTCGTTGCCCTACTTTTTTTGGTCCTGGTCCTGTGGTTAAATAGGTTATAGTTGTATCTCAGAGAACGTCTTTGCCATCGGCCTTTTTTTTTTTTTTTTTGGTTTCTCCATCTGTGTGATCCATTCTTGTGATATATCAGGAACACCTTCAGGGAATGTCTTCAAATATGGCTCAAATATTAACTTTTACTCCAGGACGACCTGATTTGATTTTGGTGGTCGCCGATCAGCCACACCATTATGACCACTGACAGGAGAAGTAAATAGACCATCTAAGTCATCCCCAGCAGGATGCAGCCTGACACAGACGCAATTTAGAAATTTAAGGTTTTAAAGTACATGTATATTTGAGATACACTTTACAGCGTGCATCTAATCGAATGCATTGGAAAAAACATTCAATTGCTGTTGAGGTAAAAGATAGACGAGAAGGTCGATATGACTTTTCAGATCTGACCATTAAATCTGAAGCCACAGCCTGCAGGATTAAAAGGGTCTAAAAACAGGAGGCAGCTGGATTTGTTTGAGCTTTTTGAAGATGTTTCACCACATAGAACTGAAGCAGCTGCTTGGACCATCAAGAAAACCAGTATCAGTATTTTGCTTCTGCAAACTAGTGGCTTGCCAGTGATTATCTACTCTGGGTAATGCACTGATTAGCCACAGCATTATGACCACCACCAAGCGAATAGCATAAACCATCTTGTAACAATTCAGTGTTCTGTTGGGAAACTTCTGGACCTGGCATTCGTGCATGTAGATGTTACTTGGACATTTAGAGCCCACCTAGACCAGACCAGGCCCCCCCACCCTATAGAAATGACACTCCTTGATGGCATCAGACACACAATCAGTTTAGGAACAACTAAAAAAAAAACATGAAGAACAGCCCCAGGCTCTGATGAGTCACCTACACAATATTAGGGATGTGGTCATAATGTTATGCCTGATCGGTGTATAAGCAGCCTGAATTAAGACAAGCTTCTCAGAGAGATGTATAGGATGTTCTGAACTCTCATTTTTCTAAGAACTTCTTGAGTTATGTTTTTAGGAAACAACCCTTGGGAGGCGTTTTACTTTCATCTCAGCCTCAAGATGCTTTTGAGAAATTACACGACGAGACGAGTTGATCTTTCAAAACACTCAGCCTGACACACACGGCACTAATTTGTTTTGTTGTCATTAAGCTTCCGCAAAACCCATATATCTCAAATGCTACAACTTCAAACTTTGTGTCAGTGAACTCGAACAAAAAGCTCCGGGAACATTTCACATCTCGCTGACAGACGTTTGGTTTCTCCTGGAGCTGTTGCTCTGTGGTCATAAAAGAACAAAGTGGAGACACTCTGTTTTTGATCATATGACAGGCAGCTGAGCAGAATGTATTTTCTAGCAGGAAATGAAAGAAAAGTGGAAACTACAGCTGACCGCTCTTCTTGGAGGACTTTGATGCTTTTTACACCCGTGTTCTCAAACCTGTAGCTGTCACACTTCAGCTACTTAAATTGATAGAAAGCAACATTTACTGAAGCAATGCACTTAAGTACAATTTAGAGTTGTTTTTACTTCAGTACCTTCATTATATTCCACTTTGAACTTCTGCTCTACTACGTTTTAAAGAGTCCTACATAAAATATGACTGAGTTTAATAAAACCGTGTGGTGTGATAGAACAGGATAAAACGTTGTAGTGGTTGGCAGCGGTAATGATCCAGTGATTGATATATGGAGGAGCCCCCTTTTTGGTTAATGACGACTTTAACTTTTAATACTCTCCTGGTCTCTGTGGCTTTAATTGAACAGATGAAACAGATTTACAGGCGCTGGTTCACGTTGAGTGTTTCTGCAGGATTCTTATTCATACTTTAGAGCTCTATATTTGTTATATATTTATTTACATCTCTATTTCTTATAAATGTGTACATATGCAAATTTTGTACATTTTCAGTTTATTGTACTGTATGTCACTATATTATTACTGATATTTTATTTTGCTCTATTTTTACTAATATCTTTTTTCTCAGTACTGTATTTCAACTTTTTCCTCAAAATTTCGACTTTGTTCTCGTTTTTTTTTGTCGAAATTTCATCTTAAACACACATCTTAAAATTTCAATTTTTTTCTCCAAATTTTATTTCAAAGTTTATCTTGAAATTTAGAGGAAAAACACAAAATTTTGAGAAAAAAGCCGAAATACAATGCCGATAAAAAAAATCATCTTTTTTCTTAAAAGTTAGAAATTTTATTTCGTCATTTTTCCCCGAAATTTTGACTTTTTTCTCAACATTGCATTTTAACTGTTTTATCAATATTTCCTCTTTTAGCTTAAAATTTCTACTTTTTCTCAAAAGTTTATTTAGACAATTTTGTTCTTGAAATTTAGTTAAAATGACAAAATTTCAAGAAACAATACTAAATTTGTATTTCACCATCTTTTTTCCTAAAATTATTTCGACTTCTTTCTCATCATTTCGCCTTTTTTTGTCAGTGTGTGGATGACCCTAATACTCTTCCGTACACCTGTACATAGGTTTCCATTTCTTCATATGCAGTAAAACCAACGTCTAATCTAATCTAATCTAAACAAATCTAATCTAATGTTCATCTGTGTCCTGGTAACTGGTTCATTTCACCTTGACTTTGTGTCTTTATCTGGAGGCAAAGACTCTTACAGCTCATGTCTTTCTTTCTTTCTTTCTTTCTTTCTGTTGTCTCTGTTCTCTGACCTGGAATGTTTGTGTTTGTGTTTCAGATGTGTGTGTTCAGCTGCAGCAGCTCACCGTCGTCACTGAAGTCGTCGACCAGAATGATCTCGTAGATGAGATGAACCGGAGTCCTGTTTAAAACACTGGGGAGAGACAAAAAAAAAAGAAAGAAAAGAAAACGTTTGAACGAGCAGAAACACAAAGCACCTCCTCAAACACATGCACACGGCTACGTACGCTAAAGGCCAGCGCGGCACATTATGAACACACTGCACACCGCACGGAGCAACATATTGGAAATGTCAGCCCAAATTCGTCTTATGAAAATGGATGACGTGTCGCCCCCTAAGAAACTATTTCATTAAAGGAGGAAGATTGAAACATAAAAAATTCATAAGTTTTACTGGAAGGAAAAAATGAGAAAATGTGTTTTGTTCTGGTTTTATTTCATTATTTCTATCACTCAATAACCTCTGTGTTCATCACCATCATCACCACCAGCCCCTCTGGATGAGACTGAGGAGGAGGAGGAGGAGGAGGAGGAGGAGGAGGGATGAAGGAGAGAATAGACGAGAATGGAAGGAAAGAGGAAAGAACGGGGGATAAAGGAAGATTTGTGGCCAGGGGAGATAAGATAAAGAGAATAATACTAAGAAGAAGAATAAATAATGATGGCATAAAATAGAGATAAAGAGACGGGATGTGAATGAGACCGAGAAATAGAAGAAGAGGAGGAGAGAGCTCACGGTGCCCGGGGGAAGGAGGATGAATAAAATGAAGGAAAGGGATAAAAGCAAAGTATAGCTGAAAGAAAAAAAAGAGGTGAAAGGGGAAAAATATGAAGAGAGAGGAGGAGAAAATATCTGGGGAGTCCAAGTGTGAAGGAGTGATAAAAGGTAGAGTAATGGAGGAGGTGAAGTGGGGCTGATAAGAGGAGGACTAGGTGGAAGTTAGGAAGGGAGGTGAAAGAGTGAAGGGGGGGGGGGTTAAGGGAGATGATTGTAGCTCTCTCTCTCTCTCTCTGTGGAGCTGAGGGCCGAGCAGGAGAGATGGATGAATGGATGGATAGATTGATGGATTGATGGATGAGGGGGAGGAGAGAGAGGATGAGGGGGGACGAGGGGGGACGGAGGGGGGGCAACTAAGCAAATAAATGGCAGAGGGAGAGAGGGGTGGAATCAAGAGGGAGGAAGAGATAGAGATGTGGAGACGAGGTGATGAAGGAGAAAGAAAAGTGTCTATCTATCTATCTATCTATCTATCTATCTATCTATCTATCTATCTATCTATCTATCTATCTATCTATCTATCTATCTCTGATGAGGTGATTGGGCTACAAAGCATTTTACAGCTCATTTAAGATATTTAAAGGAAGTAGACGCTGGGATATTTAAGTGAGGACCTTTTACATATTGACAGACGTTGGCAATAACATTTATAGACCCGTTAATGGTGAAAATAAGACTTTTATTTCAACATCCGCCCCATAGAGTTACACTGTAGAATCTAACCACTGATGTAGCAAACATGGCGCCATGATATGAGTTGACCAGACTCTGTCTAATATACGACTCTGACTGAGCCAGTTCCCACAGAGCTCTACTTAAAACCTTCCAACAGATAGAAACATGTTGACAGTCTGGTACGAGAAGAGTCTCTGCTCTGGTTATGATGAAATGGATGAAGAATATTAACAGGACTTAAATCGTAACGTTATGAATAGTAAGTGATAATTACATTTACTAATACTATATCTGCACTGATACTACAAGTACTTACTACATAATTCCTAATTTCCCTTCAGAGATGAATACATATTTTTCTGATTCTGATAATACTACAAAGTACTTTATTTGTACTAATACTAATGTGTACTTTATTTTCAGTGATACTACAAAGTACTTGACTGCACTATTACTAGTACTACATAATAGTACAAAGTACTACAGAGTACTCCATTAGCACTATTGCTAATACTACAGAGTACTTTATTTGCACTATTAGTGATACTTCCTCTTTAATCCTCAATCTTCTTCTATCTCGTTGTTTTACCTCGGCTCAGTTCCCTCCCTCCTTCTCTCTGGCTGATTGCTCAGCTGACAGCCTCCTCCTCCTCCTCCTCCTCCCTCCATCCTCCACCTCGCTGGAGTAATCCATCACTCTTCTCCTCCTCTCCACTTCTGCTTCCACTGCTCCTTCCATTCATCCACATCCTGCCGTCTTTCTCCAGCCTATTTCTCTATCAAGGCGTCTGACAGCGGAGGAGGACTCTCACAAAGCTGGACCAGATCGTCTTTGTTTCTCTGTAAACCTGATCTTAGAAATGTAGAAATGAAATGAAGCCACAGATTCTCCACCGTCGACAGAAAGACTTTCCAGCAGATTAGGACAAACCGTCCCTGGACAGGCATCCTGATTCAGCTGCTCGATACGTCCCGGTCTGTCCCGTCCCGTCCCGTCCCGTCCTGTCTAACCAGCAGCGATGCATTGTGTCCATACATCAGCGGCCCAGTAAACACTGTCTCATCACTACTGATCTACTGAGCTGTACATCTACATTCATCAGCCCTGGCCTGGAATCAAAGGCCCTACTTAGGCCACATTAAATAAAGTCCCGTCCCCCTTCGCTAATCAGCACAGATCCAGATCTATATTCACTAATTAGTGTTTATTTACTGGAGTGTAGAAGCTCCTCCGTGTTCATTTAATGCAAACCGTGCAAACAGTGACTGATATCTAGATGGAATTAAATGCTGCTCTGTGGACAAAAAAAAAAAAAAAAAAACATTTAAAGGAAGCAACGACTGTGAATCTGCCTCCTCCTAATAAATCCTGAGTGATCAGCTGTAGAGGAGGAGGAGGAGGAGGAGGAGGAGGAGGAAGGGATCCCGAGTCTTTGCGTTTTTTTAGGACCACTGAATCAGAAAGTGCTGAGCTGGTGCTGATCTGGAGGAGGATGCTGAGCTGAGCTGAGCTGAGCTGAGGGGGACGGACGGACGCTCGGCTGGATTCCAGAAGGACCGACAGACCGGACTGGACCAGGCTGGGCCGGGGTAATTAGATGGCTAGCTCAGGTTTATTTTCTGAGGCGTTTACAAGGCCGACCTCGTCGTTAGATTGATTATCTTAATGAGCAAAGGAACAGCAGAGAAACTGTACGGACGAGGGCTGTGAAAGACATCCAGTGTTTGTATTAGAATAAAATTCAAAATAGGTGTAAAACTTTTCTTTACACCTATATTGTCCAAATATCAGGAAGGCGGTCTTAATGTTTTGACTGATCGGTGCATGTATAGAGTTGGGAAAACATAAAGGAAATAAAACTTGGGATAAGAATCTTCTTCAAAGTGAATCAGGAAGGACATAGACGAATTCATGATATAACTTAAATGAAATCAGTTTTCTTTTCTCGATGACTCGTGCTGATGGAGGACGTTAATTATTGTTTGTGTGTTTGTGTCTGCGCTCCCAGTAAAACAAAGCGAACTTGCATGTGCCACAAAAACAAATGCTAAGTGCAGGCTGGATATCAAACAAACATCACAGAGGGCCATTTAATTAACCCTCCTCTCCACTCAATTAACATGCAGCATGTTTGCTCTGACTTGGCTGACGGTGTAAAAAAACAGGGAAATGCATCAGAGCAGATAGAAACAAAGGCTCTGCCTTTTTCTCAGCTTTGATATTCGTCACATTTGAGCCGTCAATGCTCCCGTGGCTCGTCTATAAATAAAAAAAAAACTCACAACTACCCAAACCCGTTAAAACCAGAAACATGTTCCAAAAAAGCCCTGCATCTCTTTCCTCTCTTATCTCCTCGCCCTGGCCCGAGACAGAGAATATGAGATCAATTTTCGGATCGGGCCTTGATTAAATATCGACAGGGGCCGACTCAGACCCCTCTCAGAAAGGAGAGCGCCTTGGCCGCTTTCAAAGCGTCCGTCATTGTCTCAGAAAATCAAACGTGTTCACAGCACTCTCAAATGACCCCCCTTTATGATGTAATTGTGGCCGTTCAATACGTCGCCAGCGCGTTCACATGAAGCCTGATTGCAGTTGAATAAAAACAAAACGCGTCAATCTATCATCCGACTTCTCAGGTTCATCTGTTCCATCTTTAAATTAGACCGCAATCTTTCCTCGTCTCCAACTTTTTAAGTTTTAGAAAACTCTTTTGTCATATATTCTGTGAAGATGTGAGAATCAGCAGATTGATTATTTTTTTAAAAGTGTTCTTCTCACGTCATCACTCATTATATATGCTCACAGTGGCACATCCTTCATCGTCTGGACTGGATCTGAGCTGCAGGAACCTCAGAAAGCGTCAACCACAGACTGTATGAACATGAACGGTGGAACTGCTCCTTTAAAGTGAAGCTACAGTAAGTAGAGCTCCCCCTGGTGTCTGGAATATGCAGTATACGTCATAAGCTCCGCCTCCTCCATGTTAGTATTATGAAGATGCATGTTCAAGTGTCATTTTTTGTATAAGTTTTAGGCATAGAAACAGGATGCGACATAATGGCGTCCACAGTTGCCATGGCAACCGCTCTACAAAAACAAGAGTGAGTCTGAAGGAAGTGTGGGCGGGGCATTGATATCGTGGCTCCGTCCTCGGACCGTACTGATCAGTAGTGATGTTTCTTTCCGGATCCGATACTGCAGGCTGTAAAATGCAGGCTGGTATCGGTGATACCAATCCGATTCCGATACTTTGGGTAAATACAACGTAATAAACCTAAAAAAAATGAAATAAAATAGTGTATTGCAAATCATAGATTCATAAAGAATACAAGATATCAGAGTAATTTATTTATGTAATTACAACTTAAAATCATACAAAATATGTGAAAATTATGCTTCAAATACTAAAAAATATTGTTTAGCCACTAAGAACTATAATAATAGTCAAAAACCCGTATCTTAATTCTGACTCTGTTCTCTCCTCTTCTGTCCTCCTCATCATAAATGCTTCGTATTCTGTGTTGTGTGTTCCTGTTAATGATATCCATCACCTCGAATGACTGAAGTATCAAAAGTATCGATATTTTGGTTTGAGAATCTATTCAAGAACATAAATATCTGGTATCGGAAGTATCGATGTTTCAGTATCAATCCTCACATCACTGCTGATCAGACTCAGGCTACAAAGTCGTACTGTGGCGGCACCTGCAACCCCAGTAAAATAGCGTCAGTTTGACCAATGAGAGGAAGTGGAGACACACCTTCCCTATTTTTATACAGTCTATCTTTGGTGTCTATGTTATCGACACGTTTCACAAGCAACATTTTCCAGCGCGTGCAGCAGGTTCAGTGCTAAAATATAAATATCACTATTGAACCTTAAATGTCACAGCCTTCATATTACTCTCAATAAAGCAAAAATATGGATTCGAGGCTTCGGGGGGACCACACGGGACGGCAGAGAACCTGCTCGAACGTTAAAGACAGACGAGGCTTTTTATTTCCACGATGTCCACATGGTTCTGCTTTAAGACAACATGCAGCACATTTAAACACCACGAGACAAGTACTGATCTTCACAGAGGATACATTTCCCACGTGTCTCCAAACTGGATTTCATGCAGATATGTGTGTGGCTGTAGGGTTAGATCATCAATCTGAAAGCCGATGCTTTACTTTGGGTCAGCAGTGGTGTAAATTACTCGTGTTTTGCAGTTAATGGGCCAAAAACTGCAAAACTGCACAATGGTTCATTAAATGTCCTTCAGCAAGGCACTAAGACTTCCTGATCGAACTGATGCTAATGCTGCTTTCAAAGGCCTCTCTGTGGAGTTTCTACAGTGAATATGTTAAATGCTATCCATCCTATTTATCCATTATCTATCTAACATGGATCATGCATCACCTCCTAGCATGCACTCTTGTTAGCATCATGGCCGCGTTTTTCATTGCTACCATCAGCTGAGTGCTTGTTTTAACGGATTTCTTTAAATTCTGTAATGAATTTTGGTCCAAACTGAGCTGCTATTGATGCTATATAAAACAAATAATTAATTCAATCTTGAACTTGAACTGCATAAAAATGAAACTCTGAAAATAACTCATCTGAAAACAGTTCAATGTGCAGCTTCCAAACTCTTAAAATATGTTTGTTGGCTGCTTCTTTCTTTTTTTTCTTGGTTGTGCACTGACTCATACAAAAACTGCTCATGTGAAGTGATCTCTCCTGGGGCCCTTAACTTTCAGGAAAGTGCTCTGCTCTACTTGTGCATCAGGTGAAGCGCTTCGCTAAAAGTGGCCGCTCTCGGTCTCTACTTCAGTCGGAGGCAAAATAGGAAATAGCAGCTTCAAAATGTCAAACATAAGAAGCTGAGAATATGTAACATTTCAAGAAGTGAAAGATTTAAGAGAGATCTAGGACAAATGCTATTGTCAACACTGATGTACAACCAAGAACCAAAGAACATAATCCCTGTAATTATGTGAATAATTGTGTTCCACTCACGGATTTAGTGTTTAAACAAATGAAATGGCCCATTCTCCCATTCTCCATGGACTAAAATCAGTTAGTTAGGATATTTAAATCCCTGCAGATGAAATATTTGTAAAATGTTGGGGAAACCAAAATGTTGATGAGATTCAGTGAAGTGAAGTGACAGGAAGTGGGCGGGTAATGAGTTCAACTAATATTCACTTTGAGAAGGGTTGGGGATTGGGAGCGACTGATGTAGACAGAGTTCCTCAAACGTTTACAGCAAAGAAACAACATCCATGAGTTTGGTTAATTCAACTACATACATCATAATTCATCAAATACAGAATAATACCAAATCTAACGAATTTTTTTTTTTAAAAAATTGCCCCATTCAACCCACTCTTAAATGTTTAATGTTTAAATTGTATTAAGTTTGTTTAACTTCACAGCTGCCAATACAGTGATGTTAAACAAACTTAATATATTCCATTCACAGCAGGTGTCCAAAGGAAAAATAAGCGATCGCAAAAACAAGAAAAAAACAAAAATAAAACAAAAATGTGCGATCGATGCTAACTGGTATACCAGGAACGAAAACTTTACAAAAAATGTTGTGATCGGTCATCGTCATGAGAGCACTGCCTCCTCGATATATGGTTGGAGGAGAGCATATATCAGCTGCTGGACCCACAAAAATGCCGACGTCTGCGGCCAAATCGCCAACAGAATGTGCAAGGCAGTGTTGGCTTAAAGTGAAAAAACAGCAATGACACTCCTTAATGGCAGCAGGATGCAGCCTGACAGACACACACAGAAAAACACTAACTAACTAAAAAATCTTGAACAACAGCAAGGTGTTGACCTGGCCTCCAAATTCACTGGATGGATTTGTGGAATGATCCATAGAGGCCCCTCCCCAACCCATATGACCCAAAGGCTCCCACCATCGACTGCATATAAAATGCATCCCTACTTACTTGCATTGGCCAAAAATGATGGTATTTTCCTGAGGATACAGGATTTAGAACCAGAGTCTGATTAGTACGGTCCGAGAACAGAGCCACAATATCTTCAGACTCACTCATGTTTTTGTTTAATTAATACTATGCTCTACTTTGGCTCTACCAGTTACATCCAGACACCACAGGACCCCTCAGAAGGTCCATGTCCATTCTCTGATGAGTCACAACTGTTTTGGAGGCACAAGGGATAACTACACAATATTAGAAAAGTGGTCATAATGTTATGCCTGATTGATGTATATGTCCAATGGTGTTAACATCTAAATGAAAATATCTGTGTACAGTCTGTCCATGAAGGTTTTCAGAAGTTTCCGAGGATTCAGTCCAACCCGGTGAGAGCGAGTGATCCAAATTCTCAAAGTAAAAATTAAAAGGCAGCAAAAACTACTCACACAACTCCAAGACAACACCGACAAACACACAAACACAGAGACACACACACACATACAGAGAGCCAGAGCCAAAGGGAGCAGAGGGGCCCAGAGAGACAGATTGTCTTTTAATTGGTTGAAAACTGCAGAGCTTTGAGAAGGGCTGAGGGGGAGGACACACACGGGGGAGGACACACACATGGCAAACACACACACACACACACACACACACACACACACACACACACACACACACACACACACACACACACACTCGAGCACACACAAAACACACAATGTCCTCTGTGATGGTAAGGAGACGCAGCCGGTCCCTGCTGACTGACGGGTATAATGAGCTGAACTCAGGCCAAAACCTGAAGGTGTGTGCGTTTGTTTGAGGCGACCTGCTGATACCATCAAACTGAACCATGGTTCAAAGATGGAGGGTCAGGACTGTGTGAGGGTGTGATCGAGTTACTGAAAGTGTGTGTGTGTGTGTGTGTTACCTCTTGATGGTGCGCAGTAGCGTGGATCTGGCTTCGTTGTGGAAGGTGATGACGATGGAGGTTGGAGGAAGATCAGAGTCGTAGTGGAGAGTCGTGCACCTGAAGATAGAGAAAGAGAGGATTTATAAACATGACTGATCCAATTACTCACTGAAAGCTAATTTTACACTTTTTTATGCTGTTCAGTTACAATGAGACTTGTACAACACATGTCCCAGCGCAGGAGGGACGGCTCATCAGGAAATGATTCAGTGGTCCGCCTACACCTGAAGGACAATGGACACTCTGAAGATGTCCAATAAATTTGCAGAGAGCTGTGAATTCAGAGTTTACTGCAACAACCTAAAAAACAGCTTAAACCACACTCATCACAGTCTCTGTTGATGTATCCTGATGTAAACCCGTTTCCACCTTGATATCAAAACACGTTAGATACACTTACAACTAGAGATGGGCACTGAGAACAGGTCCTTTAAAAGAACGGGTTCCAACTGGTTCAGTTCATCGACATCATTACCCTTCATGCTTATCGATTCTTTTCGTAACAAATCTTTACATCGAAGCCAAATGACAAGGAAGATGCGATGGCGGATAGACTGAGATGGTCCACTTCACCTGAAGGGACTGTAATTTCAAACAAGGGTGGCAACACCGCCAACATGCAAGTATTTGTCGACAGTGCATGGCATTAAATACAGAGTGTCATGTGTTCGACAATCACAGGCCAACAAGTCTCAGCAGAGCAGAGCTAGAGAGGATCCAGTGACCAATTCTGTATTTGTTTACTTACACAAGCTCTTATCTCTTGTTTAGAAACTCAATAAAGTTTCTGCTGTTTACACAAAACCACCAAAACCCACTTTTTGTAAACCTCAAATTCACAGGAGGAATTGATAAGTAGAGAATCTGAATCAACAATGGCATCAGTATCAATAAAATCTTATCAAAGTCCAATGCCCAACACATCATCAAAGTTTATTTCAAGACACCAGATTCTCTGGGTGACCTTGCTGAATCTCTGTTCCCAAGGACTTTTACCCCCATTCATTCTGACTGATAATCGCTTGTTAGAGTACCATCCTTTGTAGAAGCATGACAGAGTCAAACTGTTTTCTGCAACTACAGGTGAGCATCTGGTCATTAACAGACCCTGGTCATGCTAGTTTCTGGATGGATGACACCCACAGATGTTTTCCCCATTTCCCCACTAATCCTTTAGAACTGAACGACCTGAATGACTGAAAACTTTCACATATTATTTTACACATGGTGCAAACTCTTCCCGGCATCAAGGAATTAGTGGCCACAAAGGTCAACTGTGATGTCACCTCTTGCCTCCACGATCTGGACCAAAACGTTGCACCTGAACACACCAAAAAGACTTCAACCAATGAGCAACTGGTACACACTGGAAGAGCTAGTATCCCCTGGATCCTGCTGACCAGTTGAGTTACACTTTATTCATTTTAGTTGATCAAGTTATTGGGAAAATATTTGTGGATTTTTTGAAAGGACAAATATTTAAAATTAGGTAAGCTGCTTGTTGGACATTTAAATTTTGTCATTTGGTTTATTTTTGTCACTTTAGTTCATCTTCTCATGCACTGGTGATCTCTCAGTCATTAATTCTGAATCCACTGAAACAAAGGCGACAGGAGTCCGACTTGTACCAATGATGTTGGTGGAGCTGGAGCCCCAGAAAAATGGCCGACTGTCACCTTATATAAAATACTGCAAACTACAGCTTTAATAATATTTTAGATTTGTCGTCGTACAATTTTTAAATGACGTTAGGCTCGAAGGGAAGAAATCAATATTTGTAATTTATGTTGAAGAAGTTATTTCGGTGAGATCATTATTCGTTTTACTTTGGGATTATTTTAAGAGACGGCTCAATGCTTCAGTCTTCAGCTGTCACTGCACACATCACATCAACCAAGTTATCAGAGCAGACCTGCTGAAAATGAATTATAGATGAACACCAAGACGCTCATTAAAATACACCACATAACAGTGTGTATGGGTGAGAGTGTGTGCTGCCTTCGCTGGGTCAGCAGCCTTTTCTTCTGAAAGAGCACACAGTATAATGAGAAGACTGGCCTTTACCTATCAGATTGATGGATTGGTGACATTTTCAAACAGAAACAGGCTTGTGCTCAGTCTGCTCTGGCCTTCGTTTTTTCAGAAAGCTCACCTTTCTCCAAGGCGAATGTCCACGGAAAATTCAACACAACGAGACCAAACGAGATCCAGTTTAACGTGTGGATTTCTGCTGCTAAACAAATCACCTTCACTGTTTGTTCACTTGGAGGCATCGATGATGGAGCACTGCACATTTGCTTTTCCCAATTTCCTGAACAGCTGCCTGAGGACAAATATACAAAACTAAAACCAAACTATGAACTCAAATTATAGGTCTTCGTCCATTTCATATTGTCTATTCCAAACATCATATTGCAGCTCTTGTAACGCTAGTACAGACTAATCCGCTTTACTGCTGTGCCATCACTGATTACGTGACAATAATGACATGGACACCTACTAGAAGACAGATGAGGAGTCCAGTAGGAATACTTCACTAAAGATGAAGCCCACACTACCGTGTCATGTCAGTCCTGAAACACAACTAAAGTACTACTGGAATGTACCAAACGTTTTGTGATAACAGAGAGAAGGAGGCTGCACATCAACTATTTGATGAAGTCATTAGGGCCTTAAGCTGCAGGACACAGAGAAGGCTTTGGAGACATACCACTTTAAAAAAATAATAATAAATAAATAAATAACAAATCCTGGCTACATCATCCCATCTAACAACATACTGTGAAGTACTATTAAATGCTATTGACAGACCTGTTTTATAAAGGCTAAACATATCTCTGCATTTCACAGTATTGATAAGCTCATGTGTTTATGTTTGTTCTGTTGTGTTCTACATGCTGAAATTGTTGCTGAGGCGGTAGAGCATATTTCTTTTGTCCTTGATGTCAGTGAATGCACCATGCGAGAGACAAAAGTTATGGTAGAGCTGAGTGCTTCCTGAACAAGAGCCACAGATTAGCATTGTCAAACTGATGGTTTTTATGATGTTGACATAGTCTACGTAGTACTAGTACTAGTACTACTAGTACTAGTACTAGTCCATGTTCAAGCTTCAATAAACTTGAAGAGAATCCTCTGTAGCTTTTTTTTTTTTTTTTGGGACTTGACAATATGTATTCAGCTGTACAATAGAGATTGTTGCAAAGCATTACTTTCTATTGTGTTTATATGTGTGATCACACATATGACTGGTCAACGTTGACTCAACTTCCACCGCATATTAGTCAGTCAAACACTAGTACAAACCCGTACTCATCAGAAACCCAACACCTATCCAAGCAAGAACTGCTGAAGCCCAACTTTGTTGCTTAAAAGATGAGATGTATTTGCTCAGATAATTTAAAAATAAAAATCAGACCAGAGGAGACTTATCTACTTTCAAAGTATCTGCAATAAGACGACACCAAAGGGATGCAGACAAGCTGTGATCTTTCATATCAGAGGACATCAACAGAGTCCCTGTGAAGTTGTAAAACCTGACCTGAGACCAAAGTTACGCTCATCAAACACGACTTTATTCGCTTCTTCATACAGGTTTGATGCGTCTGATCTTTTATCAGTGTAATAATTCAGCATCGCCGTCAACAACTGAAATCAAATAATATGATTACTGGCAGACTCAATGTGCCGTGTTTCTGATACACTGTGTGTTCAACGCTGCGTGACTCATCTAAGTGTCCTTGAGTCAAACTTTAAAACCTCCTCTTGAGATCAGCTGTGGGTTAGAACAAAAACTAAACTCCTGGTTTGTCGTATTAAGGTCGGCACACTGCTCCAGTTAGTGCACACAAGCACCCGGCTGTGAAATAATACTATCAGCAGCTCATTAACTCCCAATTTGATTGTGTTTTTTTTTTTTTTTTTTACTTTGGAGGCACAGTGATTAAATGTAGAAATAATATATCGAGGAGACAGATTAAAAAAGGTAAAACCTTCAGGAACAATCATGACATTCATGCTTTTATTAACGTAACTGGTACGATTTGGTGCAAAACGGAATAATATAAACTATGTATTAGATTAAATTCAAATTGTATCAAGGTATGGAGTGAGCACTGAGCTGATAGTGGCAAGGAAAAAAGATGGAAATGACATAAAAAATAGAAGAGAGAGAAAGGAGAAGAAGCAAGCATACATGCAACATACAAATATGATACCAACAAGAGTGCACGCTAATAGGTGATGCATGTCCACGCTAGATAGATAATGGTTAAATGGGATGAATAGCACTCAACATATTCACTGTAGAAACTCCACAGAGAGGCCTTTGAAAGCAGCATTAGCATCAGTTCGATCAGGAAGTCTTAGTGCCTTGCTGAAGGACATTTAATGAACCATTGTGTGGTTTTGCAGTTTTTGGCCCATTAACTGCAAATCACGAGTAATTTACATCACTGCTGACCCAAAGTAAAGCGTCGGCTTTCAGATTGATGATCTAACCCTACAGCCACACACATATCTGCATGAAATCCAGTTTGGGAGACATTTGTAAAAATACTGTTAGTGATTCAAACTCTGTGTCTGACATCATCACGCTCTCCTAAGTCAGGCACAAAAAGAGACAACTAAATTTTGGGTCTTTTAAAATCCATGAAGACAAAACTCTGTGTTTTAAAGTTTATGTGAAGAAACTATATGGACTAAACACGTCTCCACTTCCTTGCACTGGCCAAACTGATGCTATTTTCCTGGGGTATGGGCGGCGCCATCTTGCGAGTTCTTGTCAGAGTCTGATCAGTGAGATCTGAGGGTGGAGCCACGATATTGATGCCCCACCCACATTTCCTCCAGACTCACTCACGTTTTCATTTAACTTAATGCTCTGCTCTGTCTCCACCAGATACAAGGACAGGTTGGATTGTACCGTAGTTATTTAAAACAAGTTTCCAAATAATTAACTAAAACCAAAC
Source organism: Mugil cephalus (assembly GCF_022458985.1). Lineage (NCBI taxonomy): Eukaryota > Metazoa > Chordata > Actinopteri > Mugiliformes > Mugilidae > Mugil > Mugil cephalus. The sequence continues at coordinate 2,975,685 of NC_061790.1, forward strand.
TTATCCACAAAAGTTGACACTTGAACATGCATCAACATTATATTAACTATGTAAAATGACAGAAACCATCCTTAAAAAATATTTATTTGATGTGTATTTTAGTGTTTTAGTTTAGCTCAAGTCCCGCCCACTAAAATGGAGGAGGTGGAGCTTATGACCTATACTGCAGCCAGGCACCAGGGGGAGCTCTATTAGCTTTGGCTTCACTTTAGAGGAGCTGTTCCATCTCCATCTTTACGCAGTTTATGATTTAAACACTTCCCGTATGCACACACACACACTCTCTCTCAGTGAAGTCAAGATATTTCAAACTGAAGTCCAGAACCAGCTGCCAGCAGACTGTTGTCATTTTGGCACTTCTTCGCTCTCCCATTGTCTCCCCTGCTCTCTGGGTGAGAATAGGAGTATGCACTCTGTATATTTGTCATATCATATCCCATCATGGCTCTCTCTCTTCGCCTCCTCCTCCTCCTCCTCCTCCTCCTCCACTATCTCCCCGTCTCCATCTCTGGCTTTTTCTTTTTTTTTTTCCTGCAGTTGATTTATTCAGCAGCTCTACCAGAGAGGAACGATAAGAAGATAAAGACGACGAGCCGCCGCCCTCCCTGAGTGTGTGTGTGTGTGTGTGTGTGTGTGTGTGTGTGTGTGTGTGTGTGTGTGTTGAAGAGAGAGAGTGAAAGACGAATGAGGCCGAGCGAAGCTGTGACAGACAGGCGGCGAGAGAGAGAGACAGAGATGTAGAGATAAAAGTTGTGCTGACAGATGACTGATGCTGGAGCTGATATGAACAAGAATCCATACTCCCAACCAGGGTGTGCGTGTGCATGTGCACGAGTGTGTGTTAACTTCCTGATGCATCAAAAAGATGCACACATACACACACACACACACACAAACAAGAGGGAGGAAATAAGAGAAAATACAGGGATGGGATGGAGATAGATGACGAGGAAGAATAAGAGATGGCGAGAGGAAGGGAGGAAGGAGGAGGTGAGGAAGGAGAGGGGACAGGGAAAAAAAAAATGCCAGATGTGGTGAGAAATGAGAACAAAAGAATAACTGATACAAAGGAGGGGGAAAATAACCAAGAGCAAAAGTAGAGACAGGAAGGACGATGAGAGGGGCAGTGGAAGAAACAGAGATGGAAAATAGATAAGAAAGAGGAGTAAAAGAGGGAACAATGAGGAGATAAGACAAAAGGAGGCGAGCTGAAACTCATCGTTTAACCTGTGAGCTACAACACTGAAGAAAAAGAAGAAGAAGAGGAAGATCTGTTTCATCCACTGACGATTAAAAATTAAACATGAACAAAGAAGGCTGAGACTGTTCTGTTAGCAGGAAGCGACGCTAAGCTAGACCTTTAGCGTAGATAGAGATAGAGGTAGATAGAGAGATAAAGATAGATAATTTTTTAAGCAGCAACATACAGAAACTTATCGTATCAGACATAATCTATAACCACAGTTAAATCAAGGTCTGGGTGAATCCTCGGTTCTGATTGGCTGCAGGGTGCCCATTAAAAAGTGATAATGGACACCCATAAAGACGTTCTGGTCAAATTACATGATGACAGGTCTAAATGACTGCGCTGGCTCAAGCGCTTTGGTAACCGTGGCAACAGAAACACAGTTTATTTATCACAACGGCAACACAGCCGCAATTTTATAGTTAACTTTAACATGTTTGGTGAATTTGATAATTTTGAAGACTGGGATGCAGCAGAAGAGAAAGAGAGAAGAGAATATGAAAAGAAGAAGGAGATGCGACACAAGGAGGTGATGCCGGAGGAACTGGACAATTTAGAGGGCAGCGTCTGTAGAAAGATGTTAAATAGTCCGCTCAGCCGCTTTGTCGTCCATTCATTTCTGATAATGGACACCTCGTCGGGGATTATGCCTTACATAAATCTCATCTCATCTTCTACTACTACTAATAAATATATGAACAAAAAATGTAATGAAAATGAACAAACAACTACTCGATCGACTAACCAACAACCAAGCAACAAGACAAACAACCAACCAAACAAACAAACAAACAAAAAATATAATGCTCAGAACCAACAAACAAACAAATGTGCAGAAATAATTTAAATCATAATAAAATTATAATTTAAATATAAGTCTTGTGTCATGTGACTCCCACAGTGGACGAGAAAGATTTCCTGTTGCTTTCACAGAGACAATGATGTGATCTGAGGCTTTTAGAGAAGGAGCTCCGTCTGTCTGCTCCATGAAGGAGAGGGAGGTCAGGGTTACGAGTAGAGGAAGGGGAGCAGGAGGAGGAACGTGGATGAATGGAGAGAAGGAAAAGCGAAGACAGAAGGAAACAAGAAGGAGACGAGTGGAGTGTTGACCGTAGACTTGTGTCCAGATGGAGAGAAAATAATGAATAATTGATGAGTGGAGCCACTCAGTGTGTGTTGCCTCATCAGAGTTCATCTGGAGGTGAGATGAACTCGCGGAATGAGAGGTCACAACCAGCTCCCTCAGCTCTGTGGGGCGGCGGCCGACCTGTCAGAGTCTGTGTTTGTGGTGTAAAATACTAATGTCCACTGATGTAGCCCAGAGATACTGTCAGACCTGTTCACACACACACAGGAACCTGAACCTGAAGCCTCTGATTAACACCAACACCTTCTCCCTCTGTCCTTCACTTGTTCTGCCTCTCGGCTTCTTCTATTCCCTCTTACCTTCATCTGTCGCTCTCGCTCTTTCTCTCTTTCAGTAGCTCTGTCTCGTCTCTGACCAACGTAAAGATGTACTGTAACCGAGCAGTGATTCTTTTTGAGCCCCTCTTGTCGTCCTCCAGGTCTTTACAACACAACGTTTGCTATAAATGTGGTTAACGGTGCATCAGAAGTGTCCAATATACACTGGTCAGGCGTAACATTATGACCACCTCCCTTGTGGTGGCTCATCAAAGAATGAACATCAATCTTCTGAGATAGTTGGGGGGTTGTGAGGGGAGGGATCAGTTTGGGATCTGGTAAATTTGGATACCTGGTCAACACCTTGTTCTGTACTTTATATATATTTTTTAGGGTTATGGTTGTCGTTAGGGTTGGGGTTGGGTCTTCTGTAGGATTAGGTAGCGCTGGCCTACTGACAGGGTACGGAAGCGGTGGAGGATCAAAGGCTGTTCCCTCACCAGGAGGGGAGTCCTGGGGACCAGGAGGGCCAGGGAAGGGCTGTGATAGGAGGGCAGATGGAATAACAAAGTGGAAGTTTTGGGTGGTATTGGACTTTGACTGAGAGAGAGAGAAAGGAGGTTAGTAAAATTAGTGTTGTTCTGTTCTTCGTGTTTTTGTGGGGTTATGGTAAGGGTTAGGGTTAGAGAATGGCTGCTGCCATCAACGAGTGGCACTAATGGTGGGGGGGGCTGGTCTGGTCTAGGTGGGTGCCACATGCCTAAGTAACATCCACACAAATGAATTCCATGTCCAAAAGTTTCCCAGTAGACCAGTGAATTCTCACAAACTGGTTTTAATGTTATTCACGTCTCCTGTTGGTGGTCATAATGTTGCGGCGGATCAGTGCACAATCCGGCGGACTCCACAGGAAGTTGACTCACAAAAAAAGTAAATCCTTAAAACTTTTCTCGTTCTCACCCACTCTATATTATATCATATTATATTATGTTATATTGTATTAGCGACTGGAGGATGGAGACTAAATGTGCTAAGAGACGTAGAATAGGATCCTGGTTTTTACCTGAGCAGCCAGATGTGGAACAATGTCGGTTTAATCTGAGTGAAGTAGCAGCGTGTCTGCTGGAGTGAGATATTTTGGTAAGCTTTTCACCTCTGGCCTTCCTTTCTTCCTCATCCCACTATCCCCCGTCTCCCTTTGATTCAGGTGTTCACAGAGGAGGAGAAGGGTGGCCTAGTTTTGGCTGGTTAGGCAACAGCCATTTACATATTTATTCACAAAGACACATGCACATGCATGCAGACACACACCGAGGGAACGGGGGATTTCTGTTCTCCAGAACGAGAGAAAGAAGACGAGAAGAAAGAGGAAGCAGCGAGGGACAGTTGATAATGCCTCATTTCTTCTATTACTGGAAAATTCCATTAGGAAAGTTTCCGAGTCAATGACTCCGATGAATGAACGGCTCAAATGAATAGTTTCTGTGGATCCAACTGTTTTAATTGGAGCAGGTTCAATCCCTGGAAGACGTTAAGGGGGTGGATGTACTAAAAAAAATGGAAATAATACAACAGAGTCAGGTTGTGGTTTTGAAATCATTTCTGCCACTAGATATGAGATTTCTAGGTTTTTCTAGTGTGTAAACACAACTACAGGAAACCTACTTTACCTTTGAATGCACACACACAAAACCCCCACACAAGTTTCATTCATGATGCACTGAATCTCATTAGACTCTCATTAGTAAAGACCGAGAAGCATCTTAACGGGCTCTACACCAGAAACTTCCAAAAGCTGCAGTTCCTGACACGAACACTTGAGGCTGACTCCATGTGTGTGCATGTATGACCAAGAGAACCTAGCTGAAGCACACCTCTTCCAACCGGGCCAGGGACATGTACAGTACTCAAGCACAGTCCACTTGCACTCGCACTAGTCATAGAATCCGGACTTTAGGGGCTCAACATGCTTGGGCACGGAACGATTATATAGTTTGAGTGCAACATTAGGCAGCTTTGCCCCAAACACCAAACATAACGGAGTCGGCTCGATTGGTTCCCTGGTGAAAGTAAATCCACTGACCACTACTCATAGCAGGACCTTCATCTGGGTCAAAACTTTCTCCAGGACCCAGTTTGGATTGAGTACTTTTTCTTGTCCACTATTTATCCGTCGCTATCACCGATGTCTCAAAGCATCTTGACTTATTCTGTTGTTTGAATAGTAACAGGTTAATCATCTACCTTCTGCCCTCTAGTGGAAGAGGATTTCATTGTTCTGCCGTCGCTGGTATAGACAAACCAAGACAAATTAGTGCAAGTTTGGCGCCAGTAGCCGCGGTAATTCCATCTCCAATATCTTAAAATTGCAAGATAGAACTACAAAAATCAAAGGGTGTGGCTGCTTTAAACAACACATAGATGTCCTCACAGTTTGCTAGCTTTCTGTCTAGCCGCTAATGCTTTCAACCCTTTGATATTTTCTGAATTAGCTGAAACTAAGACGAGCTTTATACACAACCCATGGAAAGACATAATAAACGTATGAATTGCTCCTCCACTTGTGCATTAAAGAAGTCTTACGTTTTTTCCAACAGCCGTAATTAGTTTGTCTGATCATTAGTTTATGGTTCATAACCATCTTCAGATGTATATTGTTACCACATAATTGTCAGTTGTGATGACAAACAGCGGCTCAGCACAAATTGCACTTTAATTTGACTTTATACCAAATCCAATTGAAAAGTTTGGTAATTATCTTAACATTTGTTCCTAATACCTTTTATTTTTCTTTGTCATTACCATATCTCAGCTACGACAGGCAAAAGACCAGAGGGACATAACAGCACCAAGAGCTAATATACACAAAATAAATATGACTGGAAATGGAGCCGTCTCATAGTCAGGTTAATGGCTTGATATGGAAATACTGCATGAATGTTTAATGTGTGTGGCATCAGTGTCATATGAATATGAAAAGCATAAATAATAGAGGACACGAACGGCAAAATATTCCAGGAATAAACTGCAAATTATGTGGAATGACCCTATCGCTGCAATGTGTCATTTCTCTTTTTGCTGTGCCGCATTACTGTGCGCGGTGGATGTGTCATTTAATAGCGCAATTACATTGTTCAGTATCACATATCAGACATACCTGAGTCAATGAACGCGTCTGTTTCAGAGACGGGAGGCTGCAGTCATGTCTGAAATGTCTGTTGTTTTGCTTCAACCCGAGGATCTGACAGACAACACGGCTGTCAGATGAACATACTGTTCTTCTGTGTGATCCTGGGCTGTGTTCCCACAGAAAAATCAATTCCACTCAACACCTGATGTGTTTTTCTTGTCCCTGCGACAAGGTGAGCACAGGTCTAAGGAACTGATCTGACTGAGGGCAGAAGAAAATGATGTAATACACAGAAAATTGTAGGGGAACATTTCCAGTGTGCACACCTTCAGATTTATATCCGGCTAAGTGACCTCAATTAAAATGGATAGAAAAATGTAAATAAACAATAAATCTTCATCATTTTCTTGGAACAGCATGAACAGTGAAGTTGATGTATGTGGCCTTTTGAATCAGTGAAGTTCAATGAATTCAGCGAGTTGTAGCATCGATGGGAGAAAAAAAAAAACTAAAACAAAAAACAGGTTGAACTAACCTCAATTTGGAGGTAACTACCCATCCACTAACATATAGGGGGCGGAGCTTATGTGACCTATCCTGCAGCCTCCAGCCACCAGGGAGAGCTATAGCTCTGTTTTATATTTTTACTCTGGCTTTTAACTAACTTATTTTGTCATTTTTACCCTTTTTGTATGGCTTTTAAATGAATGTTAATTGAATTTTATTTATTTGTACCCCTTAGGTAATTACTGAATCAGAATTTACACACTTATTTTTATCTCTGTAGTGTTTCCTTCACTTCAAAGTGGTGAGGGTGGGACAGCGTTTCCTCATTGTTCTTAATTCCTCAGTGTTTTTAAATCTGCATGTGTGTGTGTGTCTGTTTACGTAAATGTGAGAATGTGTGGCTGAAGGGGATATTTTCATGTATATGCTTTTTCCTATGTAAAGCACTTTTTGGTATGAAAAATGCTCTGTAATTAAAGTTTGAATGATTGATTGATTTGGCTTCACTTTAGAGTCATGGCATCTACTTTATACACAGTCCGTCGTGTATATTAGTGACGTGGTGACAAGAGATCATAGAGGAAGTTTAGTGAAGCTTCGTGTACAGGTTATAAATTGAAATAATCATATCTTTGAGACGACGACAAATGAGAGTGACTGGAAATTACATTATCTGAATGTTAACCCTAACCCTACCACAAGGAACCAGCATTTAAAACTTGGCTCCTAACACCAAATACACCAAGCTGATAGCTGATAGCTGTAATGGCGTCAGAGCGGTGTACTCAAGAAGAGCTAGCTCTGTCTAAATACTGGCATCATGTTATGATCTTCTTTTCTTTGCATTTCTGTTTGTTCCTCAGTGTTTGATCCTGTGTTTGGTTTGTTCTTGGATTCATTAGTTCCACTTGTGTCCTGTTAACCCTTAACAGCTAAGCATCAAAATTTCCTTCTAGACTTTTTTATTTATTTGTTTATTTTTTTCATGTAAACTTATGTTGACTATAACAAGGTCAGTTAACGTCCTATGAGGAAGTGCTTTAAACCATTTTTTTCCAGAATGACTGAAACATTCAATACCTGGCAGTTATTTATAATTTACTGCACATCGTATGAGTCTAATAACCTTCCAGAAAAGGTGCAAGTGAAATTACTATAATGATGCAACATGTCAGCTTTCAGAAACCTCTGGAATTTTTCTGACAAAGCCAACTGCATCGTAGTTACGGTAATCCAAAGCGAGCTTGTGACACATTAAAGGGTTTAAAAGCTTGTTCACGTATCCTTGTGTTTCCTGTTCAGCTCATCATTGCTCCTTGGTTTTTAGGTTTGGGTCTTTTTGTCTCACTCTGCAGCGCTTTTTGTTCTTGGTCTTCTTGAGATCTGTTCTTTTGTGTCCGTGTCCAACCTCTTGGCTTTTCCCGGAAACATTTAGTCTTAGAAATATACAAGAGGGCACCTAGACTCTGGATCATCTGCAGCCAAACGTTGGCTACAAAGCAGCAAACGAAGAGCCGCTGTATGTAAGTAGGACTGGTTCCTGCCTTTGAAGGATTCTCATGATATAATAGAGCAGCGTTTAGAAGCAGATGGTGGGGTTATCAGAGTCAACAGCAAAAACACAGCGTTAAAAAAGAGACAAATCTGGGGTTGGATTTCATTACCACCCCTCTACAACAGCCCTGCTACACTATCAGAGCGCCGTGATGCTGCTTCAGATCCGTGCTACATGAGGCCAAGTAAACCGATTCGACTGCGGTCTCTGATCTGATCCATCTACACAAAGGATGAAGACGCACTTTTTTTTTAGGTTTTGTTCTGAAAGTGCGCCAGAACTAAATTTAGGGGAGGAGGGGGCGGGGTTGTTGCACATAATCCTGGCGAGGATTTACACAGGAGCCTCATCCAACACCAGCCCCCACATTAACAGGAGAACAGAGTGGAACGGGACGGCCACAGTCGAACCTAGGGCTGTGCCATGTCACTGTTTTTTCCTTTCGATCTGATACCAAGTCATACCAAGGCTAATATCCCGATACCGATACTTTTAGACGTCTACTTTTGCAATGAAGATCTGTGAATGTAATTATGAAAAATGCATTTTATACCTCTGTATAAGAATTAAACTGCTGCCAAATATCAGACTTCTCTTTAACAAAACAGTCGCTCTGACTTTGATCTTATTTCGAACTTTGACAACAAAGGTCACATCCTATATTCTTTATCATTTCCAATTTATATGTTTTTGTCAAGAAACAACAGCATATTAACATGATCTACGCTTATATGCCTGTGATGTGTTTTCACTATATACCTGGATGTTACCTCTCTGAATTTAAGGGTTTACATCATAGAGGTCTGTCTCAGGTGTGCGGGCATTTCCCTTCCCTAAAAGTATTAATATTTCTTGTGAAAGCTGACTTGGTATCGATATCAATTCTAAAAAAACACACGTCTAGATTGGAAGTGTCGATATTTCTGGATCGATGCGTGCATCCCTAGTCTAACCTGAGAACCAGGACGATCCCTGCAGCAGAAAAACTATTTAAAAATGCTACTTCAGGACTGTTTTTTATTGTTGGAGCTGTGAGGTTTGTTAGAGATGAACAAAGGCAGCGTTTTCTTTTAAAAAATTTTAACTTCTTCTTCTTCTTCTAAAAAAAGAAAGAAATAAACACTGGAACAACTGCCCGGGCTCCTCCGGTTCCTTGTTAGCGCGGCTGCGATTCCCCCAGCGGAGCGGAGAGACTCGTGTTTTCCAGAGTTTTCAGACTGTTTGAAAAACATGAGGCAGGAGCTGCTGGGAGAGACGCCTCACCCCGCTGCTGCTTATATATTCATGCTTTACAGTTCCACAACTCCGGGTGCCTACAACTGTGTGCAGCGGTTCTGTGTCAAGGTATTTATGTGGAAAACATTTTGGATGAAATCATGCACATCCACACGTATAAATATAAATGTATGTAAATATACATACAGTATGCATCCAAAAACGATCACATGAGCTCTATCCGCTGCACAAGACGTATTTTTAGGAATTTAATTGGTTGAAGATGGTAAGACCTTAACGGGTCTCTCTGTGATCTGTTATTTTCTCTTCCACCTCCTGTGGGATGCAGGGATCTAGTTAGCCATCTTCCTTCTGTTTCATATTGTTATGTAAGTGAAGCTCTTTGAAGAAACTCTGCAGAAAGACAGACAGACAGACAGACAGACAGACCGACAGACGAGTGGGTATCTGAGAGTCAGAAGCCCCACGAGGGGATTCCTTCACCGGAATCTAAGGAACGGAGAAAAGCAACTGGTTCAAGCAGAGTCAAGCAGATGAATCAAGTAAAATCTGTGACGTTAATCAGAATCAGCTTTGTTGGCCCAGTATCTGCAGTATCTGTGCATGTACAAGGAATTTGACTCCGGTAACTTTTGTTCTCTTCTACAAAAACACAGAACTTAAATAAGCGTAAAAAAAATGAAAGCGTAAAAAATAAATCCGCACAACATTAATTAGGGACGGATCCAGATTTAGTGTAAAGGGATATATTCTGTCTGAGCCAGCGTGCTCACTACTACTGACGATGCTCAAAACCACTAACGTTACTGAGCCGCCATCCTGTGCAGACTTGGTTTGTGGTTTTTATTTAAAAAGCGAGGAAGTTGGCCACACGTTATCCCAACCTTACAAATGAATCAGCTGTTGTGCAAGTGGTGAATCGTCTAAAGTGACATTGTTATGGCAGAGGGAAATGTAGAATGGACTTTACACACGAGCAACGGCTCAATATTCTGTCAAATTGTGTAAAATACGAACATTTATATGGAATGAATCCATACGTCTGTATTACCACACCCCATCCAGACTCCCTACAGAGGTGGGAACGTTCTGCTGTTGTTTCTGGGAATGTCCTGAGTAGTTGCCACAGCTTCGCGATTCCTCTGACTTGTGTCTTTTTGCGCGATAAAACTTCAAACACTAAATATTTCAAAAAGTGCTGCATCCAGAATGATTCGGAGACATTGGGAAACTGACAAAAGCCAGAAGGACTGGTTTGATGGAGTGGTTGTGGCAACATGTTATGAGTCTATGTAGGTTGGAAGGGAATATGGAAGAGGAGATCAACATGAAGAGACACGGAAAAACATCTGGAGTCCACACTGAGGATAGTGGACTGATTAGTGGGATATATCTACAGAGCAAAGGCTGATTGAGTCTATTATTGGCTCCATGTGTTTTGTCATGAATTCCCTAATGTTGTACAATGTTGTATTTGTTGTCCTTATTGGGTCCCTTGTGATGTGACGACAGTCCGACTAATTCCTCAGCAAATTTCCGAGGGGAACGGGACATGTTCCCGTCCTGCCGTCCCTAGTTTAACTGAGATATTTTGGTCTTCTTTGCAGACTTTGCACTTTTTTCCTTCTTCCTCCTCTTTCTACTCTTCCTCATCCATCCCCTTCTTCTTCCCTCTTTCTCCCCTTTCCCCCATATCTTACATCTCATTCTACACATTCTCTTTTTTCCCTCCTCCTCCTTCTCCTCTTTGTAAAATCGTTCCACGGGCCAGACTGGTCCCTGTGGTGTGCCGGTTTTGGCCCCCGGGCCGCATGTTTTACACCTCAAACATCGTCTTGTTTGTTAAAAGGGAAAAGGCCTCATTACTGCTGCTTCTATAAATCAATGAAAACAGAAGAAGGAAACGTCCTCTGTCCTAATCCGTCCCTCCCCTCTCGGTCCTTTTATCCCATCATGTCAGAGTGGACAGAAACCAGGATCTGAGCTGAGACGAGGCTTTGAGCGATGAGGCAGATGAAAGATTCGCCAGCCGAGAAAGGATAGAGAGGAAGGGGAGAGTGGGGGGAGAGTGGGTGAAGGGAGATGAGAAAATGGGAAATAAATGAAAAAGAGGAAGTTTTTTTTTAGTTAAAGGAAGGGTTTGTAACAGAATGTCCGGAAAAATTGAGACAAAAGAGATTCATCAGACAGCCGGGGAAAACGAGGGCTTTCTCACAATGTCATTCTGTAACCACAGCTTTTATATTTCTCCACAGGAAAAACAGATAATTGCTGGATAGTTGCTTTGTGTGTTTGTGTCATTTTAACACATAGTCCAATGTAAAGCAATCTGTTATTTATCAAATAATATGTGATGTGATGTGGAAAAAAAACATCAAGAGCAGAAATCTTTGTTTATGTTGTCCTTGTGTATCTAAAGTCTTTTTCTAAAGCATAGGTCTTCAACAGGGGGTCCGCAACCCCTAGGGGGTCTGTGGGGGTACTGCAGGGGGGTCGCAAACTCTTTGTTTGATTAGACATTTTATATATATATTTGTTTTTCCCATCTACAAATTTAATTTTCTTTGAACACACATTAACATGAATCCAACATATTTTAGTAAAAGTATAATGGAGGAAAAAGACGTTACTGTCACCCTACTAAATTAATATTTAAACCTGTGTATTATTGGCTTAATATTTAATCCAAAATGATGACATTAAATGACAAAAGTTCTGCCCGGGCTGCGAGAACAAACCTCTAACTTCTCATGGAGTATGTATCTTAAGAAACAATTACATGAAAGTTTCCCAGCAGAACATTGAATTGTCACAAGACGCCCTGTCAGTGGTCATAATGTTGTGGCAGATCAGTGTAATTAGAGGTGACTGTAAATATCGCAACAGATCTATTACTCCGTTGCATCACTGCAGCTCCAGAACACTCGACGTCTCCACTTCTATTTTAGTTGCTCTAGTTGCTGCAGCTCCATTAATCTCATAATTTACAACTGCTACACAAAAGCCTGAGTGTCTATGCTGCTCTTATTAAAAATCGTTGAAACACTTATATTCTCTCACCAGCGTGTTTTTCTCAGCAAAATAAAACACCGCAGTTCAGACTCGGGTGACAAGACATCTCAGCTGTCTACCTTCTTGCAATAACAAGTGTGAAAGGTGACAGTTTTCCAGGTGATTTCGACGTGCCAGATGGAGCCTGACGAAGAGCAGCAGTCTGTCGTTTTTTTTTTTTTTTTGTGTCGCCTGTGCACTATTTTGTGCAGAGGAGGGAAAAGACAAGTGATGGGAACTGAATTTTGGAGAAAAGAGACGGGGAGAGCTAGACATTATAAGTTGTGTCTCCTGCAGTAGGAAGTTGGAGGAAGATGGTAAAGTTCAACATGGTAAGTGCAGTAAAGCTGAATATCGGTTATAATGTATACAGTGGGGGAAATAAGTATTTGATCCCCTGCTGAATTTGTAAGTTTGCCCACTTCCATAGAAATGATCAGACTCTGGTTTTTATGGTTGTTTACTGGTTATGGGTATAGACAGAATATCAGTCGAAAATGCATAAAAAACACACAATCTAAAAGTTATAAATTGTTATGTATTTTATTAAGGGAAATAAGTATTTGATCCCCAACAATTCACTTAGAATTCAGGCTCCTACAGATTGGCTGGTGCGCATGTGGCACACAGCTGTGCTCAGTCAACTAATTACCAATACTCCTGATCTTAACTCGTCATGTATATAAAGCACACCCGCTCTAAGAATCAGTTTCTTACATTCCAACTTCTACAGCACCATGGGCAAGACCAAAGAGCTGTCAAAAGATGTCAGGGACAAGATTGTAGACCTGCACAAGGCTGGTATAGGTTACAAAACCATCAGCAAAAGGCTTGGTGAGAAGGTGACAACTATTGGTGCCATTATTCGCAAGTGGAAGACCCATAAAAGGACCATCAACTGTCCTCGGTCTGGAGCTCCCCGCAAAATCTCGCCTCATGGAGTGAGGATGATGATGAGAAAGGTGAGGGAGCAGCCTAAAACAACACAGCAGGAGCTTGTTAATGATCTGGAAGCAGTTGGGACCTCCGTCACCAAGAAAACAGTTGGCAACACACTGCGCCGTTATGGATTGAACTCTTGCAGTGCCCGCAAGGTCCCCCTGCTCAAGGCGGCACATGTACAGGCCCGCCTTAAGTTTGCCAGTGAACATCTAAATGACTCAGAGAAGGCTTGGGAGAAAGTGCTGTGGTCTGACGAAACCAAAGTTGAGCTATTTGGCATTAACTCGACCCGCCGTGTTTGGAGGATGAAAAAACGTGAGTATGACCCAAAGAACACCATACCCACGGTTAAGCATGGAGGTGGAAACATCATGTTTTGGGCTGTTTTTCAGCAAAGGGTACAGGGCAACTTCACCGCATTATGGGGCCAATGAATGCAGCCATGTACTGTAACATCTTGGACAAAAACCTCAGCAAGAACACTGAAGATGCCTCGTGGGTGGGTTTTCCAACATGACAATGACCCAAAACATACTGCCAGGACAACAAAGGAGTGGCTCAAGAAGAAGCATATTAAGGTCATGGAGTGGCCTAGTCAGTCTCCAGACCTTAACCGATCGAAAACCTGTGGAGGGAGCTGAAGCTCCGAGTTTCCAAGAGGCAGCCAAGAAACTTGAAGGATTTAGAGACTGTCTGTAAAGATGAATGGGCCAAAATCCCTCCTGCACTGTGTGCAAACCTGGTGACCAACTACAAGAAACGTCTCATCGCTGTGCTTGCCAACAAAGGTTTCTCTACAAAGTACTGACTTGTGTTGTGCTTGGGGATCAAATACTTATTTCCCTTAATAAAATACATAACAATTTATAACTTTTAGATTGTGTGTTTTTTATGCATTTTCGACTGATATTCTGTCTATACCCATAACCAGTAAACAACCATAAAAACCAGAGTCTGATCATTTCTATGGAAGTGGGCAAACTTACAAATTCAGCAGGGGATCAAATACTTATTTCCCCCACTGTATATGGTAATGATGCACAACCGCTGTCTGTCAACAACCTGCCTTGCTAGCATTATAGCAAAGACATTGGGATTTAGTCACACTGAAAAAGATGCAAAACCACAGCTAGTAACAAGAGTGATCAGTTAAATTCAGAGACTTTAGAGGATGAGCCTTAGACATGATTCTGATAGGATGTCTCACTCAAGCAGGATATTAGGATCCTTGAAAATGGAACCAATTCAAAGCGGATAAAATTACTTTTTCACTCGTTGGCTATTTGGCTTCAATTGTCGCTCTAAATCATGGCTGAGCTACCCAATGGGTATTAGAGAAAGAAAGATTTTCTTTTTTGACATTTTTCTCCCATTAATCTGCAGCGATTCTTTTTATAAAACGTCCCCGTGGGTTTTTTCTCTGCCCGTGCCACAGCTTTCACACCTATAGTTTGTGGGAGGTAAGAGTGTGCATGACAAGATGTTCATGAAACCTTACAATGCAGAATATTAACATCACTATGAGCACTGTGAGAAATGTTCTAGTTTGTTTTTGTTTTTTTAGGGGGGGAACGGGATGATTCTACTGTCTTAATGAAAGCCCCTTAATTATGATGCTATCTCAACAATTTATACAGTATATGAAATGTCTGATGATGCGTTTTGTATCATTACTGCAATAACATGGATAATGGATTTAGCAACAAATAGCAGCATCCTGTGCAGTTCATGTATAAAAACACTAAACATAAGCAAAAATATGAAGGCCAAACTACCATGACATGTCAGTCCTGAAATACACCTAAAGTCCTACTGCAATGCATCTGAAAAGACATAACTTTAGCAGAGGGACGGTCCAAATCCTCTGGACGTCAGTCAGTAACAACTTCACCAAACCTCCTGTGGGAACAGAGAGAAGGAGGCTGCACATAAACTATTTGATTAAGTTATTAGATCTTTAGCGTCAAGGAAATACCTGCTACATGATCCCATCTAGCAGCATGCTATGCAGTACTACTTTGTTGCTGTGGTTGTAGAGCATGTTTTTTGTCCTTGATGTCAGTGAACACACCATGCAAGAGGCAAACCTTATGCTGCAGCTGAGAATTTTTTTCTGTGCTTTTAATAAGTGATGTCATCGACTGGTCAACTCTAATTTTACCACATATTTGCCGACTTCAAATAAGTTGCTCAACCCCTCGTGTTCTCACCATTAGATCACTAAATCTTCAGCTTTGCAGCTGCAGGGAAAGCACTGATAAGAGGACATCAGTGTTTTTTATACATGTCACCCATTTCCCCCAAATGTGATCCAAAATATCTAAAAAAATATATGAGGATGAGTTTGAGGAAAAAAATCCAAAATGTCAACTCACAGTTTATGACTTCATGAAACATTTTAGCCTTCGAGGTTGTCAAAATTATTTCAGATACAATCTGGCTGATAAGACTTTGAAGCTGAAACATGGCAGCACTTGGTTGTAGAGTGTGTTTTTGTGTGTGTGTGTGTGTCCTTGATGTCAGTGAATGCACCATGAGAGAGATAGAAGTTATAGTAGAGCTGAGAGTTTACTCAGTAGAAGTGTCAGACTAACGGTGCTTACGATGTTGACGTGGTCTACGGTCGACCGTAACCCGTGTTCTAGCGTCAAAAAAGCTGAAGAAAAACGTCCGTAGCTTCTTTTGTGTGAGAAACTGCGATATGTATTCAGGTCAAGAATCTTTGTGGAAGGTCTGGTTTTGGGAGCAATAGGGAAAACAATGCAAACACAACGTTGTTTAAAACATACAAAAATATTTCCATTTCCTTATGACACCAACATAGTAAATTAAACCCTGGCGGACCGCTACAGTATTGACATTGTGTGGGAAACCCTGCAGCGTGTTACATATTTCCATAAAAGATGATGAAAGAAACGCTGAAGGAGAAGCTAACAGTGTTAGTGTTTGACTCCTCACACACAGATCAAATCTTAATGAAAAGATTAAAACGATTCATCTTTTCACTCTGCATCTTGATGTCTTGGTGAACACCTTCCTCTACACTCAGTTCGACTGTATTGGCATCCGTACAGTATATCCTATCACTGTGTGAGTGTTTGTGTGTTTTTGTGTCAGTCCTGACATAGCGGCAACTCCCAAGCTTCACACAGGCAGGAAACCATCACTCACTTCATACCCCTAGGTCACACACACACACACTAACACACATACACACACACATGCACAGTGTAGTAGATGAATGTTGGGAGGCAGGCAGAGGGAGAGGTTTTCCACTTGGAGGATTCTGTACAATGGATCTATGGTCATTCTCCATCACACTCACACACACATAAAATGCATGAGGAGGCACACACTCAGTATATTGCTGCAAAATATAGTACACACTAACACACACACACACTCAGAGAAATGACAGTGTGTGTGTGTGGGTTCTGCTGGGTGATGAATGAAGCAATATTTCAGTCTAAACCAGCACCGTGCCACAGATGGTGGTATAGAGAAATGCTTATACATTACACACACACACCACACACCACACACACACACACACGCCACACACACACACACACTGTGCTGTGAAAACCCCATCTGTCAGAGTGCGACAAGGTCTGCAGCACAGAAGAATCACCTGTCTTATTACACACACACATACGCACATTCTCATATATGCAAGCACATTTAGATGCACATCTACTGTATACACACACACACACACACACACACACACACACACACAAACACAAGCATACACACACAGAAAACCACACTCATTAAAGCCTGCAGAGAGAGTTGTGTTGTATTTTCATTGTGTTAGACGAAAGCCCAGAGGGCAGCAATCACAGTGCCAGGCGAGCATTAGCATCACCTCACACAAACACACAACAACAAAACTAATGAACACAAGCGAACAAGATCAGACACGCACCGTTACATCCACACACACACACACACACACACACACACACACACATAGTCAGACACGCACCGTTACATCCACACACACAGACACACACACACACAGAGCTGTGTTTAGGAGTCTGTGTGATGCCAGGTTGCCTGCAGGTCTGCTATGGAGGGTCTCTGCTGTCCTAGTTGTTCTCCATCCAAACCTCTCACACTGAACACTGAGACTGGAAGACGAGGCAAAAGCACAGACAGCTTCTCTAAAAACTGACATGTTCAAGATCCGTCAATAAGGTCAATGAACTCTGAACATTAACCGTCAACTTTGACCTTTCTATGGCAGGAGACTAAAGATTAGAAGGAAGGAATCATTAATCATTAAAAATTAAGCAGCTGTTCAAAGATGATTAAAATGACAAAATGGCTCAATTCAAACTAATTTTGCAGGTTGGGCCTCCAGTAACATATGTCCACTGATCAGGCATAACATTATGACCACCTTCCCAGGTAGGGAAGGTGTAGGCTCATCAGAGAATGGACATGGGCTTTCTGAGGGTGTCCTATAGTGTCTGGTAACATAATGTTATCTAGTCTGGTCTGGTCTAGGTGGGTGCTACATGTCTGAGTAACATCCACATGAATGAATATCAGGTTCAAAAGTCTCGCAGCGGAACACTGAATTGTCACAAGATGGTTTAAATTCCATGTACTTGCTCTAGTGGTCATAATGTTGTGGCTGCACAATGTATAATCTGATAAAAAATGAATCTTCTTATGCCAGGATACTAGACTGTTCCAAAATCAACACCAGTTAGATGAAAAATCACCACCAACAACTTAGTCTTTGCCAAATGACTCAGTTCTGCTTAGTTTTGTAAACAGTTTAAGATGAATTTCTTTGAGCTTGTTGTAGAGATACAAATAAACTGATGTGGATGCAGAGCACTCAGTCAGCATATACATTATTTACTGTTTATGCAACACCTGATGCGTCAGCCTTGGTCTCCGTACGAAAGTGCATGAAGTATGCATAAGCAAAACAGTATTTCATTTCCACCCTTACCCTTAGATCACTAGATCTTCAACTTTGCAGGTGCAGAGAGAGCATTGATAAGAGGACGTCAGAGGTTTTTAAATATGTCACCCACTTCCCCCCAGATGTTATCTCGAATACCTAAAATATATGAGGAGGAGGAGTTTGGGGAAGAAAATTCAAACTGTCAACTCACATTTTATGACTTTATGAAACCTTTTAGTCTTGAGGTTGTCAAATTATTTCAGGTACAATCTGGTTGATAAAACTTTGCAGCTGAAACATGTCAGCACTTGGTTGTAGAGTGTGTTTTTTTTGTCACTGATGTCAGTGAACTCACCATGCGAGTGACAGAAGTTATGGTAGAGCTGAGAGTTCACTGAGAAAGAGCCACATAAAGAACGAAACCTCCTCCCATGATTGATTGCTGACTAAAGTTAGATACTTTTATCAGCATTATGCACGATTTATACTTCTGCGTAAATTTGACGTCACAGCTACATAGTCAGCCCAGACGCTAAGAAATGTAACTGCTGTACATGTAACTGACTGGTCCACTTGGTAGTAGCGTGTTTCCGTTTTTGTATTTCTGGCTGCTTGTCCATCTCCGCAATTGTCGATCAATAAAGATGGAACACATCGAGGAGAGGTTAACTGAGGATGTTCAGAAATACAGACATTTGTATGACTTATCTTTGGGTAAATTTCAGTGAAAGTTTCAGTCGCCATTGTTGAAAGTGAAGCATGAACGACAAACAAAAATTAACAAAATTGCTGACTAGTGTTTGGGTGGAGTTTTTACAGAACAAGACAGACTGAAAACAAGAATAAATGACTCGCACCGACGTAGGCTACATGGGTAGGTTACACCATCTCGACATTTAGAGTTTTGTACGTTCACCACAGGAGTCCAACCTGTCCATTAATGACTGCAGTTGACTGCCTTGCTAAAGGTTCCTGAGGGGGAGTACGATAGCTGCTGTCATTTCACATAACCCAGGAGATGAGAAAAAAAAGCTTGTGAAAAATAAAACATCAAGTTATTTTGGAGAAGGAGCGACTCACAGCGGGGTCGGAGCAACCTGAGTGCCACTGCTCAAGATACGCTTAGAGAAAAAAATAACTCCACAAGTTAGTGTACGTTTGAAGTCAAACTAATTTCATCTCCTGGGACTCACAAACGCTAATCTGACCCAGTTTGCCTGAAACGTGCCAGTGAGTGATGATACCTTTGGAAAACCAATTAAAAAACATGAAATGAACCCAATTCTCATTTTTCAAAAGCTCACGAGGGCGACGCTGTAGTGCTTTAGAAACAATATTTAGCTTTAATTTGATCAGGGAGCATCCAGTGATAACTGGTAACTCATTTTCTCCCTCCTGAGAGCGGCTGATGACATTAATGTCTGGAAGAGGATGAACACTTCCCTTTCATTGCTGTGATTTCTAAAGACTTCATATGTTTTAGAAAAAAAAGCTAATAACCCAGAGCTAATTATGTGTCGGTAATGCACCTGCAAGCTCGTTAGCTCAGTTGTTTCGCTTTTTTTTTTTTCTTCGCCATTGTCACCATAGTGCTGGCTCTGGGGTTTCAGGATGAGTGGCTGAGTTTCAGTAAAGCATCTTGAGAGAATTTGTATTGTTACTGCGGTTTAATAAAATCGAATTGAACTGAATTGAATATTAAATAGAACTCCATGAAGAGGAAGAAGTAGAAGAAGAAGAGGAAGTATACCCAGGGTGTTCATCAGTACGCCTTCTTGTCCATACTTTCTACTGTTCTCGTGAAACGTCATCACTCGCTGCCTGAGTTCTGTTACAATTTCATCCAAGGACCATCTGACCAAGTACACTCCAAATGTCCAGATGTGTTTGTGCCCCATCTGTCAGAGTCCTTAGTTTGGAACTGAAGTCCAAAAAAAGTCCAAGGTTTGCAGTGTTGTTATTTATAAATTCCTAAAGTCTTGGCATCAATCAAAGTCCAGACAATGAGAAACCCAGTAGGCGGAGCTCAACATAAATACAGCAAATGGTAAATCGTCTATTTATGTGTTGTACAAAAGAATAAATAAAAGACAGCAAATGATGCTTTACAGTCACAATGACACGTCGACCCATTTACGCACAGAAACACGCAACACATTGACACAACTAGAAGTCCATGTACCAGGGATGGGACCACTAACCTAATTGTGGCTTTACATGCTGAACCACAGCAACAACCAGAAAATGAGATTTCTATAAACTAAAAAAGAATCAAATAGTTTAGAAAAGGTTCAAAAATAAGTACGCACTAGGTAGCA
This sequence comes from Mugil cephalus, assembly GCF_022458985.1. Lineage (NCBI taxonomy): Eukaryota > Metazoa > Chordata > Actinopteri > Mugiliformes > Mugilidae > Mugil > Mugil cephalus. The sequence goes on from NC_061790.1 coordinate 2,995,998, forward strand.
GAGATCATTTTAAGGCCACTGTTGTTGTGATAAAAGTCAAGTCAACATCAACGTCATGAATATAAATCACAGCAGAAAGTGATGAATCTATATTCTGACCTGAAAACATATGGTGACAACAGACAGCTAATGTGCTACATACGGGGAGCTGCAGATATATATAGCCTGTATAAAAGCAGGCAGTTACTAGAACTAAAGGTCTAATAACTTCATCAAATAGTTGATGTGCAGCCTCCTTCTCTCTGTTACCACAGGACGTTTGGTGAAGTTGTTAACTGACTGATGTCCGGAGGGTTTGGACCATCACTCTGCTAGCGTTAGCTTTAGCCCTTTCAGATGCATTGCAGTAGTACTTTAGTTGTATTTCAGGACCGATATGTCACGATAGCATGGGCTTCATTTTCAAATAAATGTTTCCACACACTTGATGAACCAACGACCCACTGGACTCCTCACCTGTCTTCTAGGAGGCGTCCATGTTGTTATTGTCACATGACCAGCGACTAGTCGACACAGCAGTGAAGTCAACTAATCATCTAGTCTGTACAGCCCCTAGTACATACAAATCAAATGGAATCTAAATAACAGTGAATCATTGAGCAGTATCATCCCACATTTATACACTGTCAGTGAGAAACAGTATCAGCATACACACACCTCCACACCTCCACATAGCTTTCTAATATTTCTTGGATCTCCCATCTGTAATTCAGGTCTCGTCTCTTGATGCCTGGAGGCTGAATGTTACAGGAAGTGATGCTGAAAAAGAGTTGTGTTTCTCCCTCTGGCCATCTCCTCCTTTCATCTGTTATAGACATATAGACACACACACACACACACACACACACACACACACACACAAACCTGTACTGCTATATTCATGAAGACAGCACATCGACTGTAAGCCTTCACAAAGGGGTATAAAACCCATCCACATGCACAGGACGTTGTTTAAGTCTATCACGTTGAATTACAAACCCTTTAAGGTTGAATAATTCAATAGAAAATAGTTAAAGTCGGGGTGAGAGTAGAAAATTGTACTTGTGTAGGTTATGATGTACACACCCAAGTGGTGGAGGCTGACCAAGATATAGAGCTGGGAGTGGACTGTAAGTGACACTGATCTATGGCTCTGGAAAAAAGGTGACTCTAATAAAAGTTAATGATATCTGCTGAATTTTAAAAGAGATTCAGTTGAAATGAGACTTCTGTAATTCATAGTGGATTAATCTTGGTGTCTTTCTTGCCACAGTACTTCCTACATTATTCTCTTGAAAACAAATGCGGGGCTCAGTGTTGTTTTTTTTTTTTTTTTTGGAGCGAGTCTTTCACAGTGAAAACACGATACCCAAGGACCCATATGATGAATATTATATTATATAGAGGGTATGTACAATATGTCCACTGAGTGGCAAAAAGTGACAAATGAACATGGAGAATGAGCAGCATTAGTTTGAATCAAAACATGTTTCACATTTGCTGCTGATGCTCCGTTTGTGATTGGATTATTCCCAATTTTCCTGAAATTTGAATTTCCCACACAATTATGACCAATCACAGATCTTTTTGGCATCATAAACAAACAAACCAGGGTTAAAAACAACACAAACCCCTGAATCTGAATGAAATACGTAAGTGAAAACAGCCTGAGCTTCACTTGTGACCTGGTCTCCACTGTTTGAAGTGGGGCTGTCATTAGATTAAACTATTTAATCGCGATTAATCAGACGATGTTTGCAGTTAATCGCACTTTTTTTAAAATCTTGTAGATGGGATATCTCCTGCTTCTGCTTATTTCATTACTCAGTCCGGTCTGGCAGGGGTTTGATGTTGTACTTGCCATTTGAAAGACCGGTTTCTTTATCCATTTCTGCTCTTTTGTGTCTGCTCATACTCTCCTTTTTCTCTTTGTTCTTTGGGGATTTTGATGCTTCTGGTACAACGAGCACACATTAGGTTGTGTTTGCTTTCCACAGTGTGACTGCAGCACAGAGTGCTTCCTTACATCCTAGACTATGAAGTCATAATGACACAACGTGCATGCTTTAATTCACCAATCATTTTTGACAGCCCTGGTGTGTATAGTATATAATATAAAAGCGAATTTAGCACAGCTGCTGAGCTGAAATGTTTCTAAAAGCTAAATGGACATGAAGAAAAACTGGCGGCTGCACTCCACAGTCGCCTCCACTTTGTGGAGAACAGCCTCTTGTGCTTTTTAAAAGAGGAGCACTACTTCAGTTGATCTCTGCAGGATTTTGTGAAAGCATTTTCACAACAATTGACCCGGACTGTTGAACGGAGAGAGTAGCTTGAACCCACAGTTCATAGCGGTAATTATGGTTTTGTGTGTGTCGACTTCTTTCCCGATGACACTCAGACCTGAGTGTGTGTCGCATCTATCTTATTTGTGCACATAATAATCAAGTGTGTGTTTGTTTGTTTTTTATCTTGAGTCTAGTGCTACTGTGGTCATAGTGTTCTTCAAATAGCCAACTACACACACACACACACACACACACTGGTTTGTTGTGTTGCAGGCGGTGGGCAGATGACCTTCTCTTCAAAGTGCTGATGTCCTGTTTCCTCCAAAGACCTCAACACTCAGCCAGCGGAGCTCTGCAGAGGAGCCGCTGACACTCCTGCTGTTGCTATGAGACAAATGGAAATCTGTCAGGGTGGGGAACAATCACTGCTCTTTTCTGTTCTTAAAAATGGTGGCGTGCTGTCGACAATAAAGCACATTTCGTCTCCCAGGCAGAAAGTCTTAGAGAAAAAGAACCGAGTGCAAGGAAATTGCTGGTCCTAATAACTCTCACACAGCTGACTTCTAGATGATCTTTTAGCTTTCAACATATGTTGTAATTATCTCACACTGTTATTATTTTTTGCCATGTACAACCCTGTCAGCTGTAAGCAGTATTTACCAATAGACAGTTGTTGAACTTGTTGAGACTTTTTTAAATTAAAGTGAGATGTCACATTTTGTTGTGAATTGATTTACTTCCTGGATTAGACATTTCCAAATATATGTTTTGACCTAAAAGAGCCACCGTATGATTGGTGCCAATTATCTTTTCTGTGTCAGGTAATGATCCTTGGTAGTGCCGTGCCGAGTCAAGCAGCACATCGACTTTGAATTGTGAGCAGAGTGAGTCAGAAAACACTTACCAGACACCTGCTGGAACTACGGTTCAGACTGAGCTCAGTTCAAATGGAAAAACCTTGTTCATTGAATCTATGAAGCCTAATTATCTTACACACTGTCATTAGATGGGTCTAAAAACTGGGCAGTTCCTCTAAAGTGAAGCCAAAGCAAGTAGAACTCCCCCTGGTGGCTGGAGGCTGCAGTGTTGTTCATATAAGCTCCGCCCCTTCCATGCTAGCAGACTGAAGTCAGGCCTTAAACTAAAACATCAAAGTACACGTCTCATAGGGATGTAACAATACACTCAACCCACGATTCGATACGATTTACGATACTGGGATAATGATACGATTTTCACATTTTTCACTTTTTTTTTTAAAAAAAAGAAAGAGTTGGTAGACAAATCATGACTGAAAAAGATTCCTTTAATTATTTCTTAGACAAAAAAAAAACACATGTCTGAGGTAGGATGTAACTTCATAACACAGGTCTCCAGTCTATCGCAGGGCTAACACAGAGACAACTGAAATTATATTTTATCTTAACAACTAAAAAATAAATTAAAACAAATAAATCCCATAGCAAAATAACTAAATAATACACAAAAACAAAATGTGTTCCTCACAGAGAGGTACGACTTCAACACCTGGTGAAGTATGACATCGATCAAGTAAACTCAAAACTAGTTTTTCATATCATCTCTTAACTTTTAACTGTCTCGTAATGCATTGATATGTCTCTAATGTCAAATATATGTTTTTTTTAAAGACGGTTTCGGTCATTTTAGTAACGCTTGTGCATGTTCAGCTGTTTGTTTTAGATCTTTGTCGCTATGAAAACAGGATGTGGCATCATGATGATTGACAGCTGGCATTGCCAACCGCTCGGTGAAGTGGCCCCGTAGGAATGTGAGATGTGATAATCCAACAAACTAATAAGATACTAGCATCAGTTTGGCCAATGGGAGGAAGTGGAGATGTGTCGTCCATGTTTCAGAGGCACCTGAGCAGAACGTGGGGCTGCAGAACCTTTCACCTTCAAAGGTTTGGGATAATTTGAGAGAGCACATGTCCATCTGTAGCAGCACGAAGCTGTTAGACCAAACACACACATGCACACGCACACATTTGGCCGGTTAGTCAGTCAGGCATTCGGTCAGCGCTCTCCGCTTACTCCTTAATCGGGCATCGACACACAAACGCTGTCATCAATCTCCCACTCGCATGACTCCACCTCAGTGTCATCCAAAGATCATCTAATCGAATCTGATGGGGTGAGGGAGTGAGTGACGGCGTGCGAGAGCGTTGAATTTGTGCGTCCGTGTGTGTGTGTGTGTGTGTGTGTGTGTGAGTGTGTGTGAGTGTGTGTGAGTGTGTGTGAGTGTGTGTGAGTGTGTGTGTGAGTGTAAGTGACTGAGTAAGAGTCTGGGAAGCTCTCCAAAATAGGACGTACCCCCTCCAATCACCAGCTGTTTACCTCCGATAGCTCCCACTAAATTTAGAAGACCACACACACACGCGCACAGATTGTGACAAGTGGGTACGCAAAACACAATCTTTGCTCTAATACACTACATGCCTCATCACTCTTCTAAGCACACAGACACACACTAAATCACACACTGAACTGTTGACACGCTCTCCAGAAAAAAGCACATGATTAACAAACACAAACACGCGGAAAAACCCTGTAACAGGCCACCAGAGTCCAGAAACACACACACACACACACAATCACCCACACTGTAATAACAAAAGCCTGTCATGTTCCCAGAAACAATATTTATCCACCAAAGCCTTCACTGAGCCACAAAATAACTGTCATATAACATAAAAACATGTCCAAACACAATGTAATTCTGCAGGGACATTTCCAGACTGATAACAAAAAAAGTGAAATATAGAAGCGACACAAATGTTAAGGATTTGGTACTATACTGAATATATATCTAAATATATATATACATATATATATGTATATACTATATAGTAATATATATATCATGATATACATGTATATATATACAATATATATATATATATATATATATATATATTATTATTCATACATGATTAATATATTTATATGATATAAATACATATATATATATATACCAATATATATATATATATATATATTATATATACACATATATATATATATATATACATATATACATGTATATATATATACACACATATATATATATATATATATATATACAGTATGTATTGTGCTCCTCAGTCACAGAATATTGAATCTTTTAAAGCACTTTTTATGGAGCTCGATACCAACAGTTCCCGACCTGGAGGCTGCGAATGATTTACTGGAGCCAAAAAATATATATATTTCTAATATGCAAATGTCTCACACCGTGTTGTTAATCTCTGTGATAAATGCCCCGCGTTCCCTGTGAAATAATAAATGCTCACAGCCTCTAGGCTTCCTGCTTTCATTATTTGGATAATGAAAAAGAAAAAAAAAAAAAAGCTTTAGTATTTGGTTTCAAAGTTTTTTGTGCAGCCATTCAGTTAAATAACAACAAGTCCGTTACTCATTAAATTAGTCATTAAACCACTCAGGCTGTTTTCCGAATTGATCACGAAGCGGGAAACAGAAAAAGCATCCACTTCTGCCGGTGCTGAGGTAGATGCACGGAAACAAAATGAGGGCATCACTTTAAAGCCTTCAACGTGCTCAGTCTCTGTGAGTAGTGGAAAAACAAATGTGATCTAAAGGAACCATTTAAAAAAATCTACATTTTACATGTAAGTGGAAAGATTGCAACATAGACTGTATATAAATATGGACTCCCCGCGGCTCCCCTGGTTATCTCATTATAGTTTATACATTATTAAACGTGATGATGATGCTCATGAAATAAAAAAATAAATTACGTTTAAAATAAAAGCATATTTTTGCACGGAAACTTCAAAATGTATCTCGCTAACAGTCGCTAAAGACACAATGCATGATGGGATATCCATCGGATGGTCACTACATTTTGCAATGCTTTATGGGAAATTGTGAGTCCCCAATGTAGGACATAGAATTTGATCAGTAAGGTTCTGGACACCACTACAAAATGGCCTAACCCTTATATGGGGCCCTACATGGTGGTTAGGGAGTCTGATCAGTACGGTCCAAGGGCGGAGCCACAATATTAATGCCCCGCCCACACTTCCTCCAGACTCACTCTCGTTTCCACTTTACTAATATTACATCTGCTCTACCTCCACCAGTTACAAGGAAATGTTGGATTACACACTGAACTTATTCATTTATATTTTACAAGTCATGCCAACCACTTCAAAGAGCGGTTGTCATGGCAACTTATTCAAAAAAAATGACCCTTTACCATTCATCAACATCATATTAACTATTTAAAATGAAAGAAACCGTCCTTACAAAAAATATATATTTTTTTATATATTTTAGTATGTTAGTTTGACCCAAGACCCGCCCACTAATGTGCAGGGGGTGGAGCTTATGACCTATACTGCAGCCAGTCACCAGGGGGAGCTCTACTTGCACTTTTGAGGAGCAGTTCTGCCATCAACATTTTATCTACATCATGTTACATGCACATAAATCATGCATCTGGATATTATAGAAGTTTCCTCTTCACTACTTGACAATTTAAAGTCGGGGGATGAACGTTATGAGATGAAGTGTATTTTATATTAACTATTGTTCTTATCATATTTATACCGGCTAACAAACTGTCAGTGAATGAGTCGGTCGGTCTCCAGATTCACTGTCACTTTAGAAATGGTTGCTCTGTTGTTGAGAACCCTGCTAGTTACAACACACACACTCACACTCACAGAAACACTAAAGAAGCTGCAGTCCCTGCGGACCTATTAGTGCATCCCTGTGTCATCTATCTGAGCTTAACTTTTTGTGACACACCAGACACACGCGCACACTCTGAGATACTACCGAGAGATTGTACAACTACGCAACCGCCCCCTCAACACACACACATGCACAGGCACAGAAAACGCTGCGGCACCTGTCAGCGCCTCCAGGGAGCTATACTGGTGTTTAGGAGCAGCCGTTACAGGAGCCCACAGGCTAATTAAAACACACTGCTTTCTCAACAGCATCCACACACAAACACGAGGACATGCCACACACTAATATCAGATGGGGATGGGGGGGGGGGGTTGAAAAGAGGAAAATAACCACTAAAAGCAAAGACTGACACTGCTTGTCTGTGAGAAGGAGGTAAACCAAGAGAGGCAGCAGTAGGTAGCTGAGGGCCATGCCAGGTGGTGGATGTGCCTGTTTGCTTAAATCACAACATGTTGATGTGTGTTGCAGTGTGTGTGTGTGTGTGTGTGTGTGTCTGTGTGCTTGTGTGTGTGGGGCAGATGGTGCGTGACGGCTGTATTGCTCCCAGCAGCACAGCTGTCCGAGGCAACACAGCCCGGACACACACCTCTTCATCAAGTTAAATAACGGCTACACACACACACACTAAGATAGATATATTTAGAGAGAGAGAGAGGGAGACACACAACAAAACAAACAGCCTTCTCACTCATGTGATTTTCATGTGATTTTTAAAGGTTTCATCCACACATTCAGACACTTTTGCATTATTAACTCTGCAGACGTGATTCGTGTCGTGCTACGACCTTTGGGATCGGAGGAAGTTACAAATCTCTCGTGTAAATTTGTTAACAATTAGTCACAATGTCAATAGAGGTGTTAATGTGACCTAATTATCAAGGTTGCGTCAACAAATCATCAAACAACCAGAATGCAATCGCAGGTGTGAGTCGGCCGTGAAACTGAGCAGCAGATTCTCCCTCTCAGGTCCGACACCGCCTTCCAACCGTAGCCTGAGGGGCAAAACCCAGGGCATAAAACATGAAACTCATTGCTGGTGGAGACCTTCGATAATCGTTTGAAAATCTATGTGGAGACGTGGAGACAGCTTGGTCATTTTTTCAATTCATTTCAATTCAATACAAAGAACTTCATTTTCTCATTAGGGACTTAATTTGTGCCAATGGAGTCAAAACTAAGAAACATCTGTGACAGTAAAAGAATATGTTGAAATAGATGATATCTGAGGCATATTGTAACATATATATATAAAAGCAACCTGTTAGCCACACTAGCTACACTCTGTTGCTGTTTTGGCTCTGGGTGCGGTTTGAAGGTCATCAATTGCGGTAAATGTCTCAGGACCCCACAAGCAGCAGCAGCAGGAGCTGCAGCAGCACAACCCGGGTATTATGTTATCTGTTTTCATTACTGGTGGTAAAACCGATAACGATATGAACAGGTATTACAAAAATAGGCTAATATCGGCCTATATTATCGGTTGGCCAATATTATTGGACATGCATAATACATATACATATATATATATATATCATCCTACAACCAATCACAGCAACATAATATGTGACAGAATGCCTTAATTAATGTTAAACCATTCATCCTATATAGTCATTTTTGTGTCATTAAGGGTTGAACAACTTCAGATGCTTTAAAGTCGACTAATATGTGGTAAAAGTTAACTTGATGTTGACTGGTCGATGCCGTCACTCATAAAAACCATCTACATTCTTGACCTGAATACATATTGTAGCGTCTCACGCGAAAACGAAGCATGAAGTTTTTTCTTCAAGTTAAGTGAAGCTTAAAATCTGTGGCTCTTCCTCGGTAAATTCTCAGCTCCACCATAACTTCTGTCTCTCGCATGGTGCGTTCACTGACATCAAGGACATAAAACACGCTCGTAAAACACATCGTATAGAACACAACACAACTGAACGTAAACACATGAGCTTATATATCAATATTGTGAGCTGCATATATATATATATATATATATATATATATATATATATATATATATCCTCTATAAATCAATAGCATTTAATAGTACTTCACAGTGTGTTGTTAGATGAGATAGTGTAGCAGGTTCATCTCTTAAGCCTTCTCCATGTACTGCAGCTAAAGATTTAATAACTTAATCTAATCTAATCATCTATCTTTATGTGCAGCCTCCTTCTCTCTGTTCCCACAGGACGTTTGGTGAAGTTGTTAACTGACTGACATTCAAAAGATTTGGACCGTTCCTCTGCTAGCATTAGCATTAGCCTTTTAAGATGCATTGCAGTAGTACTTGCTTGCAGTAGTACTATTTCTGGACTGACACGTCATGGTAGTATGGGCTTCATCTTTACTGGAGTATTTCCACACTCTTGATGAACTGCTGCAACCGACCCAATGGACTCCTCACCTGTCCTCTAGGAGGCGTCCACGTTCTCATCGATGACTAGTCGACTTCACCGACTAACCCCTACTGTCAACATCTTTTACAGCAGGTGTTTGCTCAACCATGATGAGCTCCCAACAGAGAGACTTCAGTCACGACGCCCACATCCTGTAAATCCGAAAATCATGTGGAGCTCCCCCTGGTGGCTGGATGCAATAAAGGTCATGTAAGCCCTGCACCCTCTATGACAGTAGATAGAGTCATTTTAGGGAGTTAATGTAACGCTGATGTATGTTCAAGTCTTCTGCTACACGCACATATTGAAGTTTTGTTTTAGCTGGATGTGACATCATGATGAATGATAGTTGCCGTGGCAACCGTGAAGTGGTCCTGAAGGAACATAGGAGGAGGGAGGCAAAAAAAAAAAAGTTGAAAGTTAAAAAGAGTATAATCCAACATTTATCTGTAGCTGGTGGCTCCAAACTTAGAAGACGCCGCCGCCCATATGTCTGTTAGACCAATGAGGGAGTCAGTTTGGGAGTCATGGGAGATGCTCCTGACCACCTTGCCTCCAGGCTATGAAACAATAGACATCTGAAAAGTGAGCAGCAACACAACCCCCCAACCAGCAATCCACAGAGGACATTACACGCTCAGCAGTCGTGTACAGGAGGTTTTATGGCTGCATGTCTGACAGTTACACAGATACAGGGGCTGACGGGGACTGAATTCATCTGATGGAGCGAGAGGCTAACACTGTTAGGAGGGATTATTTACTCCACGTCTGAATCTCGCTGACACACATCAAGAGCTTCACCCTGACAAGTGAAAAATAAAAACATCAGGAGGTATGCGACGATCCTCAGCCGCCGCCACCACCACCAGAAGGAGGTTAGAGCTGGAACAACACCACTACATCATAATAATAATAATAATGAGTTCAGCCGGTGCAGTCCACCTGCTCAACCTCCTTGACCACAGCTGGTGACAATCGTGATTTACTTCAGTTTTAATTTGTACGTTCAGGCGCCCCCCTCCCTGGAGTCAAACCTGCAGTGAGAGCGCAGGTATTCTTCCATTAACCCAACGAGTCCTGAGCTCAGAGTTAAACAAGACGTGAAAAAGACGTCAAATCGGTGCAATTAACAGGAGCGGAGAGGAACGAGTGGAAACAGAAAGCATTTTGATGAAATATTGTTGTAAATGCGCCGCCCCGTCGTGAAAATTTAATTTCCATTTAGACGTGAATGGAGTCAAAACTAATCTAATTTAACCCCCATCCCCTCCCCGGTGTCTCCTCTCCTCTCCTTCTCCACATCCGTTCACATCCCCTCAACTCTTCACCTCTCTCCTCTGCTTTCATCTCTTTTCCCTCTCTACCTTCCACCCCTTCCTTCCTTTCCCTCTCCTATTTATACCTCAGCTTATTAATGAAGCAGATATTTCTATATGGACTGGAAGTGAAGAAGGCACAGATATATATATAAAAAGAGTAAGTGAGAAAGATAAGAGTGAGGGTGAGGGAGGTAGGAAAGGAGTGAGGCAGACAGAGAGAGAGAGGGGGAGAGGTGGCCGTTGGGTTTTTATAATTGGCTGTCTGTGACTCAGAGAGGGTGAGTACAGTATCCCTCTGCCTACTCTCCCCCTCTCTTTCTCTCTCAAAGAGATCACATTTCCTCCTCTCGCCTCCCCTAACATGACATGAAACCAGCTTCTGAAGCCTCGGGCCTCTGAACATTTAAATTATCTCCTATCTTCCTCGGCTCACTGTGGGCTAAAGATCACAGATTCGGCTCAGCAGCAGCAGCAGCGGCGCCGACTGTCATTTCCTTCTGATTCGCCTAATTAGCATCGCTAACGACTTCTCCGCACAACGAGGCCATTTTAACCTGCGAATTAACCCGTACGGCGATACTGTGAGAGGCTGTTACTCCGACGACTGATGGAGTGGTGCCATCGCCGGGACCGAGAACTGTACAGCTTTAGATTGAGTTTCAAACCTGACTGATGAGAAATACACTGTATATAGGAAAATAACACAAGGCAGGTACATAATGATGCCAGTAAATTGGTTAATTTCACACTAATATAACCTCCATCTCTATGTATAACTGTGATAATGTCCAACTCAGAGAGAAAAGGTTATAACTATGTTTTTTCCTGGTGCACAATACTCATTATTTTTAAGATAAGATATGATAATATTTTGGGTGAGGGGAATTGTCTAATATTGCACAGATTTTGTCCTTCACTGTTCTCTCAGCCACTGTTTCCAAGCAGTCCAAGTTCAGTCCCACCACCGAGCGGGCTTTTCTCACCGGTTTATTGAGTCTGTTGACCTCACTGGTCTTGGTGCCACCCACCAGCACAGCAGCAAAGAAGAGCACGCTGGCACTGGTAGAAGCTCCTGAGGAGTCAGGACCTTCTACTAGTGCCAGCGAAGAACATCATTTTACCTTGACAAAATACAAGTTTTCAGGTTTTCTAATCATAATCATCAGAGATGAAATATGAATGACGAAAGAGTACATCAACAAACTTTAAAATGACGGTTACAAATTTACAAATATGAGCGTTTTTGGTTGTCATGCTCTGGCAACGCTACAACTATATACAATAAAAATGGTTGTCAAGACTGAATGCAAACTATTTCTGTAAATGCATTATCTTAAACTGACATTTTTTTTTCTCCTGTGCTCCATCAAAGGCAAAGCTCCCAATTTACCGGGTTTATCTACGTTCCAGCCTTCATCTATGGTCATGAACTTTGGGTAATGAGCGTAAGAACCAGAGCACAGATAAAGCGACTGAAATGAGTTTCCTTCGTATGGTGGCCAGGCTCAGCCTCAGAGGCAGGGTCAGGAGCTCGGACCCTCGGGAGGCAGATCCAGAGTTGAGGTGGTTGGTGCATGTTCTACTGGAGCGAGGCCTCGGGGCGGGCACAGGACACGATGGAGGGACTATATCTCCTCTCTGGCCTGGGGATTCCTCTGGAGTAGCTGGTGGAAGTGGCCAGGAAGAGGGCCATCAATGTAAAATATTTGATCAGCTTGGGATCTAGTGAATTTAGAGGCCAGGTCTTAATTGTTCCTAAAGTCTTTTTGTGTCATTGGAGTGTCATTGCTATGGGGTAGGGGGTGATACATGTAAAAGTAACATCCACATGAATACCAGGTCCAAAGGTTTCCAAGCAGAACACTTGGAATGAGATGTTTTAAATGTTATTTACTTCTCCCGTCAATGGTCATAATGTTGTGGCTGATTGGTATCTTCATTTGGCTCCTGACACTTTGTGATTACCAGAGGCGGTGAATTCATAGAACCCGAGTTACATTTGTAACCCTCATATTTCTGTCTAGGTCTGTTTGTTAAACAGATAAAAGGAAACAGAAGTAATAAAAAAAATAAAATAAAAAAATGGACGTCCATTTATATGCACAGGTTTAAGACCAGTGGTGGCAGATTATTATCATAAAAGAATCTCTGCAAGTTGCCAAAGACACATGGTGTGAGTGTACAGCAGTATTAATTGCAATCTATCACAAACAAATGAGTCATCATTCTTCACTGTTGTTGGTGTCACTCAGAGTTAATGATGCACCAGAAATAAAAAAATAAAAAAACTTGCTACACCTGCAGGTCTATGAGAAAAAAGAGAAACTTCTGCAGCTTCTTTAATGAAACATCCGGCTCGCTCTGCTAGGTAAGCTGCTCCTTAATATTCCCAAGGCTTTCACAGATGTAAGTAAAATTGGCTTCTTCTTCTTCTTCTTTTTTTGTTTTTTAATAATGAACCCTGGGGCAGAGGAAGGAAGCACCTCCAAGGCCTAATTAAACAGGACACTCTACATCCTGTTCCGGACTTAAAGAATTAAACTCTCTGACAAAACTCTCCTTCCTTTTCCCGTTTCTGTGCTTAGCGGGGATTGTTATTGATGACACTGCAGTTCCCCGTTTTGTCTGCCTTATAATATAAACCAAGGCGTCTTCTGGGACTTGTGAAACGAAGGTGAAACAAAAGCAAATCGATGAAACTGAGAGAAACGGAGCCTTAAACTCAGGAGGCCGCAAGACAAAGGACGTACAGGTTATTAGCGAGACTTACAGTTTCGTTTTGCTTTGTTAGGGAGGAGCTGAAATTTACAGATGCCGCAAAGTCCGTTTGATTCTGGGCGTCTTCGTGGGTGGAGTGTCTTCCCCCAAACAGCATTAAAAAAAAAATGAAACAAGACTGCAACAATTTCTGGTGAATGAATGATGCAGGCGAAGCAGAAACGCCTATAGAGCTGTTTACTCCCTCAGTAAAAACACAAAAACAGCATTTTACCCGACGCTGCCGTCCAAAATCCAACTATTTTTTTTCTGAAAAGCAATGAATCACCACGCTCCGGAGCTTCCTGGGTTCTCATTAATAATTTACACCACAGCCTTCATAATTCTTGACCCAGAGGAGGAAGGGAAAGAAACAGATGCTCAGACTGATTCACATGATACTATGAAAAGACTTTGGGGAATTATGGGCTCTAATCTCTGGCAGGATATATATATATATATATATACATATATATATATATATATATATATATATATATATATATATGTGTGTATGTATGTATGTATGTATGTATGTATATCTATGAGGCAGATTTGCACTAGTAAACACAAACAAGAAAACCACTAGAAAGAAGGACCGTGTGCAGAGGGTGGATTTGATTCTGGAGAACATAACATACTTGTTTTCCTGTAACGCTTCACTGGTCGTGGTGAAAGGGGAGGACCACCAGCCGGAGCGTAGTTTAGCTGCAGTCTGCACAAAATCCTTCAGCCCTTGACGCCGTAAGTGCATCTCGACCTTTGTTACCATTGAGAGAGCTCCGGCTGTAACGCCTCTACATCAAAAACTCAGACTCCTCAATGCCCACCGTCTGAGGCCGTTTCGCCGCCTTTTCTTCCGACTCTGCTGAACCTCTGTACATTCACTTCTTTGGTGAATTGTTGGAGGAGGCCGACGCTGTGATTGGGCTGCGGCCGAGGCGCCAGGCAGCAGCTGGTTCAGTCCCATCTGACTGTTTCTGGTGAATTGATTTTCAGATACAGCGACAGCACCTCATGGTCCACCAGGTGACCTGCGCTTTCCTGGAAGACGAACACTGAGGAAAACGAGTCACAGTCTGGAAAAACCTCTTTGCTTTTTATTTATTCATGCTGCCAGCCTGCAGGATTTATGAAGGGCTGAGCTGCTTTGTGTTGAGTCGTGGCGTGCTGTGCTTTATTTGGGGGGAAGATGTTGATGCAGATAAAACAAAAACCTCCACACGCAACTGGATAGTCCTAAAACCAATCAGACCAATGACACATGTGACATTAAACACATGAAAGATGGGATTTTCAACATTTCAAACTGTTCTCCTCGTGTTTTAGTTTGCTGGATTTTTTCTTCCAGACTTGCAGCACATCAAGGAAACCTTCTTAAACTTTGAATGTCATATTCTTACAGATAATTTGTAGCCATGGGTTTGTTGAAGCTTGACAGTTTTGGTATCTACTGTCAAATGCCTGGGATCAGACTGGCAAACTCCACTTAACCGATCCAGTGACAGACATGCACATCATCAAATTTCCCAGTTTGGGATTAATAAAGCGTCTATGTATCTATCTATGTTATGTCGTATGTTATGTATCTTAATTCGTAGACTCGTCTTAAGGCAAAACGTTTTTTCTCTCAGTTCTCATTCTCTCTGCTTGTTCTCGACACACCAACCAGGCAGAGCTCTTTGTTTCTCCCGTGGTTACTGCTCTGTGATTGGCCAGAAATTGAAAGTGGGCGTGGTTAATGCAGAAATGCAAAAAAAAAAAAATCCTTTTTTGGAGTGTAACAGTTCAAAGAAGAGGGAAATGTTGGAAAAATATAGAGGTCAAACTGTCATACAAGATGTTCTCTCTAATCCTCATCACTAAATATTAGGGATACGGCCCACAGGCACCTATCTACCAGTCTACTTTATCTTCTATAGCTGATGTCAACAACATTTCTCTTCGTAACCGTGTCTTTATCTACTGTATAACAGCGAATGCCACCTCTCTATCTACAGGTGATTGTGTACTGTGTGTAGTGCATGTATCCTTGCTGCAAGTACAACCTTGAAATGAGACTCCAGTGAAACATTCATAAAGTCGTCGACAGATACATTTCCGCCATCGTCTTTTGTAAAGAAATGAACACGGTGAAGCTAGTGTCCTAGGGATTGATAAACGCCCAAGAAAAACATCTAACTAAAGTACAAGGTCCAGTATCATTTCAGAGTGAAACAGGAAAACACAAACTGTATCACCAAGAATCCAAAACAGAACAGATAAATAATACACACATCATGTCAGTTTTAGTTTAGTTTCTGCTCTTCAAAGGTAGAATACATTGTATGTAAGCGAATATAAGCAACTCTGTGTGTTTCGAAGGCTTCATCACAGCAGTGTGAAGCTTAAAGTGAACAGAAATGGAGACTTGCTTCCACTTACTCCCATTTATTCGTGATGTGCAACGTGTAAAAAAAAAAATGTACATGAACCTGGAGCTCAAAGAGATCTTTACTACTCGACACAGAAGCCGTGTGTTGGTTTATTATAATGCATCGTGTTTGCTGCTGCTGAAGCTGTGCATTGCTGAGGCAGCCTCCTATAACCCCGCGTTCAAATGCACTCGCACACTAAGCTACACAACAGGAATGAAAATCAAACTTACACCAGCTGCACGTCCTCCCACCTGGAAGTAGCGACTGAACCCATCCATGAATTAAACATTTTGTTCAGAAATTCTCTCTGTTTCAACAAACACACATCACGGCCAGACTGAGCAAACACCCAGGAAACACCTGAGCCCCGTGTTCAGCCCGAGAGGCCGACCACGCGGCCGCTCTCACTCCAGAACAAGGTGGAATTTAAGACATGATGTCACAACGTGGGGCATGTGTCGCTTTCACATGGCCGTTATTCCGCTTTAATGTTGTGCAGGCGACTGGATGAAATATCGAAAGTCAGTTGAGACGAGTCTCCGTCACCTAAAACCGTCAGCACAGGTGTCTGTAGCACCGTCCTCATTTACAGGGTGTAGTTTTATCTTATGAGGAAGCTGTCGACCATCATTTGAGGAAAGAGTGTGATTTATTCTGTGGTATTAAAAAAAAAAAGGTAAAAGATTTAATTTGGAGTCGCTTCCAGTGGTTCCGTCTCTCAGCTCACCTTTATTCCTTCCCTTCACCCCTTCTTCTAAAATATAATATCTCATCCCTCTACTTCTTTGCCGATTCTTTTCTTCAGTCCAGACCTCCTCCTCTTCTTCTTCTTTCTCTTCCGTTGCTTTGGAATAAAATTAGTTCCTAATTGATTTATGAGCGACGAGCGGCTTAGAAATTGTTCATACCCCAACTCTTCATTACTCCACCATTAACTGCCTTCTTTTAGTTCTCCCTCTCTCTGTGAATGGGAACCATTTCAATAGAACCGCATAATGGATTCAGACTCGTTGTTCTATTCAAAAAAAAAAAGGTGAAAGGAATAAAACATCTCAAAACAGAGAACGGTCATGAATAATAAAAAAAATAAGCTAACCTGCAAACCACGGCAGTAACAAGCAGATCGTATTCTGGAGCTTCCAAGCTACCCTGATAAAATAACAGTAATAATAACCTGCTCGGAACGTATTTTAATCGAATCAGATCTGCACTCAGGGCCTTTCCTCGTCGTGCATCCCGTACGCTTTCCCGTATCTGCTCCTGAGCCATTTACTCTGTGAGTTATGAGCGTCGAGGCCCTAACGACGGCCAAATGGTCGACACGGCCGCCGTTCAAACTCTAAATGTGTAAATCGAAACTGTGTGCTCGGTGAGCCACAATCGATATCTGCTCCCCGGGACAGGAAGATACAGTTTCTGGCTGTGTTATGATGTGTACTAGTGTGTGTATGTGTGTATATGCGTGTGTGTGTGTGCGCTGGGGGGTACATTATAGATGTCTGTCATTTATTCCGGTGTGGAGATCAATTACATGGATCGCCGTGGGCCACAGGTTTGTTTCAGCTGTGGGTAGACAACTTGGTGGGAGGTGAACAGACTGTGAGCATGTTGGAAAGTAGCAGGTGACATTAAACTGTGTTATCATAGGTTCTAATGGTGTTTTAGTTCTTTGTGTCTCATCTGTTTCCATTTGGATAAAGTGTCTGCATCATTAAAGTAAAGAAGTAAATGATATTTAAGCCCTCTTGTCACCATCTTGTGACAAACAGACCCAGACGGAGAAATGAGGGTTACAAATGTAACTCCGGGTTCTATGAATTCACTGGTGGTCACTTTGAAATAGTGTCAGGAGCCATTTCAAGAGAAGGTACAGAATAAAAACAGATTAACACTCAACTTTTGACGACCGAGGGAATGAAGGTTGTGGACTCTGGTCAGCCACAACATTACGACCACGGACAAGAAAAGTTTGTCCATCTTGTCAATGTGTCAATTCAATGTTCTGCTGGGAAACTTTGTGGATGTTACTTAGATACGTAGCACCCACCTAGACCAGACCAGGTCTCCAAGTTCACTAGATCCCAAACTGATCAAGTATCTGTGGGATGATCCACAGAGGCCCCTCCCCTCAAAGGCCCCCACTAACAACGCTCAACACCCTCAGAAGACCCAAGTCCATTCTCTGATGAGTTACAACTGCTTTGGTTTTTTGTTTTAGGTTTTCCTGAGGAACATCTTTGGCAGATAGACACTTGAAACCCTCATTATAAGAATCCATCAAAGACCCAGTACCCACCTGCAATTAGAGGACTTTGTTGGGATCAACCTACGAGGCATCCAAGACCAGCTGCCTTTGATTTAACTTTGCTTTTGGGTTTACACGACCAAGAAGCCTCAGAGAAACTACCCTGGAAGACATTTTTTAATAGTCTCCACCTGACGTTGCTTTTCTGGTGTATGCATGGTCACATCTCTTCTTACTCTCGTTAATTCAGGGATTTAAGAACGTAACAAAGACGAGGAGATACAGCTGAGCGGGCCAAAAATTTCACTCACACTTCCACACACCGAGTCACCGAGTGGAAACAGCTTGGAAAAGACCTTGTATTAATCTGCAGGCCGAGCCAATGGAGAAGCTCCTGGGAAGCTATTAGCTTCAGGGCTATTCAGCGCTCCATTTGGATTAGGCTGCACTGGGACGGGGATTAAAAGAACTCTGCTGCCACATTACAATAGATCCAGCAAGCCCTCGCTGTAGCGCTGGGTCACCTTTGCTGCTGCTGTCTTCTGAATGCAGCACAAAGACACTCGGACACAAAAGACACTTTTAATAGCTCTAACTTTTCAGTCACGTCTTGTGTTCGTTTCTTTAAATGCATGAGTCCTCAGAGAGATAAGACACAGTTTGTTGTACAAATTAGAGGTAAAAACAGTCACTTCGACCACTAAAATTCATATTCAGGAATAATGAAAATACCACCAGCTGTAAGGTTATAAGATGATTAACATAAAAACTCCTCCAACACAGCACTGTCTCTGAAGGCAGGGGAAGCCTTTTGTTCTACTCTGCAGCTCGTCAACAGCCATTGCTGGCAACTGGATGTGGCCCCAGGCAACTTCGTGGACCCCTGAAGGTTGACAAACTTTAAACTACAGCAGCAGCAACCTGCAAAGTTTTCAACGACAGCAGGAGGCCACACTAAAGAAACACATTAATGCTCGTGTGCATGGCCACGCACGGACCCTCTGCCGTTGTGAGACATTTGCACTTGTGCTCTCACCAGTCTGGTTCGCTCTGAAACAACTCCAACCAAACACTAGAACTGTGGAAAATAGTTTTTTTGTACCAGGCTGTAAACATGTTTGATAATGCTGCAAAATTCATATTTTTAACATGGTGGTCAATGGGGATTCACCCCCTTTTGGAGCCTCAAGTGGCCACTCAATGAACTGCAGTTTTTTTTGCACTTCCACACGGGCTTCATCGATCAGACCTGGAGAATGCCGCTTGCTCGTCACATGAGTTTCTAGGGAAGTATAAATTAACTTGTGCCTTGCGTCCTCACAGCCCTAGAACCAAGAAAACACTTCTCGCTTCTCGCGGAGCGTGTAACAAGCTTACATGACACCGCTCTGCACACCAGATACCTGATTACTTGTTGTGTGCACGACTCTTTAAAGCAGAGAAGAAGAAGATGAGACAGTGAAACAAGACAGCAGTGAATGAAGCAGATAATGACGTTTAATGGTATATTAAATAGCTGCTAGTGTAGACTCTGCTATTGAGGAGAGACATTTGAATATAATAACTTCTGCATCTGTGATGGTTTTTAAATGAGAGAGTTTTACATATTCAGTTGGAACATGTAAAGAAAACGGTTTAGATTTTTATTTTTTTTGGTCTGTGTCAGATTATTTAAAGGTTGATTATGATGAATGCAGACAGAAGAGGCCCCGGCAGGCTCTATAATCACCTCTGGGACCAGGACGATGTTTGTCTGTAGCACTAACTTCCCCATAATCACACTGAAGGACGTCCTGAGGAGTATATTAAGGTGTTTTATTCAGCAGTCACCGATGCATGTGTGCACTCAAGTCAAAATTTAGAAAACGGTAACCGCTCTGGGAGTGCTTTAAAAAAAAAAGAACATAAAAAAACAAGGAAGAGGACGATACAAAGCGAGACAGTGGTTAGTGAAGCAGATAACGACAATTATTTAATATACTAAATAATTAAGGCCAGACTTGCTGCATTCAGTTAACTACTGGGAAGAGACATCTGACTAAAATAGCATCCACTGATCTTTCTTTCTCATGCCAGTTACAAGGTTTTATAAAGTCTTTGTATGTTTGTATGTGTTTTAAATGACGAAATGTTCGCGGGCATTCTTTATTATCTTTTGTGACTTTCAGTCTATAAATATAGTGATGAATGCTGGGGCCCTCTGGAAAGGTTTTGCCCCGGGCCCCTATAGACGCTATGATCACCCCTGAGACCGATGCGAGTGTGCACTGAAAATTTAGAAAATGGTAACTGCTCTGGGAGTGATAAAAAAAGAAAAGAAAAAAGAGGATAAAACAAAATAAGATGGCAGATATTGATTAAAAATAATTGTAGTCTAACCTTAAGGAGGAGATACATTATAATAATAATGTCCACAAGCGTAAAGTTTATTAAACTCTTTACATTTTTACGTTACCAAATATTACCAGACATTCTTTATATTTATAAGTTGGAAAATGAACTTATTTGTCTGCGTCAGATTATTTATAAGATAATACAGATAAAAGCAGATGGACGAGCCCCCCTGGAAATGGTTCTATAATCACCCCCGTGTGTCTCTGCTGCACCAACCGACCCATAATCGCAGCAAAGGACGTCCTGAGGAGTATTAAGGTATTTTATTCTGCAGTCACCGATGCATGTGTGCTGACTGAACCGTTTTCTTTAAAGCAGTGTGCATACATTACTGTGGGTGGGGGGGCATTCAGAGCTGCAAAGAGAAGGTTATTTATTCAAGACGAGCATTTACATTTAGAGTACGTCCAAGGAGCAGAGGAGTTTGTGTGTGTTGTCTCAAAGTGTTGCAGTACATGACTTTAAATGCGAAATTTTAAAGGTCCAATTATACTTTTTTTTTTACCGTGTGCTAATGTTTACAGTGGATTTATGACTATGGCTGGTAGAGACGCTGTTGTTCATATTTACCAGTTTGAACCAGAATGTGAGCCTGAAGGAGCGGCTCCCGAAGATGTTCAGACTCTGCAGCTGCAGCAGGACGTTTCTGAATGGTTAGTTAAAAAAGCAAACGTGTTGCTACAGTTACTTCTGTGTAGCTAATGCTAGCTTACGCTAACTGTGAATGTAATTGTTACGGTTTGTTGATGCAGCTAACAACAGAGCAACAACCGTGCTCTGGAGAAAAAAATGGCGCCCGCTCAGTAATTTAAGAGGGCGGGCTGATCTATTCAGGGGGGCGGGTCAAAGGAACTACGGGACAGAGCAACCCTTCATCACTGATGAGGCCACGCCCCCTTATGGGTGAAAACAAAGGAGAAGTTGCAGTATTGTACTCTATTCACTACTGGAGGGAGTGGTATTTCCCCTCATGACGTCAAGAATGGAAAAATCTTAGATCCGCCCGTTTGAACACACATTTGCTAAAAAGTGGAGCAAGTGAGGGAAGTGACAGAATTTTTGTCACCTCTGGGGCCTCATACACAGGCCACAGGGAAACACGTTACCTTTAGAAAACATTTAGAAAGTGAATTTTGCATAATATGGGACCTTTAAAACTGCAACTATGCCAGCAAAATGAGTTTTAGACTAAGGGATAAAGACAAAAATAACAAAAAATAAACCCTGAATGTACCCACTGGGCCATGTGCCCAACATTCGGCACCATCGCTCTGCATTTAGAAGAGAATAGAGAATGAAAAGAAAAAGGGGGTGATTGCAGCAGGAGAAGGAGGAGGAGGAGAAGAACGGTGCAGGGGAATGAGAGAGCGGCGAGGATGAAAAGCAAACGTCACTCGGAATCAAAAAGCCAACAATCAAGAGGCCCGCTCCGCGTTTTCCTGCAGCAGCTTCAGAGGAGCTGAGGCCGACAGAGGAAGTGAGCGTCGTTAACGCACAGAGTCCCATTTCCTCCTCTGACAGCCACGCGGGGGTCCGCCTCGCCTCGCCTCGCCTGGTGTCATCTACACTTTTAAGAAAACACCTCGTTCCTGCCTGGAGGCACCAGGCGGCGAGAAACGTGTCATTACTGAGGATGACGGAAGGTGAGACTGTCACATCAACCCTGTCGATGACAGGGAGGAGCTTTAACCCAAAGCTGATCCACTCGTCAAAGTTTGGCCTCAGGCATCTTAACCTCCTGAGAACCAAAGTTATGTTTGCATTTTTAATTTCTCCAAGATATTTGGGATTAGTAGAGCCTAAGTAGTATAAAAACTGAGCATCATCTTTGAATGAATAAGATGTTACAATCCCTTGTGCCATCATCCAAAGGCAAAACACATTTAGAAGCTTAGTCCAACTCAAAAACTGACCAGCAGGCTAGCAGTCAGCTAACAACTAGCAACCAGCAAGAAGACACCAGCTAACTAGCCTAGCCACCAGCAGCAGGTAAGAAGTGATGGAACATGCAACTACACTTCAACACTTCTCCCCTCTGCCTAAGATGGGAAGTAAAACACTAGAAGACACCAGCTAACTAGCCTAGCCACCAGAAGTATGCGGCACATCATTGGTGTTTTCTAGTCGGCACCTCCCTTCAATAATAATATGATGAAGTCACCAATGTGCATCAAATATCTTAAACTATTTCAATTCCTGAACATCGCTGTGCAAAGACAGGATTGCAAACAATGAAGTCCCTACGTCCTCAAACGAGCACTTGCTAATTAGCAACATTGAAGCTCGTTATCGATAGAATTTGTTAAATTTACAGGTCACATCAAACTATAAAAAGCAAGTTTCAACCATAAAACATGAAGAGGTTTTGTTCCTTGTCCACTTTTGTTCCCGTGACTGGCTGTAGAATGAATGAATGAATGCATTGACCCTTTGCAACCACTCAGACAAAAACATCTACTTATGAGGACAACAGGTCTAAATGAAGCAGAATAAGAAGCTGCTACCAACCTATAACTCAATGTCCTCATATTCAGCATTATAATTATTGTTTTTGCTTCCAGAGCAACA
This sequence comes from Mugil cephalus, assembly GCF_022458985.1. Classification (NCBI taxonomy): domain Eukaryota; kingdom Metazoa; phylum Chordata; class Actinopteri; order Mugiliformes; family Mugilidae; genus Mugil; species Mugil cephalus. The sequence goes on from NC_061790.1 coordinate 3,019,103, forward strand.
AGCGCCTGAAATAAAAACTTTTTCCACAAACAAACCTGTAACCGTTCATCTACTGTGAAATTCAGCGACAAAATTCAGTGCAAAACAGTTTCAGTTTCAAATGAGACACGTACGAGTAGAGAAGGTGTAAAATAAATACTGTGACAAAGGTGATAAGGAAGCAACAATGTCTTATTTATTCTTGGCCAAGGAGAATTAAAGTCCTCTCCTGTGGGTTTTTGTGTAGATTTTTCTGGATAGAGTTCAATTCACACTGGACTAGCGCCAATTAGGGACCTCTAGTAATTTGTATTAATTGCAGATATAACTTTCATAGTATCAGATTTTCCAGATATGTGTATGAATTCTCCAGCTTGCTTTCCCACATCTCCAAAGTTTGTTCCCGTTAGTGCTTTTATTCTGCCTCGTTCTCGTTTCTCAGAATTGTTGTCAAATATAAATGAAAGTTGGGACTGAAGGAGGCGATGGCTTCACTGCGTGGAGACCAATTCACAATTTTTATTCATTTACCTGAATCTGCTAAAATAATTAAAATCTGTTCCCTTGTTCCATGTGAATGCACACAACAAGTCATTTTGAAAAGAAGACGTCCTGGCAATTAAGAGTTATTTTCTACACTTGGATATAAATTAAGTTATGGGATCATTTGTAGATTTGACTGAAAACTAAACTAAACTAATGGAGCAGCTACAAACTAGCCTGGAGGCTAATCCAAACTGAACTTGTTGGGGGAAAGTTGTTGGTCCGGTCAGAAACACTTTCTCACAGTGCAACGTTCCAGACACTGTGTAATGAACTACACTGGTATATTAAAAATTAATACCATAACGAAAAGCCCAGCCCTAGTAACATGTAGCTGTGATGAGTTGTACGAGTGCTAATTTCCATCCCATCCTCTGTGTTGTTTCTCAATCACAGCCACTGTATTAGAGCAGTGAAGTTGATTAGAGGGAATTAGTGATGCGTGGCCCTCGGCTAGCCGGGGTTGAAGCCCCTGTCACTGTAGGGGCAGATCGATGCTGCTGTTAGCTGCTGCTGTTAGCTGCTGTCAGCGCGGCCCGCTAACTCCTCTGCCTCGCTAAGGTGCAGTTCAAAGGCCAAAAAGCCGTGACCTCGGTTAAATGTCACCTCATGAAGACATATATCTAATGAGATGGGAGCCCGTAAAACCCAACAGCACAATAACAAGGTCAGGAGAAGTGATTCTGAATCCCTGCTCCTGTTTATTTAGTTCACTACCAGCTTTAATGGGGTGCGATGACTGTGGTGAGGCTCTACAGCGGCCTAAGTTTCAACTACACACACATGTCATAAAGGATTTGACGGAGACAAATTAAAGCGTAAGAGGCTGGAGCGAACACCTGCCGAGGCCTCGGTGCAGCTGTCAGTCTGTCAGAGTCCTGCATGGACCTGCCGTCCAGACTGGTGTACGGCTGTCTGGATCCACCAGGCTGACAGCTATTTTAAGACTCACCGCCTGTCTACATGTGTGTGTGTGTGTGTGTGTGTGTGTGTGTGTGTGTGTGTGTGTGTGTGTGTGTGTGTGTGTGTGTGTGTGTGTGTGTGGATCTATATTTGGGGGTGTGACAGCACGTCTTGCAGTAAGATGAGAAGCTGGTTTCTCTGCCAGAGGAACGTGACCCAGTCTGTATTTCGGCTCAACTACAAGCTGTCACTTTCTCATTTTGCATTTCATTCAATTTGTTTTGGCAGAAGGTAGCTTGAAGAGAAAAAATGTCTATTTTTTCACTTATCTTAACACCTCAGATACTGGCTCTGTCCTTTCTTTTCATGCATTATTAATCCCCAACACACACACACACACACACATATATATATATATATATGCACCAGCCTGTATCATGAACTCTAGTCTGTTCCACGTTTATATGGGGAGTTATTATTTATCCAGATGTTTTTTCATGAGTTTTTTCTCTGTCTCTCTACCTGGTCGCTCAGTTCAGACACAACATTAAAACCACTGAGAGGAGAAGGAACTAAGGAGTTTCTTGAAGAAACGTTACTTTCAAGCAGCTTTTCCAGTCCTAAAAAAACTAAAAGTGTACGTGGTTTGCAGAGATAACCGGAGCCTGGAACATCTGCCAGCAGAGCAACTGCTGTATCTGTAGACAGGGATCAGCCACAACATTAAGAGGAGAGGTAAATAACATTTAAACTTGTCTTGTGACAATTCATTGTTCTGCTGAGAAACTTTTAGACCTGGTATCATTGGTGTGGATGTTACTTAGACATGTAGCTCCAACCTAGACCAGACCAGACCCACGTCCATAGGAAGGCGGTCATAATGTTATGCCTGATCGGTGCATGTATGTCCCTTCAGACAGCCCGCTGATGGATTAAAATATTTAAATTACTCACAAAGTTAATGCACATCTTTTCATATGCACATACACGATGTTTGGTCATAATGATATGGTAGATCTTTGTATATGAGCTGATTTTCTCCCTGTTAATTAAAAGTTTTGACTTGTTCAAGTTGCCTTCAGGCTTCAGGTTCTGTAAAGTATCGATGTTAAAGTAATTTTATGTATTTCAATTTGCTGGGTTTTTTTTTTTGTGTGTGTGTGTGTGTGTGTGTGTGTGTGTGTGTGTGTGTGTGTGTGTGTGTGTGTGTGTTTTGTTTTACACAGAGCTGAAATGATTCACCTGAATCTTTGGAGAGAGATCAGGAGTAATCCAAGAATCATCTTTGTATTTACATATTTGTCAGAAAGTCACACGCAGACAAGAATCTTAATAAACTAAACTTGTGTGCACAAAAAGAAAAAAAAAAAAAAAAGAAAATCTGCACCGAGAATAAAACTCAGGTTTTGTAACTATTAAAAATGTAGCAGCAATCAGGCTGAGAGGATGTGAGCAGAATACTGAGCGTCTGAATCTTCAAATCATCTCCTAAACTCAGGTAACCTGGTGTGATGAGGACGTTTCTCCCTAAAACCTGTTGCATTAGCCGGACTTAGCGTCTCTAGCTCTGCACATGAAAAGGAAGGACTTCAGTCAAGGTCGCAGGACTCTCTTCTACCTTTATTAAATTAATCACAGAGGCTGGAGGAGGAGCCGTTCTAATTATTTCTGACTTATTCAACTGTGGGAAATATTTGGACATCTTGATTTTTAATTTGGAGCCAGGCGGGACGTAATAAAGGACTCACAGGCTTAGTGGGACACAGTAACATGGGTGGAAGGCGTTTTTCTGTTTCTGTGTGTGGTCAGTGAAGGCGTCACTATGAAAAGAAATAATAAGAAAATTAAATTAAATATACTATTTATCCATTAGTCGGGGCTATAAACGTAATTTCTGTATGATTTCAGTCATTTTCATATTTTTATTTTTTTTGTGTTTCCTGTTCAGATATGAAGAGCAACTTGAGATGTATGAGTGTGTGAAACATATTTAGTCTTAATCTTAATCTAAGAAACGGGTTCAGGCTTGTTCTTCCACGTTCTTCTCTTCTTCTACATTCAGTTAAAAATAGGAAGAGGTAAATAATGGAAGAGCTTCTGTGGAACATAGTCTGTATTAAAAATGGATCACATCATCAAAATATAAAGATTTAAAAACTCAAGATATTTCTTTTTTGGTAATATATAAAATAAGTCCAAGAAATCGCTTTCAGCTAAGTTACCTATTACAAACACAAGACATCCCACCTCAAGGAAGCGTGTTTAATCCAAATCACATGATCTGCTCCAATCTACGTTCTTTCTCCTCTTTCTTAGATATTTAATATGAAATAGTGTGTGAGTGTGGATTTATCGCATGTCAACAGTGTTACTACAATATATTCATAAAGAACTTTCAATTTCAATTTACTCAATTATATAATATTTATAAGAATCTTTCCATGAAAATGCCAAGTGGTGATTGGTTATAGACGGCCATGTTGATTTTAGGCCTGAAAACAGATAAAATGTGATCAACTACGATATCTGTAAACTACGATACCTGTAAACTGTGATACCTGTCATCTACAATATCTGTAAACTATGATACTTGTAAACTACAATATCTGTAAACTATGATACCTGTAAACTACGATACCTGTAAACTATGATACCTGTAAAATAGGATACTTGTAAAATACGATATCTGTAAACTATGATACCTGTAAACTATGATACCTGTAAAATACGATACTTGTAAAATACAATATCTGTAAACTATGATACCTGTAAAATACGATACCTGTAAAATACAATACTTGTAAACTACGATATCTGTAAACTGTGATACCTGTAAAATACGATACCTGTAAACTATGATATCTGTAAACCATGATACCTGAAAATACGATACCTATAAACGATGATACCTGTAAACTACGATTCCTGAAAACTACGATACCTGTCAACTATGATACCTGTAAAATAGGATACCTGTAAACTATGTTACCTGTAAAAAACGATACCTGTAAACTATGATACCTGTAAACCTTGTTAACCCGCACGTTAAGTCCCACAATTATATATTGACCCAACGCACAAAAACATGAATAACACCACAAGGTTTTGACCTGGCCTGGAGTAAACTTAATAACTTAATAACTTAATAATAATAATAATAATCCTGAGTCTCTGCCGGTGGGAGGAGGAGGAGGAGAAGGAGGAGGAGGAGGAGGAGGAGGAGGAGAAGGAGGAAGAGGAGCTGACGGGACACTCTGGGTGATGGTGTTATCTCCTCTCTGTTCTCCCGTCCTTCGCTCTATTAACCCGAAGTATTTGCATGGACTGTTCCATTAGTGTCTGGACAGCAGAGCAGATGAGACCGGAGAGAAAAAGACAGAGAGAGACTCTCAGGATAATGATACAACATCCGAGGATCCAGACAGAACAATTCCCTCCCTGCCTCCGTCCCGTGTTGTTGTCTGATGAGGCCGTCATGTCGGGACGTCTCCTGATCCATGTCTCCGTCCTCTCCTCCCTCCATTTAACTTTTATCACTCCTCCCGTCTTTCCCGTCTCTCACTTCTCTTCCAGCTTCGTTCTGGACCTTACGATGCGTGAATTCACAGAGAGGTGAAGTCATCCTCAGCTTCGGTCAGTGATCTCTTATTTTCTCCTCCTCCTCGTCTCATTAACGAACGTAATCGATGAAAGCGAAGACTCTCATTTAAAGAAGAGCGAGAGGAGGGAAATTCCACGTTAATCAGGGATGATGAATTATTCACGACTCTTTCTTTAATCAGTCTTGTTGCAATCAGAGGTCAGAGGTCACATTAATCTATAATTAAACTGTTACCTTTGCTTGTGCACACAGAATAATTTGGAGCAGATCTACTGAGGAGCATTAAAAAGACAAAGAGTAGATTCGGTTGAGTTTAATTGAGTCCCCGTACGACACCGAGAGCATTAAAACTCAAACCAACACTAATCTGCTCTGATTTCATCTGATTCACTTCTAACCCTCCATCCTCTCATAATCCAGACGGACTTCGGTAATTGTGTTAATCAGCGAGTCGGACCAAATGGGATTAAACGACGCTACGGTTCTGTCTGGATGGGATTAGTGTGACGTACAAAAAAAAGAAAGAAAGAAAGAAAAACACATTAGTCAGTGTAATGAGAAATACCAACCACATGCATGTGTTAGCTGATGTTAAAACTACGGTGGCTCGTCAGGGTCTAACTTACTCCGCCATGGTCTTAAAAAATCTACATCACAGCATTTGTTTTTTTCATGCATAATCATTTGTTCACTTAATATTTAAGTTTCTCTCTTTCAAAGTGGTAAAATGTTCAGCTTCCCTCCCTCTGAATCATCCCCGTCTAGTTCCCATCTCGTTCACCACTCATTGAGTTTTGCAGGAAGGTCTCGATCGCTGGCTAACTCACACTCACGCAGCGATTTTAAAACGAAATGGTTATGGCCAACGAATGCAAGGTAGTTTGGGAAATCTCTCCCGGAACACATTTAAATTACCCTGCAGAGACTGGAGTAAATAAATAAATAAATAAATAAAATGTCCTTAATGTGAGGGTCTAGTTCTCCATTTAACACACTAAACCTTTCCTTGTCCTTTAGCAGCGCGTCAAACCGTTGCCTCAGAAGTAGAAACAATTATTTAGATCTCATTCCGTTTTAGATTTGGTACAATACTGTAATTAATTAAGCTTGAATGATTGAAAATATCTCATCAAAGTTTTTATGTCTTTTTTTATTACTCAGAAATAATCTGCACGTTTATATTCTGGTTAAAAGTAAGAACACCAAAGGAAACACAGGTACCAGAAAACCACACGTCCAAATATGAAATAAGACTCTTGGTTTCATCCAAGTCAAGACTTTTATCTGTTTCCAAAGAGCAAAAAATGCTTCTGGTTTAAATCTTTATGCAAAAAAAAAGAAACAGAAAACCCACAAAGCTCTTCATTCAAATATTCAGAATTTGCTAAAATACACAACAAATCTCTTTTTATCTTTGGATTTCAGGATCAAATTAAGGAATTAAGGCCTAGAAGCCGAGGTTAAAACCAGCAAACACCTATTCAAATGAAAATGAGTCTTTGAAAAATATAAGAAGGAAGAGATGAAGTGAGGAGAAAGACGAGAGTTGTATGAGAGTAACTTAATGTGTGTGTGTGTTTTTGTTGTTTTTGGTTGGACATAGATAAGTTGTTCCTTGTTGGTATTTGTTTCATCTGTTTGGTTTGGAATAAACTTCTGGTTTCTATCGCCTCTGTCCCGTTAACTTGTTCCCTTTGACTTTACAGGCAAAGGAACCGCGTTACGTTTAAACAGAACAGAAAACACTTCATTTGTGCCGACGAACGGTCGACCTCCGACGCTGGCGGCCTCGACGATCCATCTGCATTCAGCCGCCATCACTGATCCTCAAACACAGAAACAGCCCCGGTCCCTCTCCTCTGGACACTCTCTCAGTCTGTGTTTATTTTAACTAATTAAACTTAAGTAACTGAACGTAACGTGTTAGAGGCTGCAGTCGAATGATGAAGAATTCTACATAAAAAGGAAAAATAAAACATGGGATAGAACCTTTTGGATTACAACAACCGAATTTTAGGTCTCATACTAAATTTATGAGTCTAATAAAACTATGAAAATACTTTAAAATGCATCGTGGGTCCCTGGAAATGTGACGGGTTATTTAACAGTTATCCTGCTTGAAGCACAATGAAAAGTTTGGTGAACAAGTGTGTGTGTGTGTGTGTGTGTGTGTGTGTGTGTGTGTGTGTGTGTGTGTGTGTGTGTGTGTGTGTGGGAGTAAGCCAGGATCTGTATGAGCCTGTTGAAGCTTCTGTCTGTGCTCTTCATCACGCTGAGCTGGAACATATTGTATTCGTTCAACAAAAGCCAGAAGGAGGAAACAAATTCAGGCTGAAATTCTGTAATTGTTGCAACTGACACGGACACGGAGCGGATTTTTTACTCCGTTTGTCTACGTGTGCGTGAAGCAACGACAACTTATTGTGCATATGTGTGCACTTAAAACATGCTTATATGAATATGTGTCTTAAAACTGTATGTACACTGATCAGCCACAACATTATGACCACTGACGGGAGAAGTAAATAACATTTAAACCATCTTGTGACAGTTCAGTGTTCTGTTCATGCGGATGTTACTTAGACATGTCGACCTGGTTTATCAGTTACCATATGTGGTTTTAGATTAAAATATTTATTGTAATATTTAGATTAGTCACATAATTTCCATAATGAATGCATATTTTGTCAAAAGGAACATTTTTATTAGTTTCTAACACTCTAGATTCTAGATTTGGGGGTGGACTGATCCTTGTTAAGAGTCCGTTAATCCATTTCTGCCTCTTCTCTAAATCGTGTTTTGGGATTTTTGTTAGTTGTGATGCTACAGGATGAATAATTATTCATTTATCTTCAGATTCACCTGTTGCTTTGGTCACTTCCTGGCCAAGGTCATGCAGAACAGACTGTGTGTGCATTATGCTGCCAGAATCTCTTCTAATTACATTTAAGATATATATTTATATTTATTGTCCCATTAATAAATATTCAATTATTCACATTTTTCGTCATCTCATAGCTTTTGTCAGAGGGTGAAACACAAGCAAACATGTTGTAGTTTAGACTTAAAAGCAGTTTTTTTTAAAGGACCTTCACTGGTTAAAAGGACGTTATGTTCCGTGTTAACAGAGTTAAACAGTAACTGAATGACCTGTGAGGTGAATGTGTGAGTCGCTTGACTCATTCTCAGTCTCAGTCTCTGCTGAACTCAGTCCAACGGCAACGGTTTGAGCGACCTGAGCTTCAAAACGAATGACTCAGCTGTTTCCTACAAACGACAGACTCTAAATCCCAGGGGTTACGCAAGGCGCGGATGTTTTGAGTCAAGGTTGGGATCCAGAGATAAAAAACCTTCAGAGTCTTCATTCATGTGTTGCATGACTTAACACGGGCGGCTACAGTCTGAATCAGAGCCGTATATTAGACAGAGTCTGGTCAAGTCTAATCATGGCGCCATGTTTGCTACATCAGAGGTTAGATTCTACAGTGTAACTCTATGGGGAGGATGTGCTATGTTGAAATAAATGTCTTAATTCCACCATTAACGGGCCTATAAATGTTACTGCTAACGTCTGTCAATCGAGCGTTTTTGGGCATTTTTGAGATCAAGATTCACATTAATGACGTTCTTGTTCACTGGGGAAACGGTGGAGTTTCCTCCATGTTTTCCTGATCCTGTGCTGGAGCCGTAGGCTGAGCACTGTGACATATTTAACTTTTAATCCAGCTTTATTCTCTGTTATTGCCACGTCTCTATGGGTGAATATTGGTTAGATGGATCCAACATGGCGCCCATGAAACACGTGAACAGCTCAGAACCAATCAGCATAGAGGGACAGATCAGACGGTCCATTCCCTGGTTGGACAGACTCTGTAATATATGTCTCTGGTCTGTATAATCCATGCCTCTAACTGGCTCCTTCTTCTCCATGGAAACAGGGTGAGGTTCACAGGTGCTGTAATAATGCACGAAACATTTCTCATGAAGAAAAGCAGAGTCACGTCCATTAAACAACCAGTGATCAATTAAATGCACTGATTATCATATATGATCATTCATTCAGTTGAAGTCACGCTAGACGTCTCTTCTTTCCCATTGAAGCCGGTGACTTTGTGTCACTGAAGCTTCATAAGAGTCTGATTAATTCCTCGTTTGCTCACCTGTGTCCACGCTCCCCTTTGTTGTTAATTATTCATCTGATCGTGTTAATCTGCTCATTTAATTATTTACTTATTCAGCCGTGTTTGTAATGCACGTGTTTAATCTCTCCATCAGTCGCCGCGTTGCTTTCTTCTCCTTTTTTTTTTTTTTACTCAGCTGAAAGTTATTAGTGAACTCTGCGTGCTGCTCAGAGAACAGAAGCCCAGCAGCTCCCAACTGCAATAAAACTTCACAATCTGTGTGTGCACGCGTGTGTGTAGGTGGGTGTTTACTGCAGTGTTTTACTTGTAATTATCAGCAGCTCAGCAGGAGGAGCTGACGGTGGTTTTATTATTTGTGTGTGCGTGTGTGTGTGTGTGCGTCCGTGCGTGAAGGAAACGTTGGAGGGCCTCAGCGCGAAGTTACGTCCAGCTGTTTGGAGGCTCATCAGCGGTAACCCGGCGCCGCACGAGTCCAGGCGAAAAGAAACTGGAAAAACATCGACGCTGAGATAACACATGCCACGATTTAATGATCCCAATTAAAACAGTGACATGTGAAGGACACATCCTCTTCTGTTGATTGTGTGCTTACACAGATTGTCGGATATTACCGGAAAATTTAGATAAGTTTGGTTCGGGTAATATGCTAATAGTCAAAATTGTTATTTAATACTTGTGTGAACAATGTGATTTATGGCTCTTTGAAGTGAGTCGTATCTTGTGGATCAGCTCTTTGAAAAGAAACGTTCAAAAGACTGGCTCATATGTTTGTTTGTTTTTTATTTTCATCTGGAGGTAAGTCATTTTATTCCTGTACCCATTAAAATGAATAATGGGGTTAATATGTTGGTCTAAATTAAAATAAACAAAGTCGTCTCAACTAGACATGTTTGTGTATTTAAACAGCCAAACTTAAAATTTATTCTGACTTGCATAAATATGTTATTGTACTTTGCACTTTGCATGAACATTTTGAGTAGAATGAAAGGAAAATAAATAGCACAGAATATCTGGATGGGGTAATTTGGTGCTGATGATGCTGATGCATCATTTTAACACAATTAAAATGAACTTAAATAAGCTGGTAGAGGAGAAACTTACTAAAGTTTGTACTAAAGTAATTGAGTTGTTCTTAATACCAGCTAAGTTGAAATAACTTAAAAATATCCATGCAAATTGTTACATTAAATGTTTATGTTGAGCCAGGACGTCATTTTTTAGAGTGTAGGGGGAATGATGTTACATATTTTTCTCCCATCACCAGTTTACACCAGTAATATTCTATTGGTGGGATATCTGAGTTGGAATTATTGTGCAGTACTGATTCTGGCAAATATCACAATTCATTTTACGTTTTTTGTCAAATGAAACAAGTGAAAGTGAAAACTGCCTCATGTAACTCGTTTCTCAACGTTCGCATCCGCTTCATTCATGAACATCACGTCTTTAACATTAGTTAATCATGACAACATTTTAAATGAGTTAACAAAAGCTGCTTCTGTTTCACTCCACTATTATCTTTGTAGAGAAAACCTAAATGCTTAACTCGTATGCTAAACACAGAAAGATTGATAACAACTAGATTTTAACTGTCGAGTCATTAGAATCAGTCTTGCACTGTCGATACCACCATCCATCCATCCATCCCTCTTTCTCTACCTCCTACTTTTATATTTCTTTTTAAATCCCTGCGCACACCATCAGGGATCAGGTGGTATCGACTGTTCTCTGGGTCCAGCGCTATTTAAATACAGCCCGAAGCAGAAGGGAGAGGAAACAGAGGCGGAAAGAGAAGGAGACGGAGGAGGAAGAGTAGAAGGAGACGAGACGAGTGAAGACGCCGTCGTCAATGAGGAGAAGAGGATCAGTGTCACTCAATGCGACGCTGACGCGAACACACACACAGACACACAAACATGCGGGAGGACAAGAAGGAGTGGATGTAACAGCGGTGTTTCTCGTGAAGAGCGGTGGTGACAGGATGGTTGACAGGCACTTACACCGGCCGATCGATGAAGAGAGATCAATATGTGACTGGGACAATCGATGGCTGCCACAACCTCTGGGGCGCACACACACACATACACAAAGACACACACACAAAGACACACACACACAGTACTGCGCAAAAGTTTTAGTCATGTGTGGAAAAAAGCTGTAAACTAAGAATGCTTTCAAAAATATAAATGATAATGGTTTATTTTTATCAGTTTACAAAATGCAAAGTGAGAGAATAAAAGAAGAATCTAAGTCACACCAATACTTGTCGTTACTGCCCTTTGCCTTCAAACCAGCATCAATCCATGCATCCATGTCCAGGAACCCGGGACCCAGTGAACTAGTCTAGACTCTGATGGTGGGGCCAAGGATTTCTTCCCGATGCCCAATGACAGTCAGGGTGCTGAGGTCTAATCTGACCCAACAAATATCCCAGGAGTTGAATTGATTTGTTCCTTTAATGTTTATGGGCAGTGCCACTTTAAATTCAAACCCACATCACATTAAATAAGGGAAAATATTGAAATATTGTAAAATTGCAATAAATTAGTTTATTGACAGGTCACCTCATGTACTGAATAAAACCTGAACTTGAAAACACCACAGGTCTTTTTGTTGCCACAGTCAAATTTAACTCCTTAACTTTTTAGTCAGTTGAGGTGGTTCGGTCATCTGGTGAGGATTCCTCCCGGACGCCTCCCGTTAGAGGTGTTCTGGGCCTGTCCCACCGGGAGGAGGCCTTCGGGGCGCCCCAGGACACGATGGGGGGATTATATCTCCCATCTGACCTGGGAGCGACTGGGGATTCCTCCAGAGGAGCTGGTGGACGTGGTCGGGGAGAAGACCGTGTGGACTTTTCCTGGTGGAGCTGCTGCCAACATGACCCGGACCCGAATAAGTGGTAGATGGCGACGACGACTTTTAGAAATTTAAATTATTGCCTGTTCGTTCCTTCCAACCGTGGTCACACATTGATTAGTCAAGTTATACCAAAGAGTCACCATTTGACCTTATCCTGCTAACCATCTTCAAACTCTACATCATCTTGAACCATGGAGGCCGACTACTATTCTTCAGCCGGGCTCGTCTACTTCAGCAGAGAAAAATTAAACACTGAACGCCACACTGGACACAGCGTTTTTTTTTTTTCTTTTAAGACTGGACTGTTTCTTTAAGTTTCATTATCCATGCCTGAAATATACCACGGCTTAAAAAGTCGGCCTCTAATCTGCCTCCTCTCCTCCCTCTCCATCTCGCCTTCACAACTCAAAGTGGATTTAAAGGAGGTGAAATCAATGAGACATCACAGCTTCACTCGGATCCACCGTTTCAGTCTATTTCGAGGAGCGGCGGCGCCACGCCTCACGTTCCAAGACGTTCGCATATGTGTTTTCTCACCGCGTAATCCCCGTCACTCATCAATAAAGCAAAAGATACAGAAGAGAAGCAGGAGGACCGGAGAATCCAGAAGAGTAAGACTAATCTCCTCAGGTATCAGAGCAGATACAGATGTAGCGTCGTCTGCTCGGCGATGGCTTCGACATGCAGCCAGGGCCGCTAGCTGAGGCGCTAGCTGCGGTAAAGCCGCTTAGCGTCACTGTCACTCTGCGACGATGTAGAGCACCGGGGTGCTTCAGAGCTCAGGTTCCACATCAGCAGATTACCCACAATACACCAAGGGATTTCCTCGCCTCACAGAGAGCTCTCGGCTGCGGCGGACCGTGCCGTTTGTTGGATTCAGAGTAAACAGCAGAGACTGTTTCCTGACGGAGACACTGGGACAGTGGACTAGTGAACCAGAGTTCAGGATAAAGCTGGCGTCATTAGAGGATGTTAAATAACTGAAGTTACGTCTTCATTCCTTGATCCAGGTTCATGAATTGCCTGAGTGAAAGCTAGAAGTTTAATTTATGTTGCATTATCTTTTCCCTCAGTAAACCAGTCAAGGGTGCAGATTAATTTCTGCCACTTCTGAAGCCATGAAATGTATTTAGTGATTTCTAACGACAGCGGAATAAACAATATTTCTAGTCACGTCTAATTAATAATTAATTCCTACCAGTGGATAATTAAATAGTGCAAGAGGCTAGTGAGATTTTACAAATGACTAAAGAGCCTGAAAATGGAATCTAAAGGTGATAATTACTATTTATTACGTGTTTGCATTTGATAGAGTTGCTTTTTTCATTGGCCGCTCGGAAACCTTCAGTCTCTCAAGATTTGATGCTGAGATGCTTCTTTGCTTTAAAATGCAACTCCCTCTAATCAGGTCCAAAAAAAAAAAAAAAAAATGAAATAAACTTAAACTAAACTTAAAATGGTACAAACTGGAGCCATATTTATAACATGTAACATGTAGGAAGCTTCTGATCAAGGCTGGGTATCGTTACTGACGTCCAGAAATGGGTTTGATTCTATTCAGTATCAGTAAAGTTAGAGATAAACGGTTTTACTCAGTTACGAGAGAGATTTTCACAAAACTAATGTCATTGGTTCCAGACCTGCATTGTATTTCTCCAGTGTGTTACCTCTGGTTTCACATCTTGCATGCATCTTTGCTTTTCTGCAGCTTCAGTCTCACAATGCCGCAGAGACTGAATCGATCCAAGGATTTCATGAATCCATATCAGATCTTTCAAATCTGAAAGACATGTTCAATGTCAGTAATCTCGTTGCAGACCTAGAAATACAGCCGAACTGCTCAGAACCACAACATGAACACAGCACAATGAGAATTTATTCAGCATTTTACACAGGCTTTTGCTTTTAAATGCCGTTGAGTCCTCAAACTTGTTAGTATTTCCATATTTTAATGTGTTCTCAGACTTTTCGACCCCACTGTCCGTCATACTTGGCCCAAAGACAGTGGTAGTTAGTCAGATGCATAGCAACTGATGGAAGTTGATGAAGGTGTTGCTATAAACATGCATCTTATTTGTTGGAGACAAAACCAGGTCACCAAAATTTAAAAGCAAAAGCAGTGGGTGATCATGAAGAAGTCTGGTAGAAGACTCATTAATTCACTTTACAACCAGACGTCTAATGGAACATTTCTAATCTATACGTCTAGACATCTGTTGACTTTCTTCGACGCTGGGCTTCCTGAGAGGAAGCAAATAAAAGCGATGCAGATGGAGGTTTTTTAAGGGGTCACGTCCTCGACTCTTTTTGTGGAACATTAGTTCACACAGAATCTGAGTCTTGTGGTTGTTTGGTGTGTTTTTTTGTTTTTTTCCTTCCATCTGCTTTTCAGTACCAGACTGTGTGATCATTCGTCAGTGGAGCAGGTAATCAAATAAACGAGCTTGACGAAGGAAAATTAAAATCATTCAAAGTCAGAGTTCAGAGGGTTGTTTTTTATTTATTTACTTTATTCTTTGTGGCTTTTTTTCTGAGGTTTGTGAGCCGAGGAGGATGAGGAGCGTTGGCGTGTGAGGCACCAAAGCTAATACAGTGATTAATGTTTAGCTGGGAGTCGTGATTCATGGAAATATGACTAAATGGTTGACTGAGTGTGAAAGGACACTGACAAACACACACAGAGGGAGGGGGGGTTAGTGAATGACTGCATGATCTAGTTAGCGATAAGTGTTCAAGGATCACTGGCTCAAAATGCAATCAACTCATTAGAAACCGACTGAGTGGACTGAGGGTTTATTTTTACCCCTACAGCTCTTCATGTTGGAGAGATGACAACAAAACACTGGAGCGTTATCACATCTCCGAACCTTGCAAAACAAAGGAAATGACAAATGTGTTCACGGCTGGTGCGTTGTGCTTCAGAGGAAAGAGGGGGAAGATAATTTTGCAGCGTTTTAATGTCACAGCTTCAGAGAGGTGACATTTCTTTGATGTGGAGGCCCGTTAAAACCCCACTTCCTCGCTAAAGAGACGGTGACGCAGCGATGTGGTGACAAAAGACCATGAAATGTTAATGAGTGCTGGGCGAAAACACCTGAACTTAACTTTGAGGTGACGCGACTGCAGAAACAACCAGTGAGAAGAAACAACATGCCAAAAACAGTGCATGGACAGTGCAGTTCCTACCACTCATCAGTTCAGTTTCCAGACTTCACGATACGATACGTATCACGATACTTGAGTCACGATACGATACATTATTGCGATATTTTACATAGTTCACTGAGAAATTTCAAAATACACGTTCTAATGTGCATCAGATGACATCAGTGATAATTTACTGAACAAATTGAGTCAAAAAAACAATGAGAATCCAATGATCAATTTCCAATTTATTGCACTTGAACAGAAAAAGTGGAGGTGGAGGTGTGGAAGTCACTCACCATCGGCCCAAAACATGACTTTTTCTTTTAAAATAGATAGAAAGACATTCATAATCAATATTGTATCAGAAGAAAAAATATCACGATACGTTGCCATATCTATATTTTTTGCCACCCCTAGTTTCCAACAAACCCGAAACTGCAGAACTGTGCTCACAACTGAAAGTCCAGAACACCGGTTAGCTAAGAATAATGTTAAGGATAAGATCTAACAGGAAATTACGCTAATTCTCAAACAGAGAGCGACGACGCCCAAGAGAGCTAGTTCTTGGTGATCCATTATGTTTTCTAGGCCTAAGAACAAACTGGGCATAATTTCCACTTTTGAAGCATAGCCGGTAAAAGGGTTTAACTGAGGAAAGCAAAAATCCTGGAACGTCCTGTCAACTCTACAGTTTCTACCACCAGGCCATCACACTCCTCAGCTCACGCTGAACTAACCTCTGGACACTGACTGTGTATCTGCTGGGAGACTACAATGTGCAATACTCGGGGGTGTATCGATCTGATATTAATATCGGATATTGGTCCGCTATCAGCGGCCTGCATCTACAGTCTCTGACACAAGCACTATCATTCCAGTGTGCTAAGGTGCTAAGAAATTAACAAGGCTTAGGTGTAATGGCGATATGTGATGGCAATATTTTTCATTAACGTCTAAAAAAGACGTAGCACCTGAGTGCATTGAAGAGACACATATCAAAAATTTCACACACCTCACAACATTTCTCACACTGAGAAGTGATAAAAGCCGCAGCGCATTAATAGCATAAACTGTATCTAAAACAGATTAGTAATATTCTTTGTAAACAGCATTCAAATCTGTATTACTACTAGAGTGGTATTATTCTACAATTTTCACGACAATAAAATAATAAAATCAATCTAGTAATTTACCCCAATTTACACAACTAAACACAGAGCAGGACTTTAGTTCCTACCACTTTACCAGACGTTCATCAGTTTGGTTTCCAGCAAACCCGAACAACACAACTGCACTCACAACTTGTACGAGGACAGTAATCTCAAACGTGATGTTTTATACCATGGTGAGATATCAGCTGACGTTTATTATGTGGGTTAGCCAACGATGGATGTCAAGGCAGAGGGATGATGCCCAGGAGAGCCAGTTCTTGTTGATCCGTATTGTTCATTTCATTGTTATATAACAGAGGATAACCTAGGACAACAAAGTCTGGTGCGTCCTCTACTAAACCGTTTTACATGATGTCAAAGCTTAGCTCCTTCTGGCGTCTATAGCTGTAGCCACATCGACATATTTGTTCTTCGTTTGCAGATTGGAGCAAAAAGTACAGAAGCTTGAAGCAAAGTGTCTTCTGGTGATTTGTGTTGAAAGTGTTTTATCAGTCTGATCTGAAGCATCTGCGCTAACCATAGAATGAAAGAATAAAAACGCAACCGTCTAAAAATATAATCGGGTCATTAGAGAAAAATACAATTCACCAAGTGAGCAGCGCTCAAGCATAAACAGCTGCTGAGCTAAAAGCTAATGGCTAATAGAAATGCAGTGTATTTAGTTAAATGGAGTGCATGTTCATACGTTTTAGGTGCACAAAGGCATTTTTTTTCCTGGTCATGGCGCCTCCCCAAAAGTTCCCGCTGGTTTATTTTTTAACGTTTCTTTTAGCAGTTACAGTAGGACATGGTTCCTGGCTGCTCTGTGTCAGCCCATTGTCTCCGTGCTTGGATCTAATCCCTGCAGCGTAGCGGCGGTGGGGCTTATAGGCTGCCTGTTGGAGAGCAGACGGAGGGAGGTTCCCCTGTTCACCGAGATAATAGCCGAGCACCGAAATGAAGTGGTTTAATACGAGCGCACACACACACACAAACACAGCCTCTCCAGCTCTGCATGTGGCAATTATCTCTCCTCTCAGCAGCTCGTGGCATCTGCCCCATCTCCTCCATCTCCTCCACCTAATCTCCTCTTGACTCTTCTTCCTCCTGTTTCTCTTAACACCTCCTCTCTTCTATCTCTTCATCGTTTCTAAGCCGTTTGTACCTTTTCCCTCTTTCAAACTTGACATAGTGACAGAATAAACTCCTCTCTGGTCCCTGTTTCCACCCATCATTGATTCTGATGCAACTCACAGACACCTACAATACGACTAAACACCTAAAGGGAAAACGACACACTGAGGATGAGTGTCATCCAAACAGATACAAGGGTGGCGAATAAAAGCATCGTGGCTTAGAGTCGTTTTGATTTACTGGAACAATATTTTTTAGGCTGTTCTCTTCAGGGGTCGCTAAAACGAATCGTTGTTTTTCCATCTCGTCCTTTCCTCTGTATCCTCCTTCACTACATCCATAAACCTCCTCTTTGATCTTCTTCTAGACCTCCTGCCTCTAACCAGCTCTAACCTCAACATCCTTCCACCAATAACCCTCCTCCCCTGAGCCAAGTCCAAACCATCTCAACCTAGCTTCTATCACTTTATCTCAGCTAAGCCAGAGAAAAACCTCAACACCTTCAGCTCTTTCTCAAAGCCACTGTCTCTAACTTAGAGAACCTTTCCTTTCATCCTCGCTGCTACTCTTTCATCACACCTGTTCATCTCTTCTCCACCTTCCACGTTGCTCTGGACCCTAGATTCTTAAAGTTTACTGGAACAATACATTTGGAATAAAGTGACCATCAGGGCTAATTGTATTCACATGTGTCACACATGGACATTATTTTTTTCAACTTGATTGAAATGGTTCTGATGGACTGAAGGACCGAGGACTGAACTGATCCAGATCCAGAAGACCACGATGACCAGGATGGAGTCACATTTTCATGGACTCCAGCTTTGTTCATCTTGTAAAACACGTGTTAGAACTGGTCATTTTGCTGCCTCCATGTTTCTGCGCCATGTGAAGTAATGGGGGACCCAAATTCACGACACAATCAGGGGGAGCAGGATGAACAACCGAAGGAACAAGGTAACAAGGTAATCCTGAAATGGAAGCCGAAAACACACTGAATCTGGGACAACAAGTAGGTAACGCAACAGACAACTTGACAAATGACAAAGGGAAAGACGGGGCTATATATATATATACAGTATGTGTGTGTACATACGTAGACAATGGATGTGGGTTAAGGAGACACGTGAAACTAACAAGGACGCAGCACACAAGAACAATTGGGAAAACACTAGAAAAGAAGTAAAACTGGAGGAAAGACACAAAGGCAACGATCTTTTCAAAGTAAAACAGGAAGAACGTTCAGGGAAACCAAAACTGAAGCACATGTCTGCTCAGAAATAATGGATTTATTCCAATCAGACAGACCCATTGAATCAGACAAACAGATTAGGAAAGATTTACAAGACTGAAAGCTCATTCATACTCAAAAATGAGTATCACATTATATCAGCCTGCATCTACAATCGGTGACACAGGCAGTCCATTCCAGACTCTGGCTCTTTCAGAGACCACGTGATCAGAACAACAAGGTGTGCTAAGATGCTAACAAGGTAGCGGGGAGACAGATCCAGAGCGGTATTTTTCCATTAAAGTCCAAAAAAGATGTTGCAGCTGAGCGCATTTTTTTAAGGTTAATGTTTTAAGGTTAAAATTTATGTGCCTCATTGGTTAATAATAAGTTCTTCTCATGGCTAGTGTTGATGACTATCACTTGATCGAGCCTTTTCTAACATTCCACTCTACAAAATAAGTAATAAAAGTGTGTATGATTCGTTCAGATATCACTACGAATCTATACAGGTATCAGCTGCAATATCTGCACCGTAAAATGATTTAGTAGAGCTTGTGCAACATGTTTTGTAGAGATCTCATGTCAGCCAGACACTGTCTCACCCTCGGACACTGTGACAATATAAGCTACGCTACGCTATCAACAGAAAATTGAGTGAGTGTTAGTGTTGAATGTTACCACTCTTCAATGTGATGCAACAAGAAAAGAAATGGTGTTTTGGTGATGAAACTTTACTGTCATCGTGCTGCAGAACATTTTTTTTTTTTTTTTTTTTTCTCGGTGGCAGGGAATCAAACTGTGGTCACGGGAGGTACAAAAAGCATCCGAGTGCAACACTTTCTTGTCTTATCGTTTATGTTTTTCCAACCATTTCTTTCTGCAAATCTCCCAGTCACACCAGCTTCACTCTGAGCCGGGGGAAGCTATCCAAAGAGTAGGAAGCACCTCAGCGAGTCTCCAGCAGGAACGAAGGTGTTTCTAAGAACACAAAACCTCCAGTCAAGGATTTTACTGCAGCCTTTTTCTCAATTCTCAAACAGAGCAGGAGGGGGGGTAGCTATCATTATACCCCTGCCAAGTTCCTCCTGAGATCTACAGCTCCACGCTAACTGTGTTAACAGATAATCACAAACCGCCCTCATACACACACACACACACACACACTTCACCGCTGTCCTATACGAGATAAATGAGCGCTATCAGCCCCCACCACCTCCCCGCTAACAGATTAATGTGTAAGAGTATCCCTGGTTTCCCCTCCTACACACCACTCTCACTTTCTCTGTCAACCACACACACTTCTCGGTCGCCTTATGTCAGCCCGACAGTGAATTTCCCTCCTCCGGTGGCGCAGCAGATGATGCAGGCGATTGGCACAGTGTGCACTTTGCGCACACTGGCGCACACATATGTGCAGACGTGCAGAAACACTCACATTTGCATATACGCGCTGTTAGAAATAGCAGAACGCAGCTATGACTGAGTCAGGCCGTCTCATCTCGTCTGCGGGGTACGTGTTGAGGCGTCGTACGCAGATTTTAGCTTCCTGTGTGAGGCTGTAAACTGACGCGCTCACCCACACCAACACCAACACCAACACCAACACCAACCAGAAACAGAACCACAGCAGCAGCAGCAGCAAACCACCCAGGACAAACTTACTCAGTTAGCAATGGACATCGATAACCAGCTCTTTAAACGGGTTAAAAGAACCGATTCCAACTGGTTCAATTCATCGACATCATTAGCCTTCATGCTCATCGATTCCCCGATCGATACTTTTTGTGCCAAATCTTTACATCCCAGTCCAGATGGTGGCAGTAATGCTCCTAAAATATATTTGCCAATCACCATAAAATGAAAGAAGAAGAATCTTTACGTCGTCCACATCACGTTGTGATGGCAAAGAGGCTGAAACGGTCCGAAGTGACTTCACTTCTCCAGTGAAGGTGTAACTTAAGCTAATTAGTGTAATTTTAAGAAAGCATTAAATACCCAGAGTGCAATGTGTTTGACATGAGAGCCAGTGAGGATCCATCCAGAGACCAGTTTCCTGTTTATTTACTTACACAAGCTCTTATCTCTTGTTTAGAAACTGAATAAAATTGATGTTGTTTACACAAAACTACAAACGCCTACTTTTCCAAGACCAAAAATGTACAGGTGGAATTCATGAAGAATCAGATTAATAAGCAGAATTGATGATGGAGCAGTCCCTAGTCACAGTATCCGCCAGAAGAAACAGTCGCCCCAATTAACACCCTCATACAGTGTCCAATCAGAGAGCTGGGTCGCCTCCAGCTGCCTGGTGACCTTTACTCCACCGGTGTCAGACTCATTTCAGTTCAAGGGGCCGGACCAGTAACATAATGATCCATAAATAACAACAGCTCCTAATTATTTTAGTTGTTTCAGTGCAAAGAAGAACAAGTGCATCATGACAATCTGAAATTAATTAAGAAAAACAAGTAGTTCAGCGCATTGCTCTTTGCACAAGGAAATTGTCTTGTGTTAAGTCGTTGTCTTGTGACTTCCTGTTTTATTTTGAATTCTCCTTTTGTTTCAGGTAACTTCCCGCTTCCTGCCGTGTGTTTCCCGCTCCTGTGACTGTCTGGGTTTGAAATGTGCAATGCAATAACTAATAACACAATGAATGTATTTTCTTTCATTTACTACAGTCACCATTCGTACCTACTGGATATATACAAAAAGCAAGAACGCAAATTGGTCTCATTTGGGTTTTTCTTATTTCACCACTCGTCCAAGTGGCTTCTTCAGACCTTAACATCTTCAAAAAAAACTTGATTCATGGACCTGGATGACCAAGAGTCTTCACAGTCTGACACAGTCACATTTAAAATGAAGCTGTTTATCTACTAGATGTTCAAAAAAAAAAAAAAAAAAAAAAAGATAAAGAAAAAGGATTTAATCATAAATTGGACGTGATTTCCGTTAGCTTTGAAGAAAGAAATCCAGCTCTTTCTTAGCTGAAGTGATGCAGGAAGATGAAGGAACTGAAAAATACATCCAGACCAGAAACACGATGATGTAATCCAGTGAAAAACTGCAAATGTCAAAGATGTTATCCGGTAAACAAATAAGTATAAGGGATCAAAGAGTGCAAACAGTAGCTCAGCAAAAAAAAAGGGTGTGTTTCCCGTATGATCTGAACCGAGTTTTTCCACAAACGCCTGCAACTTTTTATCAGCTGGAATATATAAGTACTCCTCCGCTGCTGCCGCCGCCGCCGCTACCGCTGCTGTCAAAGTAGCAAGCTCCTTATCTTCCTGCTGAGCGTCTTTCTAACAGACGAGGACAGTGCGCCTCTAAGAGGATTTCTATTTTGGTTTAATTTAATTTCTTAGCGGACAGACAGACGAGTTGTAATTTGGTGGTTTCCCATTGATAAAAAAAATAATCTAAATTTGTTTTAGCACAGATGGGGGAATTAAGGAGCTGCTGGCGTGGTATTGTTTGAGTATGTGTGTGTGTATTCGTGTACATACCTGTAACAGTAAGAGCTGAGTTGTAGTAAACTCTTCTCATGCAGGACAGGTTCATGCGTTTCTATGTGAGTTTGCATGTTTGGGACCTATTTAGTTGTGGTTTGCTGTGTACTGGCTTGAGCAGTGGTTAGAGGTGCAGCTTGAGGGCCAGAAAGTCCCAGATTTCCCCAAATTTGCTCCATGGGCAACCTAGGCTTTTCAACCCGTTTTTAATGACCCAGCTTCGGCTTCGAGTTGAACAGGAATGCCGCATCAACGCATTAATTTACACAATTACGTTGATGTACCTGCCTGTCACATTCAGATTTTGAATATATAGAAGCTCCAGGGCTGTGAGCAGCTCAAAAACAGAGCAAAGTTTTGGTCTTCTCCCACAAGAAACCGATCTCTGAAGGGCAGATATTTTTTTTTATCGGTCGTGGCAGCACACTGGTAAGACTGAGATCCACAAGCTGGTCTGCATCCAAGGAGAAGAAGAGATTCAGCAGCAGATATCAGGAACTGTGTAATTTATTAAAATATCAGCAGCCTTTTGAAGGGGTTTGACCGGTCCATTCTTCAGGTCATCAACAAACTGAAAACGTTAAAAAAGATACACCATGCCGTCTATTGTTTACCTGTAGTTCACTGTACTGACATGTGTAATGCTGATGTTGTTGTCAACACAATTACGTATGGCTGTGAAGTCAGACCCAGGACTGCTGGTGATATGAAAGCACACCAAAGGCGAGTCAACCCGTGTCTAAAAATACCGTGTAAACCTGGCGTTTTTGATGTGAAAGTGGTTTACCTGAGGCTGCAGCCCACTGCTCCAACTGTACACACTACTATGTGAACAAATGGATGCGGGTCAGTACCTGTGTCAATCAGCAGGAACATAATTCCCCTTCTGGGATCGATCAGTTATTATTCAAGTTATTTAGGCCCACCTACCCCGACACCATCTCTCTTCTTCCTTTTCTTCTGTTATGCACAGACAAACATGCACCACATACATGATCCATCGCAGCCAAACACTTACACAGACCGCGGATACTGACACATACACTCCATTATTTGTTAATATTTGCAGTAATAACATAGTCTTTGACCCAAGCACGCACATCTCCCTCTTTGTTGTGGCTTGCGAGCCGGTCGTAACAATCTAAAACAATCAATCTGAGAAGCAGACAGAAATACCAAAATGGAAACACGCTTCTAACAAGCGGATCAATCACAGCTCTTGTGTTCTGAGTCATCGTGACACATAGTTACATTTCTGGGGGCGTCAGGATGCAGAATTAGGGTCTGGGCTGACGGCGTAACTACTATAAACACAACAGAAGAAGGAAAAACGGATGAGTGGAAGGATTTATGATGTCTCTGTAACTACAGTCTGTTCCAAAGAAGGAAAAGAGGTGAACCAGTGGCAGGTTCATGGACTGTCGAGGCACAATGAAAAGCGTCAGAGACGACTCAAGACACAGAGTGAGTCACAGCTTGTTTTATCTCCACGCTGAACTCTGTCCACCAATAACCGCTCATAAAACGGGTCTGAGTGCGTCAGTACCTGTAGTGCCGGGTGTCCCGCAGGGCTCGGTTGCTGGGGATGCGTTCGCTCTCCCTCTGGTTGAAGGCGTACAGGGTGTAGGGGTCGTCGCCGGGCTTCCAGCGCCGAGCGCTCAGGTAACTCCGCTCGTCGAAGCCCTCCAGCATGTCCTCCCACTCCGCATCTGAAATCTGAATAAAAGCACGAGTCAGTCATGGAGGAGCATGCTTCAGATTAACACTTCACGTTACACAGAGGGAATCAGCTTAGAGTTAAAAGGCTGGAGGTCAAAACATCTGAGAACACTTGAGGACAGAGATCTAAGTCTGCTGGACTCCTAAGTCTCCTGGACGGTCAGATGAGGCTGGTCTCCACCTCCACCAGCATCTACACCTTGACATAACTACACCAAACCTGTTGCACTATTAAAGTTTTTTTGCTAAAATATCTAGAAGCTTCCTCCTCAGTGACTTTCTTCTTCTGTAGTACCACCTAGATATTATCTAGGAGAGGTAGTAGACACGTTTTTAATTTTTTTGTGTACATTTTTGTTTAAATCATTGCCGATTACATTTGAAAGAAAACTTCCCACACGTCTCCATATATTACATATATCTCTGGCATAACATTATGACCAGTGACAGGTGAACTAAACAACCACCCCCACCCCACATCACCGCCTTCCATTCCTTTGAGGAGCTGCAGTAAATGTTTGACACCTAATGATGCATACACACACATCAGCCACAACATTATGACCACTGACAGTAAGTAAATAACATTTAAATCACCTTGTGTGAATTCAGTGTCCTGCTTTGGAAACTTTTGGACCTGGCATTCATTCGGGTGGATGTTACTTCGACATGCACCACCCACCTAGACCAGACCAGACCAGACCAGACCAGACACCCCCACCCCTTCCATTCTCCGGTGAGTCACAACTGTTTTGGAAGCAGGTTTTGTTGACTGACATTTACTTGGTATCAGTCACCAGACTGGACGACAAATGGTTCAGAGCTTTAGTCATAGATGTCACATTCTGAGCGTTGGATTGTGTGTGTGTGTGTGTGTGTGTGTGTGTGTTTGTGTTTGTATTCACGGCACTTCTTCTTAAAAGCCTCTGAAGAGCTTTCAGAGGTCATTTGACTTAAAGAAGATTCAGAGAGGTCTGTGCTCGCTGCTCTTTGGTGTTTAACAGGATGAATGCTGGACTTCATCCTCTTTGTCTCGTGACTAAACCTCCGAACGCTCTGAGCCGAGCTCCGCCAGAGGCTTAGCATCGCTTCAGAGTGCAAAGTATTTGTATTCTGCTCGTGTAATTCTGAATAAATGTATTTATTTATTTATCCTTTTGAGTTTACAGCGAGGCACAGAAACAAATCCTTAACAGTGTCGGAAATCTGTGATGACGCTGATGAGGCTGTGAAGTCCGTTTTGAGGATTTCTTGTGTTATCATTTTAAATATCTGGACCCTGACAGTGTATTTAGTGTCACAGTTGGTTGGTTGGTGGCCAGAGGCTGAGACTCATCATCATCATCATCATCATCATCGACATTTATTTATCAGCTGTTCTTGGAACTCAGAAAAACTCTCCTTACACTGAGATTCTTTTTTCTGTGCACAGTCGTATAAAACTACAATGATCAGCCACAACATTATGACCAACATTAGCCACGTCATTTATTTTTCTATTTCACTCTTCTTTTCTTACATTTTCTCTCCTTTTCCCCTCTTTCTCCTTCCATTCCTCTCTTCACCTCCGGTTTTCCAGTTCAAACATGTTTCCTTCTCTTCATCTCTTCTCAACCTTATTCCTCCCTCTTCATTCACATCTTCCATCTTCTTTTCTCTACTTTCATATTTCTTTCATTTCCTTTTCCCCTTTTTATCTCTTCTTCTCCATTAGCCTTTCTCTTCCTACACCTCTTTCCTTTTTCTTTTCCTCCTATTTCTCAGACATTTTTTTCTCGTCTTTTGTCCTCGCTCTCCATTCATTCTCTTCCATTTTTTTCTTTTTCTTGTGTTCTTCCTCTTTTTTATTCCTTCCCCCTCCCATTGGTTCTTTTTTTTTTATTTCCACTTTGTCGACCCTGAACCTTGAGGTTTTCAAAGAGAGAAGAGCGGCAGGAAATATGTCGACATGTTTGCTCTCTAGTTTTTCTTCTTCTTCACATTATTTGTTGCTTTCACACATTTTCTCTCCTTTTAACTCCTCCCATTCCTCTCCTCTTTTTCCTCTCTTAACTTCCCTTCCTGTCTGCATCAACCATTTTTCCATCTCTTCATTCCCTCCTCTTCGTATCCTCCATCTACTTTCATTTCCTTTCATATCACTCCTTTCTCTGCCTTTCTTCCTCTTCTCTTTTTTCCTTTCCTCTCCTACTTGCATCCCTTACTCCTTACACCTTCATCTTTTCTTCCTATTCCTCTTCTTGCAGCAGTAACAGTAAATATCTGTGCTCCTTTTTGTTTTTTTTGCAGAAGTAGAACCAGAAACTACCATCACTGCAGAAAAAAAAAACCTCCCTTTCCTACTATTTCCACAAAATCCAAACACTATAAAAAAACTAAGATATAAAATGTTAATGTGGCTCATAAATCCAGTTCAGCTCCAAAACAGCTGGCGGTAGAAAAAACAACAACAACAACAACAACAAGGTGGCTTTAAAATAAATAAATAAATAAATATAAAAACAGCTACAGTTGCACTTTGTGTGTGTGGAGCTCTCCCGGGTTAAAAGAGAGGAGATATATGTTTTATGAGAGAGTCTGAGGGAGGAAATGTGTGTGTGTGTGCGCATAAGAAATAGAAAGCACATCATAAACACAACACCGGAGCTTCGGCTAAATAAATAAATAAATAAATAAAAACCCCGGGGGCCATATTTCTCCCCAACGACCACACACGGAGTCGTCTGGTGGATGAACGAGCTCAGACGACGACACTCGCAGGGTCACAACGCTGATGGTTACACAACAACATTTATGGTGGAGCAGCTGCCTGGATGGAGGGAAGCGACTGGCACTCTTCCTCCTCCTCCTCCTCCTCCTTCTCCTCCTTCTCCTCCTCCTCCTTCTCCTCCTCCTCCTTCTCCTCCTCCTCCTCCTCCTCCTTCTCCTTCTTCTCTCATGTCCTCCTCCTCCTCCTTCTTCTTCTCTTGTCATTATTCAGCCGTACGACTTGCTGATGCGACACATTGTCTAAATGGGGCCATTAGAGGACTGGGAGTCAGACTGTGTTGGTAGTTTTTTTTTTTATCGTGGCGGGGCCGTTAACAACGGAGCATGAAGAACGAGAGGGAAGGAGGATGGGAGGGAGAGAAAACGGGGAGGTAAAAAAAGTGATAAGGGAGAGAAGAAAAAGAAAAGATAGGGGGAAAAGAGGTAAAAGTCTGGAGGACAGGAAGAGGAAATACATGGAGGGTGAGAGACAAAGAAGAATATAGGGAATGAGAGAGGAAAATAAAGGGAGAAGAGATAAAGGGATGGAAACATGGAAGACTGGAAGGGAGGTTGAGAGGGAAGAGAAATTTAAAAAAGTGAACGAGAGAAGAAGTTTAAGGGAAGAGGAGACAAAGAATGAGGAAGTCTGATAACGAATAGAGATGTGAAGGTAAAGAGAGGATGCAGAGGGGGAGGAGAAGATGGAGGGGAGACTGGAAGAAGAGAAGGGGAAGAGAAGAGGAGGAAAGACAGATGAGGAAGTGGAGATATGAAGGAAAAGAGAAGAAAAGAAAAGAGGTGGAGGCTGAGAGACAAAGAAAAGAGTTGACAGTAGATAAAAACCTGGTTGGTGCAGAAGAGGACGTAAACCTCCTGAGACCCTGTGTCCTCATATGGGGACATCAGGTTTGTGGTAGCTTCTTGTTCTGCTTCATTTAAACCCATTGTCCTCATAAGTGGACGCCTTTATCTGCCATCTAGTGGTAGAAAAGAGTCAATGCACTAGTCGGGGGTAAAAACATGATTCATTTTTATGGGTGAAACTTGTCTATTTATTCTTATTAAGTTTGACATGACGAGCAAATTTAACAATTTCTGTCAGTAGCAACAAGCTCAAAGATAATGTTTAGTTTTTAACCCCCTGAGACCTAAGCTTTTATTTCAAAAAAACTATGTCCTCATATGTGGACACTGGGATTATTTCATTATTTATATTATAATAAAGTCACCATATGTGTGACAAAATATAAAACTGTTTATTTTAAGGCCTGAACATGGCTGAACAAAGAGAACAATGAAGTCCCAACGTGCTCATACGATTACTTGCTAATTAGCAACGTTGTAGCTTGTTGCTATCGATAAAATTTGTTAAATATAAAACTAGAGACCTATATAAGAATTAATAAATATGTTTCCACCTCATCCACTTTTGTCCTGTGATCATCTGTTGAATGAATCATGCTTTTACACTGACTAGTGTATTGACTATTTGCTTCCACTAGATGGAAGACTAAAGTGTCCACTAACGAGGACATCAGGTTTAAATGAAGCAGAATAAGCTGCAATGAAACCTGAAACTCAAAAGGCTGAGAGGAGACAACAGAGAAAAAGGAAAGTAAAGAGATGAGAAGCGATATAGCTAGGGCACCAGGAGATGAAGGAGAAGAGGAATGGAACAAGTCAGAGTGAGAAAATGTAAGAAAACAAGGATGAAAATAATGTGAAGCGAAAGAAAAACGTGACAGAAAATATGCCCCCATATTTTCTACCATTTTTCTCTCTATGAATACATGATGAAAGTTCAGGGTCACAGCTACAGATGGAAGATGGAAAAGAAAAGAGGAACCAAAAGAAAAAGAGGAAGAAGTAAAAATGTAATGAGGAGGAAGAAAGAAATAAAAATAATGATAAGAAAACTGGAAGTAGACACAGAAGGAGAAGAGGATCAGACAAGAGACAAGGGTGGGGTTGTGATTAAGCTTCTCTGAGCTACACACAAACACACACACACAGACACACAAACCCACGGCCTTCTTCTCGTCTCTGTGAGATTTGTTTGTGTCTCGTCTCGCTAGGAGCTCAGGAGTGGCTGCGTTCAAGGTCCTCTCTATAATATCCTATTTACAAGAGACAATCACACATCTACACATCTACACACACACAACTACACACACACACACACACAGCATGTCTTCCTAATGCACCGTGGCATCCTCTCACTGCTGCCTACATGAACACAGACATTCAATTAACAAACCTGAGGCACACACACACACAAAAAAAAAACACTGAACAAACAATGTTTGTGTGTCTTTGTGTAGATGTGAGTGTCTTTGTGTAGATGAGTGTGTGTGTGGAACCTATTAATTCATCCAGACGAGACAGGCCGATACATTTAGAATCATAATGAGGAGGCTGACACACATCTCTGGCCGTCACGGTCGTCTCATAGTTGACATGGACAGAGGCAGAGAGAGGGTGGACGGTAACCAACGGTAACCAGCGGTAACCTGTTAAATTAAGGCTTTAATGGAGAATCAAGGTGTTAATTTGAAAAGACACAAGTAAGGACGGTAACACAAGAACCTGATCTGATTTCTACTTGTTCAGACCGGAAACCTGAACCCTAGAAACTGCATTTAGGGGATTTGACCCAACCTGTGATGTGTTAAACTGTTCTCAGTTCATTAGGAGACGAGGCTGTTAATAGGAAACACACAAAATAAGGCACAAGGTCAAAGGTGAATAACATCTAAATTGTCCTGTGACAACCCAATGTTCTGCTGGGAAACTTTTGGACCTGGCACCCATTCATGTGGACGTTTACATGAATATGGGTTTTCGGTGAAACCACTTAAGTCTTAGATGTTTTTAAGCCGACCATCAATGACGGGATGGGCATCAATAACCGGTTCTTTTAAAGTTTCTTCTCGTCTGCGGGGACACGTGTCGAGGTGAAAAATAAATTAAACTCGTGCTGTCTAACCACGAACCCATGTCGCAGCCCAAGCCGAACAGCAGATACTCCCCACGCAGATCTGGTACCTACACCAGCTTTCTTTCGTTGTCCAGTTAAAGCCCGATTAAGGCGTATACATGCCGGAGAAAATCAATTTCCCAACGAATCACATTATCTGTGTGTCTTCATCAGAAAAGGAGAACTCCTCCCACTGAATCTCTTCGTCCCTGTGCCTGTTTTTCTGCCTCCATCTTCTACTACCACTTATCCTCACTAGGGAACCAACGCACTCGCCCACATCAACAACAACCACAACCACAACCAGAACCACAGCACGAGCAGCATTTTTTAGTATTTGAATTACTGTAACTCAGAGTGATTTGCTCTACTGACAACATTCAAAGTGTGGCTCTACACAGGGAAGTTGTGCATTTGTCTGGAAGACCTTCGTGACATCTCTTTACCAACAGCTCCCTCTCTTCCCGGAGCTCCCCGACCTGCAGCCGACAGCAGCGGTGCGTCATCATTAAAATGATCAAGTATCTGTGGGATGACTCCCACTAACAACATTGTGTTGCCAGACACCACAGGAAACCTTCACCCTACACAATATTAGGAAGGTGGCCATAATGTTATGCCTGATCGGTGTACACGTCTCATGAATGGAGAAATTAGCTACAGACTATAAAACTGTTGTGTTGTACCAGGCTGTAAACATGTTTATTTCTGCTGTGACGTTACGATATTATAACATGGAGCTTTGTGGGAGTGACTCACTGTTGGCGCCTCTAGTGGTTGTTTGTGGAACTGCTGTTTTTGGTACTACTGCGTCTGCTTAATTTGTCAGCTCTGGAGTTAGTTCAGACCAAACACAAAATAATCTTTTGAACTTTTTCACATCAAAAACCTCATTTCTTTGTATCTGTTGCAGATCCTCCATTAAACTTTTACTAATATTTGCATCAGCTTCAGTAATTACGATGCATCTCACTATTATCCAGTATTAGTATCAAGCGTCTTAGTGATATTTGCAGAGTGTCAACAGGTTGTCAGAGCGATTCACACGGAGGCAGCGGAAAAAAAAATAAAAAATGAAAGAAGAGGCAGAAGAGGGACGTCAGCCTCTGAAGACAGGACGTCTGCTAATGAGAACACGGCTCTTTGAAGATGTTAGTGTGCGAGTTGCAGCCTCTCCACGGCACAGACACTGATCGATACAGAGTCACAACAGTGTAGGTTTAGAAAAACAGACAAATTACATAAAAAAAAAAAACATCTCCTCTTATGTCTGACAAACCACAAACTCTCCTTCTCCCTCTTTGTGTGTCGGCCCCAGTCTCATGATGAATCACCCATTATATCCAAGGCATAAATCACGGGAGCGTCTTTATTATCCCCCGTTCACCGCATGAACACATGAACACATGTACACGGAAACACACACGTGTCAACCCCTCTATTATGCAGTGATGTATCACCTTTGTAACGAGGAAGCAACAAAGCAGCAGCACAACAAGTGTGATGTCTCCATTATTAAGTGATTCTTCTTAAATTATTTATTTGCTTTTAGTAACGGCAATTTAAACTGAGAGTGCTGGTGGTTATCAGAGGCCGTATTACACACCAGGGGCGTCCACATCAAGCTTTTTTTTGCTTCTGATCTGATCTTAAATGTCCTAGAGTTGGTCCCCTGTATATCCTAAAGGCTAAAGTCTTTCCTTGTCTTCTCCCAGAGTCGACTGATGCAGTTCTTTTGTAGTTTTTTTGGTGGCGAATCAAGAACAAGAAGAATTAGTGCGGCTTGTAAATGTATCTCAATCTATGTCCAGGCGGAATCAAAAATTATGCCTTTTTGTCACACAAAAATTGCCTATGGTCAGCGGCCCTACACTCCAACCTAGAAAGCTCTTCACGTAAACAAACGGGAGCTTCCAGATTCATTTCAAACTGACGCAGAGTCATAGAAGAATCCATTAGCAGTGTTTTCTGGAGCTGGAATATAACTTTTATGACTTTATGTTATTTTCGCGACTCTTTGGCTTCTAGCTCTCTGAGTTTTTGACGCACAGTGAAGATACAGACATCGTTGTAATCAGCAGCATCTCTGCTTTCATATGTGTCTATCTTGAAGTGGTGAGGTTAGTAGAAGCACTAAATGGGACGTTTGGTGTATTACATGTTTTAGATCGTCGGTAGCATATGGATCTCACCTCAGCTTAAAAACAGCTGAAACACTTTTATTTAGACAGGCTTTGAGCTGAATATCTGTTTTTTTTTTCATTGTCCATTAGGTCTTTGTTTTTTTTTTAATTTCTTTTAGTTATTTTGTAGCTTTAAGTTTTACTTCTACTTATTTCACTTTATTTCATTTTTATTTACTAAGGAGCTGTCCTTTACTCACAAGATTTTGGTTGGAACAAGAAGAAATCGTCTTTATATTTGCTGTTTTTTGGAAGCTTTGAGGCTTTATGGCCGACCTACAGTAAAGATATTAGGTTTGTCTGAAGTCTGATCCGATCATTTTAAAAATGACTGGTTCGACCCCAACACCAGTTGAGAGGTGGATAGCAATATCGTCCTTTATCTCATATCATCATGACTCAGGTTATGAAGGTGGAAAGCTTTTCCAAAGGTGAAAGATTATTATTTTCCTCCTTTTCTGTTTTATATTTGGTACTTCTTTCTTCCCTTACACTCCTTCTTTCATTTAATAACTTTTTTTTTGTCTAGGATTGCATAAGATGTTTGTGTGATGTGATGATTTTCTTGGAAAACAAACGAAAATGCTCAAACTAAATTAGGCACTAAGGAAAATAAAAACACGGATACAGATCCTGAATGCATTTCGGAAGAAATGAGACAAACATATGAATATGGATTTTCAGCCGCAGATTAAACATTATGTCGCACAAGGCTTACGGTGAAATCTCTAATCAAAAAGAAATCTAACAAATAAGACAAGAGATAAGCATCCAGAAGACAGATTATAGGGAGCTAAGAAATAAGACAAACAAGGAGAAGAGGGGGAGAAAATGGTGGGATTAGTTACAGCTGCAGATAGGTCAAAAAAAAAAAAAAGCATGTGAGGAGACGCTGGTGTAAGACTCTCTACATCACTCACAGCCAGACAGACCTCATTTACATAGACTCCTTCTAATCCTGTTATCTTTAACTTTGCCAATTAGTTTTTGTGCCACAGCGAGGTATCCGAGTCGTCTTATCTGAGGGTCACGACGAACCGTCTCGTTATCCCATGAAACTGTTTTGTAAGATTGTGACTTTGGCATCTTCAGAGTGACTCGTTGGATTGATCAGTTCCTCACGTTCTGCTTTAATCCGAGCGGAGGAGGCAGACGGGTTTAAGATTTTGTTACGAGATTATTAAACCTTGATGTTGAGAAAGAGCCGTTTGGTATCTATTGGTAATTGTAATTAATTTGCAGTGTATGCAGGAACAAGTAAGAAGCAGCACTGGACGTGTTGGAAAGTAGAAATATCGTTAATCAGCTCAAACTTCTTTTTTTTTGTTATTTGTTCTTTCCACATTAACTTTAAAACCAGAACTCCTGTGTTGTATTCTGAAAACATAACAGTGTTTCCTATCGTGTTTAATATGTGGAAAATGTTTTGCGATATAATTAAAAGAAATCACTATGTTTTCCTGCTGAACTTGGTTCATTAATCCCAAAATAAAATAACGTTCTCCAATGATAATTATTAATTCTGTTTGATCAACAATTAGAGCTGCGTTTACGAGAAAATGATTCATTCTCCCGAATAAACAAATACACAAGTCTAATATTTCTCTCTTCTCAATTCTTCGGTTCTTTTGTTCTCTTTGTCTAGTTGTAGGAGCTGAGTGGAAATCTGTCAATGTTTTGAGTTATTTTTATGCAGAAATGTTCAATTCTGAAGGAAAAAATACTTTTAAGTGTAGTTTAGTCGTATAGAGTTTTGTTCATCATGCTTTAAAATGCTGATGTCTTTAACAGCCTCATCCTTGTATTAGTTATTAGCTTGTTAAGTGGTTTTACTCAGATGCCAGTGAATGGCAGCAGTTGCAAGGCCATTGGCCATTGGTTCCAACTGAAGGCAGCAATAATAAACCCACTGTGTTCTGTTGCCAGCTAACTGTATGCTAAATGCAAACAGGGTCATGTTTACAGAGTTCCAGAGAAACATGAACGACGCTGTGAGGAGAATTCTTTGGTCTAAGTTCACACTGATACTGTAGTTTGAGCCTTTAGAGAAAAGCTGTCAAACTCATTTCAGTCCAGGGGCCAAATACATTCACCCCAAATTGGTCTCAAGGAGGTCGGACCAGTAACACAATAGCACAGTGGTTCCTGACCTTTTCCAACTCAGGGCCCACTTCCTCCGACCCCTCAATCATTCAAGGAGCTGTCCTTCAGCACCACACCTCACCCATACAAGGAGCTGTCCTTCAGCACCATATCTCCTCAACCATTCAAGGAGCTGTCCTTCAGCACCATATCTCCTCAACCATTCAAGGAGCTGTCCTTCAGCACCACACCTCAACCATTCAAGGACCAAACCGTCAGCACCACACCTCAACCATTCAAGGAGCTGTCCGTCAGCACCACACCTCAACCATTCAAGGAGCTGTCCGTCAGCACCACACCTCAACCATTCAAGGACCAAACCGTGAGCACCACACCTCAACCATTCAAGGAGCTGTCCGTCAGCACCACACCTCAACCATTCAAGGACCAAACCATCAGCACCACACCTCAACCATTCAAGGAGCTGTCCGTCAGCACCACACCTCAACCATTCAAGGACCAAACCATCAGCACCACACCTCAACCATTCAAGGAGCTGTCCGTCAGCACCACACCTCAACCATTCAAGGAGCTGTCCGTCAGCACCACACCTCAACCATTCAAGGAGCTGTCCGTCAGCACCACACCTCAACCATTCAAGGACCAAACCGTCAGCACCACACCTCAACCATTCAAGGAGCTGTCCGTCAGCACCACACCTCAACCATTCAAGGACCAAACCATCAGCACCACACCTCAACCATTCAAGGAGCTGTCCGTCAGCACCACACCTCAACCATTCAAGGAGCTGTCCGTCAGCACCACACCTCAACCATTCAAGGACCAAACCATCAGCACCACACCTCAACCATTCAAGGAGCTGTCCTTCAGCACCACACCTCAACCATTCAAGGAGCTGTCCGTCAGCACCACACCTCGACCATTCAAGGAGCTGTCCGTCAGCACCATACCTCAACCATTCAAGGAGCTGTCCGTCAGCACCACACCTCAACCATTCAAGGAGCTGTCCGTCAGCACCACACAGATATCAGACATGCCGGCAAGGGTCTGTCTGTAGCAGACTAATTCAAAAAAGGTTCATAAATAACGGTGTCCTTCAACAATTGAGAAATGCATTCTCATATATGATAATTTGACATCCAATATCAGATATAAAATCCAAATATCAAAAGAACCCCATTAAATCGATTTAAGGCTTAGAAATAAACACAAAGTCGATATAAAGATGATGTAAATTCTGCTCGGGTTGAATCACTGCACTAGCATATTAGCCTAGAAATAACTCCAAATGTTTCCCTGTCTTTTAGTGCAAAGAGGAACATTATGACCATTTAACAAACCACACTATTAAAAAACATGTAATGAACAACCAGACGCCAAAGTAAACTGAATGTTGTTCGTGAACATCTTGGAGCTCATTCATGTGTTTGGTGTCTTTTGAAAGACAAGACTCTGAAGTTTCTATCACAAAAGTCAGAACCACTCTAAGTGGGTTTTGTTCTGGAGGAATCAAAGTTGGAACACAGTTAAAAAATAACAAGTTGTTGTTGGATTCGTCTGAATCCTGGTGGCCTACGTTTGGCCCACAGGCCACATGTTTGACACTTGTGATATAGATATTGCTAATATCTCTGCTGGTTGTTAGCTTGCTAAACGGTGGTTCCTTGATGCCAACATTTGCCAAAGTCCTACACAACTTCTATCACCTTCTGCCGTCCTAATCACGAGCTGCGGAATAAAACCTCTCCACCTTTGCATCATCTCTGTCTGGTTTCTCAGCTCTTCAGTTTGATTCTGTCCCACATGGAGCCTCATCGTGTTGGAAACCACCAAAACGTAAAGCTGAGGAAGCCTTTCTTACAGAGGTACTAGCAACCTAGCAAAGCCACACTCAGGTCCAATTAAAACATGAGACAGTGAACACTCCACTGAGATTCAATTATGCATTAAATCGATACACAGAAAAATATCAGTAAACTGTTCACCCTCTAAACCAATCTTTACGTATTATTACTAACAGGTGATACAACTTTGAATACTTTCACATTTTTGTGATATTAACCTCCTGAGACCCTGTGTCCTCATATGGGGACATTAAGTTTAAAGTTAGTGGCAGATTATTCTGCTTCATTTAGACCTGTCGTCCTCATAAGTGGACGATTTTTGTCTGAAACCTAGTGGTTGTGAAGGTTTATTCATTCATTCTGCAGCCAGTTACGGGACAAAAGTGGACAAGGTACGAAACTCCATCGTCATTTACGGTTGAAACCTGTTTATTTATGCTTTTTCTAGTTTGATATGACGTGCAAATTTAACTAATTCTATAAGTAATGAGCGTCAACATCACTAATGAGTAAGTACACGTTTGAGGACATTGGGACTTCACTGAAATAATCCGTGTCCATATATGAGGACCAGAAACTACTTCTCGTTCAAAGATGATGCTGTTATATTTAGGTTCTGCTAATCCTAAATATCTTGGAGAAATTAAAAATGCATTGCAGACATAACTTTGGGTCTCTGGGGGTTTGAGTGGTGCAGCCAGTAGTTTCTGAGTCTTGCATATTTTACATCTGTGTTTACATCATCTTAGTGTCTCGTTCCTTTAAATCTGAAACTGAAAACATTGGTGCAAACGACTTGTGAATGTGAAACGTGACGTTAGAGGTCAAAGAATAAATCCACGAGGACCTCAAAGCGACTCCATCTTTTCCTTTTTTCCCCCTTTCATACATCCTTACATCCTCCTCTTTTCTCCTGATGTCTCCTCCTCCTCCTCCTCCTCCACCCCCCCTCCTCCCCCCTCCATCCTCTCCACCGTGCTCCTGTGTGAAGTGCTCGCTGTTTGTTTGAAGTCAGGTCTTATTGAGCTCAGGTCTGGAGAGAGCGGTGCTACGTCAATACTACGCACAAACACACACACAAACACACACAGCGACACAAACGAGGACACACACACACACACACACACCCACACCCACACACACACACACACACACAACGCTGCTCAGTCATCAATTAAGGCTGGGTATAGATCTCCCCCTGCAGCGGCTCTGCTTGTTTGGTTTCTACATTGTTTTCTGTTCCAGCTCATACATCTCTGTCTGTGACCACAACACACACACACACACACACACACACACACACACATACACACACGCGCACACCACACAACCACACAACCACCTAAGTACTGACATATACTAGTACTCGGTTAACTTTACATTTTTTTTTTTTAGAAAATCTGGAACTTTATTGTGGCTGCAGGAAAAATCCAGCGTTCTAATTTATTTTTTTAAAACTCCCCAAACTTCCCGTGTGTGCATTAATAATAATAACACAACAGATTTATTCGCACACCATCATTATTTTTGATAGATTCCACCTGCGCACAGAATATAATTAATATTCACTGTTAATCTCAAACCAGAGCTGGTCACATTTGGTTTCGTTATTGGATTCATTTGTTCAATATTTTTCACATTTTCTCGTCCAATAGAATCCATTCGTCACTAATTAAAAAAAATAATGAAACTATTTCAATTATTTTTCACTTCAAATTATTATACAGGGGGAAAACACAGTCTCCGTCATAAGGACACTTTATGACACTCGGTGAGCGGAACTGAACTGAAGAAACGTGGAAGTGGTTTCACAAGATTTCCGACTTTCCTGCAGTGTTTTCGGGCTGTGAATGCAACACTCTGCTGACAGGAGACGAGATACCGAGTCTGAATCACAAACAGCTCAAACACCGGCCGTCAGGAAGCTGAACTCTCTCCGGACTCTGACACCTCTGACTACATGCACATGGATATATATCATATGTTGCATGTTTACAATCCTATCTCACACTTTTATTTTGCTTTTATTTTATTTCTAACTCTTTTATTATTTTATTATTACTTGTGGTTCTCAATAGTTTCTTTTTTCTGCATCTAAGCTCCTGTCATCAAACTCTAGACTCTAAACTCCAGACCTACGTGTTGAATTGGGTGCGTTGTGTCAGGGCACTAACAGATTTTTATCTCGTTTGAAATGCACTTCATAATGTGCCACGTTCAGATTTGACTGGAAACAAATGTTAACGCTACAACTGTGCACTTTAAGATAAGCCTGGGTGAGACATAAAGTTCATATTTACAGAATTTCATTGTATTTTTTTTCCATTCTTCTTATTTAAAATATTTTTCAGGTTCAGTTCCAGCTCTGTTGTTGGGGTTTTATACAAGTTTTGATTTACCTTTGTCTTTGTTACATATATTTAAAAGATGAAATAAAAGTTTAATTTATCCCGCTGGGGATAAAAAGTGCACATTTTTCATCACATGGATGTGGAGAGGAACTCGTTTATTAAAGGTTATTGTTGTTGGTGCTAGAAGAAGAATAAAAAACAAATAAATAAAAAGCCTAATGTGTGTTATTCTGTTATTACTGGTGTCACTTAAATCAAACGCTTCGCTCCTGGAGAGTTTAGTTCTTGAGAATTACGCGTCGAAGCAGCTCCACCGCTAAGCGTCCTCTAAAGAGCATGTACACACATACTCATAACGTAATCTCGTTAGCGCTGACACAAAACTCCCCATCTCCAATTAAATCTAGCGGCGCTGCAGTGAATCATGGGAGCACATTTCCATCTCTGTGTCTAATCGTAGAATGAGATCACTGTGTTTTCTGTTAACAGCAGCAGAAAAGGGAAGAAGAAAAAAGGTCATATCCTCTTTTAAAAGCAGAGAAATGGCTTCGGCACTGACCTGGAGTTAATCACACGAACCCAGTCATATGGAGCATGTTAACACTACGGTGGCCTAACAGGGTCTAATCCAGTTTAGTTTCAAACAGCATTGAACTTGTTTTTACACATTGTTCACTAAAGCATCTCTCACCCCCCAGTTAGACAGAAAAGTCAACTGTTTATTCTCTAATACTTCACTTGTTCTGACATAAGTTTATATTATTATTATTGTGTTTAATATTCTTGGACATTAACAGCACAGAGTGCTGCTGATTGTCGTTACGTCTTATATCCAAAGTGTTATTACGTTAATTTAAAGATTAACTAATATAAAACTCATCATCTTATTCCATGTTCCGTATAAACAGAAATAGTTTTTAATAGTTGGGAAAGTATCATAATTACAGATCGACCGATATCGTTTTTTTAGGGCCGATACCAATTTTCTTTACATAAGCATTGACTGATGTTTGATACGTGCTGCCGATATTTCTGTGCTGATATTTGAAGCGGCCCGATATATCCGTCGGCCTCTAATCATTATTCGGGGCTTTTAATCAAACGTCTCATAGAACTGTGTAGTAAACAGTATTGCATAGTGTAAATATTTGCAGAGGCAGGAATCATATCTGTAGGTGTAAATGTGCATTTTTTTGTGTTTGGACACAGAAACACACTCGCATCCATCTTCATTCAGTCCAGAATAACAGTAAACGCCTTCACACGCACACAGACACAAACACACATTTATCTTCATTCCCCCTTAATTTTACAGAAAATAAAAGCCACGCCGCCCCTTCAGCTCTCCATCACCGTCCGGCTCATGTGTGCACGTACGAGCTCCAGGTTGTGTCTGC
Source organism: Mugil cephalus (assembly GCF_022458985.1). NCBI lineage: Eukaryota > Metazoa > Chordata > Actinopteri > Mugiliformes > Mugilidae > Mugil > Mugil cephalus. The sequence goes on from NC_061790.1 coordinate 3,058,630, forward strand.
TCTGAAGCTCAGCCCCTGACCTCTGACCTCTGACCTCTGACCTCTGACCTCTCCATGTGTAGGCGGCAGAGCCGGAGATGAGGCCGAGTGTCCTCACAGGGATCAAGAGACGATCGCACTGAATATTCATGGCACAGCAAGGAGAAGGGATATGAAAACATCCACCATGAAGCATGTGGAGAAAGACGAGAAGCAGAAGAAAAGAAGGTTTGTAGGTGTTAACATCAAAAACTCTGCCTTGAATGTGAAGCGTTTTTCTTTCAGCCCCGCGAGGCCTCGTCTCCAGACGGGAACGAAAAACAACCAAGGCCGCGCTCATGAATGTGTGAGTGCGTGTTTCTGCTGCATATGGATGAGGTGACAGATGGGAAGTAATTTAAACGTTACCTTGTACAGATGCACATTTTACCCTTCACACACGCACACACACGCCCACGCGCACACGCACACACACACACACACGCACACGTAAGAAGAAAATGTATGCAAAAAATTTAACAGCGTTGAAAACACCACAAACCACCGGGCTTCACTGAGTTAGCAGTTCACTCATTTCTTACCGGATTAGGACTAACACGGTGCTGAGGTTTTATTAGCAGGTGTGAACACAGACCGATCAGCCATAACATTATGACCTTTAGGACATTTATTAATGACCATTTAAACCATCTTGTGTTCAGTGTTCTGCTGAGAGACTTTTAGACCTGGCATTCATTCATGTGGATGTTACTTCAACATGTAGCTCCCACCCAGACCAGACCAGACCAGACCAGACGACTTCTCCCCACCCCATAGCAATGACGCAAGAATACAAAATACACAACAAAAACTCAACAAAAACTTGAAGAACAGCACAAGGTGTTGACCTGGCCTCCAAATTCACTGGATCCCAAACTGATCAAGTATCTGTGGGATGCATCTACTCAGTCCAGATGCCCTGATGTGTTCTTTGTGACAGTTCATCCTCCAAAGTCTGTGGCCAAGCCCAAGTTTCACGTAACAAAATAACCTCCACGATGCTCAGATGACATGTTTGAAGGTTTGAACGTGTTTGGAGAGACTCCAGATCAACTCTGATCCTGTATCTGCAGACATGAACCAATCAACCGTGTTCTCTTCCACACCGTTCAATGATTTGAACATTACCGGTCTAATCTAATCACTTTCTACTCAACACCAGAATCAAAATACCAGATCAAAAGAGATGTTTCAATCAGAATGAGAGAACTGGTGTAAACCTTAGAATAACCATGTAAACTACTGATCTGATGGTTTCTCTCTTCTTCTGAGCTTGTTTGTTCCATGAAGGAACATGACAGAAACATGGATGTAGAAAAACAATCAGCCGTAGAAACGAGATGAACCAAGCTGGACTCCACATGGACCGCAACGTTGGAGACGTGGAGACGTCTCGATTGTCTTCTTCTACTGAATCTGAGTCTGCACACAGCTGCTTTTAATATACTGTAAATACACGTATATACTTATATGGCCCCTTTCACACACAAAAAAGTATTTAGATCCCGGGATTTCATTGACTCGGCTTCAGTGTGAACAGGAATGACAGTGACGTCCCTGTTCTCAGTTTTGTCACTGGACGCCCTGTCAGACTGTGTCACTGTAGAAGCTCCAGGGGTGTGAGCAGCTCAAAAACAGAGCAAAGTTTTGGTCCCATAAGAACCGATCTCTCAAGGCCAGAGATTTGTTGTCCATTTTTTTTCAATAAAACAAATCAAATGTGTTGTTACACGGTCGTTAATGGAAGCTCACAGGTGAATTAGCTCTACGTCGTGTTGGGGAATTCACGTGCGACTGTGTTTATATACAGCTTGTGTAGTGATAACCCACACGTTAATGATCATAGCAGCACGAAGACGAGATTCGGCTGCAGATATCGGCCTCTGTGCAGGACACGGGGATTTATTTAATTATCAGCAGCCATTTAAAAGAGCCCGGGGTTTGACCAGTCCATTCAGCAGGTCATCAACAACCTGAAAGTGTTTTTAAAAATAAATGATCAGCAGAAGCCGCACGGATGGGACGCACCATGCTGTCCATTGTTTACCTTGCAATGACGTTTGAGATGGAGGGAAAAAACTCCCTCTGTAGGAATCGATCAATCTATGAAACGTTTCTTCGTCTTCTAATATATTGAGTCAAATACTTCTCAGCTGCAGAACCACTTGTAAATGTCATAAAAGTTCTCTAAGCACGGGTCGGGTTGAAGGGAAATCGACCAGTATTTCCATTTTTCTAACCGTGGTCCCACTGGAGATCCGTCTGGAGAACCAGGATGTTTTCTTCCTGCTCCGCAAAATAACGCGAATTCAGGCGGTGCCACAGATACCGCCGCCATCTTCCACTCTCTGTTCCATATACATACACACACACACACACGTAGATGCATAGATACATCGTACGTCCCAGTGGACAAGCAGCCTGGGAAACTGTTCATCAAATCCACAGCTGCTTTAAAATTCCCCCCTTGTCCCACTGAAATCCCACCGTCGCTGGTGAATATAAAACGCTGTAGATATATATGTGTGTGTGTGTGTGTGTGTGTGTTACGGTGTAGTGGTGGTTGTGGTGGTGTGGGATGTTTAGCAAACACTGCAGAGCAAGCAGCCTGGAAGCACAGCAATAATTCAACCTCTGTAAAAAAATGAATAAAAACAAACTTAAGAGTGTGCTTGTTCTCTCTCATCTTCCTTCTCTTTCACCTTTTTTTTTTTTTATATCAAACCTCCTTCAAAGCAACAATATTTCTTTCTGGGCATATCAACCGAATGAAATATGGACGACACGTATCAACAGAACGTACGGCTACCGAATAACAAAAGGGAGAAGTAATAAAAACTAATAATAAAGATCGAAAAAGAGAGTAAAATAGGAGCAGAGTCGTTATTAAAGGTCTTCACAGCAGCTGTTTGCTGCAGGTGTGAGCTCTCAATCCAAATCCTCCGAGCTGCAGGGTCAGTAAAGCTACAGTATGAGTGTGAGTCTTTGTTGCAGAAGAAGAATGAAAGATTAGAGTGTGTTCAGAGGGGAGCTGAGGAAGAGGAGGAGGAGGAGGAGGATAGAGGAGCGCTCGTTTAAATCCTCCTGGTGATATCGCTTCCTCCGCTCTCTCTCGTGGCAAAGAGATTAACGGCTAATGGAGAGGATGCATCCGCTATTGGCCACGGCTGCAACCACGTATACGGCCACAGCGACGGGCTGGAGGCTGGAGGCTGGAGGCTGACTCTGTGCACGTTTCACCTCAGCTCCACAGCAGGAGTATGGATATTAGCTGGCGCTGACACGGAGGCGGCGCCAGGAGAAGCTGGCTGTAACTGGCACTGAGTGGACAAATGACTGGCGACGGTGGAAACAGCTTGTTCTCTGTCTGATTTAAACCAGCTCATTTGCTCCCTGTCGACTCACTCTTGTTGTTCTTGTAAGTGTTTGAGTATTGGCTCTATTTTCCACTCTTTCCACTCTCCCTCTCTCTCTATATATATATATATATATATATCTACACACACCGGTCAAGAGTTTTAAAACACTCCAATGTTTCTTTCTTTTTTATTTAAATGCAGCGGTTTAATGTCTCGTTCTACTCTGAAATTAAAGCATCAACCAAATAAACAACTGAAGTTAAAATAATAATAATAATAATTATGGAATCAATTAACTGATTTAACGTGAACACACTTGTCATATTCTTTCTTTCTAAAATGGAAATCAAATATGTTCTAAAACTTTAGACCATTAGGGTACATATTTATGTACTTCCTCCTCATATTTTCTTCTTTGTCACCTCTCCTCTTTCCGCCATCATCTTCTCCGTTCTCTCTTAGAGATGATGACGATAGTAACCAAACCAAAAAGCAGCTCAGAGTTGAGTTTTTAATTAGCTTAGCCTCCTTAGCTCTACTGCTGCGACGTCACGTCAGTTTTTCACCTGCATGGATGGAAGTGAACCTTCAAAATGTATCTTGTCTTGACTTCACCTGTAAAGATGCAAACTGGGCTTCAACCTGCGACAAGGAGGAAACACCTGGAATCAGATCCAACATCTGACCACACAGATTAAAAGACCAGAAATGTAGCATCTCTGATGCCTGACAGACCCCGCGCTGTTTCTATAATGAGAATTACTATAGTTTTCTGTGAATTTCCTCATTTTTTTCGTCCTCATCTTGCATCACGTTCTCCTTTTGTGCCGCCTCTCATATCTTTATTCTGCTCGTTGTGACACCGCTCTCGTTCGCTCCTTTGTTCTCCTCCTTGTCCGCTCTCCGTTGTTGACTTTCCTTCTCAGTCCACACCTTCCCACTCCCTCCCTCTCTCTCTCCGTTATCTTTTTAGCCCACTCTCTTCATCCTCGTTCTGCCCTCCACCCTCTATAAACTAGATTGATTGCTCAATCCTTACGAGAATCAAGGTGAGAATTACAATTTTCGCACCAGCACTCACACAAACGTCAGTAGACGACTACTGCCCCGGTCTCACACACACACACACACACACACACACACACACACACACACACACACACACACACACACACACACACACACACACACACACACACCCCACACACACACACACACACACACACACACACACACCCACACACACACACACTAGCCTCACCTCTGTCAGACTATTTCGACTTCCACCAGAATAACCATCTTATTGGCACAAATCAAATTCAACACTTGGCAGCGACTGAGATTGTCTGTAATTGGGGAATATATCAAAGTTCTGGCTTCTACGTCAAAGAACCACAGATCAAACTCAAACACTGCACCAAAAAAAAAAAAAAACACAAAAAAAAACAATAACACACAGCTGTCAAGTAACTCACTTATTCAACAACAATCTGCAACCTCTCGTCGAACCCACTCATCCTCTTCAGGTCAGAACTGGACCAGTTCCTTGCAACTCCGACATCTTTTCTACTCGACTTCGTGTAAAGTCGAGATCGAGTGAAACTATTCCTAGTTGACGAGTCGCTGCCCAGCTTTTTAGTTGTGTAATTACAGAACAACAGAGACCAGTTGCAGGCCTGTAAACTATAAACTCGTGGGTATAGAAGTGTGCTGGATTAAAGAACGTGCAGACGCTGGGAGACATTCTTTAAAAATGTCATTGAGGAGTTGGGTTCAGACTCAATCTTTCATCTGATAAGGTCCAGACCAAACCAACAACTCTCACTCCAAAACAAAATAAAGCTAAATCAACTTTTCATACAACCCCCCACCTCCTCCAACACAGACACACACCGACACATGCACAGACAGACACACAACTTAACAATTCATTATGTAGAACAAATAAAAACAACATTCATTAGAACAGGAGCAGGAACTGAGGCTGGATAAAAATTACACCCTGAAACCCCTAAAAATATTATACATGGACCTAAGAGCATAAAATGAAATGAATAGAGAAATAAATATCACACTTGAGGTCATGAAAATCTATGAAAATGTTCACTACTGAGACAGTAAGAGATAAAAAAAAAAGTAGTAAATAAATAGATAGTTAGGATTCAATTAAAAGCCAAACTAAAAATATCAGCCCTCAGATCCTCAGGCTGATGGTAAAAAGCTGCCTCGCCGTGGGTTTGTGTTCTAACTCTGGGTATAATTAATAAAAGGCCTCCACCAGAAGACCTGAGGGCTCTACAGGGTTCACACGATGAAAGCAAATCTGATAAACAGCTCGGACTAAGACCATGAAGAGCTTTATAAACCGATGAAAGGATCTTAAAATCAATTCTGAAGTGAACCATAACATGCAAAAAAGGACCAGGGCTTTCAACAAGTCAAGCTCAACTCTCCACCATTCCCTTAGAACTGAAGAAGCTACTCAGATGAAACTTCTTCTGAAAAATATCAACCCCTGACTCCTTTCTGTCAGAAGGGGCCCGTTGTGGTGGTTGGGTGATCTGGTGGGGACGACTAGCGGGCGCTTTCCTTTAGAGGTTTCCCAGGAAAAAGGACACTAGCTGGAGGAACCACTGTATATATATTAAAACTAACCTGGAAACACCTACCGACGCCACGGGAACAGATGGACAGTTACCAACGGAGTCGAACGTGGACGGATCTTCTCTAAACACTCTACTTTCTTATCTAAATTATTTTCTCTTAATACTTGTGCAGTTTCATGGCCCGTTTGCTCTGGTTTACATTAATTATCAAACTCTTTTGTATTATTGTTGTATTACATTAGTATTATTTCTGAAGGATATAGAAGTGAACTTGATTAAAGAACTGGAGCTTATTCTTAAAAACTTAATCTTTAATGTGCCAGGTGCCGGGGCAAACAAACCAAAAAACTATATCAAACCAAAACATGCAAAAAGGAAGAGGTGTTTCAACAAGTCAAGCAGAGTTTCCTATTTAGACCTCACTCCCCACCAACTAACTGGATGAAACACAAGTCCAGGTGTCTTTTTTGGAAATGCAAAAACGATGTCTCCTCTTTGTCCAATAACATGAATATTTATATTAAATGAATTACTGACCCTTGTCTTTGTTGACCCTTGAAGGTCTGTATATGGTGACATAGGATTTCACAGAGCAGTGACCTCGGGGGAAACGCTGCTCTCACACTATCTAGGAAGCTCTGAAGAGCTGGTCTACAGCTCATATACTGGGATGTTTGGATAAATAAAATAGAAGAGCAGCTCCGTGTTTGCCGTTTTGACTTCACTGTTTGCCTCTTTCAGTCACTTCACTTTCTCTTTTACTGCTCTACACAGCAGCTAAAAAGCCACCAAAGGATCTGGGAACTATTACCACCTCAGCTCTGACGACAGTCTGACAAAAGATTTGTTGCAAAAAGAATCATAAATTGATTCCTTCGATTTAAACTTAAACTATTATTCCTCCTTCTTGTGGCTCACCTTTAACCATTAATAATAAAAGTATTGTGTTCAGCCCAACTCAACAACTTATTTTTTAACTGTTCCAACTTTGATTCCTCCAGAACTAAACCACTTAGAGTGATTCTGACTTTTATGATAGAAACGTCAGAGTCTTGTCTTTTAAAAGAGACCAAGACCATGAATGAGCTCTAACATGTTCATGAACAGCATTCAGTTACTTTGGCTACGTCCTAAATAGATGGTATTTTTTCTGCAAAAATGTTGGAATGATGAGAAGTTGGGCTATAAACAAACATTAGATTAAATCGAAACTGTCCTTAAAGAAGTTTAAAGAACGTCAATAAAACATTTTTTTTTAAAAAAGTCAAAAAAGATCAAGATTTACAGCTAGAAAAGATTTCCAAATGTGAAACAGGTTTTATTTTTGTCATGAAAAATAAAAAATATAAAATTAATTAAATGTCAGGAAAGTTGCAGATTGACATTTTTACTAATAAATTCAGATTTATGCTTTTTCTAAACTAAGAAACTAAAAATTCCCATCAGAATTTAAAACAAGAAAATGAGCTCTGCAGCTTCACAGTCGACTGAAAATGTATTTTTGAACTCTGAAGACGTTACTTATGTCTCGTTTTTATTTAAAGGAGTAAATAAAACATTCAGATACTATATTAAAATACGACTGTGTGTCAGCTTTGATTCCTCCAGAACTAAACCACTTGGAGTGATTCTGACTTTTGTGATAGAAACTTCAGAGTCTTGTCTTTAAAAAGAGACCAAGACCATGAATAGCTCCAACATGTTCAGTTTACTTTGGGTAAATAGGCTTTTTTTTAAAAAAAATAGGCTGGAATGCTGACAGGTTAATAAAAAGCCTAATTAAGGGAACCTGTCTTTTAAAACGTCTGGTTACTGCTGAAGCCTGACACTGAGCCGGCTGCTAACACCTACAGAAAGAAATGTCTCTCCCTTTCAGACGCTCAACATGTACCGCAGCATTTTCCGTCGGCATGTGTTTCATAGCGTGACCGAGTCCTCGGTGTAGGTGACAGTTAATTTCCAGTGCACACTCAGATACGACATGTGCAGCACAAACTAGCGCACAAACTGACACTCACATGACACTCGTATCGGTGTCAAATAAATGAAACCTGCATGGATGGAATTGTTTGGGCCCGGGCTGCAGAGTTATGATTTATTGACACTGAGCCTGGATGACGCCACGACTAAAACTAGAGCTATGAGCGGCTTCATGCTTTAAATAGACAAACCGTCAACTGGATAATTCTGCAGTCAAAGATGCTTGATTATGCCGCATACACAACTTAAAAAAAAAAAATAAAAAAAATAAAAAATCCTGTTTGTGCTGATTCTTGATGTTTTCTTCCGTCTTGTCTGAATCATTTATAAAAAAAAATAAATAAAAAAAGGGGGGGAATGAGGAGGGGGTAAAAAAAAATGCTAAACACCGTTTTCTTGGGCTCCTGTGAGATACATGCTTCTTCTTAATGCAGGAACGGCACGGTGATTGCAAATTGTGCGATATCAGAGGAGCTGCTCATTTAGCCGAGAGCTGCCGAGGAGCAAAAACAAGAAATCACGGGAGTCGCTTATCTGTCATTTCCCTCCAACGAGCTCTTCAACGTTTCAGTCCAGCTGCTGACCTGGGACTGGGCGATACCTTCATTTGAGCCTTTAAACGATACATAACAAACGCCTCAATCACACAGTCAAGACTATGTCTTCATCTGTTCTCACCCAAACCACAACACAAAGCTCAACCACTCGTCCGTGCTGACGCAGGCTGTCACAGACCCCGTTCAGACCTTCAATTGAGATGCGATCTGAGCACAAGTAGCTCGGGGTAAAAGACGTAAGAGAAGCGCGTTTACATGCACAGCTAAATGGAACTATGCTCAAAAATGGACTTTCACAATGTGGCTCTTGTCTGAGTTTACGTGCAACAGAGAACTGACAAGGACATGTCCTCCTCCTCCACACTAGGTGGCGATATGTGTCTTTTCAGCAAGTTAACACGCCTCCTTTCCAGTTGAACTATAACATCACATAATAAACGGGAGTCGTTCATGTTTCAGGCTGACATTTCAAACAACAACCAGATGGATAATAGTTCAGCTTTTTTAATCCCGTACGTAATGTGTGCGCTACTTCTGGCCCCAGTAAGATGGCGCTATCCCTCCTGTGTAGCTCGATAAAGTTTTTTATTTGTCATTTTAATTTACCCCAAAACACCAAAAATACGATGACAGCAAATTATTCATAAAAAAACTAAAGTTATATAATGAGTTCAGTCCATTCATTTGTATAGGAAGAAACAAAACCGATGAGTTGCTCTGCTTCAATAACAACCCATAACCGCTAAAACTGCTAACCTAAAAAACATGACGTCACCATCCAAAACGACGTCATCTAGAAGTGCTGGATACTCACCTGAGCAGATCTGATACCTACACCCGCTCTCTTCTTCTTCTTCTTCTTCTTCTTCTTCTTCTTCTTCTTCTTCTTCTTAGATATTAGTCGGAGTAACACGTTTACGTACGCTTAAGTTGTCCAGTTAAAGTCGGATTAAGACAATAATTAGTTGTTGTTTTTCACGTGCATGTAAACGTACTGAGTGAGATGTCATTTGAGAAATCTCACTCCACATTTGGCGGTGCAGACACATTAAAGACTCAACAGGACTGATACTGCATCAGTAGAGTTTTACTTCATTCATTAATTCCAAAAAAAAAAAAAAACATCTCCAAAAACTGATAAAGCTGCGTGAGTGATGAGTTATTTATTATTTATGAGTCTTTTAAAATATTCTGTCCTCGTAGCTGTTAGCTCACTAAATAATAAATAAATCTAAACTAGAATTTACAAATGAAAGTAATTAATATGAGCACACGAGTGTGATTCCGTCTTAATTATTGATGTTTAAGGAGCCGTGTGTGGGTGTGACTATTTCCTCAACTACCAGTGTTTTTATTTGCCCCAGAGCTTAACGGTGCGTATAGAAACTTCCAGGGTGGGAGTAATAATCTGAGTTTAGTGCAGGTCTGAATAACTAACGTCAGGGCAGAGATCAATGAATAATAAGTTAACATGTAGAGCCAAAGTCATGATGCACACATGAGTAAACTGAGTCGTTCTGGAGCAGAAACAGCAACTGTTATAAATCTACTGCCCCCCAGATTATATCTGTTTTTATTTGCACACCGAGCACGAAACTGTCCAGGACGGATGTTAACGCGAGGTCTGAACAGGGCCGTGGGTTCCTTTGAGTCTCAGTTTATCAGTGCATAATAAATGTTGAGTAATAGCAGCTGAAGACAAATATATAAAACCATATAAAGTTAAGCAAAGTTGGCAAAAAGCCAATGCAAACTAAAGCTGGCAGCTCATGCAGACAGAACAAACAACTAAAATACAAATTGTGAATCATGCATTACACTGACTAAGACAAGATTTTACTTTGTGGTCGTATTGCTCAGCCCTGCTTTGACTCCTCATCTCCAGATTGTCTTGTGCTTCTACATTATGCTGAATTTAAGATTAAAAAGCCTGAACACGGAGCAGGGCTGTAAATCTATGCCAGATGTCTAATGAACTGTACAACATCTGTTGGATTTGTGTCTTCGTCCCGTCTCTGTTGAACAAGCAAATCAATTTTGAGGCACAGCGGGTGTTTAAAAAAAAGTAGACAACAACAAAAATGTCAATACTTGAGACAAATAAGTTTCTGGGAGTTTCTGGGAGACCAGACATGCTCAACTAAATGATTATTCATTCATGTAAGCGGTAAAGCATCGCAGCGGCTTGGTGCTCCAAGGCTTTTTAACCTCTTGTTGAGGGTCACTGAGTTTGTTTATCGTAGAGTTAACAACAGAAATAGGATCATTAACTTTTAGACCTTCATGTGAGTGGACCATGAGTGAGGGTTAAAGTGTGTGTGGAGGTGATCTTAAGATCACGCTATGAGTGGCTGATAGTCTGTTAAGAAGTGAAGAAGCCTTTTGGATGAGAGCTGGACTGTCTTCTCCTTGGTATAATTACTTAGATATGCTCATAGTGCTTTTTATTACAGTGTATAAAAGATCCTGTATGAATTACAGACGTCCTCATCAAGTTTCTTTGTCCTCACACCCGATACCAATCTTTTAATACTGAGTATCTGATCTAGGGCTGCACAATTAATCTCTGCTGCATATCTAGTCAACCAGGAGTCAGCCAACCACCAGGGGGCGGCCGCATGCTTCAGGCTTCATTAAGTGACCTAAATAACAAGCGAGTGCACGTTGGAGCAGCAGCCTCAAGTTATCTGGTGTACTTTACTGACGAGAGCGAGTCATCGTGGACTCATTATGGATTTAGAGCGACTGACGTCAAACAAGAACAAGTTATATGCAAAGAGATCTGTCTGTTCGATCATCTAATAAAACATCGCACTCTAAAGTACGAGGAATACACGAAGGCCAACGCTAACGCTGCTTCACTAAATCCACGTCCAATTTTATTTTTCATTATTAAGCACTTATTCTAATTTAAAGTTTGTTTGTTTAAAAGTAGTTTACCCATACATGATTAATAACGTGATTATCATTTTGGCCATAATTGTGCAGCCTTAATCTGATCTTAAATGTCCTAGGTTAGGCTTGGTCTCCTGTAGCTTCATAAAGTCTGTCCTTGTCTTCTTCTAGCATGGAGTGGGGAGTTTGTAACTTATGTTCTGGTCGTCCAACGCTGCCATAAACTCCCTAACCCTCTCTGGAAGATTTGTCTCTAAGAAACTCATCTCTTTGGGTGAAGTGTTGCATTGCGAACCACCCAAACATCCATACCGCCTGCATTCAGTAAGGTACCACACAGCAGACATGATTTTGGCTCTTCTTCTACGATTTTTGGCAGCTTTGAGGCTACAAGGACACAGTTTTGTTTTATGGCAGACCTAAAATAAATAACTACCGAAGCCCAATACCGAGATATCCCTAACTAATATAAAGATGAACCCACTTTCATATGGTTCAAAGAGTCTCTGTCTCCACCTCAAACACAGCAAGTGAGCGTTAGTGGAGCTGACTTGTTACTCCTTATTATTATAGAGAAATTTAAGCGTTGATATAACTTAAATTAACAGTATAATTGTCGTAAATGGAGAAATCAAGTCTAGAGACAATATATTTGTGTACCGGGTTGTGAACATTTGTTTCTGCTGTAAAGTTGGACAAAGTTGGACATTGACATAACATGAGGATAGACTCACGTTTGGAGCCTGCCTCAAGTGGACATTTGAGAAACTGCAGTTGTATCCTATGATTGTTCTGTATTTTTAACTCATCCTCACTTCCATTTTTTTCTCTAATAGATTCTCTTCTCATTCTGAGTTCTGTCTCAGTTTCGCTCTTTCTCCTCCATTCCTCAAAGAAACAAGATCGATGCTCCAATCACTGTGCTCGCCTTGTGTATCACAACGCCCAATCGCTCCACAATGGCACACGCACACAATGACTCACACAAAGCTAAATTACACAATTACACGCACAAACTGCATGCACAACTGCATCTGAAATCATTCATTTCAGCCGTCATATGAAATGCAGTTATTGTTCCCTTTCTCCTTCCCCTCTCCCTATCAGGAGGTATTCACATGGACAAGAGGAGAGGGAAATGAGTTTTCAGAGCGCCTATAACCAGCTCCCAGGGAGGGAATAATAATAATAATGTTTTATACGAGGCTCTCGGTGCAGCGGGGTGGGGGCTCGCAGGTTGGCTAACTAGCCCGGCCTCTGGCACCGGGGGCCTCGTTTGTGAAACACTCACCACGAGTGAAACGAACCTGAACCAGCGGCTGATAAGACGTCACCAGACGTGTTCCTTTCCACAAGAAGGTCACATTGGTTTGGTAAAATAAAGTAATAATGAACCAGATTTAATCACGTTACATAATTAAATTGTTTTTATGGCTAATCGGTGATTGTCAGCAGAAATAAAAATGCACCAGTTCAGCTCTTTAAAAAAAATATACTACATTAAATTCACTTTAAATTGACTTATAATCATTATATAATGTAATCATTTTTCCAGTGCCATTGCTGGTTTTCAGGATCATGAGCCAGTTTTATTGCAAACTCAACATTTCCTGCAGCTATTTTGCAGTAAAATCCTCTCAGCAATTTGGTGCCAACGAGTCCCCTGGTAGAATTTGCAATGTGTTGCTGTTTCATACTAGGGATGTCCCGGTCGGCATTGGGGCAGATCCAGGTTTTTTTTTTTTTTTTTTTTTAAATGACTGAATTGGTATCGGGCGTCAACCAAGCCAGGAGTCAAATTTGCCAAAAATCGATGAAAAAGAAGAAAAATATCTGTTGACTAAACATGTCTGCTGTGTGGAATTAGTAGGAAAATGAAGTCAGAAACACAGAAATTTGTAGGATGAGTAGAATTTGTGAATGTTTGGTGAGGGGGTAGAACGTGATTCGACACCTAGGAAAAAAAAATGCAGCGTGTCTGGAAAACAACAACAACCAACACCAAACATTTAAAAGAAGAGAAAAATTTCCTGGAGACAAACCCTCCGGAGAGCGACGGCCCTTTAACTGGCACTGAAAACAGACGGCTGATCTTTTTTGGGTAGTAGTAGCAGAAGACAATAAAGTGCTAAATTTCTCTTTTTGTACCTGTTTTCTAACCATTGCTAGTCATTCAATGTGTAAGATACACAAAATTGCACATGTATGAACACATTATATATATAAATATCTTAGTTTAAGTGGCTTCTATACTTTTTGAGATATAGCACTTTTGAACAGATGACCATAGCTCGAAAATGTACAATATACAGCTCTAGTATTTATATTGTATGAATTTGTACAATTGTGTGAACATTTTAATAATGATGTGAGAAAATACTCAGTTTACAGTGCACTCTATTAATATAGGTTAAAAATACATTTCTTAAGCTCTATTTGCACGGGACTAGTTTTACCTGGGGACCTCCGGTAATTTCTAATAATCATGGAGGTCGTCTGTGATCTTAATACCGTGTGAATCGTCCATGTCCATTTGTAAAGTAAAAATTACATGATTTGCAGCTTTTTTTCTGCCTCTTGTCACTTAAGAATTATGAAGTATGTACGATAATTCAAAGTTTGGACAGATGTTATAGCCCAAAATCGAGATGTCACTGAACTATTTCCGTTTAAACAGATTAAATCATTAAATCAATCATTAATCTGTTCATCGGCAAAGGTGAAGCTGATTTAAATACCGTCAGGTTGTTGGTAATCTATTCCCCGGGTTAAATGGTATCAAAAATATATTTTCATCATCCATTATAGTGTAAAACTGTCCCTGACATGCAGTGGAGTGAGATGGAAAGTAGCAGAGCCATAAATATTGAAGGTGGATTTAGTGTCAAACACAGAGTTTGTTTATCCCTTTGTGAATGTGACACATGAAACACAGACGTAGGGGGTAATATTTGAATCACAGGACGTCCTCAGGTAGAACCAATCCCATGCAAATAGGGCTTCAGCTTGGAAGTCAAAGGGTTCGGGAGTATGAGTACGAGCTCCCCTCCACACGACATTAACTTAGAAAGATTTATTGGACTGAATGCAGTTGACTCTAGGAGAAGACAAGGAAAGACTTTAGGAATCTACAGGGGACCAACTTTAGGACATTTAACATCAGATCATCTGCCAAAAAAAAAAACACTCAACAACAAAGTGCCTCATAAAGAAACCACAGTGCGTTAACGTTAACACATGAATGGAGTCTTCGGTGCTAATTTGTCTCTGGCTCATCATACTTTAAATCCTGTCTGAAATCTGATCAACATCTTGCCCTGGGATGGCTGACATTTATTTATGACAGAGAGAGACAGAGAAAGAGGCGAAACCACCAGATTGTTTCCTCTTATGTTGAGACTTCTGAAGGCAAAAACTGCATAAAGACCCCCTGCCAACATGCCTGAGGACACACTCCACCATGCTGCTTCAAAGGCTCTCCAAAGGCTCTCTCAGTGTGTGTGGTGTGTATGTGCAAGAAATAACATTTTCTTTACTGGTGTGCAGATGCAGATGAGGGTGTGATCCTGCATATACGCTATTTCTGTGCGTATGTATGTGCAGGAAGTGCTAGGTAAACTGGAGGGTAATCCCGTGTGGAAAGGGAATCGTGCATTAGCATCTGAATAGCATGTAGCACCACGAGTAGCGCTGACAGCACACATCCTCAGTCCTGGCTCAAACACACACACAAACACTCTGCATATATTCAAAGCTGCAGCCACAAACAGGTAGCCTAAATACATGAAGGATCCTTCAGAGAACAAATTAACTACCTGCTGATTGTTGTTCACATAGTGGAGGTCTAACCACTGGAGGTTTCTGAGCAACAGTCTGCCTTATGTTTACACCTCTGCACACTTCCATCTGCGAGCTGCCCAACAGAGCAACGGGCCACATTTACATACACCTCAATAATATGAATACATGTTGTAATTAGTCTGGTAATGAGGGTAAGAGCCCATGTAAACAACATCTGATTACAAGTATGACTCATCGCAGTCTCTGGGTGGAACGATTTTTCACCACAATGCAGCAATGATTATTCTTTTTTCCTAGTATGTTCCTGTCTTTTTTTGACCTTTATTGGGAATCCATTCGAGAACCGACGAAGTGCATCCACACGAGCTGCAACGGATCTAACCAACGTCGTGGCCGACATATGTTGTAGCATCCTGTACGGCAAGCGTTTCTACTGGTGTGATGGGGTGCCTTCTGGCATTAAAAAAACAGCAACAAGTACGCTTTGTTGATTTTCTCTGTGAGCTTCAAACAATTCATGGATTCATGTTGGAGTTAAAGTTGATCACCAACAGCAACTTTTACTGAAATCACTGAAAATGCAGAAAGCAGAGAGAAGACCTCGGGAGTAGATAATGTGTAGGAGGAAGAAAGACGAGGAATTTTCTATACTTTCAGGATGTAAAATTGAACCAATTATTGCAGTTTGCACCGTTGTGTTGCTTGTTAAAAAGTTGGGTGTAAAAGCTCATTTAAGGTGCTTTGGCAAACATAGACGCCGTAACCTAGACTACAGGTCAAAAGTTTTAGAACAGCATCAGTATCCTCTGGTGTAGTTGGTCAGGGATTCATCCTACAGCAAGATAATGATCCCAAACTTTAGTCCGAGCTCTACCAGAACTACCTCAGGATAAAAACAAGATGAAAAGCTTGAAAACACGGAGTGAACCATGGTTAAGTCTCTAGACTTTAACCCCATGGAGCTGGTTTGGGATGAACTGGACGAAGAGAAGAGTGAAAGCAACAAAACATTGAAGAACGCTCTGAAAAATATTTGATTTCTATTTTTAGAAAGAAAAAATGTCACAAAGATGGTTACTTTGATGAGTCTAGAATATAAAAGTCCAGAATAAGTTTAAAATATAATTTGGGTTTTTTAACTTCAATTGTTTATTTCATCTATGCTTTCATTTCGGAGTAAAATGGGACATTGAACTGCACACATTTCCATAAAAAAAGAAAGAAATATTGGAGTGTTCGAAAACTTATGACCAAAACACCAACCAAACACCCGTTGGTGCTGTGTCATTTGCTTCACTTTCCACAATAACGACTCAAACTTTAGCCAAAATTTCACCAAAGTTGAGTCATACAAAAATGTCTGTATCTCCAAACCTCCTCAGTTAACCTTTCCTCGATGTGTTCCATCTTTATTGGTCCAAAGCAATCGATTAGAGACGGAGAAGCAGTGGGAAAATTAAAGTGGAAACATGCTACTACCAAGCGGACCAATCACGGATCTTGTGATCACACAGTTAAATCTCTGGGGAGGTGCACGTCAGTTAAAGCGTAAGAGCACCTATTAGACTCATGTGTGTTTACTTCCAGCTTTGTGAGAAATATTTTTACTGGTTCAACCATCTAAAACTACAAGTAGGTGGATGACATTCAAGCCACACTGAGCTTCAAAACCAATCACTGCATACAATCTGCATGGTCATGCATTTTGGGTTTTCACACGGTAACATTTCTACAGATTCTAAGAGATAAATGTTGACGAGAACATCAGATTTTTACAGTTGTGTTTGAAAATATTCCCACTGAATTAAAAATATCACAACAGGGACTTTATTTTTAATTCAACAGACACACTTTCCAACCGTTTTTTTTTTTTTTTTTTTGGTTTTGGTTTTGGCCCAAATATCTTTTCTGTAATTAAGCCTGCCTCACTTCCCTAGCGCTCCCATTTTAACTAGTGTGTGGATACTACAGCACAGCACAGCACCAGAAAGGGCCCTAATTTATTCTCTTTTTTAACGATACGAACAGACTGCATGCACTGTAATGATGATACAAAGCAGTCCACACCTGCTGACAGATCCTGCAGATTTACACTGGGAGCGAATAACTGGAAAGCTTAAGTTGGCAAGCCGGTATCTGGCATGAGTATTAGCCAACATGTGTGTGTCCTGACTTGAAAATAATACATTCACTTGCACACAAGTGCACACACAAGTGCACACACAGGCTGAATGAATGAATTAGCTCAGAGGCTTACAGAACAAGTCCACACAAGACAGGCTTTCCTCCTCCTCCTTCTCCCTTTCCTTCTCCTTCTTCTTCTCTTGATGGGCTAAAGTGCTTGCAGCTGCCTTCCTTCCCTCCAACTTGAGTAGCTTAATTATATTTCAGATTTCATATTTGAGGCTGAGGATCTTTTCCAGGTCAACTTACAACGAGAGCTCCGTTGCCGGAATTATCAACCATCTGAAAACACCTCCCACTCACGCAAAAACAAAAAAAAAAAAATACAGAAATAAATTAAGGCGAGCCTCAGCCTGAAGACAAAGGGTGGCTCTTCTCTCAGAATTGTTGATCTCTTAAGAGCTTCTTCTGACACATAATTACTATACTCTTACCGCCTGGATTATTCATAAACGTTGAATTATGCAGAGTGTCTCCACAATTGCCATAATTTTGGAGATAAACTCGTTTTTATATGACAGTGATTTCTTCTCAAAACAACCCCCAAATACTCACTCCTATCATCTTTCTAAACTGGCCTTGCGTCGGCTCATACTTTATCGTGATCTGGTCTGGCTCAGTCGGGGGTTTTCCTCATAGAAAGTCCTCTTTATCCCAGAGCTTTCCTTCTTCACGTGTCTACAGAAGGTCATTGTCGATATTTCTGCTGCAGACGACCTGACTCTTTCACCTGTCGGCCCAGCTGCTTAAGGCCATGTCCACACACAGACAATTTTTGGGTGAAACCACAAAAGGCTTACATGTTTAAGCCAACCGTCATAAGGGATCCAAATTTTTTGTGACTGGACCCGCAGTCCATTAACGGTAACCCTATCCATAACTCTAACCCTAACCTTTTTGAATCCAAGTTCCAGGGTGAAAAAGCCAAATATGGAGCCTGTGGCATTTCTTTTTTTCATTTGTGTGGACGCCTGAATATGAACACGATGTAATCAAATGTCTCAAAACAACAACATCATCAATGGTGGACTACAGGCTTGTGATGGTGCTGCATCAGATTTTGTCCCTTGTTGAGATAAGAGCTTCCAAACGGCAACTGACTTACAGCTCAATAATAAGAACAAGAAACTGCAGAGTGCTCCCCCTTCATGTTTCTAACATCCTGTATTAAGAAGTCCTTCAGCTATAGAGGGCTGGAGCATAGGAACATCTGTGATTGTAAGAGCACGCTAACAATTGCTGCGGTAAAAATGCCTCATTTAACCACCTAAATCATAGCAGAGAGTCCTCATCAGAAGGAATTTTCAATCAGATTGAGAGGGTTGGGGTGAATCAAATCAAACTATGTGAAAAACTGAAATGTCTGTAAAACAGATTTGCGCAAATCCATCAGGGGGGGGGGGAATGACACATTTGAAATTATATGTGACATTTAAAAACTGAGTGTGGTGCAAGTGGACGCCAGGAGATAACCAAAGTCAAGACCTGTGCCAAATGTGACGGTGGCACATCCAATAGTTTAAACTTTTAACATTCCTCTGGGTGGTATATGGGGCAGCAGCAGCTTTTTGAACCAATCAGAGCTCTGTACACGAGCTGTGTTTGAGTTAATGCTGCATGATGCAATATGTCATTTTCTTCTGGTGTTATTGATAAAAGTTATTATGATTCAACCAACACATTTTTTCAAAACAAGAAAATTCAGGCGAACCGAACAACTTCCTGTTTTTTAACAACTTGGATTAGTCAAGAACAGCACCACTTAGAGAGATTCTGATTCTTTTGTGATAGAAACTTCAGAGTTTTGTCTTTCAAAGGAGACCATGACCATGCATGAGGTCCAAAATGTTCACGAACTCCACTGAATTTACTTTGGGTACGTCGGCGGGAATGATAAGAGGTTAAACCTCATAGTGGCACATGAGGAGAAACATCAGCAAAATCATGTCTTGTTTTTTATCTCTCATAAAGAGAGTTCATTCTGTAGCTTGGATCTTAATTGGAGTCGAGTTTCCTGAGTCAATATTCTGTAACCAGGCTAAGCAGATTGGGCGGCGGTGGCTCAGGTAGTAGAGCGGCTTGTCCACTAATTGCAGGGTTTGGCTTTCCAATCTGTGGTGAACCAAAGGCTGGCCCAAATGTCCTTGGGCGAGACACCGAACCCTTTAGGTTGGCCAGGGATTGATGGTTCAATCCAAAGCCAATTAAAGCCTGACTAGAGTGTCCTTGGGCAAGACAAAATAAAACAAACACCCTTAAGTTGAACCCTGCAATTAGCGGGCAAGACACCGAACCCAAAGTTCCAGTGGGTGGCTGAACTGAGCCCAACACTGAACCAGCAGTTTCTCCCAGAGGCAGAATTTGCAGCTGCAGCCGTCGTTGTCTGACACAGTCACAGGATTTCAATACGGGACATGTTTGCACTCTGCACACAATTAGATGGTTCTACAACTCAGGATGTCCTAATGAAGACTTTTTGCCTCCCAATCAAATACCTTTGGTAGCACAGATTTTGAATTCAGATCATTTAAAAGAGGTCAAAACCATGCTTTACGTCCACCTTGTTTTTTTGCTATTTGGAATTTCAAGGACTTTTAACCCTTCAACGCATTATTTCTGCTCCAAAAAGCTCTTGCCTTTTGCCTCTTTTTTCCAGGATACCTGCACCTTTAAACTTCCTGCCAGTTACTTAAAATTTACTGCAGGTTATGGGAGAGTAATAAAAGTTTGAAATGATGAAAAACACCAAAACGGAATTAGATTTTGAATTTTCATGAACAGAGAGCACTGTGATCGTTCTTGAATAACAAAATGTCACGTATTAGATTTGAAATCTGAAAAGTATAAAACTTTTTAAGATAAAATTTGACAGTTGTTTGTCTCTTAAGGTGAAAAAACAGACCATAAAATTATGTTAATCTCTTCTCTTCACATGCAAAAGCGTTGATAGTACTGATGGTTGGATACTGATCTTTAAATATTAAATATCGGTCGGTCCTGTCTTCCTTGTTTTGTCCCAGATCACGTGATTAAGCTCAATAAATAGCTATGTCAAAGTAAATGTAGAGTAAATTTAACTTTCACCTTGGCTCCAGAAAACGGTGTTAGTTTTTTTGTGTTGAACTAAGTTGGTACCACTGAATGATGATCATGTGCTACCACCTCGTCAAACATCCACACATTCCTGTCCCTCTTCAGTTTTTAGCAGCTTTGATGTACATGTTTGGTCATACCTCCCAAACCAACTCCACTCCACAAAAATGTTCTCAGACTCGCTTCCAGGCGACTTCCAAGGTACAAAACCACTAAATAAATGCAGCCTATTTACAACACACAGCTCAGTTTATCACCAGTCTACTGTACGGACACCGTAAGCCTCTGCTGAAACGTTTTGCAGCGGTAGAAAAAAGTCTGCAGAAAATATAACACGTCTAGATTCCTCTGCCGTCCTAAAACCTCTGCGCTGTGACAGATCTCTCCCAGAGACAACCATAAATAGGTGGTATATGTTTACACGGTTTGTACTCTGCCCTCCCTGAAAGCGCCTTTCATTCACCGCGGCCCCGTTCGCATTTACATTTATGAAGCGCAGCGACGACAACACGGCTTAGGATCCAGGTCCCGTTAACGAGGAGCTCGGGGGAGGTCGGAGGTCGCAGTATGCTAATGATGCTAACAGACAATCCTGTGGCTTGACGACGTAGATACACATTTCTGGAAACGGCGAGGAACACGGAGGACGGGTAGAAGCGCCTGCGTGGGATTTCATATGCAGCATTTATGTATTTTTCTTGTCTCTACATGAACGCTTTGTCACTTTGAGACAGATGCCGAGTCCCGGAGTGCGACGGAGGAGCTGAATAAGCACAGAGGAATGCACCGTACAGACACCGACACGATCGTCTTAATAAAAAAATCTTTTGTTTTGGTGCCTTAGAAGGATTTTACACAAAATACAGAGAAAACCCAGCTATAATACTCCAATAACAAAGGATTTCTAACATCATGTTCAAAAAAAAAAGAAAAAGGCAGATTTGCTGATAAACTAGGCCATCGGGGGGTCTTTAGATTGTGTTGCACGTGTCTGCCGGTGGCTCGATATAACAAGGTGAGAGGTGCAGGATCAATACCTTTATCCAGTCAACACGCTGCGGGGTCTTTTGCATAACACACAACCTGCAGCGCGCGCGCGCGCGCACACACACACACACACACACACACACACACACACACACACACACACACACACACACACGCGCGGGGCATGAAGCCAGGTCGAAAATGAACCAGATTATCTTCAGATTCGCAATCTGATAATGAATTTAAGCAGCTATTAAATAAATAAATAAATAAATAAAACCGTTGCAGCAGATGTTATTGGGTTTTTGTGAATGACACATTGAGAATCACGGTCTATATAAGCCCCCAATTACAGCAAAAACTAAACTATTTCGCTCTGTTTGACATGTGACTAACTCAGCCCCGTGTCCATGTGCCCACATGTTTTATACCGTTGGAAAGCTTCATTTCCTGACGTTAGAATGCAGCCCATCTACTGAGCCTCAGTGTTCCAAGATAAAAGATTAAACTCTAATAAAAATGGTCCTGCTACGCTGCAAAGTGTCCAGTGAATGTCCTTCAGTAAAATAGTTTGTACACACAAAGCCTTTCATCCCTAAAGCAGCAGCAAACTTTCACTAGAAGCCGATATTTTCCTACATATTCTCCGTGATCGCTTCATTTAGCTTGCATGTATCAGCCACACCGCTCTGAGCTCTGACCTCTGACCTCTGAACTTGACTGACGCGTCACTTAAACCAATAGAGGGCTATTTACACTGTCTATGACTCACTCCTGTCACACCCACTGCTGTTATGTGTGCTAGATACTGTGTGAAATATTAATTTCTATTGCATTATTATGAGATATGAAATGGGACGAGGTGAGACTTCAAGCTGCTGTATTTTCCAGTCAACAACCACCAAACTACTGTCATTATGAAGGTAAATATTATATTTAAAAGAAGGATAGGAAGTCAAAACCATGCTATACATCTACTCTGCCTTTTTTTTTTTTTTTTAGCAGTTTTAGGCGAAGGAACTTCAAGGACTTTCAGCCCTTTAACACATTACTTCAGCTACTAAAAGGTCAGAGTGATTAAGAGCCGTTGCTTATTTTCTCCAGAATACCTGCACCTTCCGGCTTTCTAGCAGTTATTTAAAGTTTACTGCAGGTTATAGTTTATGTAACGAAAGCTTAAAATTAAGAAAAACACTAAAACAGAAGTAGATGTTTGAGTTTTAGTGAACAGAAAGCACCGCGATCGTACATGGACGACAAGATACTGCACGTTAAATTAGAAATTCGATTGAAATGAGAATTATCTCCTCTCTGACGGACTCTTAATGACACCACCGACGCTCTGTGACGACTCAGAAGAAGAAGAAGGAGAATTTCTCACTTCTCAGTCACATTTTGTTCCATTTCTAAGTCAAATAAATTACCTGAATTGTACATGTCAAACACTTTCTGCTTTTTAACTTCATACAACTTCCTAGATTGGTTGCAGATGAAGGATTCACCTCATAAAGTGGATCATTCACAGTAATGAACATTTGCACCTGTTCATTACCCCAATTAAACTCTCTTCTTCTTCTTGTACTTTTACTCCTCTTTTTACTTTTTCTACCATTTCTGATCATTTATTCTGATATTTTATATCCTGTTTCCTGTTGAAACTCCACAGACACTAATTCCTAAGTCCAATAAATTATCTGAGTTATACATTTCATACATTTTTTTGCGTTTTAACTTCATACAGTTAGTTGCAGATGAAGGATTCACCTTTAAAAACGTGAGGAAAAAGTCTCATAAAGTGGATCACCTGTTTATTTCCACAATTTAACTCTCTAACCTTTTCTACCATGTCTGATATTTTCTGACACTACACATGATCACATCTAAACTACACGTGTCTGCAAGGACGTAAACATGACTGACTCCTAAACGTCTCTAAATGTCTGCAGAAACTCCACAGACCGTCACATTTTATACATCTCATACATTTTCTGCTTTTTAACTTCATGAAATCAGCTGCAGGTGAAGGATTCACCTTTAAAACATGAATAAAAGTCTCATAAAATGCATCATTTAAATTACACCTGTTCATTACCAGAGAGAAACTCGTACTTTTCCTCCGGTTTTTTTTTACCTTTTCTACCATTTTTCTGATATTTTTCGTGACACTTCGTTCAATCACAGTTAAACTACATGTGTCTATGAGGAGGTAAAACGGATCATTTAAATTACACCTGTTCATTACCACAGTGAATCTCCTCCATTAGTAGCTGCCGGTGCTACTTTTTCTGACAGTTTTGTTACTTTTTCTACCATTTCCGATATTATTTTGACACTACACACAGTCACAGTTAAACTACAAGTGTCCATGCGGACGTAAACACGACTAAACTACCAACAACTACCTCTGAATGAGTCCAAATGTCCGTGTGGACTCATAAAACACTCGCTCGGCTGTAACTCCACGGACACCGCGTGAGTCTCTGTGTGTGATTTCTGTGTTTTTGTCTAAAACAAACGCAGCCCCGGTGTGAGTGGGGGTCTTTACTCCACCTGGTTGAACGCTGCCTCTCCGCCCGCTCCTCCCGCTCCTCCTCCAGCTCCGGTGCCCAGCTCCGGGAGCTTCCTCCGGCTCAGCACCAGCAGATAAACCAGCGCTCCCAGCCACACCAGCACCGCCACGGCCACCGCCAGCCTCCGACAGAGACGCTTCATTTTCCGGTCAGGAGGAGCCGGCGGCGCCCGCAGCCCCGGCTCCTGTCAGAACCGCATTTTATTTCTGGAGAAGCGAGAAAAGAAGAAAAAGAAAGAAGAAGAAAAAAAAAATAATAAAAGAAAAAGAAACTGAAGCGGTCGAGCTCCGAGAACTGACCCGACACAAGTCAAGAGAAGCGGCGCCGCTCAGCGAGGAAGCACCGCGAGGAGCCACCGAGCACCGGGACTCTCTACCTCTCAACCCTCAACTCACACGCGGGCTCGAGCGCGTCTCTGACACGCCTGACAGCCGTGTGCGCGTGCGTTTTCGCGAGCACAGGTGTGTGTGTGTGTGTGCGTGTGTTTGAGTGTGTTTGTGTGTGTGTGTGTGTGTCCTGGACCCTCCACGTTCTCTGAATGGGAGAAGGATGGAGCTCCACCTGGCGACACCCACAACTACACCACCCAGGAACCAGGAACCAGGAACCAGGGGATAGACAAGAGAATAAAACTCAAAACAATAGAATAGAACTAAACAGAATAGAACTAATTACAACAGAATAAATATAACAGAATAGAGTAGAACTAATTAGAATAGAATAGAACTCAAAACGTTAGAATAGAGCAGGATGTTATAGAATAGAACTCAACACAATACAATGTAACTAAACAGAATAGAATAGAACGCAAAACAATAGAATATAACTAAACAATAGAACAAAATAGAATAGGACTAAATAGAATAGAATCGAGTAGAATGGAATCAAATAGAATAGAATACAATTTATTACAATAGAATAGAATAGAATAGAATAGAATAGAATAGAATAGAACTGAGGTCAAACCACATGTTACACGGACAAAACATTAGGTACACCAGTGAAAACAGCTGCTTTTAGTTCCCTGGAGTCTAACCGGTTTTTGGGGAGGTTTTTTTTTATTTTTTATTTTTTATAGGAACATCTGGAGCAGCTGCACACCTGTTAACGAACACACCTGTAATTAATTCTGTTTTCATGCTGTTTTCTGTCCCCGATAAATGAGAAGAGTCCAGACTCAAGGTGTGAACGGAGGGGAAGTGAATTCTAACCTCCACTAACGTCTGGACGGTAACAGAACTCTACTCAGGTTTGTTTCAGGTGGACAACTCCCACGGATGCTCCAGGTAAAAACCTTAAAATAAATAAAAAATAAATAAATGTTTCATTTCTAAAAAGTGATAAAAAAGGAGAAACATCCAACACTTTTGATGGGCGCCACAGGTCTGAGGTGGTTTTCTAACCTTTCTAACCCCAAATTAAAAAAAGAAAAGAAAAAGAAAGAAAGGATAATCTGTGGAAAGAAGCCCTGGGGGAGGAGATGAACAGAGGAGATGAGAGGAAATGAAGGGGAGAGATTTCCTCTTTTCACTCCAGTGACATGAACAGACGAGTTAACGAGAAGCGAAGTGACAGTCATCACAGATTCAATCTCAATAAATTATCACCATCACACCAGCTCCACATTAGAGGACGAGGTTCCATCTTTATCCTGAATGAAATAAATAAACCACTGTTAATCCTGGAGCGCCATCTAGTGTTGGCACAGAGCAAACAGCGTCTGCCTGCTTCATCTGTTTAACCTGTTAAACAAACACTTATAAAGAGCTCGTGATGTGAAGCAGTTTTGTAATAATTTGATTCTGTTTAAAAAATAAATAAATAAATAAAGAAGAAAGAAAAATAACTCCAAAGATAACAATATAAAAATACAACCGGTGCACATGCTGCAAAATCAAGTCAAAATCTGAAAAGCACCAAAATGAACTTCAATATAAACCACAACCTGTGAAAACCTAATAATAATAACAATGATGATAATAATAATAATAATAATAATAATAATAATAATAATAATATAGTTTTTTTTTTCAATTTATATAATGTTTAGATTTAATAAATATCCTTAAAAAATCCACGTGTCTCGACAACGAGGCAACAGCTTCATACATACGCCTTTAATTTTGAAAGTATGACAACCTTTCAAAATAAAAGTTCCAATTTGCAGCTGATGAGCAGGTTTTTATGGAGCCAGGATTTTCCATCAGGGTCAGAGAGTGAGTCCACTTTCCCAAATCCATACTAAGTCCAATTGTCCCTGATTTGATCTGATAATCCACATTTCTCCCGGTCTCTCTGTGTATTCACTGATACATTTCACCATGTTTTTGTCACTAAGGGGGCGTGGCCTCTAGAGATAGTGACGTCAATGTAAAAGCATGGAACACCAACCAAAACCTTCTGTGTCTCAGTCATGTTGTGTTTTTTACCTTTAATGGAAAAAATGCACTTTTTAATTTCCACTTGAGGACCGGATTAGACCCTGTGGCGGCCCACTTTTGGCCCACAAGCCATACGTTTGACACCTGCGCCAAAGAAAGACCACAAAGACGAAAAGTTTTAGTTGGAAATAAAATGCTAAACGCACACGCGTGAGTCAGATGCTCCTCTGGAGAAACTGACTGGAGCTCGTGGACAAGTTTCATGTTAACACAAAACTACAGGTCGTTAATAAAACAGCTGACGGGAACCATTTAAATCATGTTCCCCTCATCAGCCACAACATTAAAACCACCAGCTCAAGACACTGGAAGTGAAACGAATGAATGAATAAGTTCTAAGAGATGAAGCAACTAAAACGACCTCTTTTAAAAAACGTATTTATAGGATCAATAACAACTAGACTCTCTCTGAAGATATGGAGCCTTTATCTGGAAATGATGCCTCTGTGTAGCTGTGTATGGTCTGTATATGTCCAGGGAACAAACATGTCAGTTACTATTTTATGTTCTGTTTCTGTTACGTTGGTTTATTTTTGTCAGATTTTTTAATTAATAGTTTATTTTTCTTAAATCTTATGGGTTAAAAAAGTTAGTAAAAAGTTAAATTACATCACAAGAAGAAAAAAAGTGGAGTGCACAACAATGATTTCATTACGATGCAGCGTCGTCAAGGCAACCTGGCATTTACACCACGATCTGCCACAACATTATGACCACTGACAGGAGGAATAACTAACATTTGAACAATTCAGTGTTCTACTGGGAAACTTTTGGACTTCATTAAAGTGGATGTTACTTAGACACACACAGAATCACCCACGTCGATTCTCTGACGCCTATAAACTATTAGGAAGGTGGTCATAATGTTATGCCTGATCAGATGTCTAATAAACTCACCTGCTTGAACTTTGTCTTGAAACAACTAAAGACGAAACGAGGAGAAAAAGCTGCTGCAAACATTAAAAATCGAACAGAGAAATTTAAATAGGAACTCCGACTTTTATTTACAGCTTTATTTATTATGTGTAAAATCGGCTTCTTTTAACTTTAAATTACAAGTAAATTACTAATAAACCGCTCCGTGTACAGTATGATGTTCAAATTAGCACCGTGGCCACAAAATGATGCCAACATGTGGTTTTTAAACTGTGAACATGACGAGAAACCAGGAACGAACCCAAACAAACAGTAAAATTCTGTTTTATTGTGCAGTTATTGGAACAGCAGCTTTATTATTATTATTATTATTAGATTCTTCCAAATGACGCCATTACTGCACTAAATACTTAAAGAATGAATCCTAACTGTTCCAAAAATATTCCTAAATTGTAAATTTGCATAATAATTATCAAGAAACGTCCTCACGTTTCCATTTTAAGTAAATATTAACCCAGCTGATCTTAATCTTACAGAATATTTCCCTGAAATACTTTTAACGTCAACTTGGGATCAACTTTATCCCAAAACCTCAAAGAAACTGACACAACGACACGCCACGTCCTCTAATCCAGTTTATTTTCCTCAGCAGAAAATGGAACACGATAAAATTAAAGGAGAAAATAGGACAGAATTATGTTCTTGCTTTTTTTTTTCTTTTTTTTTATACATTTAACTAAATATGCCACTCTATGCTAGGGTGTAAGTAACTCAAACTGATATAAGGTTAAATAATTTCTTCTTTAAAAGGTACAGAAAGATATTCCATTTTTTCCATTTCTCATTAGCACTCAAACGAAAACGAAACAAACAAAAAATAAAACAAAAGGAACAGGTTTTGTCAAAATATCAAAATAAGAACCAGCCACGACGTCCCCTCCCCTCGTCCCCCCGCTGTGTCCCCCCCGGGATAAGACGGGACGGGGGTGAGGAGGAACGCTAACGTGTGCATGAGGATTAGCATAGTAGTTAAGTGGTGTTTTTTTTTAAAGGGCCTTTCAACCAGAACCAACATCTGTGGACTTTTTATTTCTCTCAGAATATTTCTGGGAGATTCTGCACCGAGAACACGTTTTAAATGCCCAAACCAGCCAAACAGAACGTTAAATACGAAGGAGGAGGAGGAGGAGGAGGGAACTAATGCAGATCAAACTAAAATGAAAAACAAAAAGTTGATTTTGGCAGAAAACCCCTTTAAGAGAAGAAGGAAGAGATAGATGTGTGGAACTGAACAATATGCGCAGCACAAAGTCCAAGCGGTTTGGCTGTGGAGGCTCATTAAGAAGACGCATTATTTCTGCAGCCGAGATTCAATCTGAGATGTAGAGTCAACCAATCACGTGTCAGGTTTAGAGTTAAACTCTATATTAACCAGCTTTTAAAACCTGAGCCGTGAACCCTCCCCCCTCCCTCGGTGTGGCAATCAGTGTGGAGAAAAGAACAAAAAAAAAAAATATATATATATATATAATATCTAAAGTAGTATATTTCAAACAGTCCCCCCCCCCCTCCAATCAGAAAATGCACTTTATGCTACCCCACGAAACACAAATTAAGAAATAAATTATAGAACTATTTAAAAAAAAGGGGGGGGGAGTAAGTGATTTACGCAGTCTGATTCGTAACGATGCCGGCCCAGGTTAGTCAGGTCGCCCCCTAAGTTGAAAGATGGCGTTTCTGGTGAAAGGAAAAAAAAACAAAAAACAAAACAAACTTCCCCTTAATGCATCATAATCAACAGAGCAACAGTACCACTCAGTATATTTGAGACAAAAAGAAAAAACGGGGAACGAGGGAGAAGAAGAGGATCTGCTACACAGAGGATTCGTCTGAGCAGTTCTTGTCCATTAGTGTGTTTTCTTGTTGTGTGTGTGTGTGTGTTTTGTGTCAACAGTCTTGTATTATGTGAGCAGAGGCAGGGATTGGCTGTATCGTCCTCCACGACACCCGTGGGTTAAGCGGTAGAAACGGAGCTATCATCACCATGACGACCACACGGGGAACGAACAAAAAAAAAAAAAAAAATTAAAAAGGATCCTTGGACTGTCTCACATCATCAGATAATGACACCGCTGCAGGAACCATGCAGGAGCAAAACATGGTTGGTGATGCAAAAAAAAAAAAAAAAAGGAGGAGGTGAAGAGGGAGGAGGAGGAGACGGAGGAGGAGGGGTTTACTCTAACCCCTCCCCCCCCCCACCCGCCTGATGCCTGATGCCTGATGACGACCTGAGGAGTGGCCGTGGGACAGAGCTGGACCCTTCACCCCGCGACCAAGTAGTAATGCAGAACAAAAAAAAAAGAAAAAAGAAGAGGAATAAATCCACATGGATGATCTGAGCCGGGCTGAGAGCAGAGGAGGAAACCATGGCGACACGTCCCTGGTCTGAAGACGGGCTGGGGTTAAGGCTGTGTGTGCGTGGGGACATGCGATACTGAACGTGGCGGCGACCCCCCTCCCTCCCTCCCTCCCTCCCTCCCTCCCTCTCTCCATCCTCCTCCCCCCCACCTCCCACCCAGAGGTCTGGTCCAATCAGACGCTCCGGATCAGAAATCAGGACTTCCAACGGGGTGACGTCAAGCTCAGGTCCAGAATCCTTGGGATCAGATGCAGGACAACGGTTCATCCTCCTCCTCTTCTTCTTCTTCTTCTTCTCCTTCTTCTTCTTCCCTCCCTCCCTCCCTCCCCTTCCCACCCATCGCCCCATTTGTCATTCCTCCCTCCTCCTCCTCCTCCTCCTCCTCCCTCCTCCTCTAACTGGACGGCCGGTCCATCAGGAGCACTCCTCCCCGATGCGTTGGCATGAGCGGCCCACCTTGCGGTCCAGCTTCACCATCTTGAGGACGGCCTCCTCGCGCCCGCGGCCCAGATGGTCGAACAGACAGTCGTGCTGCTCGGGGAGACGGTGCAGCATGCAGAACACGTAGCCTGGTGGCAAAACGGAGACACAGACCTCAGAAAAAAATAATAATATATCAAATAAGATCCTCTGTACATTTGAGCAGCTAAGTGATTCAGGCAGGTAGGTTCATTTAAATCAGGGAATATGTTTAACTTTTCTTAAGAATTTACAGTGACAATTTCATTTTTCTAACACATAATTAGCGCGTCTAGCTAGGGGCCATTTGGAGTTACATTATGGGCCGTGTTTAAATCATAGATGGACATAAAGTGAAGCCAAAGCTAGCAGAGCTCCCCCTGGTGGCTGGAGGCTGCAGCATCAGGAATAAGCTCCACCCACTCCATGTAAGTGGGCGGGACTTGGGTCAAACTAAAACACTAAAATTCATGGGTTTCATGTGACGTCACACCGTCTGAACAGCGCCATCTTTAGGACCGTCAGATACCGGAAACGCTGCAGATAGAGCTAAGGCTAAAAATACAGGACTTACGTTTTACAATATCCCCAAAACAATGAAAGAAGACAGAAGTGGGTCGCTGCCATTAAAAGGAATCACTGGACTCCCACAAAACAATCCAGACTCTGTGCTGAGCACTTCATCTCAGGTAATGTTTACGTACGTAGCCAAGCATAAGCATGCTAACAATCGCAATAGTAGTCACAGAATAAAAATAGCCGCGATAAATCAACGCTTCAGTTTTGTTTCAGATTATTTCGTTGTGTTTAATTTAGATTGAATTACTAGTTAGTGTTAGTTACTACTTGTTTTACGTGTTTTTATATCTTATTCTACTGTTGAAGTGTGGGCGGGGCATCGATAGTGTGGCTCCGCCCTCGGACTGCACTGATCAGACTGATGATACTGGTGATACTGCCCGTATCACCAGGAAAATAATATCGCTGTTGTTTTCATGAATTGATTTGAAATCAGTTAATTTAGAGGCATTTGAAACAATTCCATATAGTTATTATACAGGTGATTTTGTGGTATTACTATAATGTTTACCTCTATTGACACATGCCTACACTGGATGACCGACACTGTACATAATGTCTGTTAGGGCTGAGCAATTTTATCGATCCCACGATATATATTGATATTTTGTTTTCCCAGAAAGTATCGATTATTCAGCCGCGAGTATCGATACATTAAGTCCCATTCAAATCCCCGTGTTTCGTCTGGCACGTTGAGGTCCATCAACGATTAAAACCATCATAACTCACGGAATTTTCAACCGATTTTCAAACCCTTTGGTTTTTTATAAATGTCAGACATATTTATGATAGATTGGTTAAATTAAAAATGCAGGTAATGTGCAACGCCATTGAAAGGCTTGTAGGTCCAGTCCGGCAATATATTTTGTGTAACTGATGCTTTCAGTTTTCAGTTCTATTAATTCAATCCAAGTCAATGAACACTAAAATCACAGTGTCCTTTTAAAATCTTTCAGAAAACGATGTAAATCTATCGAATGATACTGAATCGTATCGTTGGCAGAATATCGTGTATCGTATCGTGAGATTAATGTATCGCTAAAGCCCTGATGTCTGTCATATTCCTCTTCCACTGTCAGATTTATGTTTACGTTCATATTTAGCTTTCAGTCCTCTGGCCTTCATCATGACATATACGAGGCATTCGTTCCACAAGGGATATTTGTATGCAGACTCTCAAAACGCAAAGATTTAAAGTAAATAATGCAAACTGTGATTAGTTTTTTTTTTTTTTTAAACTTTTGCAAACCCTCTTGAAAATCTTCTCGACCCCAAAACTAAACCCTTCTTTTCTTCTTTACATTTATTCAGGAATGTTCTGGTAACATTAATATACAATAAAAGCAAAGTGTGCAGTAAATACATCCCAGAATAAATAAAACTCAACGCATTGTGAACAGAAACTTGAAGTTGTTTCCAGACTTTTGGCCTGTATAAGTATAAATGGGTTTTATGAAGAGATCGCAGCATCTCTCTAATCAAGATTATTTTTAATCTAATTACAGCCCTACTCTGCATACGACCGGATTGTCCTACGACCAAAACTACTCTTCAGCCCATCATCATCACATTAAGCCCCGACCAAACCATCTGATTGGCTCGAGCACAATCAGTTTCCAACAGAAACACAACCGGACCAAAAGGTTTATGGGAGGATGTTTGTGTGGTCTCTAAACAACAACAGGACCCGTTCCAACCAGGCCGGGCTGAACCGAGTCAGTAATGTTACGGGAGGAGCTTTGCTGAGGCGGCTGATACTGACCACAGCGACAGGAGCCCAGTTCCTGCTGAACCAGCTCTAGCTTGGTTTGGCAGCGGTAGCAGCGCCGGCGGTTCTTCTGCTTGGGCGTCCCGCGGGCCTCTTCGCCGCTCCCGTCCTTCTCTTCCGTCCGTGGTCGCTTCTCCGGCGTCGCCTCGCTCTCTGAGCCTGGAAACAAGCGGCGTGGGGGGAGGGAGGGAGGGGGTTAAGAGTTAGCGCTCAAAGTGGGGCAGGACATGTGGGTAGCGAGGAGGTGGGGGGGGGGGGCTGGAGGCTGGCTGTACCTGATTCTCGTGGACGTTTTGTGGGTGTGCAGAGTGTGCCTTGGGCGGTTTCTGTGGACGACACGCCTGGAGACGGAAAAAGCAGAGTGAGACGTGATGTGAAATGACCTCCTTCTATAACAGAGACTCAGATGCTGAAATCAAAACTTACAATTACACTACGCACACCGACTGTATTATGCCGTTAAACTGATCATCGTTTATTTTTACGCTTTCAAAAGCACCGACTGTAGAGTAAATGTCAGGGTCTGAAGGGGAGTACACACAGGAAGAGACTAGCGGCCATGTGGAGACAAGAGACCATGAAGATCGAATGAAATTCAGCAACTTGAAATGGTGACAGACGAGTTGAACTAATTTCTCTCCAAACGTTTAATGCAAAGAAACAACAACATAAGGTTCACCAGCACCAAATTCACCACGTTGACGGTGAACCTGGAGCGTTCCTCACCAAGTAGAGAGCAGTAACGCAAGAAGACCTAGCTCTGTCCATACGCTAGCAGTACTTTGATGTTTTCTATTTCACAGTATAGAGGGTATGGACGTGATGTCACAGCAAAGTGAAGTCTCCATGGGTGGAGACGGTTGGAAAGTGACAGCTGAACATGGAGGTTAGCAGCATCAGTTTGAATCATAGGCTTTAGCGTAAATGGATCGCTGCATTACAATAAACAACTGGAAGCTCTTAGCGTTAGCATCTTTTATTCAGCTCCATTTATCACAACTGAAATGACCTAAAGCTAACTTAAACCAAAGCTAGTCCAATTTTCCAAATTCAGGCTACCTTGTGTTGATCATTGTGTTGTTGAGTCTAATTGTCCTTAATTTTCCGGTTTCGTTGTATTTACTAATACATTTCACCGTGTTTTTATCACTCAGGGGGGCGTGGCCTCAGGCAGCAGCGACGTCAACGCATACCCTCTATATAAATGCGTTACCTAGGCAACCAGAGCCTGGAGCATCCACCAGTGACCGACTACAAAGAGCTGGACGACCAACAAATCGCTTTAAATTGGGAATTTAGGTAAACAATCTTTATTTTAACGTTTTCTTAATTCCTGGCCGACGTGCGCTTCGTTACAGTTATTAAATTACTCTTTATAGGATCCTAAAACGACTAAATCCTTCAGCAGGGACAGATAATGCACCAAGTGTGAAGTGGTTTAGCTTAAATGGCAGAACAACCCTTTCAACAACAATCTGTGAACACGCCGATTTACAGCATATCCTGATTTTACATGTAGGTGGTAAATGCGACTGGTATTTACTCACACATCAGAGAGGATAAACACACTGAGCAGCTAACACACAGGAGCATTAAGCAGCTGAAGGACTCAGATAATTCACTTTCACTGGTGGTGGAGACCAAAAGCAGAGAGACAAATATAACTGCTTGAACATCTTCCTATACAGACTCGTATAATTGTGAACATATCGGTTATTCAGAGAGAGAACGGTGAACTGTGTTTTTCCTGAGCTGCATGTGAGAACAACCCTTTCAACAACATGTTCATTTGTGTGTTTCTTTAAAGTGGACACATTTCACATGACACGATATGAAACGAGGTGGAAAATGAAAAACAGACAGACACAGTTAGCAGCTAACAGATAGGAGCATTTAAGAGTCGGACAATTCACTGGTGCAGGTGGTGGAGACCAAAAGTAGAAGTTAAAGAAGTTAAATAAATGAATCTGATAAACTCTGATGTATCTCCGAGTGTTTGATGTGTAAATAAACAACATCTTGCTAAAAACAAAACAAAAAAAAACTTGTTCACTGTTGATTTACACCACAGTGTGTTTTTCTACTGGGGTGTTATCATTGTTGTTGGCTTTGCAGTTGGTGGAGACCAAAGAAAAATGTATCTGATGAATTCTAATGTTTGTGCTTCAAGTGTGAATAAACAACATCAATTAACAGTTACTTCAATGATGCTAAAGCTACTGGTCATTCAGGCAGAAAATAAACAGAAACACATGTTTTTCTACTGTGTATCACTTTGTTCTGCGGTATTATTGTTATTGTCTGTATGTGGTGGAGACCAAAAGTAGAAGAAAAAACATTTAATCTGATGAATGCTCATGTTTCTATAGTGGTTTGAGGTGCAAATAAACAATATCCTGCTAAAAACAAAGCAAAAAAAAAGACAACTTCTTACTCTAAGTGGACAAAAAAAATTTAAATTCTGCCAAATTTGGTTCAGGTTCATGTAAAAACGTCATGGTCTCTCAGAGGAATGTGTTCTGTGTGTCCTAAGCTGTATGTGCGTTCCAGTTGTCCTTGTACAATGTGTCACTCTGTACTGCGGCATTACCATTGTTGTTGCTGATTCCTACGTCTTTACTGTGAGTCAAGCAGAGGACCCATTTAAAGATAGAGAAGGCTTCACAGCAACACGTGAGAGCTTGGTGTGAAGGCTTCAGTGCCCCACCAGCTTGTGACTGAACCCAGTCACAGCGTTATGTCTGGTGTCAGCCATGTTCTATATCTGTCTGTACTGTCCTACTGGATATAAAGACAAGAAGAACAGACAGTCAGGTTTCTCCTGCAGCACCTCGCCACACACAGCCAGCGATGGATTATTTGCCAACTCTGTGATAAACACTTCGCCGCACGATTTATCAAACATTTTCTTTTTCAATTAGTTGTCAGTAGCTGCGTTTCCATGGACTGACTGAATACGTCAGTAAATTACGGCATCGTTTTTTTTTTTATTTACGGTAAAGTGGCCAGATTTCTGAAATGAAATCCTGGGACATTCACAGCATTAGATAAATTAAATGTTATCATGATGAAAATGAAGAAACACGGACAATCATGGTTTCATTTATTTTGACATATTTAAACAAACTGCTATGTCTGTGATGTCAACAGCAGCACGACCGATTACCGTAATAACTGTAGTCTGCACGCAACATTTTTTTCCTCACACATAAAAAACTAAAAATCAAGGTCATTTTCGGGGACAGCTTTAGCCGGGGGACAAGTCATCCAAAACGGAAATCAGGGACGTCTGATTTCTTTCTCCTGACTCGTTTGCTAGCTCTCGTCGTACTCAGGCTCGTGGTGGAATAAATTAATTGTGTTACTATCCTTTATCCATTATCTTTTTTTTTTTTGCAAACCTTATATATGGGACAAGTTGGTCCACATCCACCTTACGACAACCAACCCAGTTCCATATTATTGAGGTGGAGCCCCGTTAGCCGTTAGCAATAGCCAAAAGCGAGCTATGGCTGCGACTACGTCGAGGACGTTTACCACATTTATTGCATCATCGTTCCTACGTGACCCCCTGCATCATCTCCAGTTGTAATACACTTTCATATCGATACGTCACGAGAGCATAGAAGTGTTTCAGCTTTAGACATTTAGGTAGATAGAGGTTTTCCATTACCAGTTTTTTATTGTGATTCTTGGGGGGAATGGAAACGCAGCAGTTGACACCAGTGGCAAGTGTCCCATTTGTTTTCTTTTTTCTTTATAGCAGATGGTTTATTTGCATGTTTTTGTGTCCCTGAAGGACATCTGTGAGCGTGGAAACGCTGGCGGAGAGATCTCACCTTCCCTCGTGCTGGAAAACGTGGGCGAGGGCTCTTCGGCCGACGGCTGCTCGGAGCCAGAGGCCGGCGACGACGACGACGACGACGAAGACGAAGACGACGACGTTAGGGATTGGCTACTGCTACTGCTCGTCTCGCTACTGAAAACGGGCGATTGGCTACTCCCAGTGCTTTGGAGGGGCTTGGAGGTGCAGTCGTCCCCCGGCTGCTTCTTCTGGATGTCTGCGGTCAAGGACGACAAGAGAGGGAGTGGAGAGGAATGTTAGGGGAGGAAAAAAAAAAAAAAAAGAAAGAGGGACGAGGACACAGGACAAACAGAGAGAAGGGGAGTGGAGAAAAGAGAATCTGCAAACACCTGTTTATGGTTTGTGGCAGAGAAACAGCTGAACGCCACAAACCACTTGTTACTATGTCCGTAACAGGTTTATGTAACAAGTGTTAGAAAACACTGCAGTTGTAGTTACAAGGGAGGCAAACAGCGATAAGTTTATTAGATTAGCTTAGCCTGCCATTGTGCAGAAGGTGAGTCCACGTACACACACAATGAAACACAATAACATAAAGGCATACAGGCTACATAAAGGCCAGGTATGTACACAGGGATACGTCGCCCTCCGATACCTGCACTAGTATCCTGCATGCATTAGACATTTTAATGCAGACAAACTGACTTTTAAACACGAGCGTCGCGTGTGATTGGAACCAGGAAATGACGCAGAGCCAGCACCGCAGATGACGAGCATAAACAAACCTCTCCGAGGTTAAACGGACGTACATGTGGGCTCAGCCGACCCGAATAAGGCCGGCTACTCTCACACAAACTCTCACTCTCACACAACACGAGCTGTGACAAAACCACAGTCCTTAACAACACCTGCTACACCACCTTCACGCCAGACCTGTCACATGCACGTTAGAAGCAGCAGTTTAGACCAAACAAGTCTCCCTCACGAACAACACTGTTAAATTCTGCTAAATTAAAACCTACAAAGCTTAAAGTTTAACAGTGCTCCGTGCTAAAGATACAGTGAGTGCATATTCAACAGGTGCACCTACAATAAATTTAAATGAACGTACTGAGTATGCATACATCTTTTTACCGTTCCAGCCCATATGAGGCTAGATTTCCGTCTACATAGTCCTACACTCAACAGAAATACTCCCTTGCCAGTTTATTAGGCACACCAGTGTAATCACGTGCACTCTAAAATAACCAGCCCTCACTAAACCCGACTTCATGGCTGTTAAAATGTTTCTCAGTTGTCAACTAATTCAACTCCAGGCTGCTCAGATGATGTGCACGACTAATGTTGCCCTTCCGTCCATCGCCACATTAAAGCCCGGGCCAAACTATTTAACTGGCAGATCGTTGCCGGGACGTTGCCAATCCCCCAGAGGAGGTTGTTCCAGTCTGGCTTCCAGGCTGGTGAGTGAGTTAATGCTCTGCCATGAGAAAACCAACACATGTTATTATGTTTTGCCTCCGCTTCCTTCGGTATTCTGGTTTTTCCTGAACGATTCTGCGTCAGCTGTTCGTCAGATTTAACTGTGCGCAGAGTTTCCCGGTACAGTCTTGCTCAGCGTTTGTGTCTGTGACGGTTCTCAGTCATCCAGGTTACGGTGTATGTCCAAAACTGTGTTGAAGAAGCTGAAAGAACTGAAGAAACGTCTTCTCAGAGCTCTACAAGCCCAGCAGTCCTTTTAAACACTCTTTCGGATCCTAGTGTTTATGGTCGTCTAGTCACATTTCCTTTTTCCATCAAAGTAGGCGTTAGGGAATTTTTTTTTCGTCCACAATCTGATGGTGGCTCTACGTTTTCACTGTGATAGGAGTCACAGGGTTTCTGCAGGTTTGAACAAGTGACTTTTTGAGACCTT
Organism: Mugil cephalus; assembly: GCF_022458985.1. Lineage (NCBI taxonomy): Eukaryota > Metazoa > Chordata > Actinopteri > Mugiliformes > Mugilidae > Mugil > Mugil cephalus. The sequence continues at coordinate 3,096,939 of NC_061790.1, forward strand.
TTTAACCAGCGTGGGTTAAATTTAAGATCTACACAAGATCTAAGTACAAAAAAAATAAGAAAAATTAGAGAATTACTTTCAAAATGACTAAAGTGGTTGTTCTTCAACTACCACCTCCATCCCTGGGGTGGGCTCCAGGGACCGGAGGGGGTCACACTGCACATGAAGTGGTAACAAATGGACTTAAGACTTGACTAAATGTAATTTAAGACCTTGTTAAGGCCTTAAATTGGGATTATCAGATTTCAGACTGTTTCAGACTCCGTGGAAACTCCGAACCAATATAGCTTCAGTTATTCCCCGTTACACAGCAGCTCTATTCAACTGTGAACCACACGGGCCCACATTAGACTGATCGACATGTGAGGGAAGGAGTCGATGCTCAATATTTAAATGAGAAAACAATCATTAGCTGCAGCCTTCATGTGTAAAACCCCTTCCCCCCTGTGTCCATCCTCTGGCAGCTCACTCTGCTACAGAGCAGGAAAGAAAATGTGCTCTCATCAAACATAACTTGGCGAGAGAAACTTGCACCTCGGTCTCTTTTTTAACGCTACTCTCAGAGGACGTCGTCTCTCGCGCCGACCCGTCCCTTCCAGTGTGGGCTAACCCACTTCTTGCCTGGCCTTCATACTCCTGTGTATTGAGTCTATTCTGAGCGTCGCTGCTGTCTGTGATGCCAGACTCCGAGTCGAAACCCTGAGGTCCTCGCCGTCTGCCATGCTCGCTCGGTTTCCATGGCCACCGACGGCGCTGCGTCGGCGCCGCCCTCGACCCGTGCACCTGAACCGGGCCGGAGGCGCCACAAAAAAAAAAAAAAAAAAAAAAACGCAATGCGTACGGTGACATTTTCTAAATTTGTAATTGGGTTTTTTGTCTCTTTTATCTTGTCACTTGTCGACTGGCTTCAAAAACAAAACCCAGAAAGCAGGAAGAAGAACCATATAATCCTCCATCTTCGTTTCAACGTGAGCTTTTTACCTAGAATGTGTGTCTGGCTGTCAGGAGAGAAACGTACCAAGAAATACATGTGAAAGCACTTTGTTTGCTTCTATATGTGAGAGGTAACCAGCTGCAAAGACAGACACAGGAGACCATGCATGCATCCATGCATCCATGCATCCATGCACGGGGGATTTAAATCTCTGCATGTGTTATATCTGTAGTTAAACAACAGGTGAACCACTACAAAACTTTTACCTCACAAAGGGTCAGATTATAGTTAAGCAGCAGAGAAAGCAACGATCAAATCACTCAGTATTAGCATAAAAATCAGACTGCTGCAACACGATCATTTACTACAATCAGAAACATACTCACTTGCCAGTTCATTAGGTACACTGGGGAAATAAACAACAGTCCTGCACTGACTCGTTCTAATGTTCAGCTGATGTTAAAACAGAGTCAGAAAGGTGGCATTTCAACTGGGTGATCATTCTGGAGATGTAGTTGGTGCTGTTAAACTAGATTAAACTAAACTATCTAATCAGAATCTGAGAAAATAGGCGACTGAAGGCATCACCTGGGTTAAAAGGGATAAAATTCAGTTTCAAAGCCTTTATTATTCCCCTTTATTCTTGCTTAAATACCATTTCTAGATACACTCATTAACCAAAACATCAGGTACAACTATCCCACACCACATCTTTTGACTGTAGTCGTGTTCATTTGATGCTGAGTGTGGAAAACCATCCTGGAGAAAATAGTTTGACATCAACACTAAAATGTTTCTGTCGTGTTTGTGTGTCTGTTAAACTAACCATTTAACTGAAGTGGGTCAGCCAGTATAAATGTGTTTGAATCAATACTTTCACAATAAAAGAAGAAGGATAATGTGTAATATGAATGACGGTGCTTAAAGTGACACTTCTTTTGGCACTTTAGAGTCTTTCAGCTCATTCTCTAATTAGCTTTAATGTTCAACTTCACCAGTCGGTCGTTCTAAGATAAAAGCGCCAAATAAAACTACAAGCGTATTAGAATGCGCTAATTCTCATTAGCGTACCTAATGAACTGGCAAGTGAGTATTTACCAACAGAGAGATTCTAACGTGTTTTTAGTTTTCCCGTCTCCTTCCTCTCTGTTGCCTGATGATATGCAAATGCCACTTGTAATATTCAAAGTCCTCTAATGGGGGGGTTTAACTTTTAATTATGACAAACGTGTTGTAATGAGGAGAGACTTACCGGCAAAACATTTGGAGCATAGATTCATGGTTTTACTGGACCTGAGAAGAAAGAAAAGGGAACGGTTATCGGTGGGTTTTACTTCGTACAAAAGTGAAAAGAAAACTGTTTCATAAGAAACTAATCAAATGGATTAAGTGTCTGGCAAAAAATGAAGCTAAACTCTCTGGAAAACCAGACTTTTGTTTCATCGAGATGTGTCACAATTTACTGCAAATGTGGAAATATCGTTCCCCATTTTTCGACATCTTCACACGTCAGATCACATCCTGAACGACAAACACGAGACCTTTCGTAACCTCCCTGCGGAGTCATCTCTCTGTGTTCATTCCTCGGGGCATTGGTGTCGCCACATCGTCAACGAAGACACACGAGCGACAACCGAGCATGTGGGAGAAAATGGCCGTCACACAAACAGAGGACGGTTATGCTGCTGTTATTGATTGATTTTCTGTCAGTTCATCCCCCGTCACATTCAGGGCTCACATTCAGTGACAAAAAACCTGCACTACACCTTCACATGTGCAATCTGTGGATATATTCTGAAACTGCGAGCCCTGCAGCTGGGGTTGCTTGCTAGCATTAAGCTCAAAGTGTGTCTGACATCTGACATGAGTGAACTCAATAAGCTGCCTGTGGGGGGGGGTAGGGTTAGGGGGGGGGGGCAGATGTGTAATGGATGCAGAGTTCACCTTTCCAGTCCCACAGTCCTCGGCCTTGGTCCATGAACATGCACAGAAACCATTTCCAACCAAAACAGAGTCGTTTTAACAGCTTTTTATCCCAGGACGATTGTGACTTTAACTCTTTGCTACAGGTTCGTCTTTCCCTCGTCGTCTGGGCCTCTCTTCACAGTCCAAACCAACACATGATGTCAGCCTCTGTGTAGTAAACAAGCTGGAACTCTGTGGGGTATTCCTAGCATTGTTCCTACAGCAGCCATGCGACTAATGCAGCAGGACAAGGCCCAAACTGACTGGTGTCAAAGAAGGAGATTTTGCTTTTGTTTCTCACCAAGATCACAATGAAATACAAACAATAATAACCAAACAATCAATCTAAACAATACAGGTCAGTCTCCAAACACCACCTCCCTGCTGCCTGGACACACCCGGTAGATTACAGGACCAACACCCCCTGCAGCCGGCATAGTCTTTTCCCTATAAAGAACAAATAACCTGTAACCTGTGAGTAAAATAGATTAGGCCTTAAAATCCTTTATCTGTTTGTTTAGTTGAATGGCATCTAACTTAGATGTATGTATTGTGCAAAGAGAATCATGAAGAGTAAAGCACCAGATGCATTAGTGACGTGACTGGTCAGCTTTACCTTTAATTTACTATTTATTTACAGTTGCCTTAAATTATATTTGGTGTGTTTCTCTACCCAAACATCCACCACTACCCATCCAAATCTGCACACCACTATAGATCCTCTAAATTACAGTTAAAAGTCAAGCATGTAGCCTGAATTTATCCAAAAATGGCAGCCACATAAATCAGATGAGCTCTTCTTCGAGTAGCTAGAGAAGAAGAAGAAGAAGAAGAAGAAGAAGAAGAAGAAGAAGAAGAAGCCTGGCAGAGCCAAACTCAATTCTTATCAGAATACTCCACAGAAAAAGGTGCTTTTGAGGTGGTTGAAACTGTCTCGCCTCCTGGTAGCGTGCAGAGAACACAGATAAGAAAACTGCGGAAACTAGCCGGTTAACTAAAACCTCAGAAGAGGAGTGAATTAAAACGCAGTGGTTAGTTTGTTGTTTCTATTTCTCATTTCTTTGTTGTTCCTATGCCTCCAGGAAACTCCTCACCTGATGTCTACCCCAGAGAATGAATTTATTCCAACCAGACAGAAACGTGGTTATAAGGAGAACAGATTATCGAAAGGTTTACGCCAGCCCTCTGAATCAGACCAGTTCATTCCTACTGGGATGGATATTTAAAGGGGAAATGAGATGCATTGGTTATTGTACCGCGAACTACATCCTTTGCTGCAAAGTTGCTAAAATCAAAGATTAAAGAAGTTTATTTTTTTGCCATTTCCACCTGGCTTTCTGGTGGGGATTCGCCATCTTGACGTGACGTTATGTAAAACGTCACGGGGTCGGTTGGACCTTGAGCCCCGTTTGAAATCCTACTGGTTCTGCTTTTGAACCGATGCGCCGTGGAAACCGAGCAGCGGTTCCACTAAGAGCGGAAGAAATGAGTGGTTTGGACAGAAGAGCGCGTTGGTCTCAGTGTGGCTGTTGTCCACCGATGGCACTGTTTCAGAGTCCATCTGCTGGACCATTTAATCCATGACCTGTCCTCTACTTTCCACTTTACACACCGGGAGGTGGACGCATTGGAAGCGGTGATGCTTTCACTGAAACATGTCCGAAAAGAAACACTGCAACGCCCCGTTTGTAGCAGGTACGCCTAGCTAGCACATTAAAACGCGGCATAAGTAAACCATCTAACCACTATATATCCTTCAACATCCGTCTTTCTCAAGCTCTTAGATTAGCATCACCAACCCCATGACGTCATGGACCACAGTACGACAAGATGGCGGCGTTCATGCTAAAAGAAACATAACCGCCACCGTATTTTCTCCGCACGTGCTAACATTTCTCACTACATTTACGTTTATAAGAGCGAAACTCCGTCTATAAAATGTGATTTACTTGACTGAATGCTTCATTTCCCCTTTAAAACCATGACAAGAACAAAAACACCTGGTGGAAACAGGTCATAATTACTCATAATAACGTGCAATTTCAAGACTAAAAGCGAAAAACCAACACTATCCGTGACATCTGAGCTGGAATGAGCCACACTGAGGCTTAAATATCCCTACATATTGATGCACTCGAACGCTGCGTGTAACGCTCGGAGACATATCATTAATAACACCGCCAAGCTCAGAGGCTTTACCGGGTGCAGGACCCGGCGCTTGAACACGATCCCTTCAAGCTGGCTTTCAAGAGGCCTTGAGTTTGTGGGCGACATGTGCGAGGAGCCTGCGTGGGACGGGGCAGGGCGTGCAGCCCTTCGGGCCAGGTGTTATTCTGAGCCATAATAAACCGCTGCCACTCGCGTCACCTGACGTTGACAGGTGGGTTTACTGGGTTCAGTTCACGGGCTGCACAAAATGAAGGGAATCTCGGTGGGCTGAGAGGAGGAAGAGGAGCTGGAGGAAGGGGTTGTGGGAGGAGGCCTGCTAATCAAATGACAAGTCATATGACAATGTCCTGTATTGATAACACCTCAGAGCAGAAGGGGGTGGCTATCATCTCCCCGGCTGGCGTCGTCGTTTACAGTGAGTCAATAATACTCATGCCAGTTATAACATATAACCACGGTGTGGTTTAAATCCCTGTGAGCAATAGGCGTGTTTGATTGTCTTGGTTAAAGAGATTAGTCATTTCTCCTTATGTGCTAACACAGTAGAGGGAGACATTAGTGAATCACATCCTGTATGCAACACACATCCAGCACTTGACAAAAAAAAAAAAAGAAGAAGAAAGAAAGAAAAAGAAAGAAGGAAGGAAGAAGAGGGGAGTGGGTGTAAAATAACTCAAAGAGAACGGTTAAATAGCACGGTTTTGGGTGTAGTTTCTTTAAAAAATAAATAAATAAATAAATAAATAAATAAAACAGGAGATTAACGCTTTTATTTCCGCGTTTCTTCGAGCTAATGCGCGAGAAAACAAAACAAAAACAAGGGCTAGTTTTTTTTTTTTTTTTTAAAAAAGGGGAACCTGCTCGCAATAAATCATTCTCTATCTCGGATACGTCACCTCCTGTGGGCTCAGAAACTGCCTCAAAAAACACGATAGAGGACGGTTCCGAAATAATAAAATAATAACCCGTCGACCGGGTGGAGGTTGCAAACTTTTTTTAAAAAAAAAACCATTGTGATTTAGCTTTTTAAAAACCAAAAATAAATTGAAGCTCGGTGGTTTATTTATCAGCTAACTTACCCAACCCCCCACCCTCGGCCTATACACAACACAGAACAACAACAATGGGCTTTTGGACCAGTTGAACCCGTTGGATTTGTCTTCCAGCTCAAAGATAGGGGTGGTTTTAGTGTGACTTATCTAATTTTTATTATTTTTTTTACATACATATGTATAAATATATATATAATAGTTAAGACTTACCCCCAAAATCCACAGGGACACCGGGGCGGTAGACTCGGAGGTTTGCTTCGTTCACTAGTGTCTCCCATGACTTCCACCAACACAAAAAAGAAAGAAAAAAAAAATAAAAATATGGAATAACTCGAGGCCGGGGATGAGTCCGAGGCCTTGTCGTTTTTTTTTTTTTTAAAAAAAAAAAAAAAAAAAAAAAAACGAGGAAGAGATTTCAAAGAAAAAAACAACAACGGTGAAGTTAACAAAAAAAAAAAACGATCCTGGCTTCTTTTTAAAGTCCACACAAAACAAACCGGGCCGAAGAGAGAGAGAGAGGAGGCGCAGGAGCCGCACATACACAACAAAAAACAGGGGAGAGAGGTATCCTTCCGTTAAGTCAAACAAAAAAAAAAAAAAAAAACGGCTGGGTTTGAACTCAACGGCAATCAGCTGGACGTTCGGACGCTACGACCGACGAGCGAAAAGCGGGGGGCGTCCCGGCGTCCCGCTCGACTCCAAAAACGCGTAAAGCAGCCGCGAGCCGTCCGCCGACTCGGGTAAAATGCATTTGCGGAGACGTTAGTTGCGTGGGAGTGTGCGAGAAAGGAGAAATAAATAGACCCGAGCGAGGCCTTCCCCTCTCCGACAGACCGGGACCACCCCTATTCACACGTCGCTGGTGCGAAAGTACGCTGGGGCCGGAAACGCGTCCCGTCGAACCAGAAATGTCAATATTGCCCAAAACGAGCCAAAAAAAAAGGACGTGTAAACGCAATTATTACAAGACTTAACCCACATTTTCTTCTGTTTTTGAAAAAATTAAGAAAGCTTTGATGAGTACAAAGCGAAAACGTGCAACGGTTTGACTTGCTTTGATCACTAGCTTCACTCTAATCCATTTTACCTGATTACACTGGAGGCTTAACTACCAAGAAATGTATAATTAACAAAAATAAACTTGTCTTCGTTGGGAATACATAATAAATTTAACATTCTACCTATAAGAGCCAAAATAGTGAATTAAAATAGTGAAGCTATGAGCTAAAAACCAAAACAAGGAGCTGAAAGACACTAAAATGCCCAAAGAAATGTCAATATTGCCCAAAATGAAGAAAAAAAGATGGCAATTCCAAATGTTAACACAGTTAATACGAGACTAAACCCACATTTTCTCCTGTATTTGAGAAAATGAATAAAGCTTTGTTGAGTATGAAGCGAAAACGCGCAATAGTTTGACTTGCTTTGATCCCTGGTTTCACTCTAATCCATTTTAACTTATTACACTTACAAGGCTTAACTAACAAGAAATGTATAATGAACAAAAAGAAACTTAACTCATTTGGGATTAAGTTGAAGCTAGGACCTAAAACCAACACAAGGCTCTAAAAGAGACTTAAAATGATAAAATAAAAACACCTCTTTAAACAGTACCCTTCATATTATACATCATCTGACTCAGCTATTGTGAAAATATTGATTAGGGCAGATTTACACTCACTTGCCAGTTCTTTAGGTACACTACATTATAATATAACACTTGTGAAGGTGCCCATATTCAGCATAATAACCTATAAGTCCAGGTTTTTTTTTAAGTAAATTAGGAGAATGTTTAAATTTGATAAACTATACTTTAAAAACAAATGAAATTTCTTCAGAAAAATAAGTTTAATTTGGGCTCATTGCTTGTCTGCTGTTTGTTTGTCCTGGGTCTCAGAGTCGTGTCCACTTCTCTGCATAAATCAGTGGATAAATTGTAATCTAGTTGAATCACCACCATTCTGAACATCAGGATGTAGGATTTAGTGCAGGACTGTTGTATTTACAGTACCTAATGTTTTGGCAAGCGAGTATATTTCAAAATGGTGACGCCTTCCGGTGCCATTTTTTTTAATTTTCTTAACTTTTTATTCTCAAATTTACACAAATATCAGATGTTAAACTTGTTAAATTGACCCTCTCCCCCCCCTTACAAACACAGACAGTCAATATAGGGACATTACACTATTTCTATGTAATAAATAAGAAGACAAAAAAATAGCTTAAAGTGTGACGATAATTAAATCTCCTGGGGCAGCACTAACGCATCAAGATTAGCCTGAGACTGACTGATCAATCAATCGTCGCCCTTTGTTCTGTGACAGAAGCTCCAGACAAACAACACAAGCTGGAGATCACTGCATTGCTCGGATTAAAGACGTCCACTGTGTCTCAGCAGCAGCGATTCGGACGAGCAGACGGTCGTGACCTCACACACACACAAACATTAATAGGTGTTTTTTTTTGTTGTTTTTTTATATATATATATATATATATATATATGATCACATTTTAGACAGGCAATGTGTTGAACAATAGGCAGTGAAATGCAATCACACATCAATGGTCAAAAATAATATATATATATATGTGTGTGTGTATATATATTAAGTAAAACTATGCAGAAACATGAAGTTTGATGGAGCACTGGGAGTGTGTTCTCTACATTTCAATGTAACCTGAACAAAGCCCTGTTTGTGTTTAGTTATTGAGGAAGACTATATCCAACTAATCTTCTAAAATGGAGAAGCCTAGAACAACATTATAGAAACACTAGTGTCTCACCTGTGGGGTTAGTTAGGTATTTCCGGCTATGTAACTTCAAACCAGATTTAAAAAAAAAAAAATAAAAATTCAAAAGTGCAACATCAGAACACAATGAAATGAAAAGAAAAGAAAAAACAGCTTCACTTAAAAACCTTCAAATCACACAAACGACGAGTCAAACCTAAAACAATCCGAGAGTCGTGAGGTTTAAATTAACTTAACACACAAAACAGCATGATACCAAAATCCAGCACCCCGGTACTGTCCTTCAATAAGAAGACCCTAGCTGCAACCTTTATTTCTCTATGGGTAAAATAAAGTGCCAGTGGCAGCTGCTCTCGTATTATTTCCTGTGTAGAAACTTTAGTTGCGGCAGCACGAGTGCGTTCGTAAATTTTGGTCCGAGCCCCTTTAGACTGAATCCTCAACGAGCAAATAGTTTGAATTCCCCAGTGATATTTGTGCTGAGCTATTCAAGTGCTTTAAACGTCTACGTTAAGACACTCGGTTACATCTCTAGTTTTTTTTTTTTTTGTTTGTTTTTTTTGTTTTTTTTAATTCTTGAGGTATGAATCTTTACTATCAAAAAGTCACACCGGGCACGACCACAGATTTTACTTTGGGGTGTGAAACCCTGACGTCGAATGCTCGGCAGCGATTAATTAATATGCAAATGCATAATTGGATTAAGTGCTATTTGCATACAAATGCCACAGAATGAATTAGCTCCACAGCTTTGGCAAACGTTTGAAGGATTTCCTACCAAACTCTGAAAAATACTCCAAACGCTACTCTGTTAGTCTGATGGTATGAAAAGTGAGTCTGTTTAAGACCATATCCTAAAAAAATAGCTTGATATGGATAAAATCCTTTTTTTTTTTTTTTTTTTTAAAGTATTCTTCTTGTTATTATTATTAGTAACGCATAATATTCAAATAGCACCCCTGCTACCCCCCCCTACCCGACCCTGGCTTTACTTCTGTGTGGTGACACAGCGTTACCATGTTTCAGTGTGCGCCTCGTCTTTGGAGAAGATTCAACCCTTTGTGAGACTGAAAGGATAAAACTTGAACCTTAGTAGCTAAAAAGTACCTTCATAAAAACGCGCGAGCCTGCAGATGTAACACCTTAGTTATTAGTTTCAAAACGGGGAAGACTGGAGCCCTAAACGCTGCTGCTGCTGCTGCTGCTACAAACACACCAGCCTCTAATGTTGCACTTATGACAGAAGGACCATGGACTGTGAGGATGAGACGCTCGGCCTTAGCAGCGTTGGAGCAGTGCAGTCTGGATGAGGAAGGCTGTGCAAAATGGCATTCTGAGGTCTCCCTTTCCTCCCGACGCCTTCCTCCCACTGAGGGTTGGAGGGGGGGGGCTCTTAGTGGTGGGACTGTGAGGAGGATGACGAGGAGGAAGAGGGCTGCGTGGGCAGTAGGCTGTGGGTGCGTGAAGGCCGTTGGGGTCTCAGCTGCTGCTGCTGCTGCTGCTGCTGCTGCTGAGCGGCGGTGGCGCCTGAATCAGATGAATCCAGACCCGGGCTGCCTTCGTTGACCTCCGTCTCCAGCTGAGCCGGACACTCGAAGTGAACACAGTGGAAAACCTGCAGGGACGTCAACAGTCAACCTGTTAGCAGGCAATACCTTTATAAATATGACCAGGTATTAAAATCAAAAACAGGCAGGCTACCGTGCACCTTGCACCTTTTGTTTATTTTTACCTCAATCTTATTTCAACCGTGGCTTTTACCTATTTTTGCTAAGTCTGCACAGACATCAGAGAGATTTCACTCTGTCTGCGTTACAGTTGTATGTCTGTCAAAATGACAACAAAGCTTGACTTTAAAACAGTTTATTAGATTTTAGAAAAAAATCTGACACAATTGGTTACACCAAAAATAAAAAAAACACCAACAAGTGAAATTTTTAAGAGCTCGGTGCGTTTACATGCACAGCTCAATCAAGCTACGCTCGAAATACGACTTCCTGAATGCAGTCCTTGTCCCACTTTACATGCAACGGAGAAAAACCAATAACTGACAGGAACATGTCCTCCTCCACACTAGGTGGCGATAAGTATGTTTTTAGCGGTTTAATAAGGACCCCTTCCTCGTTGACCCATTACCTCATATAATAAACAAGAGTCGTTCATGCAGCCGACCGGCATTTAAACAACAACCAGAGAGATAATAGTTCAGCTTTTTTAATCTTGTATGTAATGTTCTTCTACTGACTCTGTTTATCTTCTTCTTCTGCGTCCGGCTCGCTCGGATGTTTTTGTTCTGGGGTCATATGCCAGTGCAGCGGTAGTGGAGCATTAAGGCATTAATTTCCAATCACATTATCTGGGTGTCTTAACAGGGTAAGCAGAACTCAGGTTTTAGTCGGAGTAACGTGTTTACATGCACTTGAGTTGTCCAGTTAGAGTCGGATTAAGGCAGTAATTCATTTTTTTCACATGCGTGTAAACATAAGACCCTGTTTAAGACCATTATGGGTTAAATTAAAAGTCTTCGCAAAGTATGAAAAATAAGGAAAACCAGAGACCCAGAATTACTTTCAAAATGACTAAATTTATTGTCATGCAACTCAGGACACCCCTGAGGTGGGCTCCACTAATGAGGAACAGAAACATAACAAACCAGGGTCAGAGGCGTTCATACTGCAGCAAAATATGCTTGTATCTTAGACTTTGTAAGGCCTTAAATTTGGGTTATCAAATTTTAGACTTTTTAAGACTCTGCAGAATCTCTGTGCAACTAAAGATCATCTGGGTTTAAAAGAAAAAGGGAAAGAGTTCACCTCATTAGCGGTGTTGTGAGTCCCAACGATGCGGATGAAGGAGGCAGGCTGCTTATCAAACTTCAACGTCTGCCAGGATCTACCAGGAGGAGAAGGAACATGGGAAACTTACATTGAGTTTTCTTTGTTGGTTTCACATTCAATCCGGAGTCCTCTAATCTGTATAAGTTTAATATTTACTCTACAAGAACAAGAACAACGTGTGGCACAAATTACGATTTAGTCAAATGAAAATCGTTGGCGTTACTATCCGTCCTCTGTTGATTTGTAGCCAACACTTGGTCTCTGGAGGACGTTCAAGGCTCTGGTTGCCAAGAAGTAACTCTTCTTGTATATTTACCACATCTAATGTTTGAATGAGCGTAATCACTCTCGATGTGAAAATACAGTCACTGATGCCACTTCATCACTTTAACGCCCTTTAACGCTGCAGGCCCACTATCAGGATGGTGAATTTGTTGGTAGAAGCCAAAGTTGTGGACATTGTTTGCTTGAGTAAAAATGTTTGGAGAACTCCATGTTTACATCCTGGGCGTTTATCAGTATGTGTTCTTGTGAAACGCCCCATGTACTGATCCAATCCAACGTACAATCTGACCAAATACAGCCAAATACCTGAATGTGTGTTTGTCGCCATCCAATTTGCATTGGTTTTTAAAAGGCAACTGGACTTGTAGCTTGTGTGGACATGATACAGCCAGGTATCCCAGAATGTATTTCAAGTACACTGTTGTTCCAGTTACACGATGACCATCCATACTTCAGAAGTGAACTTGTCAAGTCTGAACTACCAAGTGGGTAAGTCTGAAGTTCTATGTGCTCCCATTGGTTGTTGCCGCAAAATTGAGATTATTTCAACTTGGTGGCTGTCCAGGTTTGTCTTGTGGCTAAAGATTTTGTTGTACAGCAGTTGCAGGATTTCATTAACATTTCCTGGTCCCATGTCGCTACAATGCTGCTAGTTGGTGTCTGCATGTACAGATTAAACTGAGTGTTTCCTTACAGAGTAATCAGTGGTTCAGGGTGACTTTAAAAAAGTGATTTTGTCCCCTCGAAGTCAGCAGGAAATGCTACAAAATACATTATGACCACCTTCCTAATACTGTCTCATCAGAGAATGGACTGTGGTGTCTGGCAACACAATGTGGTTAGTGAGGGGGGGGGGGGGGGGGGGGGGCTTTGAGGGGAGGGGTCTCTGTGGATAATCCCACAGATGCTTGATCAGTTTGGGATCTAGTCACTTTGGAGGCCAGGTCAACACCTTGAGCCGTTTTTGTTGTCTGGCGGCTGCCTTTGGGGAGTGTCGTTGCTATGGGTGGAGGTTCCTCATGAGCAACTACATTTAGTTGGGGGGGTTATACATCTACATGACATCTGTGTGAATGCCAGGAGCAAAGGTTTCCCAGCAGAATGAGGTTTTCTCACTCTGGACCCCCTGGTAAATAAACATGCTCCTTTAATCTGTGACAAACTGAAATATAAATTCATGCATACTGAAGAAACTGTAAATGCAGGAAGAGGAATCAGGCGTCTCACCGACATGCCACCCTGGTGCGGTCGACCACCTTCGTCCACTGCTGCTGGTTGGTGGAAACCTCGATGTAGTAGCTGTAGGAGCGCTCGTCACAGTCCCACAGCAGCAGCCTGAGCAGATAGAAAATACACAACAATGAACATACTGCTTCGATTTCATCATAATCTGCGTCAATAATCACTTCACAACAGCCGGATCTACCTTAAGGATCCTATGGAGAAGGGCTGAGCCAGCTGGATGACGATGGCTCCGGAGCCCAGCTGATGGCAGGTGTATCCCGAGTCCCAGTCGTAGTTGCGCGTGTCGCCGTTGAGCAAGGCGTTCCTGCTACGACTCACGCCCTCGATCACGCTGGCACACGAGGAGATGGTCGCCACGTTCTCAGTGGGCACTGCACACACCGAGACCGGGGGTTTACAAGGCTGGTTTTGACAGCATACGTTAGCTCTGTCCAGACACCGAGTCGGTTCTCTGCATCTTACCAAAGAGTCCGTCGTCGAGGGTGAACGAGCGGTGGGTGAACATGCACTCAAAAGCCACGAGGTGGAAGACCTTGTTGACCGTGTTGTGTGTTCCCACGATACGAACGTACCTGAAACACAAAGAAGGAACATCAGAACAAACGTGTTCTTTTCTTATTTACTGTGCATGTCAAGACGTTTAAATTCAAGCTGTGCATGTAAACGCCCTGCTTAAAGGCGGAGTATGCAACCTATATTTGGCGTTATTTGGTCCAAATTCAATAATAGCCTGTTAGCACATTGTAAATCAAGTGTTATGAGAGAACAATTGACTTGTGTTCCCCCTCCCCTGTATTTAGAGGCTCTATAAAAATCACCATGTGACTGTATTTTTGCACCAATCACAGGCCATTTTATGGAGCATCGCCGCTTTGGATGTCCCTATTGGTTACTTTACATAAGTTGATGCGCATTCACGTCCGATTGGTGGTGAAGGTTCAATGGTGGACTGGTGCATGTTACAGCAACTGGAGATGTTAGTGCTGAAGTGGGGGACATTCTGTACCGGTTTGATCAACATAAAAATGTCCAGGTGGCTTATCTGGCCTGTTTTCACACTGAAAATGAACCTGGGTTTAAGTGTGTTCACAGGGAGGAGGAGGGAGTGGAACTGCCCATTTAATCGAGCTATGTTCAAAATTAGACATGTCCTCCTCCTCCACACTAGGTGGCGATACGTGTCTTTTCAGCAGGCTACCTCTTTCCGGTTGAACTAATACGTCATATAATAAACAACTGGAGTTGTTCCTGTGACATATCGGTATAAGATGGTTCTTTTCTTCTTTTATGCTTTTGTTCCGGGGTCATACACCAGAGTAGCGTATACATGCTGGTGAAAACTGATTTCTAATCACATTATCCGGGTGTCTTATTTGGATAAGGAGAACTCCGATACTAGTCGCAGTAATGTGTTTACATGTGCTTACGTTGTCCAGTCAGAGTGGGATTAAGGCAATAATTTCTTTTTCTCACGTGCGTCTCAACGTACTGTTTGACTTCCTGTTTGAACATTCAGATTCGACAGCCTTTGTGTCTTTGTTAAGGTGTGAGTTTGCTTGTTTGGTACATTATCCGTCCACCCTTTCATCCAAAAACAGGTTGTGGTGGCAGCTAAGGCTAAGTGTGGTACTTTACCCCCCACCCCACCCTTTCCCTAGCAACAAGCTCTAGTTTCTCATGACAGATCCCAAGGCGTCCCCCGAGCCAGAGGGGATACGTAATCCCACCGGTGAATGTTTTGTGAATGTGGAAAAGGTTTATATGTAGCCAGGGGGGAGGCACTAAGAGTCCCCAGACATTAAGGACTGCCTCGCCTTTAAGCCTGTTTATGATAGTGAGATGTTATTGTCTGTTTGTAGAAATACTTTTATATAACCGTTGGGAGAATGATTAACTCTTTTAACCAGACACTATATATTATTAATGGGTGAAATTTAAATGTGGATGGATTGATCACTACATTCCTTGGGGCAAGTTTAAGTCATTACACCACCAGACTCTTGCATGGTTTTTATCTACAAGCCATCATTGCACTAAAAACCTAAGGGTTGTGCAATAACTACTCCACTTTATGTATAATGGCTTATGCATGACCACTACACATCTTTTAGGGACTGTTTGTTTGTTTGTATGTGTTCAGTGTGTGTGGAATATGAATTATCTTCTTGTATTTATTGCTTTATATTTTTATACTTTTATATGAGTTCCGTCTTTATCTTTGTACTATGACAATAAAGGAATTTTTTTATTATCTATTGCATTTGTACACCATTATCTTCACCATGTACAATAAAACCGAATTAGTTTCCATTCATACTGCTGCCTACAGGTGGCAGAAAGCGAAAAGATTCAATGCTGTTTCTGATTTTTGAGCTCTGGTTTTCTTGGAGGCAGGTTTGGGTGAAGCATGGATCAAACTCTTCAACCACAGCTTGGGCCACAGAATAACAGCTGTCGGTGTAACTGAGCCAGGAGCTACGAGGTTTGGTTTAATTTATCTGACAGATCAGACTGTCTGATGGGCTGATTTTGGGCCTGCGGGCCGTATATTTAACACCTGTGTACTAGACAGTTCATTCTCATGTAACAGTCCTGCACTAAATCCTCCTTCACTACTGATCCAATGTTGATTTCATGATGAAACAGCATCGGAAAGATGGCAATTCAACCAGATGATCGTTTGTGGAGGGTGTAGTTTGTGGTAGGTCTTCATCAGTTTTCAGCAGAAGAGGAAGAAGAGGCTATTTCAGGGGATAATAATAGGATCTAATGCTCTAAAGCTTGAGCCAGGTGTTACAGGGTTTAACTTACCTGCAAACTCGCGGTGTGAAGTACAGATTCTGCCACGAGCGACACAGGTACTTGGAGTGGTCGACGACACGCACCCAGTCCAGCTCGTCCATAGATACCTCGATGTAGTAGGAGTAAGACCTTCAGCAAACACAGACCAGATGTTTGAGGTCATTACAGGGGCCACCTCTGAGCAAACAAGTTAGTTATTTGTGGTCTGAGGGGAGCAAGTCTCACCGGCTGTCTCTGTCCCAGAGCAGCAGGCGGATGTGGTTGATGATGGACGGTTGACCCAGTTTGACCTGAATCCCGGCCCGGCCGTCCTCCTCGATGGGGTGTCTGGAGAAGCCGTGGTCCAGGTCGTAGTTCTGGGTGTCTCCGTCCAGCAGCGCAGACTTCAGCTCTCCTTTCACCACCTGAGCTCCGTACTTCATAGTGGCGATGTTCTCCTCCGGGACTGAAAACACGAATGAAAAGGTCAATAAACGCACAGACAAGTCGTAAGACATGTTAAACAACCTATACATCTTACAAAGAGAAGATTTTACACAGTATTTGTTTATATAATTTGTATAGTTCGTACATATACTGTCTTTAAACTGATTTGTTGTACATGTTTGGACACATCACTCATTGAATTGAATTATCTAGATACTGTTTACACTATACTGTTCTAGACTGCAATTCCTTCTCTGTGTAATGATGCTACTGCATACCAAATCTCCCCCAGGATAACCTAACCAACTAACCAATGCACCAACTAACTAACCAACTAACATACTAACTGACTGAACAACTAAAAAAAAAATCAACCAACCTACCAACTAACCAATTAACCAGCTAACAGTCAACAAACCAACCAGCCAACTAACCAACAAACTAACCAACCGACTGACTAACTAACTGACTAATCTACTAACCAACCAACCAACCAACCAGCCAACTAACCAACAGATTAACCAACCAACCAACCAACCAACCGAGTGACAAACTAACTAAATGACTAATCTACTAACCAACCAACCAACCGACTAACCAATTAACCAACTAACAACAAACTAACCACCCGATTAACCAACCAATTAACCAGCTAACAACCAACCAACAGCCAACTAACCAGCCGAATAACCAACTAACTAACCAGCTAACTGACCAACTGACTAATTCACTATCCAATCAACCATTCAAGTAACCAATCAACCAACTGACTGACTAACTAACTAACTGACTTTTGATCCATCCGGTGTGTATCAGTAACAATGCCAAACCAAGGACAAAGAGGACTTACTGAGCATCCCCCGGTAGTTGAGGTCCATGTTGCGGCTCTCAGACCGGGTCTTTATGGCGTCCAGGAGATCATCCGGGCTCAGGAGGCCGGACGGTCGCACCACGTTCAGCATCTCCGTCACGGTCATGAGCGGCAGCCGCACCGCCGACATCACCTCCTGCGACTCGTCCTCGTCCTCGTGCTGCCGGCACCAGCGGCACAACGCCTGGAAGATCTCCTTCTCACTGGCGGCAAACGAGTCCCGGCGGACCACGGTCAGCAGAGCGGTCTGAGAACAACACGGGTCCAATCGACGGGTCAGTTTAGACACAAAAGAAATGCAATCCACAACAACTTGTCACTTTACACTTTCCAATGCAGCGTATGAAGAGACAAATGTTCCTCTTATACAGTGGTTCCTAAGCATTTTCTATGTCCCAACTGGGATGACACCAGTAATTTGAATTCTCGTTTCGGATTCCTCTGGAAATTAAAAGAGTGGCCACAAGCTAGGTGCGCATATGCAGTGTGTATTAGTCTCCTTCTACATCATTATACTTTTCATCTCCTGCACCCCTCTAATACCAGAACAAAGTAGCTGAGTACACCTCTCACCTTGGACAGCATGAGGAAACCGTCGGAGTTCAACACTTCCGGTGCATGTCTGTCCATGTAGGCGCAGCAGGCGGCACTGAGCGTGCTCAGAGAGTAGAGGCTGGCCACGTCGAACACCAGGCAGACGTTGTGGTTGTGCAGGATGGTGCGCAGGAACTCGGAGGTGGAGTCCTCCAGAGGCTGCAGGCCGTAGCGGTGTGCCAGGCCCAGGAAGTCCAGCAGCACCTCCTCCCGGGCCGAGCTGAGGCTGGCCCGGCCCGTGTACAGGTAGTTCAGCAGCATCGAGAAGGCCTCGGCCCGCGTCTCCTCCAAACACACCTCCGCCTGAGGATGGGATTCCTTCATCCCGCCGTACAGCAGGGCCCTGAAGGAGACAGAAAGCAACTGTTTTCTAGAGAATTTGAGAGTTTCAACAATCTTTCCCTTACACGTGTAATCAGCTGAAAACAAACACAGAGTTCAATGAATATCTAAACGGCTAAATTATAAACTTAGGGTCAAAGACAAAGATACTGTGGTTTTGTAAAAGCTGCTAGTTTGGTTGAAAAAAAAGAGAAGTACAGTATTTGTTCCTCTCCAAAGTTTTCCAGTTTCTTGTGGCAGATCTCTTCATGAAGCTAGACTGGATCTCTGATGTTATGACTGAGTGTATTGTGAACACGGATAAGGCTTACGACTGTGTAGCCTGGGGTACTCGGGGAGTTTGAGGGATCGGGGATGTTTCCATGAATCATCCAATGCTCGTACACTCAAAATAAAAAGCTGTATTCATAGCGTTTAGTTCAAATCAATTAAATCACTCCACACCAAAGCTGCCCCTGAACTACAGCTGTGTTTCTGACCTTCACGGACTGGATATCAAGCTGTCAGCGGATGAGGGTGTCTGGTATGGGAATGTCACAAATTGCTTCTATGCATTTTGCATGTGATGTGGACCTGTTGACTTAATTCAACCGTGACCTTCAGCCAATCTGTGACAAACATGTTCTGATCCTCCAACGCTGCCATAAACTCCCAAACCCTCTCTGAAAGATCTGCGTCCAGGAAACCTTTCACTTCTTTTAATCGTTGCAGCGTTCAGCGTTTGAGCCTTTGATCTGAGTGGATTCTCCTACTGCCACCTCACATTGAACAAGCTACTTACATCTACCAACTGACTTCATTTAACAGACCAAACACACAGCAGACAGGTTTAGTCTAGAGAATTTGATTTTTGTTCCTGTTGTATTTTTTGGCAGGTTTGACACTAGCCACCTGCCACTAAAACAGAAGAAGGAGTTTTGACGTTACAGGGACATTGTTTTGGTTTATTGAATGAAGCCCAATACCAATCCGATGATTTCAAAAACATATAGATCGGCCCTGATACCACTCTACCATTACCAATCGGGACCAATCATAGTTCAGGAGTTTGTGGTGCTGTTTAACTGGAATTAATTTACATTACTACATGTCTTTATGTTTCTAACCAACAATCAAGCTGTGATTACTCTAGAACACGTAGAGTGATTCTTTTGTGATAGAAACGTCAGAGTCTTGGCTTTCAAAAGAGACCAAGACGATGAAAGAGCTCAAAAATATTCATAAACAGCATTCAGTTTACTTTGAGTATGTCCTAAAAAGGAGTTTTTTGAAAAATGGCTGGAATGACACAAGGTTAACTGTTTTATGTGCCTGTTTTAAAATTGCAAATTTGTTTTTGTAATGCATTTGTGAAGCGCTATGTAATTCGAATTGAAAAGTGCTATACAAATAAAGTAGTAAATATTCCAGGTTTGTGGATGTGAGTAGTGTCAAAAGTCGAAGGCGGGCACTGAAAAGCACCTGAAGTAGTGGCAGCGAGCAGCCAGGATGACCCGGTGCGCCGGGTATCGCTTCCCCTCCACGATGAAGGTGACATCGCTGTACTCCTCCCCGAGCACCAGCGAGCCGAGCTGCTCCGACAGAAGGTGGATGTGGTCGATCTCCGACACGGACGCCAAGGGACGCAGAGGGTGACTGTTACTCATGGTGGACGGCTGCCAGAGTCACATCTGATCCGGGACGGAGCCGCAGACAGAAGAAGAAAACAAACAAAAACAAAGCAAAACAGTTAGCGATGCGCAGTTCAGCTCTTTTCAGAGAATCAACATTTTTGCCAAAGAAGAGTCGACTCATTCAGCTCTTTATTTAGAATCGTTTATAGCAGGAGGGGTCAAAGTCATTTTAGTTGTATGTCTGATGTATGTATGTTTGATGTCAAGTGGGCCAGACCAGGAATATAACAGCAAAATAACTTATATGTAGCGACGACTCCAGATCTTTTCCTTTTGTTTTAGTGCAAAGAAGAACAAGTTAATACATTTAATAATCTATCCTTTTAAATAAAATAACATTTCGTAAGAAAAGTAAGTGTAATTTGGGCTGATTGCAGCGTGCTGTTTAGTCCTGGGTCTCAGTGTTGGGTTCTGTTCACTTCTCTGACTAAAACAGTGCAGAAATTAGGGACAACAGATAAAAATTCATCCCATGGGCCACATTAGAGCCTCCGGAGGGCCGCTTTGGGCCCGCGGGCCATACGTTTGACACCTGTGACATAACTGCATGATTAGGAGTCCTCATATGTGATTGACACAACAATAAATACAGACATTAGCAACAACAAACAAACAAACAAACAGAAAAACGAAAGGTTATCGTACACCGTGAAGCTAAATGCTAAATGCTAACCAGAGCGAAACAAACTAACGTTAAATCTAGTGTTTTCAGAGTGCATAAATGTAAAAGACACGTAAAGCAAACATCAATTAAATCGAGATGTTGATAAATGACTAGCTAATCTCTCTTGTTTACAGCCGCTGGTGTCGCGGACATTTGACACCTCGACTACATTTAAACAGACAACACTTTTTTTTTTTTTTTTTTTTTTTTAAGGCTCATTCTGCGTTAAAAACTCACCGAGCAGCTTTCACTCACTCCCGCCTTTGGGATAAGTCGTTTCCAGATGCAGGCAAGTCGTTATTTTATCCGCGATGTGCAAGAAAATGTAGGAAAATGCAAGCAAATTCGGCTCCAGGTTCACAACTCCTCCAACATCACATTACACCGGAAGTCGTTTCTAGGTCAAATACCAGGAAGTTCCGGTTCACAAGAAAAGCGTCGAGAAAAATTCTTCTTCCTCTAATAGAATTCCGGCAGGCTGCACGCAGAGAAGCGTAATACTGCCCCCCACAGGCGAAACCAACCATTACATTCTCAGAGTCCGGAAGAATGTAAGAACTTTAAAACTGCAAAACTCCAAAATGGATTTATTACTATTATTGTTATTATTATTATTGTTATTATTATTATTATTATTATTATTATTAGTAGTAGTAGTAGTAGTAGTAGTAATATTAGTAGTAATAGTATTAATATTATTATTAAATGTGATGAAGCTACTGGAATGAATTTCCCTATCTATCTATCTATCTATCTATCTATCTATCTATCTATCTATCTATCTATCTATCTATCTATCTATCTATCTATCTATCTATCTATCTATCTATCTATCTATCTATCTATCTATCTAAAACACACAACATTATTATACAGCAGATTAAAGCAATACAAAATACATACATGCAATGGGTTGTATGGACTATGGACCTTTTAATATTAACCTTTTAATATTTGACTTTAGCAAAGGTGTTATATACAGTTACATCAATTGCAGGTACACTATAGTTTTTTGATGATGCTTTACATTTTTTTTTACGTGGTCTGGGTTCAGGACCCATCATCTCCCCTTAATGACAAGCCATGACCCAAATCAAAGAACATTTTCAACTTCTCAACTTTATTGAACGAAAAGATTTAGCAGTTTGAATCTGAGACTGTAGAATAGAATATCACAGTATGTCAACACTCAAAAAACAACAAAACAAACAAATGTAATGATAAACCAAAACAGTGCTAGAGATGGAACTGTTCCCTTTTACAACAGGCTACATTTTAATTAAAACCAGAACACTTCACTTCAGTAACATCAGCCTTATTTAACACACTCAACAAAGATTTCGAGCACAAACACCAAATACAAAATACAACTAATATCAACTAAAAATTAAAAAATAAAAAAAAATAAAATAAATAAAAGATGAAGCTCAAGCTGAGAATCCCCACCTATTGAATCTATGGCAACCAGTCGCCCATGAGTGGGATGCTCATGGGATGTGTTCTTGCACCAACCAGGGTTTGAACCGCAGCCTGAGCCACTGTCCACTGCACTATTTAACCACTGCTGCGTCTCACACTGCTGAATCAGCTTTTTTCTGATGTGACTTGCCCTCCGAAAGCGATCACAGACAACACAAACATGAATTCCTGGCTCCACCTGCCATTAGCCAGTCCTTTCTTTCTTTCAAGCCAAGAAACACCAAATGTTTGATTTTGTCGTTTGTAATTGATAATAAATCAGCCCATTTACAGTGCTGTTGCTGCCCTTGGTCTGACCAAAACTCAACACAATCTGCTTTAAGTTACTTTAAAAAATAATTAGCTTGGGAGCGCTTAGCTAGCCATGTTAGCCCATTCATACCAGCTGTAACTGAATACTAATAATATGTACATTTCATTTCCCCTTTAAATTAAGTAATAATACAATACACAAAAATATAACACTGATACGGGGCAGTTTAAATGACTGGTGCACACATTCACTTTCCAGTGTAAACCATAGACTGTATAAAGATAGACATCGCAACAGTTCCTCTAAAGTGAAGCCAAAGCTAGTAGAGCTCCCCCTGGTGTCTGGCTGCAGTATAGGTCATAAGTTTTTTTTTCATTTTAGGTAATTAATATAATGCTGATGAATGTGTTTTTGGTTAAGTTTCATATAAGTTATTTGACGCAGTCGAAACAGGATGTGACATGACAGCGACCACCAGTTGCCATGCCAACCGCTCTGTAGCGTGGACCCAATGAGACATTTCCTTGTAACCGGTGGAGGTAGAGGAGAGAGAGTATTAAAATGACCGTGAGTCTGGAGGAAGTGAGGGCGGGGCATCGATATTGTGGCTCCGCCCTCAGACCGTACTGATTAGACTCTGGCTCCAAAGTCACAATGTGGTGCCGCCCATATGCCTGGGAAAATAGCATCAGATTGGCCAATGCAAGGAAGTGGGGACGCATTGTTCATATTTATATACAGTTTATCGTAGAAATTTTTACATAAAGGCTTTATGGACTCCATCAGCTTTAGAGATTTATGCATCCGTGTTGGGTCTACAGTGTAGCCTGTCGTGCACCTTTTCCAGAAATTTAGCCGTGGGTTTCAGCTACAGAGTCCACAGCGGTGACATTTCTACAATTACTGCTGCTGCTGCTGCTGTTAGCATCTGTAATTACTGTTGGTGGCTGGTAAACTGTGCTGCATGCACTTAAAACAATGGCAACTGGTAAATGGTAAACTGCTGTAATAACTACAATACAGAAGGGAGAGAAGATGTCTGAGGGGATGGTGTTGGTGCCTAAATGAAGAAATGCATTTCAGACCCATCACAGCTGTTGTAGTCCTACACAGCTTAGATCTGACCCAGGAGTATTAATGTTGCTGGTGCTGTAATATTAATAAATCGGCCCATTTAGAGATAGTCTATGTTTTGTTTTTTTTTTTTTGACTTTTTGGTGCTGTTGCTGCCCTTGGTGTCATCCAAACTCAACACAATCTGCTTTAAGTTATTTAAAAAAGAATTTTCTCACCTTTTTGTGTTTCTCAGGAGAGCTTAGCCCTGTGGTATGGTTTACATTTACCAACCTTTCTTACTATGAAAGCATTACTCATGTCCAAAGTCATCGCCCCAAACTCCAGGCATGAATTAAACAACAGTGCATTGTGTTTGCAGAAGAATTAAACTGAAGACAAGCTGCAGAGCTGTACCCTGATCAATAACCTGAGACTGGTCCGACAACCGCACACTTCTCTTTAAGCAAGAAATGTCAAACATTGCTCAGTTTTTGCATAAATGCTGAGTTATTACTTCTCCTTTTTGACCAGAATGTGCCAACATCCCTTCTAAGTAAGAAGCTTTCCACAGAAGCAGTGATCCGATGACCTGCTTTCGCTTTTGTTAGGTTACTTGACGGATGCGCAGAGGTTGCTGGGATCGGTTGAGGAAGTTTTCACTGTGCTGTAGGTCACTGCATCACCTTCGTCATCATTTTTACTGCGAATCTGGAAGAGAAACAGCACAACAGGACCTCATGTACTCGTACCAGCACGTAACTAGAATACACAATCAGACGTCTTACTTTGTCTCTGCTGTTGGTTTTCTTGGTGTAGCTGATGGAGGCGTAGGAAACACCATCTTCAGGATCAGCCTACACAGTGAAAACACACTGTTCAGGATCATGTGGATCTATAGAGAATCACTATTTCTGAGACTCTGGGTTTGTCTCAGGGTGTATGACTTTTTTTCATCTTTGGCCTAGTTCCTTCATCTAACTTCCTGTTTCAGACTTTCTGAAGTGTGTCTCATGTTGTGTGCATGTAGCAGGAGGTTTGTAACGCTGCCCTGGGTGTAGTGTAGTGAGATCTCACCATGTCCTGACTGGTTCCTGGTGCAGACTCGATCTCTGCAGGTTTTGATGTCAGGGCCTGAACAAGAAGAGTCAAAGTGCGTTTGATTAAAAAAGCTTTTCAACATTCAATGAATCCAGATGTTTCATGAGAACAACTGTTTTTAAAACTCACGACTTTGCCATTGTCGGCTGTCTTGTTGCCTGGAATGTCAAAAATAAAATGAAATAAAATAAATAACATGTGTAATTTATCAAAGTTTTATGTGTGAGTTCTCTCACCTTTACTTCTCTTCCATCTGACGACTGTCACAACGATTATTAAGAGGACGACTAAAACCACAGCAACAATGATGTACCACACATCTGGAATGAAAAGATTACTTAAGTGTAAAGTGGGTTTTTATAATCCTGTATGGAAGAAAGTAAAACGTGTCATTACATGTCATGTTTGTTGAGGGGTCCTTGCTTGTAGACCCTGTTGTTGATGTTGTTGGTGGTGTTGGTTTTGTTGGTGGTGTTTGTGTTTTCTCACCTGAACAAAATAAAACTACTCATTAAGAACTGTTGTATAAATGGAGCTTTAATAATTTAACAGCTCAGAAAAATCTCAGTTTGTTTCTCACCTGATGGACGACGGCTGAAGGTAAAATTCTTCACTTCTTTAGTCTCTGTAGTTACTTGACACTTAAACAGTTCATATCTTTGTGTGTAACTGAAATGAGAAGTCAGAAACTTGACAGAAACAGAGCAGGAAGACTGTGATCTTATTAATTGGTTGTTTCCTTTGTCCACTTCTTGACCTCTGTGCAGCCACTTCACTGAATGTCTACATGGTTCATATGTCCTCACAGAGCAGGTTAAAGTCACCTGATCAGTGTGATTGTGTTCAGTCACTGGTGAAGATGGATTGGAAGAGAAAGACAAAGTTAGTGAGATTAACTTCATTATTCTGATCATAATTATTGTCATGTTTCAGTGTGTTGTTCTAATGAGACACTTTGAGATGAAAACATTATGATATAAATACTCACTGGTTACAACAGACAGAACAACATGAGCATCTGGACCTTGTTGTTTTCCTGATTTGTTAAACTGTCTGCAGGTGTACTGACCAACATCATCATCTGTGACCTTCTTTATAACCAGAGAACAGTTTGTTGTAACTCTCAGTCTGTCTGGTTTAGATCTGATCTGTCCAAGTTCAACCAGCTCTACTGTTGTTTTCTTTCTTGAACCAGCAAAGATCCAGTTTGTACTGTCACAGTTACAGTGATCATTTATCACATTTTCACAAGACAAAGTGACGTCATCTCCATCTCTGACAGTGAAGTTGAGGTGAAGCTGTCTGCTTAGTGCTCCTGAGAATATGACAGAGAAACAAACATGTCTCTATTAATGTCAGAGTGACGATCATTTCAGATACAACACAACATTGTGTTCACATGTTCCTCATCCCTGACTGTTAAGACTGAACTAACCTCAGAGACAACACACAACATAAAGAAATACTTTCAATAATACATGTTATTTTCATTCTTACCTGGAAACTGAAGAATCAGCATCAAAAATACAGATATTTTAATCCACCTGGATTCGTCCATTGTTCTCCTTTGTCTCTTTTCTCCCTGATGTCTGTGTAAGTCTCTAAACACTAACGTATCTTCTTCCTGTATTAACTGAGCTACTACTTCCTCATTATGACTTTCACCTCTCTTTTCTCTCATCTGTCATTCTCACTGCAGGATCGTCCTTTTTTTATGTTCCTCTTTCGGTCTGATTTGAGCTGGTTTACGTTCGGGGTGATCGGGCTGACTCATCCGCTATCGGTCATTTTCACACAAATGTGGTAAAGAGACAGTTTTCTATGAAGAACAGACTCAATGTACCCAACAATATATATGTATATATATATATATATATACATGTTTCTCATTTTTGTAAAAAATACTTGTTTGGTCTTCACCTGTAAACTGAAGCATCAGTATCATCAGTGACAACAGTTTAATCCATTTGAATTCATCCATCATTCTTGTCCGTCTTTCTCCGTCTTCCTCCTTCTTAAAACTGTCACACTGTCTAAAATAGTTCTCCTTGTAGAGAAGTACAGAATTGACTTTCTGTGATGTCACTTCCTTTTAGTGAGTGACAGTGTTCTCATTGTGTCCTCGTCATTTGCTGTGTTTCCATTACCGCTAGAAATGCGCAAAATCTAAATATTGCAATTAAAGAACCAATAATGGAAACATAAAAATGCCACAGAAACATTTTTTTTTGTATTTCGCTATCAGTGGTGTCACCAGACATGACTCAGGTGGTCATGTTACCAGTTCATATGAAGTCAAAGTGAAGTGTCATGTGACAAGAACTTAAGAGAACTATTGGATATCGCGAGACGAAACTTCACGAGTGTCACAGCTCATTCGCAAAAACAAAAAAACTTTCAATGGAAACATATTCAAAGAGCAATTGTACCTGAAATTTCAGAAATACTGCTTTTATTTTGTCTATATATACCTACATATGTGTGTGCAGACAAAGAATAACAGGAGTCAAATCATTCAGAGTTCAGTGTGTGCAGACAGAAGTAATCGCTAACTTCCTTAATGTATCCACCCGTGTGCCCCAGGGATCAATACTTGGTCCAGCCCCATTCATTTCATATATTAGCAGTCTCAACTGAAACAGATATCACTTGTATCCACTTGTACGCAGATGATACTGTGTTATACTATGTGCTCCGGATCAGGCAGCTCAACCAGCGCTATGTGAGGCAACACAATGGTGTGGCAATTTCCACAACGCATTTGCGACACAGGGCAAATGTTTGAAGATAAACAACAGTATTTGTGTCCTTTGGTTCCCTGTTGTGCGTCTGAAGTCTTTTACAGAGAACTAAAGAGGAAGTGTTACGTTCACAGCGTGAGGAGGTTGTATTTTCTAATCAAAGCCAGATAATCATCACAAACACATAGAGTTAGGGTTAGGGTTTGTAGATATATTCTGATCTTTGTGTATCTGAGTGAATTCTCATGTCAGTTTTAGTACATTTCTGTTTTTAGACACTTTTTAGACCTTACTGGGAACAGAGCTGTTCAGCAGAGAGAGTGATCACAATCGCATGACCATAAACCTGACATAGCTCGTACAAACAGAAATCACTGACCATAGCAGAATTAATTTGTAACATCTCAGAAAACAAACACTGTGATAGGCAGATATTAGTGACCTGTACTTTAGAACACAGTTACACGACACTAAAAGAATTTATACTTTGATGTGTGGTATTTACTAAAGTAGATAACAACACTTCAACAGATGAGTAACAGAGTAGAGTCTATAGAGGGAGAAAGAGACGACTTTAAAATAAAGTATCAGTTCGACAAGGTCACACATGGGAATCATCAGATCATGAGACTGGCTTTATTAGAACAACATAAAACTGGAACACACACTGTTTTATATGTGAATCCAAACATAAGAAGTTTGGAATTGAGTTACAGTACAATATAAAATGACCATCACAATGTGTAAAATGTCACATAAGCAGAACAGTAAGATGGAGTGAGAGCATTTCCTTTATGTGGATTTTGTTACGACCACTCCACTGTGTCTACAGTGTCAATTCGTTCACACTGAGCAGTTTAAAGCCAACTATATTTATGTAAGGATACAAATGAAACATGAAAAAAATGAATGAATACCATGATTATACTGGAAAGAAGGGAAATGTCTACACTGGTGGCCAAAATAGATGAACAGCGCCCCCAACAGTGCAGTATAAGCAAATACCAAAGTATAGCAAGAGGTCCAGATGCAGCATTATAACACTAACAATAATACATGTTTGTAGAATATGTTTATACATTTGCACTAAGTTACTTTTAAAATATTGAAACCCCCAAAAAAGAGAGTTAGGACTAACCCTAGGGCTAGCCCAAACCCTAATGTCGATGTAAGGCACTTTTATTTCTTCAATTAGTCACTAACATGTCAAAAACAGAGGTTTTTTTTTTTGTTTTTTTTGTTTTTTTTTAGCACTATATATATTTTAAAGCACCATTTTCTTTGATTTTGGAGGAGCACTATTGAGTGGCTAAGATTTTAATACCCTAAAACTTATTGTGAAAGATAACTTCCTTAGTTCATTTTTTTTTTTTTTTTCAAATACATTCTTTAAAAACTAAACACATGAAAAAAAAGAAAGAAAAAAAAACAACAAAAAATCCCAAGAAAATACAAAATAAGTAACGGAAAAAATAGGATCAACCAACAATGGGATCCAACTATGAATGAACTACTGTCTGATACAAGAGACGAGGACCTTGGCTTCAGTTTGGTGACTGGGAGGATGGATCGTAAATTCTCGGGCCTCCAAGGAAGGTGCCAGACCTTTTTTCCAACCTAACCCTAATCCTCAACATTTACTTATTTACCTAACTCTAACCCTAACCCTCAACATTTTCCTAGATACCTAACCCTAACCCTAACCCTAAGTCAGCAGGTAAAATAGGATTAATACATGAATAAAAGATACAACTATAATAAACCAAACATTAACAAAATCCTCCTTCAGTCTTGGCACAACTAAACCATTACAGTTCATGGAGGTGACTATAGGCTCCTTATATATGACATAATCTCGAAACACGTTCATACTAACATAAAAAAGTAATGACAACAGATCATAACATGGCTACATATCAACATTCTGGTGCTTATGATTAAGACTATTTACATATTAAACTGCCTCTAGATCTACTCATCCTTTTCTTTTTATTGCTATACTTAAGCTACTGCACCACCTTCTGGACAGAAATGGTGTTTGCACCAATAATGTCTCATCACACAGGTCTTAGATGTAGATTTGAACATTTGAACATTTAACTTTTTTAAATATTGGCTGTTCATCAAAACACATTCAAGCTGCAGTAATAACTGATCTCAAAGTGCAGATTCTTAGATGTTCACATCCAAAGTAAAGGAGAGGTGTAGGAATTACAACTATTTTAATAAACAGTACTGTCTTATCAGAGGCTCAAATGTAACTGGACGACATCCACACGCATGCATCACTCTGTCTCCACCTGCTTTTACAGATGATGTTATATTCTTTCTATCATGAGCGGATCTAAGTCTTCTCCAAACTCTTATGTCCTTGTCATTCTCACACACGACAATTTTCTAGGTGTTTTTCTCTTGTTTTTTTTTTTTTATTTATTTTTTTTTATTTCATTTATTTTTTATTTTTTTTATTTTGGAGGTTTAAGAATATTTTTGCATCTTCTGGTGAGCCTATTTGATTTTGTGGAGTCTATAGGCTGGTATGATGATATATCTACCTTCAGTAGACTGTTCTTCACCTGGATGGATGTCTTGAAGGGACTTTTATAAGGTGGAAAAGATCATAGGATCACTGTGGTCCTTTGTGGAAATCCAGGTATTTTCATTTCATCTTGATCACTAGCTTTTTATTTAATGTAATTGATGAACTAAATGTTGTAAATGTAAATGTTGACTTGAGAGACAAAAGAAAAGAGACAACAGAAAAGCACAGTTGACTAAAGGCACTAGAGCTATGAGGGATCACACAGTCCCCCCTGACATCAGTGTGTTTTATTAAATTGTCATTACTGTCAAGTTTATCAAGAATCTTACAGTGATGATATAGTTTGGGCTTTCTATCCAGCACATTGGCTGTTTGCTTATGCAGTGGAAATGATGAACTACCATAAAAGATGAGCTTTGTTTGATGTTTCTGACACATTGTTGCCTTTAAAGTTTAAATAACAGACACATTCCTCTTTTTATGGTCTTTTATATAAATAACATTCACAATCACTTCATGAGGATAAGCTTTCAAGAATGTATTGTTTTCACTAGTGTATCTGGTGAACAGTACAGGAAAACCAGGAATCATTTGGACTCCTTAGAAAAAGGTTGAGAAGGAGGGAACCCAATGAGGACCTTAAACCTATGAAAAACTATGATGCATGACACAATGCAGAGCCAAAGGAAGTCATTCTGGAAGAGACACATTGTCCCCAGAGACAAAAAGTGTCTCTATCTGACCATGAAATAAAAGAGAAACTTGCATCAAAGAGCAGCAAAAAGAAGAATTAGGATTTCTTCTGGGAACCTTGACTTAATAAAGAGAAGTAAGATACGATCTTGGAATCATCATTAAATGTGTGTCACTCATCAAGAGAAGCACAAAGTATAGAACGCCGTAAGTGTATATTAGCTAAACCTGAACATTTACCCAAAAAACATCAGTCTACACCATGGGTGCCCAGACTACGACCCACAGACCAGACCTGGCCCGACAAACCAATTGGAGTGGCCCACTTAATGATCCCAGACAATCCCTCTAAACTTTTCCAATATTTTCCAAATTAATTAAAAAATGATTAAGAAAATTAAGGCTTGGAGACTTTAGCACGTATCGCTCTTCTTATTCTTCTCAACAAATGCGGTTGTGTTGCTCCGCCCCCACCCACAGACAGTCCCTCCCTCCCTCCAAGGGGTCCTCCTGGAGGTCTGACCAAGGGGTTGGGGTGATGAAGCCCATGTGGGCAAAAAGCTGCAGTTCACTGAGTGGCCACTTGAGGCTTGAACGTGTCCAATCAGCAAAGACACAGTGTCGGTGTTCAAAGAATTTAACATTCGTCGACACTATGAGACCGGCAACGGAGGGCTGGTGGATGGTGACAAAAGTTTGGGGACCCCTGGTCTACACTGACATGCAAACTATTTCAGCCACATACGGAGACCAGGAACTAAAACTACAGACACGAACAAGTTCATCTTTCTAACTCTATCTGTGGTTTGGTTTGATGCTGTGGTCGGCCATGACTGACAACAACCACAACATCCTGTTAACAACACACAGTACAAAGGTTGTCAAGATGTGAAGACAATGGTGAGAATCAAGATACATTTATCTTCTTAATCTTAATTTAAAGGATTTTATTTCATCTGACTGCAGCATTTGATTCAAAAGTAACCAAAGCACAGACACTTGAACGGATCTGTGTCAACAATGAGTCTATATTTATTTGAAACTACATCTTGAATCTAAAATATATGACTCAATTGAATTGTTAGAAATCTTCACTTTGTTCTTGACATGCAAATAACTTCAATGTGTCATTCAGCATAGTGCGTCTGGACTATCAACACAATCCATCTGAGCTCATCTCGTTGCTAGATATTAGAGACTCTTCAGCATATATCATCCACTTTTTATATAAAAGTTAATGAATCCTTACCTGTAAACTGAAGCATCAGTATCATCAGTGACAACAGTTTAATCCATTTGAATTCATCCATCATTCTTGTCCGTCTTTCTCCGTCTTCCTCCTTCTTAGAACTGTCTCACTGTCTAAAATAGTTCTCCTTGTAGAGAGACACAGCGTTGACACTATGTGATGTCACTTCCTTATATTGACTGCTAGTCTCTTTCTAGTGTGTGCAGAAAGAAGGTAACGCCTCTAACTTCCTCATTGTGTACAAGGCAGTGATGCAGGGTTTGACTCTGTGACCTCTACTATTTATTTATGATATATAAATAGTCTTTACCAAAATGACAAAGAGACTGTGATATACAGCTCTAACTAAAACCAGATGTTTAGCACCTGAGTGAAGCAGCATATTGGTGTGACAACAAAACCACAATAAGAACAACAAGTGCAAACGGTGTCCACTCCCATGGTGCATTTGTGGCAGTCACGTGTTTGAGGTCTTAAAATAACAAGAAGAGAAATGTGTGAAGATTGTTGGTGAAGATAAAAATGTGCAGAACTGCAGCCCTTAGTCTTTTGTTGGTTAATGTTTCTTAGTGACATGTGAAGAGTAAAACTACTCACCCATACAAACTAGTGAGGTTGTTGTGGATGTACAACAGTAACTAAGGTCAGTGGCTTCATCATTGTCACAACTGTCAAGTGTCCTTTATTTAGTGAGATACAGCTTTAAACTTTGCATAATGTCACTTCCTTGTTCATACTGCTAGTCTCTTTTTCAGCTTAACTTGTGCAGACAATTTAAGTTATACAGAAATCAGATAAGTCAGACTTCAATGTGCCTAGACCAATAATATTTTTCATATCTTCCTCAGTTTATCATAGGGCGTGCCCCAGGGATCAATCCTGGTACCGCTCCTATTCATATTACATTTATCAACAGTATCGATTAAAATATAACTGATGTAAAATTCTGCTTGTATGCAGATGATATTGTGGTGTAGTGGTCAAAACCATACTGGTTCATAGCTGTGTGTGGCAACATTAGGCCGTGACATTAAAACCATGTGAAATGAACATTGTGTCCCTTCCCACGTGCATTTGTGACAGTGATGTTTTTGACGTCTTATAAAGAGGAAGGTGACGCATGTGTGAAGATTGTTAATTAAGATCAAAGTTTCCACTGATGCATCTTTTAAAGATAGGACCATGTGATCACCTACCAAAGACTGACCCTCTGTGTTGAAGATGCAGCTCACTGATAAGATGATATTTCAGTTGTCTGAAACCTTTGGCCCAGGATCCTTTTGTTCTGAAGTGGTCTGTCTGCGTTACATGTTGTGTGGTTCTCTGTCCTATACCGTGACATCAGTCAGTGGGCTGCTCTGTACACTCTGTAAATACCTTATTTTTGACTAAGTGAGAAGCAGTAGGGGTGAACTGCCATTTTATTTCGAACCCCATTTTTTTCTCCTGTTTAATTTAGTCCAGGCAGTCTGGCTTAGAAACTGTCTTTTATTTTTTATTTTTGAAGTTGAGGACTTAAGTAGTTTTCTGGGGCATGTGATAGCCGGTATTTTGTTTTTTTGGGCATTTGTTCTCCCTGAAGCCACGCTTCATTTGATTAACACATTTGTAACTCGTTTGGATTTTGTAATTAAACCAGCTACTTTGTTTCACTTTACGCTCTGCCTACTTCTTCATGTTCTGTCCCTGAACCCCTAGACCAGGGCGTAACATATTGGTTAAAGCTGATGTTTTTCATTATATTTTGTTCAACAAAAGAAGTATTTCATGTGTGACATGTTCACTTATTCACAAAACAGCTTTTAGAAAGGTAAATTAGGTAATCATCCAATGATGATCCAAACATGAGAATGATTTCATATTTTACATAAAGATAATAATCAGTATAACATAGTGCTTTTCTAAATACTCAAAGACTACTGAGGTAGTTTACCGCTACCAGCCACAGCTACCCTTCACCCACTCATACAGTCACATCCTGATGATGGTGGTAAACTATCAAATACTCCATATTCATCATTCCAGTTCCTGGGTCTCTTCACCTTTATCTCTGGCCTCCAGACAAACCTCCCAAGTGTTGGCGCTTTCTGCACCAGCCTCTTAATGGGCCTTCAGAGGGTCATTGTGGAGGTCATGGATCTACCTGTTTATGTACTCTCGTCATTCTTTTGTTTTCTGAGATTTTTCTTGCCTCTTGTTTATTAGCAGGAGTCAGCTCAGGACCCGACAAAGTAACAGGAGTTGAGGCCATCCTGGGTGCTGGAACCTGGGAGGCGTCAGTGCGAACCACGAGTCACCTGGTAATGATGGAATAGTGGAAAGAGCTGGCAAAGTGAATAAAAACAAGAACTGTGGAGCAGCTGTATAAATACTGAGCTGACTAACATGTGATCATTTTACAAGAAAGTGGATAGACCTAAATACAGGATACGAGGCTTGAATTAGTAAAAGTCAATTTAATGAGACTTAATCACTGGACAAAAAGCTCAGAAAATCATGATAAATCCAAAGTCCAACAAAAGCCAAACAACAAAGCACACAACACTTTAGTCCAAAGAGATAATGTAGGAAAAAAAATCCAAAGTCTGAAAGTCAAAAAGAACGAACGAAGGAAGAAACAAGACTATACAGTATATACACAGATAATTAAGATACAAGGCACTGGTGGAACCAATCAGTGAGGAGCAAACAGATTACCAAAATAAAACAAATGAAGCACATGACTCAGATCATTACATGATGAAGAAGGTGGATACAGGTGAGTAGAGAGATGAGGAAAATGAGGTGATGGAAAGAAGTGGGAAAATGGAGGAGGAATGGAGGCTGTTGAGAAATATATGGTAGATGATGTTGAAGTTGTTGATCAGAGGTGGAAGGCTCAAACTTCATCATCTTCATCGTCACAAACTTGTAAAAAACAAAAGTGTAACTTCTCTGATCTCTAAGCATCCAACACATGAATAACTCCACTCTGTAAAGATACCAGAGACATTAAACTCCAGTCATTTGGTAAATAATTTGAATCAAAGCAGTAAAAACCTTTTTCATTCAGTTTCTAAAACTCACAGTGTTTCCATCCGTCTGTGTTGTTTTCCCTAAAAAAGACAAGAGAAGGAGTTAAGTTCATGTTCCACAGTGATAATCCAGGTTCATCCAGACCTCTTGTTCATATATTCATCATCTCACCTTTAGTTCTTGTCCAGATGTTGGCGGCCACAACAGCTGTTGAGAGTCCTGCTACACCCACAGCTACAATGATGGACCTCCACCAGCCTGGAAGACAATGAAGACAGGAAAACATGTTTCAGCTGCAGCTTTCTGTTCTCTGGAAAAGAGACTTTCACAATGATTATTAAGAGGACGATTAAAACCACAGCAACAATGATGTACAACACATCTGGAATAGAGATACAATAATCTCTGATAAGAAAGAAAGAAAGAAAGAAAGAAAGAAAGAAAGAAAGAAAGAAAGAAAGAAATGCAAATAGTAAAAATATTGGGTCATTACATGTCGTACTTGTTGAGGTGTCCATGGTTTCAGTCTCTGTTGTTGTTACATCAGTTCTTCTGTTGTTCTCAGTTGAATGTTCTGATTCAGTTGGAGCTGATGTTGTTGGTTTTTTGTCTTCACCTGAACAAAATAAAACATAAAATATTAAAGTTTTGATCCGTATGATAAAGAATTAGATGAACAACAGCATAATCTCCACTTGTTACAGACTGGGATGTCACCTTGTAATGTTGTTGTTGTTGTTGTTGATGTTGTGTCCTCACCTGAACAAAACAAAAACTACTCATTAAGAACTGTTGTATAAATGGAGCTTTAATAATTTAACAGCTCAGAAAAATCTCAGTTTGTTTCTCACCTGATGGACGACGGCTGAAGGTGAAAAGCTTCATTTCATTGGTCTCTGTAGTTACTTGACACTGAAACAGTTCATATCTTGATGTGTAACTGAAATGATAAGTCAGAAACTTCACAGAAGCAGAGCAGGAAGACTGTGATGTTATTAATTGGTTGTTTTCTTTGTGAACTTGTTGATTTCTGTGCAGCCACTTCACTGAATGTCTACATGGTTCATATGTCCTCACAGAGCAGGTTAAAGTCACCTGATCAGTGTCATTGTGTTCAGTCACTGGTGAAGATGGATTGGAAGAGAAAGACAAAGTTAGTGAGATTAACTTCATCATTCTAATCATAATTATTGTCATGTTTCAGTGTGTTGTTCTAATGAGACACTTTGAGATGAAAACATTATGATATAAATACTCACTGGTTACAACAGACAGATCAACCTGAGCATCTGGACCTTGTTGTTTTCCTGATTTGTCAAACTGTCTGCAGGTGTAACGACCAGCATCATCATCTGTGACCTTCTTTATAACCAGAGAACAGTTTGTTGTAACTCTCAGTCTGTCTGGTTTAGATCTGATCTGTCCATGAGTAACCAGCTCTACTGATGTGTTGCTTCCTGAACCAACAAAGATCCAGTTTGTACTGTCACAGTTACGATGATCATTTATCACATTTTCACAAGACAAAGTGACGTCATCTCCATCTCTGACAGTGAAGTAGAGGTGAAGCTGTCTGCTTAGTGCTCCTGAGAATATGACAGAGAAACAAACATGTCTCTATTAATGTCAGAGTGACGATCATTTCACATACAACACAACATTGTGTTCACATGTTCCTCATCCCTGACTGTCAAGACTGAACTAACCTCAGAGGCAACACACAACATAAAGAAATACTTTCAATAATACATGTTATTTTCACTCTTACCTGGAAACTGACGAATCAGCATCAAAAATACAGATATTTTAATCCACCTGGATTCGTCCATTGTTCTCCTTTGTCTCTTTTCTCCCTGATGTCTGTGTAAGTCTCTAAACACTAACGTATCTTCTTCCTGTATTAACTGAGCTACTACTTAATCATTATGACTTTCACCTCTCTTTTCTCTCATCTGTCATTCTCACTGCAGGATCGTCCTTTTTTTATGTTCCTCTTTCGGTCTGATTTGAGCTGGTTTACGTTCGGGGTGATCGGGCTGACTCATCCGCTATTGGTCATTTTCGCACAAATGTGGTAAAGAGACGGTTTTCTATGAAGAACAGACTCAATGTACCCAACAATATATATCTATATATATACACATGTTTCTCATTTTTGTAAAAAATACTTGTTTGGTCTTCACCTGTAAACTGAAGCATCAGTATCATCAGTGACAACAGTGTAATCCATTTGAATTCATCCATCATTTTTGTCCGTCTTTCTCCGTCTTCCTCCTTCTTAAAACTGTCACACTGTCTAAAATAGTTCTATAGTTGATCTAATAGTTGATAAGTACAGAATTGACTTTCTGTGAGTCACTTCCTTTTAGTGAGTGACAGTGTTCTCTTTGTGTCCTCGTCATTTGCTGTGTTTCCATTACCCCTAGAAATGCGTAAAATCTAAATATTGCAATTAAAGAACCAATAATGGAAACATAAAAGTGCCACAGAAACATTTTTTTTTGTATTTCCCTATCAGTGGCGTCACCAGACATGACTCAGGTGGTCATGTGACCAGTTCATATGAAGTCAAAGTGAAGTGTCATGTGACAAGAACTTAAGAAAACTATTGGATATCGCGAGACGAAACTTCACGAGTCACAGCTCATTCGCAAAACACCTTTCAATGGAAACATATTCAAAGAGCAATTGTACCTGAAATTTCAGAAATACTGCTTTTATTTTGTCTATATATACCTACATATGTGTGTGCAGACAAAGAATAACAGGAGTCAAATCATTCAGAGTTCAGTGTGTGCAGACAGAAGTAATCACTAACTTCCTTAATGTATCCACCCGTGTGCCCCAGGGATCAATCCTTGGTCCAGCCCCATTCATTTCATATATTAGCAGTCTCAACTGAAACAGATATCACTTGTATCCACTTGTACGCAGATGATACTGTGTTATACTATGTGCTCCGGATCAGGCAACTCAACCAGCGCTATGTGAGGCAACACAATGGTGTGGCAAGAAAACAAGCATAGGAAAGAACGATTTCACATTGTTTCCATTTCCACAATGCATTTGCGACACAGGGCAAATGTTTGAAACAACAGTATTTGTGTCCTTTGGTTCCCTGTTGTGCGTCTGAAGTGTTTTACAGAGAACTGAAGAGGAAGTGTTACGTTCACAACGTGAGGAGGTTGTAATTTCTAATCATAGCCAGATAATCATCACAAACACATAGAGTTAGGGTTAGGGTTTGTAGATATATTCTGATCTTTGTGTATCTGAGTGATTCCTCAGGTCAGTTTTAGTACATTTCTGTTTTTAGACACTTTTTAGACCTTACTGGGAACAGAGCTGTTCAGCAGAGAGAGTGATCACAAATCGCATGACCATAAACCTGACACAGCTCGTACAAACAGAAATCACTGACCATAGCAGAATTAATTTGTAACATCTCAGAAAATAAACACTGTGACAGGCAGATATTAGTGACCTGTACTTTAGAACACAGTTACATGACACTAAAAGAATTTATACTTTGATGTGTGGTATTTACTAAAGACTGATAACAACACTTCAACAGATTAGAGTCTGTAGAGGGAGAAAGAGACGACTCTAAAATAAAGTATCAGTTCGACAAGGTCACACATGGGAATCATCAGATCATGAGACTGGCTTTATTAGAACAACATAAAACTGGAACAAACACTGTTTTATATGTGAATCCAAACATAAGAAGTTTGCAAATGAGTTGCAATACAATATAAAATGACCATCACAATGTGTAAAATGTCACATAAGCAGAACAGTAAGATGGAGTGAGAGCATTCCCTTTATGTGGATTTTGTTACGACCACTCCACTGTGTGTCTACAGTGTCAATTCGTTCACACTGAGCAGTTTAAAGCCAACGATATTTATGTAAGGATACAAATGAAAGATGAAAAAGATGAATGAATACCATGATTATACTGGAAAGAAGGGCAATGCCTACACTGGTGGCCAAAATAGATGTACAGCGCCCCCAACAGTGCAGTATAAGCAAATACCAAAGTATAGCAAGAGGTCCAGATGCAACATTATGACACTAACAATAATACATGTTTGTAGAATATGTTTACACATTTACACTAAGTTACTGTTAAAATAATGAAACCCCCAAGAAAGAGAGTTAGGACTAACCCTAGGGCTAGCCCAAACCCTAATGTCGATGTAAGGCATTTTTATTTCTTCAATTAGCCACTAACGTGTCAAAAAACTTTTGTTTTTTGAGTTTTTTTTAGCACTATATATATTTTAAAGCACCATTTTCTTTGATTTTATTTTCATAAAAATAATTTCATTTTTCATCTTGGAGGAGCACTATTGAGTGGCTAAGATTTTAATACCCTAAAACTTATTTTGAAAGGTAACTTCCTTAGTTCATTAATTTTTTTTTTTTTCAAATACATTCTTTAAAAACTAAACACATGAAAAAAAAAACAGAAAAAAAACCCCAACAAAAAATCACAAGAAAATACAAAATAAGTAACGGAAAAAATAGGATCAACCAACAGTGGGATCCAACTATGAATGGACTACTGTCTGATACAAGAGACGAGGACCTTGTCTTCAGTTTGGTGACTGGGAGGATGGATCATAAATTCTCGGGCCTCCAAGGAATGTGCCAGATCTTTTTTCCAAACCTAACCCTAACCCTCAACATTTTCTTATATACCTAACCCTAACCCTGACCCTAAGTCAGCAGGTAAAATAGGATTTATACACGAATAAAAGATACAACTATAATAAACCAAACATTAGCAAACTCCTCCTTCAGTCTTGGCACAACTAAACCATTACAGTTCATGGAGGTGACTATAGGCTCCTTATATATGACATAATCTTGAAACTTACTAACATAAAAAAGTAATGACAACAGATCATAACATGGCTACATATCAACATTCTGGTGCTTATGATTAAGACTATTTACATATTAAACTGCCTCTAGATCTACTCATCCTTTTCTTTTTGTTGCTATACTTAAGCTACTGCACCACCTTCTGGACAGAAATGATGTTTGCACCAATAATGTCTCATCACACAGGTCTTAGATGTAAATTTGAACATTTGAACATTTAACTTTTTTAAATATTGGCTGTTCATCAAAACACATTCAAGCTGCAGTAATAACTGATCTCAAAGTGCAGATTCTTAGATGTTCACATCCAAAGTAAAGGAGAGGTGTAGGAATTACAACTATTTTAATAAACAGTCCTCTATTATCAGAGGCTCAAATGTAACTGGACGACATCCACATGCATGCGTCACTCTGTCTCCACCTGCTTTTACAGTTGATGTTATATTCTTTCTATCATGAGCGGATCTAAGTCTTCTCCAAACTCTTAAGTCCTTGTCATTCTCACACACGACAATTTTCTAGGTGTTTTTCTCTTGTTTTTTTATTTATTTTTTTTATTTTGGAGGTTTAAGAATATTTTTGCATCTTCTGGTGAGCCTATTTGATTTTATGGAGTCTATAGACTGGTATGATGGTATATCTACCTTCAGTAGACTGTTCTTCAAATGTCACACTTAAAATCAAACCCCAAACTAGTTTACCTAAAACATTGATGAGGACTATCCCACACGTGTCCCTGAAACATCTTTTTGAGTCTGGTTACTTTTCATCTCATCTTCTACCACTTATCCTCAATAGGGTCACTAGGGTTGCTGGAGCCTATCCCAGCTGTCTTGGGCGAGAGGTGGGGTCCACCCTGGACGGGTTGCCAGTTTATATCACGATTAACAAGAGACAAACAACCATTAACACTCACACAGGGTCAATTTAAAGCCACCAATTAACCTAACGAACATGTCTTTGGAGGTGGCCAGAACCCAGAGAAAACCCAGAGACGGGGAGAACATGCAAACTACACTTTAGAAAAAAAAGTGAGCTACATATGAGAGAGTAGTAATTCCCAAACTTTTGCTGCAATTTAGATCTAAATACCTTAAATTAAAGCAGAAAACTTTCACTTATACACTGATCAGGCATAACATTATGACCACCTTCCTAATATTGTGTAGGTCTCCTTTGTGCCTTCAATAAAGTTGTGACTCATCAGAGACTGGACTGAGGGTTTCCTGCGGTGTTTGGTAACAGGATGTTGTTAGTGGTGGGGCCTTTAACCCGTTAAGACCTGAACACCCATCTGCACATCAAAGAAAGCTTGCGATATTTGAATTACTGAAACTAACTGATGGACTAAATTCAAAGTGTGGCTGAACACTGGGAAGTTGTACCTTCTCACCCCCTGGGGGAACGATGCAAGATCAGGGAGACCCAGGAAGAGAGAGTTGTTTGGAGGAAATCGTTGGTAAAAATTAAGTTAGTTACACCTTTTGAGATGTCATGAAGGTCTTCCAGACAAAAGCACAACTTCCCAGTGTTCTGCCACACTATGAATATTATCAATAGTGCAAACCACTATGAGTTACGGTAATTCAAAATTGTGAATTGTTTGTGAATCAGTAACATCCACATAAATGAATACCAGGTCTGAAAGTTTCCCACCAGAACAGTGAATTGTCACTAGATGGTTAATGGTATTTACTTCCCCTATCAGTGGTCATAATGTTGTGGCTGATCAGTGTCGTCCACATCCATCACGTAACCAACACCAAATGAAGTGATGATCTGTGACATGTGTCTCTTATTTGTTTGGTTTGTTGATGGTTGCGTAGAGGTTGTTGGGATCAGCTGAGGGAACGTTCACTGTGCTGTAGGTCACTGCATCACCTTCATCATCATCAATTCTACGTTGAACCTGGAAGAGAAACAACACAACAGGACATGACCTCATGTATTCGTACCAAAACGTTACTAGAATACACAATCAAACGTCTTACTTTGTCTCTACTGTTGGTGTTCTTGGTGAAGCTGATGGAGGCGTAGGAAACACCATCTTCAGGATCAGCCTACACAGTGAAAACACACTGTTCAGGATCATGTGGATCTATAGAGAATCAGCTCAAGCCTGTTTTCTTCTGACGTATTTCCTGTAAGTAACTAAGTGTGTCTCATGTTGTGTGCATGTAGCAGGAGGTTTGTAACGCTGCCCTGGGTGTAGTGTAGTGAGATCTCACCATGTCCTGACTGGTTCCTGGTGCAGACTCGGTCTCTGCAGGGTTTGATGTCAGGGCCTGAACAAGAAGAGTCAAAGAACATTTACAGTTCACAGTTCAGTTCATCCAGAGCAACACATCTGTACAAGTTAGAGCATTAGAACACAACAGTCATGTCAACACTACAACACTGTCAGCATCATTTATCTCATTGTATCTTATCTCAGGTACACACTTATACTTTAAAGGTTTTAAACTCACAGTATCATTGACTTGTGTGTTGTTCCCTAAAAAGACAAATAAAAATGGTAATTTAGTTTTTAGTTAGGTTTTGTAATTTATTAAAGTTTAATTAAAGTTCTCTCACCTTTACTTCTCTTCCATCTGACGACTTTCACAACGATTATTAAGAGGACGACTAAAACCAGAGCGACAATGATGTACAACACATCTGGAATAGAGATAGAATAATCACTAATAAGAAAGAAAGAAAGAAAGAAAGAAAGAAAGAAAGAAAGAAAGAAAGAAAGAAAGAAAGAAATATAAATTGTAAAAATATTGGGTCCTTACATGTCGTAATTGTTGAGGTGTCCTTGGTTTCAGTCTCTGTTGTTGTTACATCAGTTCTTCTGTTGTTCTCAGTTGAATGTTCTGATTCAGTTGGAGCTGATGTTGTTGGTTTTCTGTCCTCACCTGAAAAAACAAACAAAAAATATATAAAACATTAAACCTTTGATCTATAAAATAAAGAATTAGACCAAGAACATGATAATCTCCACTCATCACAGACTGAGACATCACCTCGTAATTTTGTTGAGGTGCTTTTGCTTGTAGACTCTTTTGTTGTTACATCAGATCTTCTGTTGTTCTCAGCTGAATGTTCTGATTCATTTGGAGCTGATGTTGATGGTTTTGTGTCTTCACCTAAACAAAATGAAAACTACTCATTAAGAACTGTTGTATAAATGGAGTTTTAATAATTTAACAGCTCAGAAAAATCTCAGTTTGTTTCTCACCTGATGGACGACGGCTGAAGGTAAAAAGCTTCACTTCATTAGTCTCTGTAGTTACTTGACACTTAAACAGTTCATATCTTGATGTGTAACTGGAATGAGAAGTCAGAACCTTGACAGAAACAGAGCAGGAAGACTGTGATGTTATTAATTCCTTGTTTTCTTTGTCCACTTCTTGACCTCTGTTCAGCCACTTCACTGAATGTTTACATGGTTCATTTGTCCTCACAGAGCAGGTTAAATTCACCTGATCAGTGTGATTGTGTTCAGTCACTGGTGAAGATGGATTGGAAGAGAAAGACAAAGTTAGTGAGATTAACTTCATTATTCTGATCATAATTATTGTCATGTTTCAGTGTGTTGTTCTAATGAGACACTTTGAGATGAAAACATTATGATATAAATACTCACTGTTTACAACAGATAGATCAACCGGAGCATCTGGACCTTGTTGTGGTCCTGATTTGTCAAACTGTCTGCAGGTGTAACGACCAACATCATCATCTGTGACCTTCTTTATAACCAGAGAACAGTTTGTTGTAACATTCAGTCTGTCTGGTTTAGATCTGATCTGTCCAAGATTAACCAGCTCTACTGTTGTTTTGCTTCTTAAACCACCAAACAACCAGGTTGTACTGTTACAGTTACGATGATCATTTATCACATTTTCACAAGACAAAGTGACGTCATCTCCATCTCTGACAGTGAAGTAGAGGTGAAGCTGTCTGCTTAGTGCTCCTGAGAATATGACAGAGAAACAAACATGTTTCTATTAATGTCAGAGTGACGATCATTTCAGATACAACACAACATTGTGTTCACATGTTCCTCATCCCTGACTGTCAAGACTGAACTAACCTCAGAGACAACACACAACATCATAACACTGGTTAAATAAATATTTCCTTTTATTCATGCTATGTTCATGCTAACCTGTAAACTGAAGTATCAGCATCAAAAATACAGACATCAAATCTTTTCTCTCTGTTTCTTGTGTAAGTCTCTAAATTCTTCAACATAAACGTATCTTCTACCTGAACTAACCTTAGAGACCTTGGTCCAAGCCTCCATGGGACCCAAAGCAAAATTAGATTTGGAGGTCCTCTATTTCTGATCATGCACACACCTATAAACTCATTGCATCTCTAATTATCCTATTGTCAGTCTGACATGTCTTTACACATGTGTTACATGCTGAGATTACGCTGTTGTTTCAGGTGTAATGAAGTTTACTTTTGTTGCAACTCAACAGTAAGAACAGTTAAACTACTCTGAATCAGTTAAAATATACAAACAT
This sequence comes from Mugil cephalus, assembly GCF_022458985.1. Taxonomy (NCBI): domain Eukaryota; kingdom Metazoa; phylum Chordata; class Actinopteri; order Mugiliformes; family Mugilidae; genus Mugil; species Mugil cephalus. Next base: position 3,141,085 of record NC_061790.1, read on the forward strand.
AAGTTTGTGATTAAATAATTTATAGTGCAAGAACCACAATAAGTGCAACAACAAACAAAATCACTTATAATGACATAAATGAACAGAGTTCCTGAAACAAAGCAACAACAATGGCTTAAAAATTAAATCTAAAGTTGAGTAATTAGGTCTTAAAACTACATACATGTGTGTAATTATGAACAAAAGCTTTAGTAAAAATAATCAGAATAAACTACCTTGATCCACACATTTGACTTTTTTAATGTTACTCTGTTCTTCCTCAACGCTCCACCCACTCATTAAAACCTGAGTTTCCTGGAGTCATTTATGACGTCACTGTCAGAAACCTGATGGACGACTTTGTTGTTAATACTAATCACTGCCAGTCCACTCAGTCTTTATTGTGTCACAGAAGATCTCCAGTAGTTCTCTATTATTCTGAGCTTGGAAAATCTCCGCTCTGCAGATGCAACATTCACAGGGAGAGTTCAGACTATCCACAGAGCTACCCCACAGTGGACACAGTGGACAGTACAAGGGACAGTGGGAGACAGAGGATGAGGGTGTGAGACAGAGCTCTGTAGAGGACAGAGATGGACATAAGATGAAAAATATACATACACACACACATTAATGAGGTACTTTGTGTGTAATTCCTCTTATACGTAGTAATTAAATGTATACTGTATGGTGACAGTCTGTCCCTCACTGGATACATTACCCACAGTAGAGCCTGAGGATGGACTGGTACTGGGCTGATTCTGTGGCAAGTTTCACGTAACTTATGAGTTGATGTAAAAAGTGTATGTTTGTGTTACTTACATAAATTACCAGCAGCAAACAACACATCTCAAACTTGTTTGCTAGGATAACAACATAGCATCAATCAGTCAAACTTCATTCATAGAGCACACTGACACACAGCATACTCCACCAGCGCCCCCCACCAAAGATCAGGGCAGGACTGGGACCAAAAAACAGGCCCTGGCATTTTTGATCCCTGGCGGCCCACCATGGTGATTTACACGATATGTGTAAGCACACGCCGTACCAGAAGATGTATGTGCACATTGTGAAGTTTCAAAAGTTAAAATAAAGTGCAGTAGCCTACATGGAAGAGAGTAACCATGTTAAAAAAAAATTGATACGCTCTTTCACTGCTCACAGAGACCTTATTCTTGGGGGAGATTCCACAATTCCCATCTTGAAGTGAAAGTGGTTTTCAAAGAAACACTGCTAGAGGTGTCTTTTCAGTGCTTAATTAAACATACAGTTCACACAAATAAGACAATTAGGCCCACAGTAAGAAAGAGAGAGACGCAGGGATGTTAGTGTCACTAGTGTTTCTTCTCTGTTTACCAATGATTAATCATCCATTTCAGAGAGGCAAAATTTCACTGATATCATGTGATGATAATAACTGAAAGCAGCAACACCTGCAAACTATAACTTTATGGCTCTATGGCTAAAATAAATAATACTGTAAGTTGGACACCAAATCTACTCAAGGCATTATTAGAACAAGGTTGTGCACAAAAACCCTATAAGCTGCTTTTATAACGTTTTAAGTCTTACTGACTGAAAACAAGTCCTGTTATAATTTCTTAGCCTACGTGTGTGTGTGTGTGTGTGTGTGTGTGTGTGTGTGTGTGTGTGTGTGTGTGTGTGCACATAAACCCTACAAGCTGCTATTATTATGTACGTTTTAAGTCTGACTAAATAAAATTAGTAATGTAGCCTATATTAATTTCCTAGGTTGATCATTTGCATATAAGCCTACAATTTCCCCAGATACTGTTTAGCGAATACATCCAATAACATTTTCATTGTTGATGCCACGTTGATTCTCCTAACATTTCAGTAGCTGCTCTGACCTCAGTCTGTCCTGCTGCTGCTGGGTCACGTCTCTCTCTTCATCATCATACTCTCCCTCCTTCTCCTCCTCCGCTACCTCTCCAACAACCACCACCACCTGTGCACTCGCCGCCAGGTCCGGGACTGCTGCACTCGACCCGGCGACAACCGCTGAGCTTGTGGTAGCAGCAAACATGTCACTTATTTGAGCACATTTTGCTGCATCCTCTTTAAGTATTTATTTTCCCCTGAGATTTTCTGCTCCGTTTTTGTTTCTTTCCGTCCATCGACTACAGCCACCACACTCCCTCCACCTCCCGCCAGGACAAACATCAGGAGGGATGTGAGGGCTGCGCCAACAATAGCGGAGAGATTTCACTGGACTAGCCCAATGTCCTTCATGAAAATCAACCAATGAGCCACGTTTTGTGTTTCAGATACAAAACTATATCCTGTTTTTTTTTTTCTTTTTTCTTTTAAATTATGACAGTCCTGGGCCGGCCCAAAGATGTGCATTGGCCCCCCGGGTTGCCAGATGGCCAGTCCACCCCTGCCAAAGATAAAATACAGTATGGCTGAGCACTGACCAAGTGAGGAAACACCATTCGTTAGGAGTCGTCCACACAGGGAGGTGTCACAGTCCACAGCTAAACAGGACGCCGCCCCCATAGAAACCCTGACCTAGACAGACAGCGGCCCACATCACAGCCATGAAGCCCTGGAGCAGGACCCACAGCCCTCCAGACCAGGTGCATCGGAGCTTTGACATTTTAAGAGTGGCTGGCCTACATCAGCAGCAGCACTCTGCTGACATAAAATTGTGTTTTGTACAATAATGTAGCTGTGATCATATAGAAAGCATCACTCATACATGCAAAGATTAATTAAGTTGTTAATCAATTAAAAGAAAATCTTTGTTAATTGCTCTAAGGGGCCCCCTAGTGGCCGCAGGGCCCTAGTAGGAGCTGAATTCGCTTATGCTCGGGACACAACATTGTTAAACATCAGTTGGACAAATATTATTTTTATCCTTACCTGTAAGCTGAAGAATCAGCATCAAAAAGTACAGACATTTAAATCCACATACATTTATCCATTGTTCGTCTTTGTCTCCATATTCTTTCTGCTTCTTGTGCAACTCTGCAACTGTATCTTCTTCCTGTAATAACTGAGCTATAACTTCCTCATCATGGCGTTCATCTCTTCGTCCAGCGAGGTGTAATTTTTATGTTTAATGTTCATGCTAGCTTGTACGTCTGACTTGATCTGGTATAAGTTCACACTGAGCTGATGTATCTAGAATTGGTCATTTTGGCAAATGTACTGCAGAGACACTTTTCTATGAAGAACAGTTAAAGTGAAAAGCAATTTTTAAAAAATCATTAACATAATACTTGTTTGTTCTTGAGTTCAGGTTAAGACAAACTCATATGTAGCCTTGCTTGTAAACTGAAGCATCAGTATCATCAGTAACAGAGGTTTAATCCACCTGTTTTCATCCATCATGCTCGTTCGTCTTTCTCTGTCTTTCTTATAACTGCTTTCTGAACACTGCATGCACCTCTGGTAGAAAGACAGAGCGTTAACTTCCTGTGACAAGTATGACACCACTCCCTCGTGACGTCTGCTTGTTTCTTGTTTAGCTATAACTGTGAAGGCAGAGCACAGCAGTCTGTCTTTTCTCTCCCTTTGTTCAATCTGCACATTTCTTGATGAACGATATTGGAACCAATGAATATTAGAAGACTCATCCAAAGCCAGTAAAATAAAGAATGTCAGCTTATTGTAAGACAGTACCTGATTACACTTCATTGTGTGCTGACAGAAGATGTTGATTCTGTTTTACTCATTGTATCCAAGGGTGTTCCCCAAGGATCAACTCTGGGGCCACTTCCATTCATTTTATGTGCCAGTGTATATAATACAAACTCAACTGAAATATTGTATTCAGATGATACTGAGATATACTGAGATATTCTGTGTCTCTTTGGCAGCCATGTGAGGTGACATAAGGAAACCATGTTAAGAAGAAGAAAACATTGTGTTCTTTCCTGCTGTACATTAGTGGAGACGTGTTTGAAAAATAAAAAAGAAGAAGAAGAAGGCGAATGCTTGACGATCGTTAGTTAAGATAAATGCTGTAGCTCTTCCTCTTTAAGATCTTCTTCTTCTTCTTCTTATTTTTTAATAGGCTCCTGTTCATGTTGATAAGAGAGTTTTTCTGTGACATGACACATTTGGTTCCTTCTTATTAGTCTGAAGGGTTTCTCTGAGAAGAAAGGGGAAGTGTTTTGTGCAGAATGTGAGTGCAACAGTGACAGTGACACGATGTTGCAGCCTCTAATAACAACCATATGAACGTTAGATGAACAAAAAGTAATAAACAATTCTACAACTCATTTGCACTTTAGATATTTTCGCATTCTTCCTGAACATTATGCATCAGTTATGTGGGTGCTTTCTGTACTGAGACGCATTTTAGTAGGTTAGTTAAAGCACCCTACACCATGAACAACAGAGCTGCAAAGATCCACCAGCAGCAATAAGAGCTCTGGGCCCTGACAAAGCAGTACAAGTTTCCTGTTTTGTTCAGTTTATTGGTTTAGCAACCACCAATGACGATCCAGAGTGAAGTAAACACAAAGATAGCATATTGTTAGTGACCCTACACTACAACCTAGAAGCCTCTTCTTTTTCATGAAAACAAACAGGAACTTCCTGATTCATTTCAAACGGACGCAGAGTCACAATAGAAGCCATTAGCAGCATTTTTTGGAGCTGGAATATAACGTTTAGTCACAAATCAGCAAAGGTAAAACACATTTTATGATTTTGAATTTTTTGATTTTTAATGTTGTTTTCGTCGCACAGTGAAGAGACGGACATTGTTGTAATCAGCAGGATCTCAGACATTTGAGTGTCTATCTTGAAGTGTTGAGGTTAGTAGAAGAACTAAATGATGTATTTGCCATATTCGTGTTTTCATCACGTTCCCATTCAATTACTTGGAGTTTTATTTGTGTTTTGATGAAGTGACGATGCCTGATAGAGGCTTTTAGATGAGTTTCACATTCTCAGCCCCCTGTATAGGGGACACTCAGGTCAGTGAAGTTTGATGCAATTCAGAGCCAACGAAAGTAATTCTGGATGAGGAAACATTGTCCCCAGAAACAAAAAGAGTCTCTATCTAAACATGAAAATAAAAGAGAAAATTGCATCCAAGAGCAGTAAAAAAAATAAGGATTTGTTCTGGGAACCTTGACTTAAGTGTCGTAAATATGAATCTTGAAATCATTATTAAGTGTGTGTCACCTGTCCAGATAAGCACAATAAGTGCCATTAGTGCAGAGAATTAGCTAAACCTGAACATTTACCCAAACAACATCAGTCTACACCAGAGGTCTCCAGACTACACCCCCGGACCAGACCCGGTCCACCAAACCAATTGGAGTGGCCCACTTAATGATTCCAGACAATCCCTCTAAACTTTGCCATTTTTTAAAAAATTTCATATTCCTATCACATATCCATACTTAAATGTTGGTATTCTAATTACATTTTAATATATGCAATAATATAATATTATCATGTTGTTATTACATATATATATATATATATATATATATATATATATATATATATATATATATATATATATATATATATAATATTTTAACTATATTTATGAAAGTGGCTCATCTTCCCCCTTTCACACAATGATATGTTCTAATGCGTCTTTGCTTGTGACTGAGCATAGTGCGTCTGGACGAGACTGCTTGTCTCTTTCTAGTGTGTGCAGAAAGAAGGTAAAGGCTCTAACTTCCTCGCTGCGTAAAAGGCAGTGATACAGGGTTTGACTCTGTGACCTCTACTGTTTATTTTAAATATGTAAATAGTATTTACCAAAATGACAAAGAGACTGTGACATACAGGTTTGTGTCTGAGCTAAAGCAAAATCTTTAGCAGCTGAGTGAAGAAGCATATTGGTGTGACGAGAAAACCACAATAAGAACTACAAGTGCACATGGTGTCCACTCCCATGGTGCATTTGTGGCAGTCACGTGTTTGAGGCCTTAAAAGAAGAACAAGACAAAGGTGTGAAGTATGTTAGTGAAGATAAATTCATGCAGAAGTGCAGCCATTAGTCTGAAATGTTTTTATACATGTGTTACATGCTGACATTACGCTGATGCTTCAGGTGTAATGAAGTTTACTTTTGTTCTCAACAGTAAGAACAGTTAAACTACAAAAACAAATCTAAAGTTGAGTAATTAGGTCTTAAAACTTCATACCTGTGTGAAATTCCTTTTATACGTAGTAATTAAATGTGTACTGTATGGTGACAGTCTGTCCCTCACTGGATACATTACCCACAGTAGAGCCTGAGGATGGACTGGTACTGGGCTGATTCTGGGGCAAGTTTCACGTAACTTATGAGTTGATGTAAAAAGTGTATATTTGTATTACTTACATAAATTACCAGTGGCAAACAACACGTCTCAAACTTAGGGGTGTAGCGGTACACACAAGTCACGTTTGCTAGCATAACAACATAGCATCAATCAGTCAATGTTTATTCATAGAGCACACCAACACACAGCATACTCCACCAGCCCCCCACCAAAGATAAAATACGGTATGGCTGAGCACTGAGGGATCAGGTGAGGAAACACCATTCATTAAAGCCCTGGAGCAGGACCCACAGCCCTCCAGGCCAGGTGCATCGGAGCTTTGACATTTTAAGAGTGTCTAGGCCGACATCAGCAGCAGCACTCCATTGACATAAACTTGTGCTTTGTACAATAATGTAGCTGTGATCATATAGAAATCATCACTCTTACATGCAAAAATGAATTAACTAATTGATTAAAATTCTTTGTTAATTGCTCTATGGGGCCCTCTAGTGGCCTGTCTTGTGCCTCCTTGTCCCTTGATTGTTCATTGATTTCACCTGGTTTGATTGTCCTCATGCGTCTCACCTATGTCTCGTCATCCCTCGGCCCTCTTGTGTATTTACAGCCCTGCCTTTCCCTTTGTTCCTTGTCACGTTGCTTAATGTCTCTTCCATGTCACCACGTTCCTTGTTTTTCATCCAGTGATCCTAGATTTCATGGCATGTCGATGATTTCTTTTTGATTTTTGTGTTTTCCTGCCTTGCTTGCAGCACCTTTTGTTAATTATTAAATACCTTGTGTTTGAATTCCCTGTCTGCCTCATCTTTAGTCCTGCACCTGGGTCCTCACCTCTACAGCCTATTCAACCCTGACACAAAAAGTAGTAAACACTTTCACAACTTATTTGCACTTTAGATATGTCCGCATTCCTCCTGAACATCACACATCTCATGTGGATGCTTTCTGTACTTAGACGCATTGTAGTAGATTAGTTAAAGCACCTGCACCATGAACCACAGAGCTGCAAAGATCCACCAGCTGCACCAAGAACTTAGAAGCCTCTTCTTTTATGTTGTGAACAAACAGGAACTTCCTGATTCATTTCAAAAAGACGCAGTCATAGGAGAAGACATTAGAAGAGTTTTTTGGAGCTGGAATATAACTTTTAGTCACAAAACAGCAAAGGCATTTTTTTTGTCGCACTGTGAAGAGACACACATCGTTGTAACGAACAGGATCTCAGACGTTTGTGTGTCTATCTTGAAGTGTTGAGCTTAGTAGAAGAACTAAATGATATGTTTTCCATATACTCAGGTCAGTGAAGTTCATCATGAATCTTACAGTGATCATAAAGTTTGGACTTTCTACCATTTTCGACCGAGGGCCATTAGTGCAGAAAATTAGGAAAACATTTACCCAAAAAACATCAGTCTACACCAGAGGTCTCCAGACTACACCCCCGGACCAGACCCGGTCCACCAAACCAATTGGAGAGGACCACTTAATGATCCCAGACAATCCTCTAAACTTTGCCAATTTTTAAAAAAAATCACATTCATATCACAGATCCATACTTAAATGTTGGTATTCTAATTACATTTTAATATATACAATTATATAATGTTGTTATATGTTATCATGAACATGATATGTTAATTAAATTTATAAAAGTGACTCATCTTCACCCCCTCACACAATGGTATATTCTGACGTCTCTTCTTTGCCCAAAAAAGTGACTAGTGATAAATCTAGAACTATTTCTGTTGCTCATTGAGCGACTCTGATATGAAGGCACATATCGCTCTTCTTTCTCTTCTCAACGAGCTGTGGGTGTGTTGCTCCGCCCCCCCACCCACAGATAGTCCCTCCTTCCCTCCCAGGCGTCCACCTCCAGGTCTGACCAATGGGTTGGGGTGATGAAGCCCATGTGTGCAAAAAGCTGCAGTTCACTGAGTGGCCACTTGAGGCTTAAACGTGTCCAATCAGCAAAGACACGGTGTCTGTGTTCAAAGAATTTAACATTCGTCGACACTATGAGACCGGCAACGGAGGGCTGGTGGATGGTGACAAATGTTTGAGCTATTTCAGCCACATAAAGAGACCAGGAACTAAAACTACAGACATGAACAAGTTCATCTTTCTATCTCTATCTGTGGTTTGGTTTAATGCTGTGGTCGGCCATGACTGACAACAACTACAACATCCTGTTAACAACACACAGTACAAAGGTTGTCAAGATGTGAAGACAATGGTGAGAATCAAGATACATTTATCTTCTTAATCTTAATTTAAAGGATTTTATTTCATCTGACTGCAGCATTTGATTCAAAATTAATCAAAGCACAGACACTTGAATGGATCTGTATCAACAATGAGTCTATATTTATTTTAAACCACATGTTGAATCTAAAATATATGACTCAATTGAACTGTTAGAAATTTTCACTTTGTTCTTGACATGCAAATAACTTCAGTGTGTCATTCAGCATAGTGCGTCTGGGCGATCAACACAATCCATCTGAGCTCATCTCGTTGCTAAATATTAGAGACTCTTCAGCATATATCATCCACTTTTTATATAGAAGTTAATGAATCCTTACCTGTAAACTGAAGCATCAGTATCATCAGTGACAACAGTTTAATCCATTTGAATTCATCCATCATTCTTGTCCGTCTTTCTCTGTCTTCCTCCTTCTTAGAACTGTCACACTGTCTAAAATAGTTCTCCTTGTAGAGAGACACAGCGTTGACACTCTGTGATGTCACTTCCTTATATTGACTGCTAGTCTCTTTCTAGTGTGTGCAGAAAGAAGGTAACGCCTCTAACTTCCTCACTGTGTACAAGGCAGTGATGCAGGGTTTGACTCTGTGACCTCTACTATTAATTTATGATATATAAATAGTCTTTACCAAAATGACAAAGAGACTTTGATATACCGCTCTGTGTCTAAACTAAAGCAAGATCTTTAGCAGCTGAGTGAAGCAGCATATTGGTGTGACTACAAAACCACAATAAGAACAACACGTGCACATGGTGTCCACTCCCATTGTGCATTCATGGCAGTGACGTGTTTGTGGTCTTAAAATAAGAAGAAGACAAACGTGTTAAGATTGTTAGTGAAGATAAATATATGCAAAACTGCAGCCCTCAGTCTTTTGTTGGTTAATGTTTCTTAGTGACCTGAGCAGAGTTAAACTACTCACCCATACAAACTAGTTAGGTTGTTGTGGATGTACAACAGTAACTAGGGTCTGTGGTTTCATCATTGTCACAACTGTCAAGTGTCCTTTATTTAGTGAGATACAGCTTTAAACTTTGCACAATGTCACTTCCTTGTTCTTACTGCTCGTCTCTTTGTCAGCCTAACTCAGACACGCGCAGACAATTTAAGATATACAGAAATCAGATAACTCGGACTTCAATGTGTCCAGAGCGATGATATTATTCATATTTCCTCAGTTTATCCTAAGGCGTGCCCCAGGGATCAATCCTGGTACCACTCCTATTCATTCACATTTACCAATAGTCTTGATCAAAATATATCTGATTCAAAATTCTAGTTGTATGCAGATGATATTGTGGTGTAGTGGTCAAAACCAGACTGTTTCATAGCTGTGTGAGGCAACATGAGGCCTTGACATTAAAACCATGTGAAATGAACATTGTGTCCCTTCCCACGGTGCATTTGTGACAGTGATGTGTTTGACGTCTTATAAAGAGGAAGGTGACGCATGTGTGAAGATTGTTAATTAGCTAAATGTTTCCACTGATGCATCTTTTAAAGATAGGACCATGTGATCAACCACCAAAAACTGACCCTCGGTGTTGAAGATGCAGCTCACTGATAAGATGATATTTTAGTTGTCTGAAACATTTGGTTCCTCATTGTGAGTCTTTGTGAGAACTGATGGGGAAGTGTTTTCTTCAGAATGTGAGTGTGAACCAAGCAGACACCAGAGGCTGCATGGCTGAGCTGAAAGAGCCTGTTGCCAGTTTGATGAGCATGTGCATGATGACTTGAGACAAGACCCAGAAGATCAGCTGAGGATATTTGACTACTCGGTCATGCCAGACTTTTTAAATGTAATTGACACTTAAAAGCTCAAAGGCCACCATATGGTAGGCCAAGCATGGGTCCTCCAGTCTCTTGTTTCTCTTCCTCATTCTGCTTATGTGTCTCCGGGTCCTGCCCCTCAGATGTGGATATCTCCCTTACTGATGTTTCTAAGCCTGCAGACGTCACTATTTCTGTTCCTGTTTCTCTTGACCTGCCCACATGCATGTGTGGTGTCACCTGCCATCTCGTGCTGGGCCACATCTAAAATAATTGATTAGTTCCATCTAATAAGGGCTGGACTGCTCTTTCACTCTATCACTATGTGCCCTATTGTTGACTTAGCTCCTCTATTCGGACACCCTTACCCTCCCATCTCTCCAGAGATCTACAGAGCACCCCCCTGGACCCCGTCAATCCTGAGTGAGGTGACTTTGAAAGCACAGGACCCTGCACACCAACAGTTCCTGCCAGCACCACATGCCATCCTTCCACATCTCCTCTGTCCTTTCTTCTCCCCCTCTACATACTAAGGTGTAACACTGCCCTCCCTGCCACATAAGGTCACTCTGCTCAATAAAGATCAACAAACTAGCTCCCAGGGAGAGCCAGTGATGGTAGACCTAAGTGCAGGACCATGGGAGATGAGGCCGGGGTTCAAAGAAAATTCATTTAAATGGATGAATTTATTTGATGAAAAACAAAAGGCACTACACACATGGCACGTAAGCAAAATCATGGCATGAACAAAAACACAGGAACATGGCATGAGGACAAAAACGACATGAAGAATGTAACGACACGACAGGGAACAAGGTGAAAGGCAGACACAAGAGAGCTGAGGGATGATGAGACACAAGTGAAACAAATCAGGGCAGTCAATGGAAGACACGGGGAGTAACACAAAACAAGAAACCAAGGAAGTTAACAAAATAAAAGAGGAAACTCAAACATATTGGACACAGACAAGACACAGAATCATTACAGTACTCCCACCTCAGGGGACGGATGCCAGACATCACTATGAAGACCAAAACAAAAGTCCAAATACAACAGGGTGGGCGGAGGGGGGTGTGAAAGGGATTGAACTCAGACAAAAAGAACAACGTCCAGGGAGTCTCTAGAGTCTCTGGAGTTCTGGAGGACAACTGGGCAGAAAGGACAGGTTGTTCTGGCGTCGTCATAGGAGGAGCCGGAGGAGGAATAGAAATAGTCGTGTCATTCTCTCAGGAATGTGAGTTTTGCGGTTGGATCCAGGTGCAGGACGAAAGTCGATGAGGCTGGGGTTCAAACCAAAAGGGATTTAATGAAAAATGAAATGTGCTGCAGACATGGCAGGGAAGCAAACAATGGAATGAACAAATGGGGACAAAAACAACGCAACGACTAAAACAACTTGACAAGGACAAATGGAAACACAGGGCTGTACATATAAAAGAGAGACAAAGGATGATGAGACACAAATGAAACAAATCAGAGAAATCAATGGAAAACACAGGGAGTAATATGAAACTTTGTTTTTTTCGCTGTCTGCCAAACCAGGAAGTGAAAGGTGATGATACTTCCTACAGTATCTCTGTAGAATGAGATGAGATGTGGGGGTGGGGCCAGTTTTCCTGAGTCTGTGAAGTGAGTTGAGCTGCTGTTGTACTTTCTTGATGACCACTGTGGTGTTGGAGGATGAGGTGAGCTCATCAGCAACGTGGACACTGAGGTATTTCACACTGCTGGGCCTCTCCACAGCAGTGTGCAGATGCTGCTATATTTGGTGGAAATTCTATCTTGTGGGGCTCTTTTAACTCTATAGGCTCTATACTGTGGTGGATCTAGACCTGCATCAAGGCATTTCTTCACCAGGCGTTAACATTTCATCACTATAGGTGTGAGAGCCAAAAGTCAAATGTCATAGCAGCCTGTAGGCAGACACATAAACTCAGACAGGTGAAGCACAAAGGATGAATCAAACTAAATGAAATATAAAACACAAACTTACATGAACGTCAAAAACCAGGCGAGAGCTGGTAAACTGCACACAGATATGAATTGTGGAACAGTTGTATAAATATTGAGCTGACTAACGTGTGATCATTTTACTAGAAAGGGGTTGGACACAAATGCAAGAGACAAAGCTTTAAGTAGTAAAATTCAATTTAATGAAATTTAATCGTTGAATAAAAATCTGTGCAGCAAAAAGCAAAATGAATACAATAAGTCCAACAAAAGCCAAACAACAAAGAGAGCACACAACACTTTATCCACAACTTAGTCCAAAAATATAAAATAAAAATAAAATCCAAAATCTGAAAGGAGAAGGAGGTGGATACAGGTGAGTAGAGAGATGAGGAAGATGAAGTGATGGAAAGAAGTGTGAAAATGGAGGAGGAATGGAGGCTGTTGAGAAATATATGGTAGATGATGCTGAAGTTGTTGATCAGAGGTGGAAGGCTCAAACTTCATCATCTTCATCATCACAAACCTGTAAAAAACAAAAGTGTAACTTCTCTGATCTCTAAGCCTCCAACACATGAATAACTCCACTCTGTAAAGATACCAGAGACATTAAACTCCAGTCATTTGGTAAATAATTTGAATCAAAGCAGTAAAAACCTTTTTCATTCAGTTTCTAAAACTCACAGCGTTTCCATCCGTCTGTGTTGTTTTCCCTAAAAAAAGACGAGAAGGAGTTAAGTTCATGTTCCACAGTGATAATCCAGGTTCATCCAGACCTCTTGTTCATATATTCATCATCTCACCTTTAGTTCTTGTCCAGATGTTGACGGCCACAACAGCTGTTGAGAGTGCTGCTACACCCACAGCTACAATGATGGACCTCCACCAGCCTGGAAGACAATGAAGACAGGAAAACATGTTTCAGCTGCAGCTTTCTGTTCTCAGGAAAAGAGACTTTCACAACGATTATTAAGAGGACGACTAAAACCACAGCAACAATGATGTACAACACATCTGGAATAGAGATACAATAATCTCTGATAAGAAAGAAAGAAAGAAAGAAAGAAAGAAAGAAAGAAAGAAAGAAAGAAAGAAAGAAAGAAATGTAAATTGTAAAAATATTGGGTCCTTACATGTCGTAATTGTTGAGGTGTCCTTGGTTTCAGTCTCTGTTGTTGTTACATCAGTTCTTCTGTTGTTCTCAGTTGAATGTTCTGATTCAGTTGGAGCTGATGTTGTTGGTTTTCTGTCCTCACCTGAAAAAACAAACAAAAAATATATAAAACATTAAACCTTTGATCTATAAAATAAAGAATTAGACCAAGAACATGATAATCTCCACTCATCACAGACTGAGACATCACCTCGTAATTTTGTTGAGGTGCTTTTGCTTGTAGACTCTTTTGTTGTTACATCAGATCTTCTGTTGTTCTCAGCTGAATGTTCTGATTCAGTTGGAGCTGATGTTGGTGGTTCTGTGTTCTCACCTGAACAAAACAAAAACTACTCATTAAGAACTGTTGTATAAATGGAGTTTTAATTATTTAACAACTCAGAAAAATCTCAGTTTGTTTCTCACCTGATGGACGACGGCTGAAGGGAAAACGCTTCACTTCATTAGTCTCTGTAGTTACTTGACACTTAAACAGTTCATATCTTGATGTGTAACTGGAATGAGAAGTCAGAAACTTGACAGAAGCAGAGCAGGAAGACTGTGATGTTATTAATTCCTTGTGATCTTTGTCCACTTCTTGACCTCTGTTCAGCCACTTCACTGAATGTCTACATGTTTCATATGTCCTCACAGAGCAGGTTAAAGTCACCTGATCAGTTTGATTGTGTTCAGTCACTGGTGAAGATGGATTGGAAGAGAAAGACAAAGTTAGTGAGATTAACTTCATTATTCTAATCATAATTATTGTCATGTTTCAGTGTGTTGTTCTAATGAGACACTTTGAGATGAAAACATTATGATATAAATACTCACTGGTTACAACAGACAGAACAACCTGAGCATCTGGACCTTGTTGTTGTCCTGATTTGTCAAACTGTCTGCAGGTGTAACGACCAGCATCATCATCTGTGACCTTCTTTATAACCAGAGAACAGTTTGTTGTAACTCTCAGTCTGTCTGGTTTAGATCTGATCTGTCCAAGATTAACCAGCTCTACGTGTACTCTGCTTCTTGAACCAACAAACAACCAGGTTGTACTGTCACAGTTACGATGATCATTTATCACATTTTCACAAGACAAAGTGACGTCATCTCCATCTCTGACAGTGAAGTAGAGGTGAAGCTGTCTGCTTAGTGTTCCTGAGAATATGACAGAGAAACAAACATGTTTCTATTAATGTCAGAGTGACGATCATTTCAGATACAACACAACATTGTGTTCACATGTTCCTCATCCCTGACTGTCAAGACTGAACTAACCTCAGAGACAACACACAACATGGCTACCTTGGTTCATCTAAGATTATTTCATTTCATTTTGTTTCATTTATTTCATAGGGACATTATAAAATTAAATGCACATTAATCATCTTAATAGTGAATGTGTCAGTGTTAACAAATGGGCTTCAGAGGTATAGAGGTTTAGATTAGATTAGATTTTTTAAGAACCATTATCATACCTGTGAAAAAACTAAAAGTCAAAGTTGTTAAAATTGAAAAGTAAAAATATTCATCCATTACTAAAATCCAGGTATAAGCCATTAGCCTAGCTCAAAGATAAAACAATTACATCAACCAGAATAACAGTGAACAACAGAAACAACATGCAGCTATGAGGCAGATACAGATGACGATGTTCACATATTTAGTTCTTCTGAAGCCAGTCCTTCAGATGGAGACTAAATGTGTTGTTAGAGGTTCAGGTATTTTATTCCATAGTTTAGAAGCTCTAACAGAAAAGCACAGTTGACTAAAGGCACTAGATCTATGAGGGATCACACAGTCCCTCTGAGAGCTGCTACAGTCTTTCTGCTTTATAAAGACACAGAGTGGTGGTGGAGGGGCCTTAACATTTATGGCTTTAAAAAGAAATCAGGCTTCAGTGTGTTTTATGAAGTTCTCACTTAGACCTAGACTTATTTTTATCATTGTCATTTTGTATGTACGGGGTGTATACAGAATGAAATTTTGTTGCATACGTGTCCAGAATTTTATCAAGCTACCTGCTATAGTTTAAAAAAATCCCCTCTGGAAGGGTTATCAGGACAGGTACGGTGGATACAACTCCAGTCACTTTTATGATTTTATTGCGTTCACACGTACAACAAGCATCCACACGCTTGGTAGCTGCTAGCCCACGTTAGTCAGCTCGTTAGCGGCGTTAATTAGAAAGTAATATAGCGACATTAATTAGGTTGTAAACCTGTAATGCAACATAAACACAAAACCCAAAATGAATGAATGAAAGATATACTCATTCATATGATATTTAAACACCAACAATGCTAGTCTGCAGCTACTCACCGGCAAGGCGTACCAGTCCAGACAATTAAACAATGATTTGAAACCAAAAAGTGAGACACCTGCTGGTTCTACAATACGACTCAGGACAATGTGACAGAATTACAGATAAAATAAGATAAATTACAATATAAAGTGCAGCAGCGATGAAGATGATAGGGTGACATGTATCATGATGCAAAAATAGTTTAACAGTGAAAAATATCGGTGCAGAGAATGACAGTAAAAAAGGAGGGAGAACAGTCCATGGTGGGGGTGTGAGGGGTCACTGATGATGTTACAGGCTCGGTACATGCAGCGCTGTGATGAGGTTCCTGAATGGAGGGAAGAGGGGTCCCGATGATCCTCACCGCTCTCCTCATGTTCTTCCAGTTGGAGGCGCTGCAGCTTCCACACCACACAGAGAGGCAGCTGGTCAGAATGCTCTCTATGGTGCTTCTGTAGAACGTCTTGAGGACGGGCGGGGGCAGGTGGACAAAGTTTGGGCTTTCTATCCAGCACCTTGAGTGTTTGCTTATGCAGTGAAAATGAAGAACCACCATAAAAGACGAGCTTTGTTTGATGTTTCTGACACATTGTTGCATCTCACCCTCATGCCCTGATAAGGACATTTTTTGTGTGTTTTGATAACTTTGTGGTAGTTCTGCTTGTTGGCATCATATTTGGCAAAGATATATATTTTTTTTATTATTATCATATTAGCAAATTTTCATATTTCAAACTCAAATTCCATAATGCTCCATTTTTACACTGCGTAACCTAAGCTGTTACGCTGTTACCATCAAGGAACTATAGTGTCTTCTTCAAAAACAATCTAAAAATAGCATATGTTAATATTTTTTTTCTACATTTTTTTACATCAATCTTTTAGTCCAGTTCAGTTAGAATCATAAATACCAAAAGTTTGATTATTCTCTCACTTTTAAACCTTAATATGACAGTGTTTGTGATGGTATCGCAAATTTTTCGAAAAGAAAAACACAAAATATTAAATATTTTCAATAACATAAAAGCAATGTTTTACAAAAATCTTTTAAACCACTTAAATACTAATCACAAATACCAAAAGTTAGTTTTTTTTTAACTTTCAACCCTTCATTTGCCAGTGTTTGTGATTTCATTTCTCTTGAAAAAAAAGTGTGTGTTTTATCCTGTTACTTGAAAGTCAGAGAGAATCAGTCTGAATGTGAAAAAAGCCAAAGTGCAGCTTGCAGCAGGAGTTTCAATGGGTTTTAATGGGAGTGATTCTTTGAAATGGGCACTACAAAAAAATAAAATGAATAAAAATCAATGTTGCTACGGATCATTGACATGTCCAAGGCTCTAATGATCCCCCCCAATAAAAATCCACTTTGCATTTTGGTTATTGAATTTTTTTGTGTTTTTTTGTGTTTTTTAATTTAATTTTTTTTTTCCAAATGTTGAATGTGTCCACACTGGGTCTATAATGACACGCAAACTATTTCAGCCACAGAAACCAGGAACTAAAACTACAGACACGAACAAGTTCATCTTTCTAACTCTATCTGTGGTTTGGTTTGATGCTGTGGTCGGCCATGACTGACAACAACTACAACATCCTGTTAACAACACACAGTACAAAGGTTGTCAAGATGTGAAGTCAATGGTGAGGATCAAGATACATTTATCTTCTTAATCTTAATTTAAAGGATTTTATTTCATCTGGCTACAGCATTTGATTCAAAATTAATCAAAGCACCGACACTTGAATGGATCTGTATCAGCAATGAGTCTATATTTATTTTAAAACACATGTTGAGTCTAAAATATATGACTTGATTGAACTGTTAGAAATCTTCACTTTGTTCTTGACATGCAAATAACTTCAGTGTATCATTCAGCACAGTGCGTCTGGGCGATCAACACAATCCATCTGAGCTCATTTCGTTGCTAGATATTAGAGACTCTTCAGTATATTTCATCCACTTTTTATATAAAAG
The DNA here is from genome assembly GCF_022458985.1 of Mugil cephalus. Classification (NCBI taxonomy): domain Eukaryota; kingdom Metazoa; phylum Chordata; class Actinopteri; order Mugiliformes; family Mugilidae; genus Mugil; species Mugil cephalus. The sequence continues at coordinate 3,158,753 of NC_061790.1, forward strand.
TTAATCAATCCTTACCTGTGAACTGAAGCATCAGTATCATCAGTGACAACAGTTTAATCCATTTGAATTCATCCATCATTCTTGTCCGTCTTTCTCCGTCTTCCTCCTTCTTAGAACTGTCTCTCTGTCTACAGTAGTTTTCCGTATAGAGAGACACAGCATCGACACTCTGTGATGTCACTTCCTCATATTGACTGCTAGTCTCTGTCTAGTGTGTGCAGAAAGAAGGAAACACCTCTAACTTCCTCGCAGTGATGCAGGGTTTGACTCTTTGACCTCTACTATTTATTTATGATATATAAATAGTCTTTACTAAAATGACAAAGAGACTGTGATATACAGGTCTAACTAAAGCAAGATATTTAGCAGATGAGTGAAGCAGCATATTGGTGTGATGAGAAAACCACAATGAGAACAAGTCACTCCCACGGTGCATTTGTGACAGTGATGTGTTTGACATCTTATAAAGAGGAAGGTGACGCATGTGTGAAGATTGTTAATTAAGATAAACGTTTCCACTGATGCATCTTTTAAAGACAGGACCATGTGATCACCTACCAAAAACTGACCCTCAGTGTTGAAGATGCAGCTCACTGATAAGATGATATTTTAGTCGTCTGAAACATTTGGTTCCTCATTGTGAGTCTTTTTGAGAACTGATAGGGAAGTGTTTTCTTCAGAATGTGAGTGTGAACCAAGCAGAAACCAGAGGCTGCATGGCTGAGCTGAAAGAGCCTGTTGCCAGTTTGATGAGCATGTGCATAATGACTTGAGACAAGACTCAGAAGATCAGCTGAGGATATGTGACTACTCGGTTTTCTTTTATCATGCCAGACTTTTTAAAAGTGATTGACACACGTAAAAGGACAAGTCAAAGGCCACCCTATGGTAGGCCAAGCATGGGTCCTCCAGTCTCTTGTTTCTCTTCCTCATTCTGCTGATGTGGCTCCAGGTCCTACCCCTCAGATATGGGTACCTTGTATCTCCCTAACTTCTGTTTCTAAGCCTGCAGACATCACTATTTCTTTTCCTGCCTCTCTTGACCTCTCAGATTCCCATTGTACTGATGTTCTCAGTTGTTCTGGTATCAGAGATCCTCCTAATGTCAGAGACAGCCACTGGGTCTGCAGTCCACATCAGCCCAAAGGCTGTTTGCTGTCACTGGTTAAATGAATATTTTTCTTTTATTCATACTGTGTTCATGCTAACCTGTAAACTGTAGAATCAGCATCAAAAATACAGAGATTTAATGTTTTCTCTCTATTTCTTGTGTAAGTCTCTAAATTTGAGCTTCTTGAACACAAACGTATCTTCTTCCTGTAATAACTGAGCTACAACTTCCTCATTATGACTTTCTCCTCTCTTTTCTCTCAGCAGTCACTTTGATATGTCAAGTCCATGCTGGCTTTCAAGTTTCTCTTTATGTCCGTTTTTGTCATTTCAATACAAACAGAAGTTTCTTTTGGGAACGTACTGCAGAGACAGCTTTCTATCAAGGACAGCCTCAGTTTGTGAAAGAAGAAAATACGTTTTCATTGAAGTCTGGTTATAAGGCAAACGTATATGAATCCTTACCTGTAAACTGAAGCATCAGTACCATCAGTGACAGCAGTGTAATCCATTTTAATTCATCCATCATTCTTGTCCGTCTTTCTCCGTCTTCCTCCTTCTTATAACTGTCTCACTGTCTAAAATAGTTCTTCTTGTAGACAGACACAGCGTTGACGCCTTGTGATGTCACTTCCTTATTGTGACTGCTGGTCTCTTTCTAGTGTGCAGAAAGAAGGTAACGCCTCTAACTTCCTCATTGTATCCAAGGAGTACCACAGGATTTCATTCTGGGACCACTCATATTCATATTTTATATAAAAACACTAAAATATTCACTTTTATATCCATGAGGCTGTGATGTCTGAGTCTAAACTAAAGGATCTTTAGCAGCTAAATGAGGCAACACAATGATGTAACAACACAACCACAGTAAGAGGAAGAAGTGTAGACAGTCTGTCCATTCCCACTGTGCACTGGCGGCAGTTACGCCCTAAAAAGAAAAAGAAGGCAAATGTGTGAAGATTGTTTGTGCAGATAAATGAAAACTCTTCTCTTAGAACTATACATTGTTGACCTCCTCTAATGTCACTTACTCCGTTCCAGTTAACATTTAGAGAAAAACTGAAAAGTAAATTAAATCATGCAGAATTCAATGAGTGCAGACACAACATCTCACTTCTAGCTTCCTCATTATATCTGAAGGGAACCATCTTGGGAACACTCAGATATATTAACTCTCAACAGTCTTTGATAAAAAAAAAAATAATAATAATAAAAAAAAATCCCTTTAACGCAGGTGATATGGTGATAAACTGATCTGTGTCCACTCTAAACCAAACCCTTTATAAATCATGCAATGAATCAACATGCTGAGAATAGAAAACCATGTTAAAAAGAACAAGTACACGTTGTGCAAATGAGAAGAAAAGGAAAAAAACGTGTGAAGATTGTTAGTTCAGATAAATGCTTTTCATGATGAGGATGTTCTTCTTTGTGTAGATCTATTTGTAGATTTATAGACAGGTTTGTGTTGATAATGAAGATTCAGACTCCTCACCCTCCAACAACTGACCCTTGATGTTAAAGATGCAACACACATATAAGATGATATTTCAGTGTTGTGACACTTTTGTTCCTCATCTGGTGAGTTTTTAATTAAAACTGATGAGGAAGTGTTTGGTTGAGTCCAACAGTCTGGATGTTGTCACCTCTGATCACTACCAGACAAACAAAACTGCTTTAAGGTCTCCTTTCCAGTGTTTGTCTCACGTCTGAGTCAGTTCAGGTTTGTGATACTTGTCCTGACTTTGTTTTAATTACATTTGAAGCTGACCTCACTCTGAGTTTACACCAGACACACGACTCTTCTCCACATGAGGATTCAAACTGTTAGATGTTTATTAAAGAATACAAATAAAACATCATGAAGAAAATGGAAAAAGATCAATGAACACCTTATTAATACTGAGCAGACACACAACACACTGCAGTGAAGTCACTTACACTGGTCCAACAGAGAACACAGTGTACAGCGCCCCCTACAGTGCGATATAAGCAAAAACTAAAGTATACTTCAGGTTCAGATGCTGCATTAAAACACTTCAATACTACATGTTTATACAGTATGTTACACATTAGCACTGAAAGAGGAATCAAAGATACTATTAAAACAGAGCAAACCCCAAATAATAGAGTTAGAGTTAACCCCAGTGATGTAGAGTTAATCTAAGCCTGACCCCTTTGAGTCAGGTGACTTTTGGTACCTTAAACAAATCAAACTAAATATTAAAGAGCTGTGATTCCTGAACATTTGGATATGAATTACTTCATGTTACTTCTGCATTGCATTCTATATATACATTACACAACTGTAACTTAATAACTTGGTGAACAGAACAAAACAAATGCATCAGTGTCTAAATGTTTCTGGAGCTAACTGTAACAAGACAGCCTATGTTAGAAATAAAAAGCAATGTTATAAAATAACTGCATCCCATCCAATAAAAAGCTGATAGTAAAACTTTAAGAACTGTAACTGATAATTTATCGATGTTAAATGAAGTGATGATCTGTGACATGTGTCTCTTATTTGTTTGGTTTGTTGATGGTTGCGTAGAGGTTGCTGGGATCAGCTGAGGGAACGTTCACTGTGCTGTAGGTCACTGCATCACAGTCATCATCATCAATTCTACGTTGAACCTGGAAGAGAAACAACACAACAGGACATGACCTCATGTACTCGTACCAGCACGTAACTAGAATACACAATCAGACGTCTTACTTTGTCTCTACTGTTGGTTTTCTTGGTGAAGCTGATGGAGGCGTAGGAAACACCATCTTCAGGATCAGCCTACACAGTGAAAACACACTGTTCAGGATCATGTGGATCTATAGAGAATCAGCTCAAGCCTGTTTTCTTCTGACTTATTTCCTGTAAGTAACTAAGTGTGTCTCATGTTGTGTGCATATAGCAGGAGGTTTGTAACGCTGCCCTGGGTGTAGTGTAGTGAGATCTCACCATGTCCTGACTGGTTCCTGGTGCAGACTCGGTCTCTGCAGGGTTTGATGTCAGGGCCTGAACAAGAAGAGTCAAAGAACATTTACAGTTCACAGTTTAGTTCATCCAGAGCAACACATCTGTACAAGTTACAGCATTAGAACACAACAGTCATGTCAACACTACAACACTGTCACCATCATTGATCTCATTGTATCTTATCTCACGTACACACTTATAGTTTGTAGTAAAATAAACTTGTTAAACTCACAACATGAGCTGGTGTTTTGTTTCCTGAAAAGACACAAAGGTGAGAGACAGTTTAGTTTTTGCTCCGTTTTTAAATTTAAAGTTTCATGTGTGAGTTCTCTCACCTTTACTTCTCTTCCATCTGACGACTTTCACAACAATTATTAAGAGGACGACAAAAACCACAGCAACAATGATGTACCACACATCTGGAATAGAGATAGAATAATCACTAATAAGAAAGAAAGAAAGAAAGAAAGAAAGAAAGAAAGAAAGAAAGAAAGAAAGAAAGAAAGAAAGAAAGAAATTTAAATTGTGAAAATGTCAGGTCATTACATGTCATAATTGTTGATGGGCCCTTGGTTGGAGCTGATGTTGTTGGTTTTGTGTCCTCACCTGAAATAAATAAAACACAAAATATCAAAGTTTTGATCCGTAAGATAAAGAATTAGATGAAAAACATAATAATCTCCATGAGAGAATGAGATGTCACCTTGTAATGTTGTTGTTGTTGTTGTTGTTGTTGATGATGATGTTGTGTCCTCACCTGAACAAAAATAAAAACAACTCATTAAGAACTGTTGTATAAATGGAGCTTTAATAATTTAACAGCTCAGAAAAATCTCAGTTTGTTTCTCACCTGATGGACGACGGCTGAAGGTAAAAAGCTTCACTTCATTAGTCTCTGTAGTTACTTGACACTTAAACAGTTCATATCTATCTGTGTAACTGAAATGAGAAGTCAGAAACTTGACAGAAGCAGAGCAGGAAGACTGTGATGTTATTAATTCCTTGTTATCTTTGTCCACTTCTTGATTTTTGTGCAGCCACTTCACTGAATGTCTACATGGTTCATTTGTCCTCACAGAGCAGGTTAAATTCACCTTATCAGTGTCATTGTGTTCAGTCACTGGTGAAGATGGATTGGAAGAGAAAGACAAAGTTAGTGAGATTAACTTCATTATTCTAATCATAATTATTGTCATGTTTCAGTGTGTTGTTCTAATGAGACACTTTGAGATGAAAACATTATGATATAAATACTCACTGGTTACAACAGACAGATCAACCTGAGCATCTGGACCTTGTTGTTGTCCTGATTTGTCAAACTGTCTGCAGGTGTAACGACCAGAATCATCATCTGTGACCTTCTTTATAAACAGAGAACAGTTTGTTGTAACTCTCAGTCTGTCTGGTTCAGATCTGATCTGTCCAAGACCAACCAGCTCTACTGATGCTCTGCTTCTTGAACCAACAAAGAACCAGGTTGTACTGACACAGTTACGATGATCATTTATCACATTTTCACAAGACAAAGTGACGTCATCTCCATCTCTGACAGTGAAGTTGAGGTGAAGCTGTCTGCTTAGTGCTCCTGAGAATATGACAGAGAAACAAACATGTTTCTATTAATGTCAGAGTGACGATCATTTCAGATACAACACAACATTGTGTTCACATGTTCCTCATCCCTGACTGTCAAGACTGAACTAACCTCAGAGATAACACACAGCATGGCTACCTTGAGTGGTTATCTAAGATAATTTAATTAAGTACCATCAAAAAGAAATGAGCTTCGTTTGACTTTTCTGACACACGTTCATAAAGTTTAAATAACTGTGTTTTCAGAGATATTTCTCTTTTCCCTGGTATTTATAGACTTAGGCTTTAATGATCCACACGGAAATTACTTTGTCACCATAACTTTGTTGCACATAAAAGTAAACACTTATACAAAACACAAGAAAGATAAATGAGATTCAATTTAAAAAAATAAATAAATAAACAATGTCATCAAAAAATTTACAGAATTAGCATCATATACAAGTTGGCAAAACAGTGTTCGAGGTGTTTGGTTATTTGAGCAGTTGCATAACAACAGCGGCATGGGTCATATGAGGGAGGGATATAAATTCAAACGGAATGTGCCCCATAGAGTGTGAAGCTGGGCACAGATGCACTGTGGTCCTTTGAACCAGATCTCCAAAGCACCTCTCATAACACACTCCTCTGGGTCCCATCAAGCACACACAGTTCACTGATCCTGCCGCCAAAGACCTCATGTTCCCCTTGAGTACAGACGGCACCGCCAACCTGAACCTATTTCTCCACTCCTCCGCTGCCAACTCCAGCCTGGCATCCAAAGTACTTCTTTAGAAAATCAGCAGCAATCTCAGGCCTCACTCCGGGCAGCTCAGGAGACATGGACAGCGCTAGCAACTGATCTCACAATGGCTGCTCCGCCGAAGTACACAGCCAACGACCAACGACACAGCCAAAACACAAAAAGTCCAGAAAAAGAAACCAAAATAAAAACAGCACAAAAAGACAAAAATGACCAAAACCCATTTTGATTGGTTCAAGGCATTGTCACAATCACTTCATTATATAAGTCTTTATGAAGATGCTGTTATCACCCATGTACTTAATACAAGTGAGTGTAAGGTGGCCCCTTTGAGTGTGAAGTGACGATAAACCCATTGAAACCTATGATGCATGTCACAATGCAGAGCCAATAAAAGGCATCCTGGACGAGTAACACTGTCTTCAGAAAAAGTGGATCTACTCAAAGATGAAAATAAAAGAGAAAACAGCAGCAAAGAGCAGCAAAAGGAGAACCTTGACTTAATGACGTGTAGTAAAATATGAATCTTGAAATTACTATTATTTTTTTATTATTTAGATGCTCAAAACACTCACGATTGAATGCATTAGTCATTTGCTCGTGCAGTCACACTCTGGTGGTGGTAAAGTACCTCAGTAATCACAGCAGCACTAGAGCAGACTGAAAGAAACGTGGCTACCAATCCACCACCAAACACCACTCACTCACAAATGTGCACCAGTGGAGTTCACACTAGGAGCAAAGTGGGTTAAAATATCATCCGCTTTTTATATAATGAATCCTTACCTGTAAACTGAAGCATCAGTATCAACAGTGACAGTCGTTTAATCCATTTGAATTCATCCATCATGCTTGTCCGTCTTTCTTCGTCTTCCTCCTTCTTATATCTGTCACACTGTCTGCAATAGTTCTTCTTGTAGAGAGACACAGCATTGACACTATGTGATGTCACTTCCTTATATTGACTGCTAGTCTCTTTCTAGTGTGTGCAGAAAGAAGGTAACGCCTCTAACTTCCTCATTGTGTACAAGGCAGAGATGAAGGGTTTGATTCTGACGCCTCCGAATAAAAATTAAGATTGTCACTTCTATCACAGAGACTGTGATATACAGCTCTGTGTCTAAACTAAAGCAGCTGAGTGAAGAAGCATATTGGTGTGACTACAAAACCACAACAAGATAAGCAAGCGCACATGGTGTCCACTCCCATGGTGCATTTGTGGTAGTGACGTGTTTGAGGCCTTAAAGGAAAAGAAAATTGCGTGAAGATTGTTAGTAACGAAAATATATGCAAAAATGCAACCCTGTTTTGTTTTTTAACGTGTCTTAGTGAAGACACAGGATTCACACTGATGAAGACTGACATGTGCATGTGCATGTGCATGTAACAGTAACTAGGGTCAGTGGAATTATCGTGCTCATAACTGTCAAGTATCTAAAATAGTTATTTATTTAGAGCTGTGGTGTCACTTCCTTATTCTTACTGCTAGTCTCCTTTTCAGCTAAACTCGTGCAGACAGTGTAAGAGACACAGAAATCAGATAAGTCAGACTTCATTGTGTCCAGACCGATGATATTATGCATATCTACCTCAGTTTATCCTCAGGCATGTGAGGCAACACGAGGCTGTGACATAAAAAGCATGTGAAATGAACATTGTGTCCCTTCGCATGGTGCATTTGTGACAGTGATGTGCTTGACATCTTATAAAGAGGAAGGTGACGCATGTGTGAAGATTGTTAATTAAGATAAAAGTTTCCACTGATGCATCTTTTAAAGATAGGACCATGTGATCACCTACCAAAAACTGACCCTCGGTGTTGAAGATGCAGCTCACTGATAAGATGATATTTTAGTGGTCTGAAACCTTTGGTTCCTCATTGTAAGTCTTTCTGAGAAATGATGTTTCCGTTTTACTCGGAATGTGAGTACAGCAGTAACAGGGTCTGGATGCTTTACCCTCCAGTGACAACCAGATAAACACAATAAACACAGTATGTATCATGGCGAATGCAAAACATGTAATGTTTTTGTGCTAATTGTCTGATTTACTGCTCAAAATCCTCAGAGGTGGGACCAAATGGGTGTCACTTCCTTGCTACACACTGTGACAGGATGACTTGACCCTAATGTGAACCAAGTAGACAACAGAGGCTGCACAAACTGAGCCGAAAGAGCCTATTGCCACTTTGATGAGCATTTTTTGCAACATTACTCGCTCTTCTTAAATGTAATTAATACACTTAAGAGGACAAGTCAAAAGGCCACTGTGTGGTAGGCCAAGCATGGGTCCTCCAGTCTCTGTTGCCCTTCCTCTTTCTGCTGATGTGACTCCAGTTCCTGCCTCTCAAAGATGGGTAGCCTCAGCCCTGCAGCCAGGGACCTGGGGCCTCATGTACAAAGACTTGCATGAATTTCTCACTGAAACATGACGTGCACTAATATCCAGAAATTGGCGTCTGCCCAAAAAAAATCAGATGTATCAAAATGTGCGTGCGCCTGGATCCAACCACTTTTTGTTTGTACATCCCAATCAACATGGAATTGAGCGCACATGTAGTAGTGCCAAACTCCTCCCTGTCCACGCCCCAATTTAAATATGCAAATGTGTTTAAATATGGCCTGCATCGCGGATTTCCCACTCGATCGGATTTTCAGCATGAGTAAAGAGGAAAAAAAGGAACTGAGGTCGAAGTGTTACTAAATGAAGTGGAGACATGCAGTGATACTCTACTTGGTAGCCTGTCGTCAGGCATAAACACAAAATAAAAAAAAGTGAGTGGGAGCGTGTGTGTGACGCTTTTAATGTAGTGGAGCAGCGCGCACACGGAAATAAAAAAGAAATGGTCTGACATAAAGGTGGAAGTGAAGCGGAGGATTTCGGAACACCACTGATATGTGATCGCAACGGGTGGGGGGTCAGGAGGGTACGAACTGACCCCCTCCGACCAGAGAGTGGCCGTCATAATGGGTGACACAGCTCTCGCCGGAGTTATGGGAGCCCATTAGTGACACAGATCATCCCCAAGGTAAATGTGTTAAACTAAGAAATATTTTCATTATACTGGTCCTACAATAGGCTGTTCACAATACACATAGCTCATGCGTGAAGCTGCCAGAATATTAAACACGTTTACTCATGTTCAATGTTCAATTTTTTTTTTATTTTTGACAATTCTAGACAGTTTTGGCGCTGCCTTCATCGGCACCGCGTGCCCAGCGACTCCACGCCAGCTGCTGACGTCTGCCCGACTGGCCGTGTCCTCACCAAACTGTACCGGAATCACAAGACGAAATTGGCAGATCCATGCCATCAATTATTGTCTGGATCAAATAATAACCGTCCTTGGAGATATTAGCAACGCAATAAATGCACTTGTAATAAGTAACTAAATTGTGTCCTTGCCTCTTTACATGGTTGAAATGATATGCTACAGGGTCCGTATTGCTTCCCGAGATCCGGCATCCAGTTCCTCTGGTGGGGGGATGTACTCCACCAGAGTGGTATCCCATGGCGGGGTGCCACGTTGTGCAGGACGCCACGGGAAATCATAATGTGGCACACCTTCTCCATTTATAGACCCGAATCTCTCTTGGTCGGTGTCGGAGTTGGTGAGAGGGGTCAACAGCCACAGCAAATGGATAAATTATTGTGTCACCGAGAAGCCACTGTATCAGCCTCCAGCCTGTTCCCAACCATGCTGTTGGTCAGAATGTGCGAGTTATGCGTTGAACCAGGCCACCTTGCCACAATGCTAGTGAGCTGCATTTGCGCATCACATATTATTTAAACATTTATGGGATGAAAATGTTTCCCGTTGACAAAAACGAATTCATCTTGTTATGGCACTTTGATAGCATGTGTGCGCAATCAATAGCTCCGATTACATCAGGGAAACCGGCTCTTGGTGCAAACTGCGCTTTAATGTTGACCTGTTCAACAGCATTGTATGGGAATTTGATGTACCTGAACATTCTGATGATCCCGTCCCACACAGCTGGCATGCCTCGGCTCAGGGTTGACCGACACACTCCAGACCGGTGGGCCAGTTCCCGCTGGAAAGTCCCTGTTGCCAGGAACCCCAGAGTAGTCAGCATCTGTGTGGGTAGGACAACCCCTAGCTCCGCGCTGTGTTGCGCTCTAGGGCCGGTTGCAGCTCTGCACACAGCTCCAGTAATACTGGCCTCGGTAAACGAAAATGATGAGTAGATCTCCGTGTTCTCTAAACACTCTCTCATGCCTAATGTTACCATTTGCGAGGTCTTCTAACAAAGCCAAAGCTGCCATTGTTAATACCATTTTCTTCATCACTTTGTACATGCTTTCATATCCACCAATGGTTACAAACACATGTGTGTTAATTGCGCATTAATGTGTCTCTGATGTGTACATCCTCCGAGAACTACTTGATTTCACATTACTGACAGTTCCTCAGCGTCGCCTCTTAGTGTCGCCAAAGGAGCAATAGCTGTGGAAACTGGCGTACGCCAGCCATGATGTTGGTGGAGGTCACCGCCCATTTCCACGGTCAATTCACTTTTGATACATCTGAACATTGACGTTGATGTGGGCGCACGCAACGTTTCTGGCGCACGCAACTTTGATACATGAGGCCCCTGGTCCTCACTTGAATGTCTCTCAGGTGTTGAAGTGGGGTGAGGACTCAGATGCAGGACTACAGATGAGTCTGGGTTTCAAACAAAATTTAATGATTAACAAAAAACACTGCACATGACAGGAAAATACAAAATACAAACATTTTAAGAATGAAGGACATGGCAAAACTGCAAGTCCAAATCCTGGTTTGGAGGCAAGGACATGGAAACATGAAACAAGACATTGAAACATGGCGGGAAGACATCAGGACAGCATTAACGACACGACAAGGAACAAAGGGAACGGCAGGGCTATATATACACAAGAGGGCTCTGGGCTGACAAGACACAGGTGAGACACATGAGGACAAGCAACCCAGGTGAAACCAATGAACAATCAAGGGACAGAAAGCACAAGACAGGAAATCCAGAACTTAAGAAAATAAAACAGGAAACAAAACACATGATATAGACAGACTTGACAAACCACAAGGAGACAAGACAGGCAGGAAACTAGGAAACTTCACAAAATAAAACAGACAGAATCCCCCCTTAAGGGTCGGATCCCAGACGTCCCTTAAAAAGTACAAACAACATAATCCAGACCAGGGCAGGCGGAGGGGGCAAGGAAGGAGGGAACAAAAAACAATACAGTCTAGAGAGTCACAAAAAGTCCTCATGGCGGGTGATGTAGACACCGACAAGAAGATGTAGCGGGCCGCTCGGGAGGGCGGCTGAAAGGCTGGGAAGACGTGGCGGGCCGCTCGGGAGGGTAGCCAGAAGGTCAGGAAGATGTGGTAGGCAGCTTGTGACAATGGCCAGGAGGCCAGGAAGACATGGTGGGGGTTTGTGACGGCGGCCAGGAGGTCCGGAAGATGTGACGGCCTGCTCGGGATCGCAGGCGTGGGTTCCAGGTGCGGCAACAGGAACGTGGTCTGCCGGAGCAAACGGCTCCTCAGGAACAGGAACGTGGACTGCCGGAGCAAACGGCTCCTCAGGATCGGGGACATGGAGCACTGCCAGTACTGTGGGCGGCCGGGTCTGAGGCGCAGGCAGTGGGGGTAGTGTGGGCAGCCAGGTCCAAGCTTGGCACTGGGAGCACTGCGAGCGGGCGGGTTCGAGGCACACAGTGGGGTGGCAAACACCCTCGCAGTGGGGACAGGTCTAGGAGAGGCATTTGGGTGGCAGGCAGACCAGCCTGTCCGGAGCTGCCTGACCACAGGTCTGCCTCCCTGGCGGCCAGGCGAGTCCCCTTAGATAGACAGGGGCTGGAACTCCGGCATGAGCCCGAGTCTGTACTCCAGCATTCACTCTTGATAATAACGAATTATTCATTGCTTCTGCCTCATCAAAAGTAACGTCCGCTGGGTCCATACAGTTCTTTCAGGTTGAAAGGTGTTGAAGTGAGGTGAGGATCCAGATGCAGGACTACAGATGAGGTCGGGTTTCAAACAAAAGGTATTTAATGATTAATAAAAAGTGCTCCACATGACAGGAAAATACAAAATACAAAAATCAAAAGAATCAAGGACATGGCAAAACTACAAGTCAAAATCACAGCTTGAAAGCAAAGACATGGAAACATGAAGCAAGCAGCCCCATTTCGCATCCCGCACCGGGCGCCCTTTCCTGTGTGTCTTTCCACCCATTGATGCAACAAGGAACAAAAGGAAAGGCAAAGGGAAAGGCAGTGCTATATATACACAAGAGGACTAGTAGTCCAGTTCTCTGTGTGTGTCTTACGAAAATCCCAGGTTGACCTGGCATTTTCAGATCCGGGTCGACTCACCTTTGGTGCGCTTTCACATCGGCAAAAGTCCCGGTTTGGACATCCCGCTGTGACAGCTGCGTGCCTGTTTTTTCCTCCCTCATGCATCATCACGTACATTGCAGATAACATTGCAGTTTGCTGATGACCTGAAAAATGCCATGATCATTAGAAAAGTGTGGGAGATCACTATACAAGTTGTATATAAACACAGTCACCGTTCGCCGATGCGCTTCCAACGATCACGTAACAACACATTTGATTAGTTTGATTGAAACAAATGAACAAGACTTCCCCATGTCTGGTCGGCACTAAACCAGACCAGGTTTCTCACTGAACAAAGTAACTGTCCCCGACTCCGACCCGCTGCCGTGGAAGGAGGATTGTATTGCTAACTTGGGCACCACCAAGTACGGCAGAAACTCGACCGGGTGAAAAGATACTGGCAATGCCGTTGACAGAAAGAGCATCCAGAATATCCACCTTTGTCACTGCTGATCCTTTTTTGAGTACACAATCATGGCTTTTGGAATGTGCAACATGCCTGCCACGTTCCAGCGCCTTGTGAACCATGTGTTGCTGGGTCTGTTTTGCACATGCCAAAAGCCTAGTTATTACATACAGTCTTTGCTTTCTTGTGTGCATGTCCTGTGCTTGGTTCCTACTTCAAGATACATATTGTGACCCCTTCATCAATGACAACCATGAGACCGTTAATAAATCTCAAAACACACAACGAAGAAGTTAATATTATCAGGTTTTAGAAAATGACCACACAACACTGTTATAGACTGGTAAATGTCACTTGTACTTTATGAATATTGACATATTAGGCAGACAGAAAAGTAGCAAAAAACAAAACTATAAAATGTAAAATACAATTTACAAGAAAATGTAAAAAATCAGGGGAGGACCAACAAGCAATGAAATGGTAGAAAGAGCTGGTAAAGTTCACAAATATATGAATTGTGGAGCTGTTGTACTAATACTGAGATGACTAACGTGACCATTTCATGCAAGTGATGAAGTTTGAATTAGTAAAAGTCAATTTACTGAAACTTAATCATTGGACAAAAAGCTGTGCAAAGAAAATCAGGACGGATCAAGCAAAACCCAAAGAACAAAGAGAGCATACAACACATTATCCAGAACTTATTCTAAATTTATTGTCAAAAAGAATGAAGGAAGGAAGGAAATATGAATTAACAGTACTATACAGTATATACACAGATAATTAAAGGAGATACAAGGCACTGGTGGAACCAATCAGTGAGAAGCAAACAGATTACCAAAATAAAACAAATGAAGCACATGACTCAGATCATTACATGATGAAGGAGATGGATACGCGTGAGTAGAGAGATGAGGAAGATGAAGTGATGGAAAGAAGTGAGAAAATGGAGGAGGAATGGAGGCTGTTGAGAAATGTATGGTAGATGATGTTGAAGTTGTTGATCAGAGGTGGAAGGCTCAAACTTCATCATCTTCATCATCACAAACCTGTAAAAAACAAAAGTGTAACTTCTCTGATCTCTAAGCATCCAACACATGAATAACTCCACTCTGTAAAGATACTAGAGACATTAAACTCCATTCATTTGGTAAATAATTTGAATCAAATCATTAAAAACATTTTTCATTCAGTTTCTAAAACTCACAGTGTTTCCATCCATCTGTGTTGTTTTCCCTAAAAAAAGACAAGAGAAGGAGTTAAGTTCATGTTCCACAGTGATAATCCAGGTTCATCCAGACCTCTTGTTCATATATTCATCATCTCACCTTTAGTTCTTGTCCATATGTTGACGGCCACAACAGCTGTTGAGAGTGCTGCTACACCCACAGTTACAATGATGAACCTCCACCAACCTGGAAGACAATGAAGACAGGAAAACATGTTTCAGCTGCAGCTTTCTGTTTTCTGGAAAAGGGATGACTGTGGAAGGAAATAAATACATCTGTGTGTTGAGGAAAGAGGAAAAGAAACATGTTGAGACTTTAAACTGTGATGTTGTTGAGGTGTCCTCTGTTGTTGATACATAAGTTGTTGGTTTTGTGCCCCCATCTACAGAAAATAACACAACTAAAACTGTTGATTGAGAACTTGACTGTATGTGATTTATTATTAAGACTTAAGATCCAGATCAGTTTGTCTCTCACCTGATGGACGACGGCTGAAGGTAAAAAGCTTCACTTCATTAGTCTCTGTAGTTACTTGACACTTAAACAGTTTATATCTTGATGTGTAACTGAAATGAGAAGTCAGAAACTTGACAGAAGCAGAGCAGGAAGACTGTGATGTTATGAATTGGTTGTCTCCTTTGTCCACTTCTTGAACTTTTTGCAGCCACTTCAGTGAATGTCTACATGTTTCATATGTCCTCACAGAGCAGGTTAAAGTCACCTGATCAGCGTGATTGTGTTCAGTCACTGGTGAAGATGGATTGGAAGAGAAAGACAAAGTTAGTGAGATTAACTTCATTATTCTAATCATAATTATTGTCATGTTTCAGTGTGTTGTTCTAATGAGACACTTTGAGATGAAAACAATACGATATAAATACTCACTGGTTACAACAGACAGATCAACCAGAGCATCTGGACCTTGTTGTTGTCCTGATTTGTCAAACTGTCTGCAGGCGTACTGACCAACATCCTTAAGTGTGACATTCTTTATAACCAGAGAACAGTTTGTTGTAACTCTTAGTCTGTCTGGTTTAGATATGATCTGTCCAAGATCAACCAGCTCTTCTGCTGCTGTGCTTCTTAAACCAGCAAAGATCCAGGTTGTACTGTCACAGTTACATTGATTATTTATCACATTTTCACAAGACAAAGTGACCTCGTTTCCATCTCTGACAGTGAAGTAGAGGTGAAGCTGTCTGCTTAGTGCTCCTGAGAATATGACAGAGAAACAAACATGTTTCTATTAATGTCAGAGTGACGATCATTTCAGATACAACACAACATTGTATTTGTATGTTCTTTTAACTTACTCCACCCACTCTTTATAATTTTAATAGTCAGAAGATGTTTTTAAGGAACATGCTTAAAAGACAGCCAAAAATAAAATCTAGGTTACAGAACACACAAATTAGTCATCTGGTCTTCAATGCAGGTTGTGTCATCTCATCTCATCTTCTACTACCACTTATCCTCACTAGGGTCATGGGGGTTGCTGGAGCCTGTCCCAGCTGTCGACAGTGAGAGGCGGGGTACACCCTGGACAGGTCACTAGTCCATCGCAGGGCTAACTGTGATGGGCTAACTTAAGCAATATATATAATAATATTGCCATTATACAACCATTACCAACAAAATAAATCGCCATTATTTAGTGATGACTCAGCCGTGCTGTAATGCTGATTTGAGAATGTTCTAAATGTCTTATTGAGATCAGATTGCTTGGTCAGAACTACTTGTTGTATAAACAGAGACAAACAACCATTCGCACTCACACCTAGGGTCAATTTAGAGAACACCGAGGCCTAAAACTAAATTTTCCCAAACGGTCTTATCTGTGAGACATACACATAGCTGGAACAAGTTACCGCCACACATCCTGAACAGCGACTAACTACTTACTTTCTAAAAAATCTCAAGCAGTGGTCAAAAATTAATCAGACATGTACTCACATAGCCTAAAAAGTTTTCTTAGTCTTAGTCTTAGTTTTCTGGGACTCTTTTGACTGTTTTTTTTTTTTTTTTTTTTTTTTTTTTTGTTTTAGATTTTAAGGGAGCGGTACTGCTATGCTATTGACTTTTGAATGTTTACAGTAACTGCGCATCCATTTAGAAATCTTCATCCTTGTTTGTTTGTTTTAAATAATAATACATTTAATTTTAGGCGCCTCTCTGGTACCCAAGGTCACCACACATTAAAAACAAGCAATAAGAACCAGCAAGAAACACATAAATAAACAGATAATAACATAAAACAAAAAAAAAATAAAAATTAATATTGGGATTCTTGGACCATGTCTGTTTCGATACTGTCTGTCTGTGTCCTTTTTGGCTTGTTTCGACATTGTCTGTCTGTGTCTGGTTCTGTAATTGTCTGTTGTAGTACTGCAGTTTTAAATGCTTCTTTATCTGTGTTGTGTGGCTGCTTTAGCACTACAACTAAAATTAGCATCTGTGCTAAGACCGGCGCATTTACACTGATGTGCAATAATATGCATTGTCCCAATTCGATAAACTAATGATAATAATAATAACATGCAAATTCCACCCAGAAAGGCCTGAGCTGGACCTGAAACCAGACTTTCTCGCTGGGAGGATCCAGTGCTATCCCAAAC
This sequence comes from Mugil cephalus, assembly GCF_022458985.1. Taxonomy (NCBI): domain Eukaryota; kingdom Metazoa; phylum Chordata; class Actinopteri; order Mugiliformes; family Mugilidae; genus Mugil; species Mugil cephalus. The sequence continues at coordinate 3,175,833 of NC_061790.1, forward strand.
AGGTTTGTTAATTACAAATATGTATGTGCCCTTACCTGTAAACTGCAGCGTCAGTATCACCAGTGACAGGAGTTTAATCCATCTGAATTCAGCCATCATGCTTATCCGTCTTCTCCGTCTGTACTTTACTCAAAACTCTGTCTGAAATAGTTCTTCATTCAGAGCGTTGGCTTCCGGTGACAAGGATGATTTCACTTCCCGGTAGCGCCTGCGCATCTTTATTTTTGAATTTCCACAAATAAGGTATATGAGTGTGTGTTCTCTACGTATTCATCTCTTGACCAATATTAAAGTTGCTCAGAATTCAAGAACCAATGAAATCACCATGTAGAATGGTCAAATGATTTAATAAACAGATATAAAATGAGACAGACTCCTGTGTGTGCACAGAATATATCGCTCCAATCTTCCTCATTGTATCTAAGGATGTACCCCAGGGATCAGTCCTGGGACCACTCCTATTTATGTCCATATGCTGATGTGTACTGCTCTATCTCCACACCAAGTAAGGACCTTTGGTGCATTTGTGCCAGTGACGTGTACGACACTAAAAAAAAAAAAAAAAAAAGGCGACGTCCACAAATGTGTGAAGATTCTTGGTTAAAATAAATTTCTTTGAAAGGTATTTAAAGCCTGGACTTTCCAGTCTCTAATGACAACCAGATAAACATAAACAAACACAAACAAATTTAGAAACATGTTTGTTCAGTAGATATTTATTATCCCCTCGGAATGTTATCTGTGTGATACAGAACATAAAGTTACTTTGGGCAGAAATTTACAGATTGCACATACAGCTGATGCTAACAATACAACAAAAAGACCTACAGAAACATTTTTGTTAAAAAGAAAGAGTACAACAATAAAACAATATATAAAAAACATAATATAATCAAACAAATCCATGTGCTTTTGGTTACTAATATACAGTATGTACACTGATCAGTCACAAAATTTAAAACCGCTGACAGTACAAGTGAATAACATTGATCATCTTGTGACAATACAACAATGAGATGTCTACCACCCATGTAAACCAGACCAGGCTCAGTCACCCAAGAGCAATAACACTTCCTGATGATAGTAGCCATCGCCAGCAGATAAACTTTGCCCATATTAATATCCAAACTGGACGAATGGAGTAGTAATTACAACCATTTTTAATGTTTAAAGTCATGCCTGCCCTTTAACTAGGTTTACTGATGATGTCGTTTGCTATCAATCATGCTAATCCAAAATGTGTCTGCATCCAAAAGTCAGTTGTCTTGTGATTAACATTACCTGGTTCCAAATGGTGCTACAAAAACAGGTGGGAGGGTGTGAAACTTAATTGAATAACAAATGAGTTTGTCTGCTTTTCATTCTCCTGGGAAATGAAGAAAGTTTAATGTTTGAGGAGATCATTCTCAGGTCTGGGATGTATTTTTCTCATTCTTGCAGTATCCTTCCTTCCACACAACCTCACACTTGCACGAGGGAGATATGAATCTTTAGAGACATGGCTCAAGTTAAAACATTATAAACAACACTGCAACTGGGAAAATGTCTGTCCTAATGATAACCTCCTCTCTGCGCTCTGTCTTGCCTATCAAATTATTACTTATTTTTTTATGATCTGAGCTGTAACCAGACACAGTCTCTTATTTGTTTGGTTTGCTGATGTTTGCGTAGAGGTTGCTGCCGTCAGCGGAGGCTCCTGCAGAAGAGGAAGAAACTTTCACAGTGCTGTAGATTACTGCTTCATCATCACCTTCATCAACATTATTGCCCAGAACCTGGAAATCGACAAATAACACATAAAGCCAATTACATACAGAGAAACAAAGGCGAGTTTTAGGTATTTTTCTTTGACGTATTGAGTTTAACCAATCACCTGGGCTTCATTGTTGGTCCTCTTGTTGTAGCTGATGGAGGCGTAGGTCACAGTCTCTTCAGGATCAGGCTACACAGTGGACAGAAGAGAATGACAGCTCAGTACCATATGAAATGCTTGTTTTACATTTCAGGGAACAAGTAACACAGAGAAAATGTGTGATCTTACAGGGTCCTGATTGGTTTCCAGAGCAGACTGAGTCTTGACTGGGTTTAAGCTGAGTCCCTGAAACATTCATAAAAAGGCAAAGACAGATTATTTAAAGTTAAAGTAATCATAATGTCAAATTCAGAGGGAAAACGTGTCTGAGGTAACTACAAGAAGTATTGAACGTTAGATGGACACAAGCATAAATGCATAAATGGACAGTTAAAAACTCACTGGGTTTTCAATCTTTTGTTTCTTTCGTCCTGAAAAAAAAAAAAAAAGAAATCTGAGTTTAGTTGCAACAACAGAACTTCCTGCTAATAAATGTTGCGCCTGTGAATCACCTTTCTTCCAGCTGACGGCTGCAACAACAGTCATCATAAGTGCTGCTAAACCCACGGCCATGATGACAAACACCCACCATCCTGCAGAGAGAGAAACCATGAACAACATCCAGACTGCAGCAGCTTTCTCAAATTTTAAGAACCCAAAGGCAAAGGAGGAGAGAAATTGACACTAATGTTGAGTGTGTTGCCAACTAGTCAATGACATCACACATAAATACATAGTAGTAATGCTTAAAAATAATGAAATCTAGATTCTTGACCTGAATACACAAAAGATGCCACTGAGGCTTTTATTCAAGGTAATTGAAGTCTGAACACTCTCAGCTCCATCATAACTTCTGTTTCTCCCATGGTGCATTCACTGACATCAAGAAGAAAAAAACACACTCTACCACCACAGCAATAACTAATAGAACCCTCACCTGTCTTCTAAGAGGAGTCCATGTTGTTATGGTCACATGATCAGTGACTTAAAGGATTATGGCAAAGCAGTGAAGTTGACTAGTTTCTACAATCCCTATTGCACAGCAACATCCAAAACTGTTACACTGTTGAAATGTGTTCATGTTATTATTTGTTGCTTTGCTTTGTTGCTTCTTCAATGTCAGTTCCTCTTCTATTACAGCTATTACATCAACAGCGAGGTTGATGCTTGAATACAAACAGGGGCAGCTTTAAAGAACTTACACAGTCCTATTACATTTCTAACAATATTAATAATTCTATAGTTCAAAATCAAGGTGTATTGCAACACTCGGTTAGCTTTAGGCACAAACAGCCTAGGGTTAGGGTTAAAGAGACAGTATCAAAGTAAGTGTTATCATAAAACTACTGTCACACAAGGTAATTATTTCTTCTCACCTGTTTTTTTATTTGAAGGTTGAATATTGAAAGTAAACTCTGTCATGTTTCCACCATTCGTCACTTGACACTTGAATAATTCATAATTCTTTGACGTGTAAATATGATGAGAGGTTGTGAAAGTCACATTGGCTGAGCAGGAGGAGGATTGTGACGTCTTCAGCTCTTTGTCTTTTTTATCAATATCTTTACCCTCATACAGCCACTTTACTGTGAGTGGACATGTATTATGTGTTGACACAGAGCATTTTAATGTCACTGTGTTGCCGTCCTCATATTCAGTCACTGGAGAGGATGGAGATTGAGAGAGAAAGACAACAAGAGTAAAATGAACTTCATCACTGTGATCATAATTATTGTCATGTTTCACTATGTTGTTCTAATGAGACAGTTTGACCTGGAAACATTATGATGGAAATACTCACTGGTAATAACAGACAGATAAACCAGAAAGTCTGCTCCTTGTTGTCGTCCTGATATGAACTGTCTGCAGGTGTAAAGACCAACATCATCATCTGTGACCTTCTTTATAACCAGAGAACAGTTTGTTGAAACTTTCAGTCTGTCTGGTTTAGATCCTGTGCTGTTGTGAATCTTCCCATGTTCAAACAGTGTTACTGTTGCTGTTGTGCTCGCAACACTACTGAAGATCCAGGTTATACTATGACAGTTTTCTTGATGATGATTTACATTTCTACAAGGCAAAGTGATTCCATCTCCATCTCTGACAGTGATGGAGTATTGTCCGGTTGCTGTTGACAATATCATTTGTTTTTGTTAATGTAACGTTTTTTTACTAATAAACCATCAATAGTAAAGTTAATTAATGTAAAGCCAGTTCTGAATGTTTATGCATTCTTACCTGGAAACTGAAGCATCAGAATCATTAATGAAAACATTTTAATCCGCCTGTATTCAGCCATCATGCTTCAAGAAGACGTCTGACCGCTTGTGTCTGAAGTGTCTAAAATAGTCGTTCAAGTAGCGAGACACAGTGCTGACTTCCTGTGCCACGTACAATGTCGCTTCCTCTTAACTCCTGGTCATCTCTTCTTCTCTCTTGGGCTGTGCATTATTTACGTTCCCCAGCTCCCTGATTTAATCCAAGGGAGCACCCCAGGGATCAATAGTGGGACCACTTCTATTTGTTCTATGTGAATATTTTTGAACAAATTGATTGATTGATTGATTTAAAAATTTAAATTGATTAAGAGTTACTCCTCAGACATCGGAAATTAATTTGGGATTTTTGGAGACAAGATAATGTTTTAGTGGCCTGAGACCTGTTGGTTCTTGCACTTCGGTTGAACAGAAGGGGAAGTGTTTCTGAGAAATGTTATCTTCTATACGTGACCAGTTCAGTGACGTGTTTGACATCCTGGATAAAGAAAGGTGTGAGGAGGGGTTATTTATAATGAATGGTTGCATTAATGCAGCTGTTCTCTAGTCTTTCTTACCGAAGAGGTAGGACTTGTTAGAAAGAGTGATGGTTGACAACTCAAATAACCCTTTCTGAAACTGACCCTTCATGTCGAAGATGCAACACAGATTTAGGTGGTAGTCTCGACCTGGTGCTTCCTCATTGAGCATATAATGGTATGAGAATTATTTTTTTATGGAAGTATTTTTTTATTTTTTGAGAGAGAGATTCTGCCCTCTAATGATGAAGACATGAAACAGACAGTTAACACAATTTATATAAGTTACCACTTCAAAAATAATCACATAGTGTCCAGTTCAACAAAAGAATTAGAGGCCAAATGTGTCAAAACAGTAAGTTAAGATAATTGGTGTGCGTGACAACTGAAGGCTGAAACAACTCACCAATCAGAAAACGAGTCTCATTGCAGGTCATTATTTAACCTTTATAGTACTTTTTCTGTAGAGCTAAAGTGGAAGTGTTTTGGTCAGCATGTGAGTAGGGTAATGACCAGATAAACATCAGAAATGCAAATCGTTTACACATTTAGAAACTCATTTGTCAGCGAAATCGCTTGCATTCACTTCCCTAACGAGAATGAATTCTGTGATCAATTCAGGTCATTACACTTTGGGTCTATCCTCATTGTACACCATATATGAGAGGAGGAGGTAGAAAGGAGAAATCCAGAAGTGGAGATGCACCAAAATCACGTACATATCATGAGTTATGTACTCCGGCCTCATCGGGGGTTTCTACATTCTTAGGCCACGCTTACACGAATACGAGTTTTTGGGTGAAACCACATAAGACTTGTACGTATAGGCCAGCTGTGACGGATCTGGATTTTTTGGTGAGTGGAATCACACCTTTTTTAATCCAGGTTCCGGCGTGAAAAAGACAAATATGGAGCTTGTGCGGTTGATTTTTTTCAATTGTGTGGATGCCTGATGTGAACATGATGATGTCATCACCCTTCCAGCCCCCGATGTCTCATAACAAAAATTTCAGTGGTTGACTACAGGCCTGTGACGATGCTGCATCAGATACTGACCCTTGTTGGGTGGCTATAGGTTAATATACAGTGTTATTTCAACACTACGATGAGCTAAAAAGGATAAGGGACTACAGTCTGGACTGCATGTTTGTATATGGCGTGCAGGTTTGATGAGCATGCTCCAACTCTTTTCTCTATTTTTTGGCTGAGTTCTGTCAAAGAAACAGCACCACATGTAGGCCTGGGATATGTACTACAGCCTTTCTACAACTAGATGTGGTTTTGCAAAGGAAGACTTTATTTGTCATTTAGATTTCCATTAAAATGTAATTTTGGTGGAATAGCTCAGAGCACAGCAGGAATACCAAACAGAAACAGTAGTATATGCAGGAGGAGGAATATAAACGAAACTCGAAACTCGAAATAGGAAGGAAGGAAAACCAGAGAAAAAACAGATTGTTTTGGTACGTGTGGACAAAGCAGGACCTGGGTGAATGTGGCATGGTGACCACATGGTCATCTCCTTTCTATTTAGCCACAGCCAGCTAACTGCTTACTTTGGCGACAGTGCGGACAGATTATTTTCTCAGGCACTTGTTCCCTAATGTCTTATGTATTTTTTTTCTATTATTACTCATGCAATTGAGCTTTAAATGTACAGTTGCAGATATGCAGTTTAAACTAGAGCTGTATTGTATATGCAGTATTTTTAAAGTCATGTTTGGGATCTGGTGCCCTCTAGAGGATGTACATGATAGATGATGAATGAATTGAATATTCAGTGCCCTTTAAAAACATTGGATTGTGATTTACCACAGCCTACATTAACTGCTTCATATTCTTATATATAAAGCCTGACATGTTACATTAAATAATATATATATATGTATATGTACTAAATTGAAGCTTTTGCGATTTATTTGTATGATTTAAAATTATGATCTTCAGTGTTTAGACCACATAATTTGAGGACGCAGTAATAAGGCTTCAGTGATCATGTGACGATGGAGGATGCTACAACTGTGCTCTGTGATCAAGTTATTCTTATATGAGCTACTGGTGGAACTAAATAAAAACATTGAAGGGTTTTAACTCTGACTCGAAAAGAAAAGACAAGACATCTGCTGTTGTCCATAATAAACACAGAAACAACAAATAGTAGGGATAACCAATATTTTAATTGTAATTTTTAATTTAGATATGAAAGATTTTGTTAAAAAAATGTTTTGTCTTTTTCCCAAATTGTGAAATGGACACGTTGTTGAGCATATCCTCACAAGGAGAATGAAAGCCTTTTAAAACACTGCAATAAAACGGGCGGTCTTTGCTACGTTAATACAATTTTCCATTAAAGTGACGTCACAGAGGTCAAGAAATCCAGCAGCTGTCTGCATCAAAAAAACAAAAAAAAAAAAAACAACAAAAACAAGAAGTAAAAATCATGGTCAACATTGAAGAGGAGAAATGAGAAGGTAAAGAGGAGGTATGCGAATGTATGAAGACAGGTCACGATTAAAAAAAAAAAGACACACCAAACAAAACTACGTCCACATGAAGCCTAGAGAGAGAGCGTCGGTGTCTTCTTTCTTTAGCTCTACATCTGTACTGAAACAGCTTCAGCTCTTCTCTTTTCATTCAGACAAGCACTTCCTCTGGTTTGTCCTCAACCTTTTTTTTTTTATCCAATTACTCTTTAGATTTCCAGAACATGGAACACAAACATGACCAGCACCAGACGCTGGAGCTGCAGCACAGGTCATTTTAAACCTTAAATTAACTTTCAATTATTATCGTGAGATATTTAAAAATAACAGATCATCGTTCAATACACAAATTACAAATCCACAAGCAATGAACGCAACAAAACGCCTCGTTTCATCCGATTATTTAAGACACACACGACAGTCATTTTTGTGAGCTGGAAGCAGCAAAACGTTTCTTTTTCTTCTAATTCGTCGACTTTGTGGTTCATTTGCACCAACTGTACAAAAGGTGACGAACAGTAACTGATGGCGGATGAGACAGAAACATCCTATCCCACAGAAACGTGTCCTGACTGGAGGTCGGCTCGGTGTGGCTGGGTGGTTGAAACAGAACGTAAAAAGGGACTCCTGTAAAATGCAGCCAGCTTAATGTGGACGTACTCTAAATCAGTGCAGTAAAGGTTAAAAAAGAAACAGTTCTGTGTCTGGATACTGGCTTTCTGCAGCAGCTGCTCGTGAGACTTTTCACATTGTCGTCATCTTCTCTTCAGCCCTCGTCGGCTTCGCGGTCCCTGATTTGACTCTCGACTTTTTTTTCCTGACCGGCTGGACCCGTGTTCAGGGAAGGGAAATGGCTTCTTCTTTTTTTATTTGATTCGTCCACTGTCCAAGCCAGTTTTTGTTTTTAAAGGTTTCATCAAAAAAGCGGCCGGGTGAAGCTTCGGAACATCAACCTCAGGTTTCCTGCCCTTCCCTTCTTTTTATTTTTCCTCATTATTTTCAGTGCAAACCGGTGATAAAAGTCTTTCCAACATCCACCGTGCCTCACGCTGAACGGAGCTGTTACAAAGTGCCTCAGTATTATTTTTTTCTCATTTTCTTTTTTGGAAAATCTTCAGTAACAAAACTAGAATCTCAGTTAAAATAACAAGAAAATATACACGTTATATTATGTACATTTACACAAGCTCTTTAAAAAAAAGCCGAGCACACGGCTGCTTTTTCAAAAGTGTTCAAAAAAGAATCATCACTTCAATAATGTAAACGTGAGACACTTGACTTGTGATGCTGCTGGGACTCTTCTCTCTTTCTTTTTTAACTCATGTAAATAGGAAATAAACCCCCAGCGACAACACAATGTGTCCCGAAATGTTCACAAATGCAGGCAGCTTGTTGGCTAATGGGAAATCGTACTAAAGTGAATAAAAACTCCCCTCGTTGTATTGCAGTGTCTTAAAGGCCAATCTCCATTCATCAGATTAAAAATTCTTCCAAATTGTTGAGCTCGTCTCCGAGAGGTCGTCTCCAATCTGAACCTCCGGCCGACGTCTTGCGGTGGCGTTCACAGCGCGTCTTGAACCTTCAGCAGCGACTTCAGGTGAACGGTCATTTGCTCTCGGCTCTGGTCGCTCTGCTGAGGCTCGTTTTCTCCGACCCAGTGGCTGGGCGGCTTTGGTAAGACGCTGGGAGAGGGGGGCTCGCTGAACTTAGCCCCGGCGTACACCTTCTCTCCATCTTTGAGGTATTCGGCTTCAGCAGGCAGGGCGTTGGGGATCTTGACGTTGTTCGAGGCGTGGAGGGGTTTCTTCTGCTCTCGGGGGGAGGGCTGACGGGGAGTTGGGGGCTTAGCGGGGCTGATGACATCCCTCCTCTTTGTGGAGTGGGGAGCGCTGGGCGTTGGGCTCTGTTTGGGCTTGTGGCTCCGGGCGTTCACATTCTGGGTGATCTGGTCGTGTCGAGGCAGGTTGCGGCTCGGTTGGCCTCCGGGCTGCGCTGGCCCTCGCTCCGATTTACCCCCTTTGGATTTCAGCAGCTACAGAAGAGAAACAGCATTAACCCATGAGAAATAAACGGCCACAAGATTAAAACCACTGACACTTAACCAATAAGGGGCGACTGTAACCTCCCAAATTGGAGTACGATGCAAAAGGAAAAGGAAGACTAGTAATATGTATAAGACTGTGTTAATGTGTGTTACAATAAAACTATGTACAGTTGACCAGATATCTTTACAATTTACAGTTTCACAAGGGAGCATTTTCACGTTTACAAGATTTTTGGGTGAAACCCCCATAAGTCTTGCACGTTTAGGCCGACCATATGACGAACTGGTTTTCATGTTTGATTGGAATCGCACCTTTCTGAATCCAGGTCCGGTTTCATAGCAACAACATCAATGGTGAGGAAGAAAAAGATTGTTTGGGTATGTGTCAACATGGTCTTAGTTTGGGAGTCACATTCAGCTCAATTTGATCTCAAGTGAGACCAATAACCTTTAAGTTAAACTTAGACAGACCTTATTTGTCATTTAGATTAACACCAAAATGAAAACATGCAGCCGAGACATAACTATGGACAGTGAATTAGAGTAAAACATGGAGTTTGTTTATCCCGTGTGAATGTACCACATGAAATACAGACACTGGGGCATCATTTCTGAATCACAGGATGTCCCCGCGTAAAACTAATCCCGTGCCAATGGGACTTAAGATGATCTCATGTGATGCAATGTTGTTCTGGGGAATCTTCTCTTGGCCACTTGGGGGCAGCAGAAACCAGATAACACCAACAATAACAACACCACAGACCCATTCAAGGTTTGTGAAGAATGTGATGGCACATGACACTATAGCCTGTAAACAACGGTTGACATATTTCAATGGGCTGTTTTGACAAGAATGGACGAGGAAAGCGCATTTTATAGAATTTTATAGAATATACTAATATACTTTGTCATTTTATAAAGGTGACTCTGACTGATGGGTCTATATACACCGACCTCTACACTCTCATTCTCTGGATGGACAATTTGACCAAATGAGGACACGGAGGGGACGAAGTCTGGTCTGTCTTTAGCAAGTGAAGCCTCTAAAACAAAGATATTACAAGAAGTAAGTGGAACCACTGTGGAGGGTAACGTAGTAAATGCGACTTCTGCTTGGACACACCTGAAACATACAGCTTATGCTGCGTTACCTAGCGGTAAATGATTAACTGAACGTAATTTCACAACTTATTCTAACCCATAATGTTATCCAGGCTGAAACTGATGATGCATCACACGTTAATCTTATCTGATGTGAAGTGTGCGTGTTGATTCTCTCACTCCAGTCCTTTCTTTTAATCACCAAAGACAAACCAAAAGTTGTCTACAACGGGAAGTCGCTGGTATGGTGACAAAACTTTAAGTTAGTGTTTTTGATTTTCCAGTTTTGGCGCCAAAAAATACAACAAGACGACATTTTCATGGTTGAAAGCGATGGTGTTCGCCTCAAGTCTCCCTCTGTTTTGCCTCCAGTTAATATTGTGACGTCACAGTGACGTAGGACATGTAAGCGTCCATTGTCTTTTAAGTTATACCAACACCTGGTAAACTGTTCCAGGAAACATTCCTTCACTATGTTATGGTTTTTCTCTCTAAATAGCAGCATTGTTTATCAAATTTATTACTAAATTAAAGAACAGAAAGTCCTCTAAACTTAAAAACCAATCTCACTCTCATCCAACTTCCATCTACTTTAACCTATTTTCATCGGACTCATTCTCCCATGAACTGCCTCAACATGTCTCGCAACTACAAAGTAGGCGTCTCTCGCTCCTTCCACAGTAACAAAGAAACCCGTTGCAGGGTGACGTCTTTGGTTTCGGGTGTGGTTTCAGGCCCGAAGCTTCCTCATTTGACTTTACAGACAAATCTGTAATCGTTAAGCAACCTGGGACATTTTTTCTGCCTGAATCAGCCAGTTGGAAAGAGGAAGACGAGTCTGTTCATCCACACAAAGACGGCAAATGCGTCACTTTGAAAATGCCTCGGGCGCAACAGTGTAATCCTAATTAAATTAAACAGATTGAGTACTTGAGATAATAAGTATTAAAGTGAGGATTTAATATTATTATTAGTTGTTTTATGTATAAACATAGCATATCAGACACAACCCAGGTCCTAGAAAGATGCAATATATTCTCATAAACTTTAAAATAAATACACAATAAAACTGAATTACATCTAAGCTCCACTTTTAAGATGTTAGAAGACAGACACCACAGATGTTAAGGGCTGTAGCTGATTTCTAAAGACAAATATTGGGTTTAAATTGATTTTTGACTACACAATAGTGATATTGAGCAAGTTAATTACCCTCTGAGGTCAGTTCACACTGAGACTGAGAGGAGTTTCTATTCCCGTTGTATTTTTTCATGTCTATTTTATTTTACTATTTATCTTTTATACCCTACACTTTATATTCTTGATATCTTCTTTTGTATGCTGCAGTTTCCCCATTCTGGGACAACTAAAGGTTTTCTTAATATCTCAATTACTGCACTTTGTCGACACACCTTCTTTTTACACTTAAAGTCTATACTTTTATTTTAGTATATTACACTTTTCTCAATTATACAAATATACTTATACATGTATTTTTATAGTTCTCGTAAATATTGTGTAGAAAGTATATTGAGTTTTTATTTTTTATTGTTTATTTTATCTTATTTTTTTGTGTAATTATTACTGTTTTTACTGCAGTTTTACTACTGGCTCCAGGTACAAAAACACATTCAACTGCGCATTATATTATGTATAACAATAAACTTAAATAAATCTACAGGTCTTTAGGTAATAAAAGCTTTAAACTAGAAGTCACCTCTTTCTTGGGTCCCTGTTTGAGATGATGGAGGCTGAGTACGGTGTGCGGACCGGGTGCAGGGTGCGCGGTCCCGGGCTGAGCCGCCAGGGTGTTGTTGTTGTGGTCCAAGAGCCTGATGTTGGGGCAGTTTTTCGGCGGTTTCTGGTTCTGCAGGGGCGTCGTGGTCCTCATTATCCTCCTCCCTCCAGTCTTCTTGTTCTTATTCTTCTTGTCCAGTAGCGCCTGCTTCGCCCTGTTGCCCGTGTTGACCCCTGCGTCGCCGCCGGGGATCGACGGCGACTCCGGGTTGTTGTTTTCCACGTTGCCGATGTTGCCTTCATCGCAGAGAGCCGGGGACCCGTCCAACATGTCGTTCTTGGGGCAGCGAGGACATAAACATAAACATAAACAAATCCTCCGCAGCTGTGAGTCGTTTTAGACACAACAACGTCACAAGCTAACAGTTAGCTACCAATGAGCTAAGCAGATGATGCACTTTCGTTTTCTAAAAAAACTGCCCTCACGAAGAAAAACAGTGCCTGACGAATATAACGTTATATTCTCGTCTCGGAATAAGCTCCAGTGCGCAAACTTGTGGAGTTGTAATTATTGCGGCTGCTTTAAAAAATGTCGCTGGACGTTTTCTTCCGCGATGGCGCGTCGACGGTAGCTACAAGCTAATGCTGGCTAGCTGCTTAATGCGGAAGCCTGAGTCAGACATGTGACTTCCTGTAATGGCTTTCAAAATAAGACGCCGACAATCATGTGACGTCTACGGCTTGAGTAACCTGAAAATATGTCCAGGATACACTTGTAGTTAAAAGAAAAGAAAGTAATAGTGGTGTGAATGTTAACTGTTATTTGTTTTTTATACAAAATATACTGTATCATTTGCATTTTTTTACGATAATAAGGAAATATGAGGCACAAGACATTATGTAAATATTCATAAATACGTGTCCATGTAAATTACCTATAATATTTCTGAAATTGTAACTTCGCTGCATTGTTAAAGTTATTTTAGGTCTGATATGCAATTATTATAACTTATGCATTCATATTTATATATGTTTTCAATACATTGATGCTCTTTTATTTTCATCGTCAACACTGTTACTTTGTAAACCCTGATTGTCGGAGTTATTCTCGTTAACTTGACACTCTATAGGTTTCTGTTTCCAGTAAAGGGGCGTGGTCTGCTGCATCCGGTGGGTGACGTCTTACCTTTTTTATTTGGGCACCTTTGGAGGGTGAGGCTAAACTGTAATTAACACAAACAAAACAACAACAGTTCAACTGTGTGTGTTTTTTTTTTGTTTTGCTTTTAGAGCACAGTGCAGCTCTGCTTCCTTTAGAGACTTTCTTCAAGAGATGAATCATATCATTAACTTCTAGTCTGCACTGAAACTGTCTCTAACTTTATCACACATTTTCATTAAAAATAAGAAATCTTTGCCAACTCAAGTCTTAACTCACTTTTATGTAGTGTTGCAGATATATTTTTCATGTAATTCCTCAGAATAAGTTATAGTTGTTGTCTTTATCATCTTTCCAGATAAAATATTCTTAACTTGGTTCCAAAGATTAGTCATTTTTTACAGGTTAAGCAATTTATCATAAAAAATAATAATAAATAAAATTAGGTTCCAGCTTCTCTTACTCATAGATTCTCTTTGGTTTACATAATAATTGCTTAGATTTATGACAATTGTGGTGAATAAAACAAATCAGTTCTACGACTTTTGGTAATTTAGAATTTTCTTATTTTTTAATATTTTGTTCTGTATCTGAGGAACCAGTCCATTTTTTATTTTTTCCCTCTTACATATGAATTAATCTCTATAAATTAAAAAGACTAATTCTAACATGTGCACATGTGCTCAGGTTGCTGCTTTATAATACAGTATGAATGCAGAAGACAAAGACCTACTGAACACAGGTTTGCTACCACACAGTTTTATTGTATAAAACGTGAACTCTAAACTCCCCCTCCTAACATTCAGTAAAATGCACTGTGCGCTTATTCACTACAGACGATATCATCCTTCGTTTTAGAACCAGGATTCGTTCAAAATAACACTGAAAATAAAAACCCGTGCGCTGGTACTTTTGTTTCCGTACAGTACATGTTTTTAAGTGCACTAAAGTCCAAAAAATCTACTGATCAAGAGTGAAACAAACAGAACAACACAGGAGCTTAAATCCACCACAGTAAGAGGCTGATAATTATTTGGCAAAGAGAACCGAGAAACTTAAAGGCAAGTCTGAAACTCACGCGGGAGGACATTTTTAAAGGTTCGTTTCCGTACAAAAAATAGATATATAAACAATATATAAAGACAACAGAAACGTCTAAGCATCCATCCCTTTGAGCGTTGTACAAGTTGTTAGTCACAATGAGCTGACGGCGAATCAAAGAGGCTCCTGGAGGAGGAGGTTTCTTTGTCCAAGTGTTGGTTCAAGGCTGCGCCTCAGCCTCGGGGTCGTCGTAGATGTAGCTGCCGACGCCTCCGGTGTTCACACCTGAGAGAGAGGAGTGTCAACTTTAAAAGGTCAGTTCATATAATGGCTCTCGTAAAGCTTTTAAAAGTGTTAAAACATTAAAAACAAAACCTCTATGCAAACACCTCACACGCATTTAACTATTGAGAAGGTTTTGGTTGTTTTCGCAAAGGTTTCATCGTAGTTTCAACCACGGGCTGTACAAAGGTGGACATCAAAACTGAAGTTAAAGCAAGTACAGCTCCCCCTGGCGCCTGGCTGTAATATAGGTCGTAAGCGCCACCCCCTCTGTGTTAGTGGGCGGGGATTGCGCCAAACTAAATCATTAAAATAAATGTCAATACATTTTTTTATTCAAGGATGGTTTGCCATGCCAACTGCTTCCTTGGACCGTGAGAGTTGTAAAAAGTCCAGCGTACAATCCAACATTTCCTTGTAAGTTGTAGAGCAGAGCGTAGTATTAGTTAAACGAAAATATGAGTGAGTTTGGAGGAGGTGAGGGCGGGGCATAAATATTGTGGCCCCGCCCTCGAACCGTACTGATCAGACTCTGGCTCCATAGTACATATTTTATTGTACACCGGACTGCTGTGACAACCTAATTTCCCTTTGGGGATGAATAAAGTAATCTATCTATCTATCTATAGTCAAAAGATGGCATCGCCCTATTCCTGGGAAAATAGCATCAGTTTACCCAATGTAGGGAAGTAGGGAAGTGTTCATATTTACATACAGTCTATTGTTTCTGATAATTTTACAAATCCTGGAGAAAGACAAACAATAATAATTTGATGTACATTAATCTCCAAAGATCTGCATGTTTACTAGGGCTGTCAAAATTAATGCATTAGTTTGTCTTTGTAGCTGCTGAAAGAGGAGGAACAGGCCACATTTGTTGCAACTGCTGAAGGTGTCCAGTCAATACGTTAAGTGCAGATATTTTCCCTTCTTTCTTGAGTCTTTTTGATTATGCAAAACGCAATTAATATAGATTAAAAAGGAATATTAATCGAAATGAATCCACAGTGTGATTTATCTGATTAAA
This sequence comes from Mugil cephalus, assembly GCF_022458985.1. Classification (NCBI taxonomy): domain Eukaryota; kingdom Metazoa; phylum Chordata; class Actinopteri; order Mugiliformes; family Mugilidae; genus Mugil; species Mugil cephalus. The sequence continues at coordinate 3,191,353 of NC_061790.1, forward strand.
ACCTTTATTGTTTAACAGCACTAATATTTACTTCTTTGGTTGAGGATGTCAGTGCGCTTAAAGACATTTTAGCTTCCCTTCACTTGTTGTTATTAGATTTTGAAGGTTTTTTATTTTTTTCCTTCAACACCTACTAGTGCTCGGTGTACAAGCTGTTAGTGTGACAGCTGTGTTGTGTGTTGTCAGTGACGATAATGGGGATAGGATTAAACTTTCTCAGACAGTTTCTTTCTTTCTAGCTCACAAAATGGAAGCTATTTAGCTCTGCCAAACACAATTAACTCAACTAAAATACACGTCTCAGGCTCTGCTCATGTTGTTCTAGCTTTTAAATGGCTTTTCATCGACTTTTGTGTGGAGAAATGGTGGTTTGAACCATTGCTTTCGATACCTTTGGGTCCAAACAGAACAGCGTAGCACGGTTTGTGGCAGTAAGGTTGTCCGTCGTGCTGCAACACAAAGACAATAGTTCCTCATGCAACATAAAGTCATCATTTACATGTTGTTTACAAAACCACAACAACTACATTATATTAAACTCACAGCTTCGACCACCTATGAGTTTACTTGTTGACAACCTCTCATCATGTCACGTGCTATAGTTTGATTTGAATTTTTCTAATGAGGAATACACATTTGGAAATAAAATAACTGGACATGTCTGCACCTCAAAGCACTACTCTACTCTGAGGATTCCAGCTGTTTGCCGTACTGTTGCACATCTCTTACCTCTGCGTGACCTCCCGCTGTCAGAGTCTTACTGCACCTCTCACAGCGAAGACAAGGCCGGTGCCAGTTCTTCCCGAGAGATGACACCTTCTCAGCTGCACACATAGAGAGAGGAAAGGCCACCATGGAGACAGTCACCACGGCAACCGGTCGACTTTTAGCCACGTAATGGCCCTTGCAAAGCATTTAAATTGGACCAGCACTCCTAAAAATGTGTGCTATGGGGGTTTTATTGCAGGGATTTCATCATAGTTTCGACCACAGACTTTATAGAAGTGGACACCAAGACTGCTCCTCAAAAGTGAAGCTAAAGCAAGTAGAGCTCCCCCTGGTGCCTGGCTGCAGCATAGGTCATAAATTCCACCCCCCCATGTTAGTGTATGGGATTTAAGCCAAACAAAAACAGAAAAATAGAAGCAAATATATTTTTGTCAAGGATCCCAAGAGACGACACGTTCCCAGCTGTACACACACAGAGAGGAGAAACCACCATGGAGACAGTCACCATGGCAACCGGTCAACCGGCCACCACTTATAGCCACATTCCAACACTCGGGAGACATGTAAAAACATGCAGAGATGCTCACCAAAGTATACGGTCTTGTTGCACCTGGGGCAGATGTTGGGTCCTCCGGAGAAGGACGAGAAGCTGGCAGCTGGAAAAATTAAACTGAATTAAAATGCTACATTTAAATGAACCTAAAATAAACATAAATCCTGCCAGAGAGGACGCTACTCCAGCAGACGGTTCATTTCTCTTTCCCCCACATCTTATTTTTTCTATTTTTTATTTTGCTCAACTCATTTCTCACCCTTCACTGGTCCCCGTGCAGGGGCTTTTTTCATCTCCTCCTCCGGTTTGGCATTTGTTTCCAAGGAAACGGCCGCCGGGGCCTCGTTGGCGGGAGCGTCGTACACGTAGGAGCCGGCGCCGCCGATGTTCACACCTGAAAGATAACGGAGAGCATGTTAAAACCTGAACACCAAAACCAAAACAACTCGAGGATGTTAAAAATGTTGTGTTTTGAGTTTAGAGGAGGAAACGGCACCTTTTGGTCCGAAGAGGGCGGCGTAGCAGGGCTTGTGGCAATAAGGAATCCCATCATGCTGCATGACGTGAGAGGGAGAGTAAATATTTCTTCACAGTCTCTAAGTGAAACTAAACTTGGAAAGTTGAATTAAAAATAGTTTTGTCTCCACTGTTTATGAATTCACGTAATCCCGTACAATAAAAAATGAACCAGGACTTGTTTTAACAATCCTCTGTCATGCTGTCCATTCTCGCCAGTTTAAAGTGCTGTGGTCTGTTTACTTCGTCTCATTATTCTCTGCATAAAACCAGGAAAAAGAGGGAAAAGTTTTTTTTGCCAACTATGTGAATCTGTGCCTGACGTGCAGCGATCAGGCATAACATTATGACCACCTTCCTGATATTGTGTCAGTCTCCCTTGTGATGACACATCAGAGAATGGACATGGGCCTTCTGAGGGTGTCCTGTGGTGTCTGGCAACATAACATTGAGGGGAGGGGCCTCTGTAGATCATTCCACAGATACTTGATCAGTTTGGGATCTAGTGAATTTGGAGGCCAGGTCAACACCTTGTGCTGTTTTTTTTTTTTTTTTGTTGTTTTTTAAATTGTTCCTAAAGCATTTTGTGAGTGTGTTCATGTCAAGCTTCATCCTGGGTGTCATTGCTATAGGGTGGGGGTGTCTGGTCTGGTCTAGGTGGGTGCTACATGTCTAAGTAACATCCGCACATCAATAAACGTGCAGGCAGAACGTTGAATTGTTACAAGATGGTTTAAATGTTACTTTACTTCCGCTGTCAATGGTCATAATGTTGTGGCTGATCTGTGTATGTATATGTGTGTGTGTATTGAGAGGAGAATTAATTAGCTGTTTTATAATCCTGCTTCTAAAAATTCTGCAAATGTTTATGTCTTTGTCAAGAAGGCTTTAGAAATCAAGATGATTAACGTCGTTGTTAGTTCCGTCTAAACCGGGACAGTTTGGAGGAGGAGTTTCTACCATTTTCATCAAACAGTTTCATATCTCTGACAGAATCTTTCACAATGAACTGAGTGGATGCATCACCATCATCATCATCATCACTGACTAAATTATTGGAGCTTTTCACTGGTGACTGAAGGCACCGTTGTCAGTTCAGCAGTGATTCACAGCGTGTTACTTCCTCATTAAAATCCTATTTAAAGACACGGTAAACCACAGAAACAACCTCACAACAACCATAACAACGCTGAGCTGAATGTGACAACATGACTTAGCTGGAGGCTGTCAGTGATCCAAACACAACTTAACCAAACAAAGTGATACTAGCTTTTAGGTTGCACTTCATGCGCCGAGCTGTGTCGATGGATGTCTTGACACAGTCAGCTTGTTCTCAGATATGAATTTCTTTTGCTATTTACACTTAACTGAATCTCCAGCTTGTGCATCATTTCAGAAAGAACTCAAACTGGTGTACATTATGTACATTCTAAGCATAATTTTATGCACTTTTCCATGAAGATCATCTTTGACAGTGGTCGTTGGAAATGCTAAAAATACACATCTAATCACTGCATGTTTAGATTAGTCACTTAACAACATGAAAACATGTTAAAATCAAATTTTTCACAATAATCCCTGTTGCTCGGGGACAACTGGACTAACGTTTGAAATTATCAAAGACAAATGAAGTTTAGAAAATCCTTAATTTAAGGCGGAGAACCAGCTTTTATCATAAAATTAATTCGGAGGAGGATCCTTTGTGGTGAACAGTCGCTGAAGTGAGAGTTCACTCATGGTTTTTCAGAAAGTACAAGTGCGATCACAAAGGAAAACCACAGCTTCCTGCTGAGGTCTTTGACTAAAAGTGGAAGTAGAAGTGAAAACGGAAAAGTTTTCTCGCTGCATGTACAGCACATTTAAATTTGCTATTTGCCTAAAGCCTCCGGATCTCAACAGCTGTTTACACAAGCAATTAATCACTTTTACTGAGACTTTACTCCCTTCAATCGTGATCACGTTGATGTTGGGAAGATCGAGATAAGAAAAAAATATTTATCCTGAATCCCTTGCTTGATTTTTACGGCACAGATATGCAGAAGTACCTCATAAATCTAGATAAATAAACAGATGGTTGTCTCAGAAAGAAACATTATATAAACTACTCCACATCCTCTTACCTCAGCGTGGCCTCCGGGAGTCAGCGTCTTGCTGCAGCGCTCACATTTAAGGCAGAACTTGTGCCAGTCTTTCCCTAAAGATGACACTTTCTCGGCTGTGGAAGAGAGACAAACCACTATCGTCATCATCATCGTCATTTAAATTAATGTGGAGTAACTGAAGAACTACAGGGTTACATGCTCACATTAAGACTTAGTCCTGGAACACAAAATGGTTACAGTTACATGGTCGTTTGTTTTGTTCATGTGAGTCAGATTTCATGCAGAGAAGGATTTAGGTCATGATATATCCAAGAAAAAAAGGGCAAGCTCAAACAAAAGCAATTTGCATCCCGAAGACCATTCCATTACCGGGTGGAAATTTTCTTTTACTGTAACATTATTATATAACATACAACACCCAACACAGATCACAATATCACTAATATCCCAATGGTTTCATCAAAGTCTTCAGCTTTAAAAGACTTGGACAGACCTTCGTCATGAGTTTCTGATGGGCAACACCCACAGACGTTTGACCCAGGTCCCATCCACTAACATAGAGGGGGCGGGGCTTATATCACCTACACTGCTGCTGGACACCAAGGGGGGCTCAACTTGCTTTAATTGGCACCACATTTGAGGCGCTGTCATTGCGACCACTTTTGGTCGCCTTCCAATGTATATCTACAAGTGGCATAAAGTAAAGTATCATCTGTCTAATGACTTATAGTCATGGACTATAACCACGTAATAGACTGATCACTTTTTCAGTGTCTGTTTATGTTTGAGTTCACCGTTTATTCACCATGTACAGTCTTATTTGCACGTGGATATTTGCCGTAGTATTTGCCGTATTTTGTATTATTTGTATTTCTTATATCCTACTTCTAAGAGTTCACATTGGTGGACTGGGTGGATAGAATGAATAGAATTTCATTCTACAGGAAAACATGTTTCTATTCTGTGCACATGACATGACAATAAACTCTCTGAATCCGTTTCTAGTTAAAAAGCTTTTTCTTTGTAGTTTAGTGTCCTTGTTGGTTTAATTCCTGTCTGTGTTTCCTCCATTGATTATTTGATTGGTTTCCCATTGTGTGCTCTGAGTTCACTATTCTCACCTGTGCCTCATTAGCCTCAGCCTTCAGATCTACCTCTGCACATGGTTCCTAGTTTTCTGTTTTCCATGTTTGGTTGGATGAATATGTCCTGCTCTGCAGCTCTATAGCTTAACTTCATCTTAAATTCTTATTTAACTAAACATTATTTCACCCAAAACTCAGTTCCTTATGTGCATCTCTGCATTTGTGTCCTACTAAACCACAAGTCCACAGCAAGTTTTTTTTTTCTTTTTTTGATATGCAGAGAAAGGGAAACCTTTTAAATATGTTTTTTAAATGTGAAATCACATTTTGTTTCCATACAAGTCCATCTCAATGCAAAATGTGAATTTACCCACAAAACAGCTTTCGCATGTGAGCCTAGCAATCATTATGAGAGCACTGTTAGAAAATTCTTTATGGCGTGGGAAGGATCAAGCGTTGGCAGCTATTCGTTATTTTTTTTATTTTTTATTTTTTTATCTTGATAACCCTGGATATGAGTCATATGAACCAATGCTGTCTGAAACACAACAGTGTAGGTGTGCGACAGTGGCGACTGTCTGAGTGACAGGCGACGCTTAATGGGCTCTTAAGAGCTGGTATCAGTCCGGAGCGCATTCTTTCCACAGCAATCTGAAGGCCAGCGCGATGACTCACAGATGATTTCATATCAATTCAACCTTTTTGTGCAGCTACTGTCTGTTCTACCGGTTACCGCAACTTCACAGATGGAAACAGTTGCTGTAACTACCACAGAAACGAGGCAGCTTGCACAGAATTAAAATCTAAATCTTAACCCTGAAACCAAATTTTAGAGGATTGCTTTACTAAAATGAGAAGACCGATGCCTCTTTTATGTCAAATAAATCTGTAACTATCACATCAGCTGCTCCAAAAGTCAACCTCTCAAGCTCAGCAATTATATGGATTATACAAAAATAAATGTTATTGATTTTTTTCTTATTAAAATTGTCTTAGATCATGAGTTAGTATTTGTGGCGCCCGTTAAGTGCGTAACTAACTTATAAGAACCTATTATGTAGTATTGTAAATTTTTCAAATTTACTTAAAATTTCCCAATGATTTAATTTTTAATTAAATTTTTTAAATATTCATAAACTTTTATGCAAGTATGTATTTTTTAAGTAACGAATTCAGAAGTATTCTTATTTTTATCATCCTAAAATGAAGTTGATATCTAAAATGAAATTGTTACAATATAAATTTTGATCTTTCAAGATAGGAAAATTTTCAAATTCATCCAAATTTTAAAATTTTATTATTAAACTTTGAGTTAAAGCTTTTTTTATTTAGAATTTGATTGTGAAATTGGTATTCTAATTATTTCTGTTAATCAATTATATATTGACTTTAGTGTTAACAAGGGTAATGATTTCCGTATTTTTTTTGGCTGTTATGACAATAATTAATTATGCTAGACATACTTTATATTCATCAAAGCTGCATATACAATGTTGCTAATAATTGTCTGGCCTCACATTTTGTATTAGATGTCAACATCTTAGTTGCTGTTCATATTGTTTATCTTGTTGATTTTTTCGATTTAAATTAAATATCAAGTCATCTCTTTTTTTTATTAATAAATTGGTATCAAACTTTGAGTATAAGTTTTCGACATCTAGGTTGTAATATATTATATTATATAGTTTACAAATTGATTATCTCAGTACTTTTATTATTTTTTAAATATATTGGTTGGATCATAACAAGAAGCAATATGCGGCTTTGCATTTGTGTAATGAGATTTGTACAATTTATTTTTTTGGATCATCACTGTCAATTTCAAAAATTTGCTATAAATTTTGTTATACGCTTCAATGCATATAATTTTCCGAAAAGATTTTGAAATCTATTTCATTATTTTAACTAATTATCGACTTTAGAGATTGAATCATTTTATTCATCAACAATCTCAACCTTTTATTATTATCTTAGTTTGTTTACTTCATTTTTTCATGATTTTACTTGTTTCCATTTGCGAGTTCATATTCTACTTGCCTATTACCACTTAATACTAATGTTCTGTTTTTTTGACGTTGGTTGTTGAATATTCCTCATTGATACACTTACATCTCATAATTCTTATTTAACTAAACATATTCACAAACTCGTTCCTTATGTGCATTCTGCATTTTGCTATACACAAGTACAGAGTTTTGTTTTTCTTTTTTTGATGAAAAAACTTTATAGTCTTTAATGGAATATGTTTACATCACATGTGAATTACAAACTTGCTACTACACATAAAGTTAGTCTAGGGTGGAATAAGCTGCGCTGTATAATGATACTGTTGACAAGTGTACCAAGTCGATCCCTTATTTAAGACTGGTATAGTGAGTTCTAAATAGCCAGTAAATGTTATCATAAGTGCAAAGTCCCTTCACAGTAAAGTAACTAGTGCCAGAATAATTTCTGCAATTTAGATTTAAAATGAAGACGATGTTATGCAATAATCTACTTCATCATGACACCTAGTAGCTGTTACAAAATTGTCTAGGATTACTAATTTCGAGATCACTTAGTGTTACAAATGCAAAATGTTTGTCAGATACCTAGAAAGAAAAACTTCTTTTCGTATAGGCTTATGTGAATCTATATAGATGCTGTGAGCAGACGCTCTTAAGTGAAACAACGAAGAGAGTGCTTGATCTAGTGATTACCACTTCATGAGTGATGGATTGATCAAACACTAGTCACTATTTTTTCTATGAGATTACCATGTGTAGTTTATTCTGGAGTGACACATAGAATAAAAACAATGTTACATGATGAACAATGTTATTATACGCTAATGACATTTAGTCAACTAAAGTTCCCTGTGATGGCAGTTAGTCATAACTGTATGTATGATGAACAAGTCTTTATTGGTGTTATTAGTGTTTTAATTGCGTAGCGTATACAAAAAACTCGATCTCAGTTTTTAAAATCTTGTGTTAGCTCCAAATATGCATTTACTTTATTGTACAGTACTGGAACGTGCATCAAATACATCCTGTATTACTTCACAATCATCATGTCTAGAATTTCAAAGCTATGCTAAACAAACTGAACATGCTTTATCGTGAATGGCATGCACAGATTACCAACAACTTTCGTTGACACATAATGTGTACTCTAAGAAAAAGCTTTGTTAGCTCAGTGCAGATTAGCAGAGTCTATTACTGTTGCAATCAGCGACATGGTGTATGATTCTGTTTAGATTGGTGTATGTTATGACTACACCTTTTTTAGACTACTGTATGAATGACATTATTGTGCATTTGCATTTATAGAGATGGTACCCGGTTTGGGATAGACACTCGAGTAAGTCTGCATCATCTATTTATTATCATTTCTAGCATAACACATGTCGGCACTTTTGTTCTGCTAGTGAGCTTTGACACTCTGTCAAGACACGGAAAAGGACATCACGCAATCAATCATAAATTTACACGCTACGGTGTGTGGTCAGATGGTGTTATCCAAAGTCTCACAGTGAACTATTTATATTAGGACCTTAGGGAGGTAAAGAGTTAGATCAAACATAACCATCTAAATTATTCTGGACATCTAAAGTGGAATGGATTATGTTCTGTACAACACAGAAAGAGATGTGTACTCCCTTATTTTCGAGGAACATCTCCTGATCTGGCTGTCATACAAGCTACGTCTGGCACGGGAATTTATTTATTTATTTATTTTACGTCCTTTCACGTCGCGGCATTATCATAGTTTGTGTCACGTGTGGGAGAGTTTTGCCTACGATTTGAAAGCAGAGAACAATCATTTCGTAGGTAAACCTGATCAAGTCTGTGACAACCATGCTATCTTTCAACACTCTAAAATCGCTAGAATACCTAGCAGATTATCTTTTTTTAATGTTTAGAGTAGGAGTGGAGGTTTCTCTTCACCAAATGGATATTCTGGAACATCTTGTTGGCTAAACTTGATTTCAATGAGAAACAACAATATTTTTCGATATTTTCAAGTTTGAAGAAGAGAGAATTTTTCTTGAGTGGAAATTATGTTGTAAAAATAGATAATTAGAGCCTAACTGGTCATGAGATTATTTTCTATTACATCAGAACAACTGAAAAGTTGCACTATAGAATATCTATAAAGTTTTCATTATGTGCCAACAGTAATATGTCTCCCTATATCTTTAATTTTTACATTTTTTAAAGGAATACTTCAATTAATATCAACAAATATAGCAAAAATCTAAATCATAAAATCATCTATATGGGCGACATTGTTTTGTACTTTGCTGTTTGCCATAAGACAAAAAATTAAAAAATATATTTATCTGCATGTTGCTATTCTCATCAAATGAGAAATGCCCCTTTAGAAGTTGTACCTTTGTTGTGGGTGAGAAATAATGACGTTCCAAATGTATCAATAAAATTAAAAATACATTTAGTTTTTTTGTTCAGTGGGTGCACAAATCTGGTTTAAACGCTAAAAGTAAATGAGTATCTATGATATAAGAGGGAGAATAAAAATAAAAATGTGTGGTCTATTCGTTTGAGGAGGCGCTCGCTCTGGTGATATCACTCCCTCCCTCCCGGCAATCAAAGCCTCTGCAGCGGCTTCATGGCACTCACCGAAATAGACCGTCTTGTCGCATTTGGGACATTTTGACGCCATGTTCAGGGCGAAGAGAAAGAAAGGTCGGGTCTCGTCCTCCTCCCTGTCTGCGCGCTGCTCCGGCGGCGTGGACACACCTCACAGGATGCTGCTGGTGATGGTGGTGTGGTGATGATGATGATGATGGTGGTGGCGGCAGAGACTGACGCTCACATCCAGCCTCTGCTTCTCCTGCTTCCTTCACTCCGCCCTCCTGGTGACATCATGCAGCTCCATGATCCAGTGCGCAAAGCCAATGTTAAAAATATCCTTGGAACACTTACTCCGATGCCAATTCTGTATTTCCATTTGATTAGTTTGATACTCCAGACTGTATATCTTTGGAAAATAAATAATTTATTTTCTAATCCGACAGCTGTAGTAACCCGTTATTTTATAGTTTGTTTTCCTACATTTCCAAGTACTTAAACTCAACCAGATGCTTCATTTTTCTACTTGCTTATTTATTTTATACTTATTATTATAATTTTTTGAATTGAATATACGTATATTTTATTTACCATTAGGGGGCAGTAAAATTAGAATATAAGAAGTTTTATTGTCATTGTTGAGTGAAAAACAACAGAATATAATATAAAACAATAAATAGAAACCATAGCAGCTATACACAACAAAATACAATATATACAACACAAGTACGCCAAGCAATTCGGCAAATTAATTAGCAAACCTGTCAAGGGTATGTCCAAATGTGTCTGTGAAGGTTCTCGGTCTTCCAGGTCTTGGTATATCCCAAAATAAATGATATAATAAATAAATAATAAATGACTTGTCTAGGGTGTACCCCGCCTCTCGCCTGATGCCAGGGGATTGGGATAGGCCCCAGCAACCCCTGCGACCCTAGTGCAGGATTAAGCAGTACAGAGGATGAGATGAGATAAATAATAAATGAAACAAAGATGACTGGACTTTGGTTTTTGGTTTTCTTGAAGATGTTTCGCCACACATTCACTAAGACCACATTTACACAAATGCTGAAAATCTTGCACATTTAGGCTGACGGATCTGGATTTTTCGGTGACTAGAACTTCACAACCCTCTAACCCTTGATGTCTCATAATCAGTGGTGGATTACAGGTTTGTGATGGTGCTACATCACCCTTGTTGTGTGGATAGGGAAACATATAGTCTTACTTCAACACTGCGATGAGCTAAAAGGGATTATGAACTATAATCCAGACTGTTTGTCTGGATTATAGTTGTATATGGTTGTATCTGAGTATAGTTTGTATATGGCATGGCAAGCTTCGCCTGCTCTTTATCTACTTTTGAGTTCTGTAGCAGAAACAGTGCCATACATAGGACTGGAATATGTACCATGGTCTTTCGACAATGAATCCATCTTTATGGAACAATTCTTGGAATGACACTAAGGAAAACTGGAGAAAAAAGATATGTTTGGTACATGTGAACGTGGCCTTAGAGGAATTAAATTCTTCAGGCGAGTCTCTGGCCGTTGACCCTGATAAAGTGGGTTTCAGGTGGGTACCACCTGCAGATGTTCCAAGTGAAAACCTAAACTCCCCTGAAGAAGATGAAAAAAAACTCAACAAGTCTAGTCGCTGTGTTTCCGTTTTGGCTACATCCAATAATCACTTGCCACAGTCCTATAAAGTGTGTTAGATCATTGTATTTTCAGTTTATGCATTATCGTCCTTTTACTTGACTAATAATAGTGAGTAATGAGCGCAGAGATCTACATTTCCAAGCGTGCATCGTTACAGTTTGTTGTATTTTGGAAATGTGATTAATCCTAGATCGTAGCAATGTTGACCGTCCTGCATTAATCAGCGTCGTCCTTCAGCTGTGTTTGTTTCCTCCGTGTGGTTGTTAGGTTACGCTGCCTGACGGCACAGCTCCTCACAGGGAATGTTAAGTGATGCTCTGCAGCTCCCATGATCACTACTCTGTACATTCTTGGCACGGTGATCCCAGAAAAGATGACGTATAGACGGTCTACAGCGTACGAATATGTAACAATTTAAATACTTACGTTTTTGTGAGGCATCTGTACCTGTGATTGTCCTCTTTAGGCAAAAAATACTTCACAATCTGACCACCAGTGGCACTGTTAAGCCTATGAGTGGGTGTGTTTTAATGCAGACACATGTGCAACACAGTACTTACAGCAGATAGTCCAGAGGTGGCAGTAAAGAATCAAACAATCATAGTAATGTGCCAACAAAAACAAGGAGGCTGCCATCTTGGATTGATGCAAAATAATAAGAATATAGAAATCAAAGTAAAAAATTTAAATTTGCATTTTCTGGATTTTATGATTAGAAAGACCTGAGATTTTCCCACAATTCCATTCACCTGATTCAGACAGCCACCTGTTTCTCAGTCGCCATTGACCTCAGCCATTTTTTTTTATTCACAATGACATAAACATACACTGAATATTCAAATTCTATTCTTATTTTGAAAAAATGCACCATTCACAAGGCTACAGATAGTGAACAGTAAATTTTCAGCAGATTTTGTTGCTACAGATTTTCAGCGTATTTGCATAGAAGACCTGTTGGTGTCCAAGTCGAGTTTCTCCTTCCAACGATAAATGTGAGCTTTTCTTTTGGCCATGCGTCTTTTTTTCTAGTCTTTAGTAAACTTTTGGCTGGATGATTTGTTGTTCAGTGTACCCAGCTGAATACCAACCGGAAGGAAGCTGACCATTAACAAACCCATGTGAGATGCTTTCTCCAAAGAAAAGGTCTTTTCTCCCACTGACTCTGAAAATTTTCCAATTTGGATGAAGTTGTTATTCAGAATATCCACTGCTGGACTGTTCCTGAATGAATGAAGGTGCGCAACACTCCAGATGCACCATCAGGACAGGTAATAGTATGAAAACGAAATGAGAAAGGTATATTTAGCAATGACTATGAAGGATTTGGGGGAGACCTGTGTCATTTCCTGAGCCTCCCCCCAAGACCTAGAATCCTGGGATCACCGCTGGCAACGTAACAAACATCACTGATGTAATACTGAGTGTAAAAGTGAGCGTTGTTACTTTTATTTGTTATTTCTTTTTATCCTCATAAAGACGTCTAGGAAATGCATGGAGGAAAAAATTTGCTGCTGATGTTTAAGCAAAAATTTGTGCCAACAAACTTTATATTGCGTCTCCAAGGCAAACAAGTGCATGCTGTATTTTCAGTGAGATAAACACAGATAAACAGATTCAGCAAAGATGGAAACAGAGGCAGTTTTTTTTGTGCGCGGCTAGTGCACTTGGCTGCCAGCCATCTAGGGCCTGGGAATGCACTAATCTTAAAATAAACTCCTCCAGAATATGTCTATAAATTTTGGCACAGACATCAACAGTGGCTGGGTGTCATGGGTGTAGGAGAGGCAGGACTCCCAGGCTGCTTCTGTCTCACATCTGACTAAAAGCCTTTCACTAATCTGGCTGACTGGTAGTTAGTGTTTTCTTAATATCAACATATGATAATGCTGTTTGCAGTGTGGAGTGGCAGGGTTGAGTGTCAGCTCAGTTGCTGCTCCAAGCGAAGACTTGAAGCGTTTCTTGTTCATGACTGTAAAGTGTTAGTAGCAATCCAAGTCCTGGACCACTGTGATAAATTTGATATTGTGTCACAATGGGTGGGATATATCAGGCCGTCAGTGAAAATGCTGTTCTCAAAGTTGATGTTAGAAGCAGGAAGACATGGGCAAGCAAGATGATCTGAGAGACTCTGGCATGGGTCAAATTGGTCCAAGGAAGGATAAGAGCTGAACCGGTGACAGGGTAGGTTGAAGTGGGTGGAAGCACGTCATTCAATTGCAGTTGTCATTCATGCAACTTAAAACGTAATTTCAAGCAAGGGTGGCAACACCACCAACTAGAAGCATTTGTCAATGACACATGGCATTAAAAACAGAGAGTCCCATGTGTTCACCAATCTCCGGTCAACGAGTGCAGCTTTCACTCAGTCTACTTGAGTGAAAGCTGCACTTCAGTCTCAGTAGAGCAGCCCTAGTGAGGATCTAGTAACCAATTTCCTATTTCAAACTCTTATCTCTTGTTTAGAAACTCAATAAAATTACTGCTGTTTACACAAAATCAAGAACACCAACTTTTTCTAGATCTAAACTTCACAGTAGGAATTGATAAAAGAATTGATAAAGAATGGGATTGATAAGTAGAATTGATAATGGCATCAGTATCAATAAATTCTGGGAAATTTTGAAAGGGCCACAGGGGCCTACTGCCAGGGGAATCAAACCATCGACCAGAGCAAATGCTGATGCTGAGGAGCTGTGTGGGGTGGTAGAGGAGTGTGTGCTGGTGTGTGTTGTTGAAAAATACATTTTTGGAAGACAGGGATCAGCAGTATTAACAGCAGAGATATCAGAGGAGTAACTGATTAATGAATTGGTCTCAGCTGTGGCTCTGGCCTGAGGATTAGAGGTTGTCATAGAAACTTGAGGTGGTTGTCAATGATGACACAGGCACCCTAGGCAGCAACAGACAGAAACGTGGAGAAAATTTTTTTTTCCCTGAGCGCTGGTCTCACAGTTTGGGCTTACTGTGACACAAGGAAAACACAAGGGTATGGCACCAAGACTCTAGAGGTTTTTGGTGGTATCTGAACATGTTGTACTCCCCGTAGAAGGACTGGGAACGAGACTGTTCAAATCTCAATCGAGAACTTAATTGGCATGATGTTAAGTCCAACATCTCAGAAGTTTCACGTAACTCAGATCATCAGCTTCATGTCAATTTTATTCACAGGACATATCCAACACCTGTTAAACTGCATCATATGAAAATCATTAATAAGAATCTTTGTACTCTATGTCAACTGAATGCTCAGGGGACATTTCTCCATTTGATATGGACTTGTGGACCTCCCCGTTGTCCAGTTGTGGAACAATGTTGCATCTAAACTTTTAGGTTTCCATCTATGATGTGGTACCACCAGTAGCCAGTAGCTGAATGTCTAAATGTCTAAAAGCCAGACGTGTGCAGTGTTTGTTGGTCTAACAGAGACGAAGATGACTGCGACTCGTTGGAAGCCACCTCATGATTTGTCTGCTTGACCGTGGATACTTTCCTTTTTGGATGACTTTTTTATGGAACTCTCCACAGCCTGCATTAATGGTGCTTCGAGAAAAAACTTTGGACACTTGGCACAATATTACTGTATCTTTGAAACAGATGCTGTAATCTCAATTTTAGCCTTCCGGCTTTGGTGTATGCAGATTTTTGGTCGCTTCTGTTATGTTTATGTCCTTCTAAATGTTTGTCTTGTCTTTCGTGTTTGTATTGGGTTCTTTTATATCAGTGCTTTGTGTGTATATGTGTTCTCTTTTCTCCCCCCTTTTCCTCTATCTATATATGCTAGGACATGTTACTTTGTCTTGGTTAAGCTATGTGTAACTGAAAAAAGGTAATATGGTGGCATTGTACATGTATGACACTATTGTACTAAATAAAAACATTTGGTTGAAAAAACAAAAACAAAACAACGATTCTGTAAGTCTCACTGCTTTGATGAGCACATTGTGAGAGACATAAGAAGCTTGTCTACAACTGTGGAAAAAATCATGTGTGTAGAGTGTAAATTGTGGCCAGGACGAGAAAGAAATAGAAAAGTTTCAGATAATTTCAGGCAACTTCCCCCACTCTAGCTGATGATGTCACCCACTGTAGCATGAATATTCTGCGCAATACACACCCATTGTAATCTCAAACTTACTCCAAACACAATAATGGTCATTGAACAGTGGACACCAATACATAAGACTTGTGTCTACAGTTTAAATTTTAAATGAAGTCTCTAGGTGACAGTATGCCTGAGCAGTAGATGTTTTTGAAAAACTTTTTCACTCTTTTTTCATAGCTGTAGGGGCCAGTGCCTTGGTGTGTTGCCCAGTGGCCCTAATAAAATCTTGTTGAGAATTGATAATGACATCGGTATCAATAAAATCTTATCGATGCCCATCCCTAGTCAGATTACATGTTAAATCACAATTTGTTTTGTATGAAGTTGTGTAGCTGGCAAACAGGCAAGGTCACCCCTGTTACCCCAGCCCCTATAAGGAGGACCCTACACTGTAACTTGATGTGCACCTCCCCAGAAATGTAACTACATGTCGTGGACCATAGCAGCTGTGATTGCTTAAATATATACAGAAAGTTCTCCATAGGCTCATACATGCAGTCTACTCAGATGTCTTCTCTAATTTTTCATCTGTGTTAGACTCACCAACTTTTTGATGAGCTCTCGGTTAACCACGTTTTCTGCTTAAACCACTCCTGGTTGAATGCCCTAGTTTTGTCTTTTCCCTCCCTTCCCTCAAATTATTAAATCCTCCAGTCGACATGGCCCCAAACCTTTTATCTCCAACTTCTGCTCAAGTGATAAGGTCTTAAACCACACACTATTCGGGTAGTCAACTTGATTCATCATACAATGAATGAAAGAAACGTGAATTAGCTATTTTTATGTTTCTTTACTACATTAGCCGAGCTAGCTGACCTGTGATTTCCCTGCCCCTTGCTTCAAATCAGCCAATGAGTTCAGTTCTCTGTGGCCCTGAACTTCAAACCAAACTACTCAAAGAAAGAAGTGTTCTGTACACGTGCATTCACGCACAGCATTTCACCAGTCCACAACACTGCAGGCCAGGTCCATCTCAGCTGTGCCCCACTGAGTGGAAACGGAGACGTAGCATCAGGCACAACGACCAATTCACACATTCTACACTCCAAAAGTATCTACACAGGAAATTGCATTCATCAAATGTGGATTTTTTTTTAATTTATTTATTTATTTTTTTGGTTGTTTATTTTTAACACAGGAAAACTTAGTTGATAGCTAAGCAGATAATCCTCATCTCCATTAGGGGCCAGTGGAGCATGGGCCCACCAGATGGCACTGCTGTGCAAAGATGCCACTGGTGATAGCTGATCTCTTTCAGTTTTAAGAGACTGTTGCACACACACACACACGCACACGCACACACACACACACACACACACACACACACACACACACAGACACACACAGAAATGGACTTACTTCCTCTTTTGCAGAGTTCTAGGAACTATGCAGAAGCACACCAAAAGTTCCTCGTGAGTGGCATATCTGCAACGTAGTGTGCAGATCATTCAGTGCATGAATCATCTTAGCACTTACTGAACTTAGTATGGACTTAGTATAATCACTTAACTTGGAAACAGCTTTGGATATAAGATAAAATATGCCTTTACTCATCCCACGATGGAAAAATTAATTATAATAAGTTGAAATATTCCTTAAAATTTACAACAATTTTTAACATACATGCAATGCAACAGCTCATTGCTCAGATTACAGTACCGATCTCTGCCACTGTGTTGCAAAATTCTGTTACTGTGACCACAGCTTCTTCTAAATTAAGTTGGAACTAAAGTCATCACGTGATCAGTTTTCTGAGTGCTCTGCAACGTGTAGGCAGCGACTTTAAGTGTTTGCACTGAGAATCTATTTAAAATACGATGACATCTGAATTGGTTTCGACCACAATCCTCCATTCAGCTTACCAGGTTAATAAGAGGTAAAGATGCATGTGCAGAAGGTAATTTGCGATGGATCTGCACTTGTCTCTGTGTGTTTTATGTGTATGCATGTGCATAACTTTGCAGTATAAGTAAGAGACAAATGTATTTAATGACAGTTTGATCAGGCCTTTCATGATGTATTAAAATAGCCCTGAGCACAGTGTGAGAAAATCTGCATTTCTGCAATGTGACAATGAGCAGCAACAGAGGATAACGATGAAGACTTAAAATAAACACACACCAAAAAACAGGAAAGCATTTAAAGTTGAGATCATGACTGTTAAACAGGAACGGCCTATATGCAGAAGTACCTCTGTTGAAAGGATGTTAGTTGTGGTTTTTGTTCGATGCAGCATCCACTATAAATACTGTCTGAGAGTTTTAGTTCTGAGCTCAACTTCCTTTAAGAATTAGAAAAAAAAATCCCCTTTTTCATCTTGGCACAGCTGTGTCCTGAAGTGTTTAAAGTTGCACTGTTCACTCTGAAATGTCTCTGACTGTTTACTAAAATGCAAAACCTGTGTAAGTGTCTGGCTTACTGTGACCTCTGATCTCTCAAATGGAGTATACTTCTTAGCGAGAGATGGGTGATGACATCATCGTTTTTGATACATTCTTAAAGTTGATGTGTGAACATTCAAAGCAGTTTGCAGCAAACAAAAGGCAGAGGTGTGAAAAACACAGACGGCTGTACTGCTTGAGGACACAATGCGTGACAAACCACAAGCAGACTTCATCTTTAAGTAGAAACCTCTTTAGAGACTGTCACTCATCAACATGAGGACGAGAGCAGAGGACGAGGCAGACAGAGCAGCACAATGCTTAAATTCAGATGGATTCAAATGTCTTTATTCCTGATCCTGATGCTTCAGTTTCAAGGTAAGGATACACAGAGCACACATTCGGTTCCATCACTGCATTAATATCACTAATGTCACTTTACTCAGTGTTCTTCCTGTAACTCAGACGGACAAGTTAAGGTTGGAACTTAGTGATTTTAATTGACTCTTAAAACCAAAGATGAGACACAAACTTTTTTTGAATACGGGAATATTTCAAATGATTTAAAAGGACATAAAAGCAACGTGAACAGAGAGTGAAAAGCCCTCACACCAGATAGGAACTCAAACTATGATTGACAGCACTCTGCTCTAATGGTGTGAGTCCCTGAAAGACTGACAGTACTGTCGTCCAATGGCACCTGAGGGGGCTCCAGGGAGAGGCAGTCAACTCATATTAATGAGAAGTCAGAGTTTTTTGAGTTACCTCTAACTTATGTTTGTAATTACACAAAATATTTGAAGTTTAATTATAAGTCCTTGTTGTCTAGTGTTGAATTGGCAACTCAGAGTATAATGTAGGCCTGTGATGGACTGGTGACCTGTCCAGGGTGTACCCTGCCTCTCTTTTGATGACAGCTGGGATAGGCTCCAGCGACCATAGTGAGGATAAGCAGTAGTAGATGAGATGAGATGAGATGAGATGAGATGAGATGAGATGAGATGAGATGAGATGAGATGGGATGAGATGAGATGAGATGAGATGACAGTATAATGTTTTGATTGTTGCACATTGATGTTGTTCAGCAACACCAACATCAGGACCAGTGCCATTAGGGGCAACAACATCAGGACAGACAAACACAATAACGTCTCCATCCAACAACAATTCAACAAATCAACAAGGTAGTGACTGAATCTCTCTCTTCTTATATCTGAATGTCAGACTGACTCTTGACTGTTGGTGGATATTTTCTGTGATTCAGTCTCGGTTTTCATCCTTGTTGTTTTTCTCAAGATCCAGCTCATGGTCACAGAACTGGAGTCTCAGTGTGGTGGTACATTTCCGTTCCTGTGGGTTTAGTAGCAGTCTTACTAACTTTGATTGTTTCATGTAGGAAACACAAAGGTGAGGGTATTCACAGATTCAAGTTTGATTTAGTCAAATCAGTTTTTTCTTTGTTCTACCTAAACTAAACTCTTGCCTTTGCAGGATGCCAAAGACAAATGGAAGAGAACACTGTGAGTTTTAAACACTGAATAATGAATACATATGCACTTAAATACACAGACTTTATTAAACTGATGTCATCGTCACTGAGCAGTTCTACACAATAAGTAGACAGAAAATAAGAAGCAGTAAAACTGAGTATACACCAATCAGCCACTTCATTATGACCACTGAGATGATTATTGACAATTCCTTGTTCTGCTGGGAAACTTTTGGACATGGCATTCATTCCTGTGGATGTTACTTAGGCATGTAGCACCCACCTAGACCAGACCAGACACCCCCACCCCATAGCAATGACACTCCTTGATGGCAGCAGCCCTCCCCAGCAGGATGCAGCCTGACACAGACACTGTCGAAGTCAAGCTACAAGCTGATTATTAATTCAAAACTTGTTTGCTGCGTGTTATTCTTAAACACAAAGATAGTTTCTGGCAAGGTTATTCTGATGATTACTGATGATTTACTAAACAAAAGTTCCTTAGAGGTAAGAGGAGACACTGTCTAGGTGTTTGATGCCTAAAAGCCTTTTCATAGTGAACGAAAAATTTGTGGGCCGATTACCCCGGCACTTTATCAACTTGGCTCGGCTCGGCCTCCATGTGAACAGGAATGCTGCATTGACCCGCTAATTTACACAGTGATGTTGATGTACCTGCCTGTTAGATTTTAGACGGCCTGTTAGGCTCTGTCTTTGTAGAAGCTCCAGGGCTGCGAACAGCTCAAAAGCAGAGCAAAGTTTTGGTATGCCCTTGAAAGGTCGGTCTCTTATGAGAGTGGAGATTTTTGTCCATTTTTTCAATCAAATGTGTAGTTACATGATCGTTTGCTGTGTTTTTTGAGCTCCTCGCAGCTTTCAGCTCAAAAACAGAGCAGGTACATCAACGTCATGGTATAAATTAGTGGGTCAACACAGGATGCCCGGTCACATTGAAGCCCAGCGGAGTCATTTGACCAGCGTCAAATGTTTTTCTGGTTATGGAAAGGACCATTTTTTCTATTTTTTTGTGTGATAAATTGTTACAGGAATGTAGCCTAGTTGTGGATTAAGAATTATAGTCATCTTCATGAGCATTTATGTGTGTGGACATGTGTACAGTCAATCGCATGACAAACTCTGTAAACATTATAAGAGATAAATGTTTCTCCATTGTACCTCTTTGAAAGGTACAGTGGTCTCCTATTGTAATTACAATATACTGTAATTGTAGGAGCCAGATTGTTAATTCTTCATTTCTTGTGGGTGTTATGCATGTTTGTGCCAGTAGGTGACAGTATGTTTAGGCCCATGGTTTTCTGTCTATACAGTGAGGTGGGTTAATCAGCGCAGGTGCACACAAGGACATGTAGCCTATTGTTCTGCTAAGTTTATGCTGGTTTATTTGAGACACAATAACTTGTTTGCATAAAGAAATTAGGAAATGTTTGGACAATTTGGCTATTTTACCTTGCCTCTAAATTCACTAGATCCCAAACTGACCAAGTATCTGTGGGATGATCCGCAGAGGCCCCTCTCCTCAATGTTACCAGACACCACAGGACACCATCAGAAGGCCCATGCCCATTCCCTGATGAGTCACAACTCTTTTACAGGCACAAGGCAGACCTACACAGTATTAAGAAGGTGGTCATAATGTTAGGCCTGATTGGTGTATATCCATACATACTGAGAAGTAATTATGTTGTGTTTACTGTGTACGCCCAAGGATCATATTCACTACGCCTCCATCAGATACACCAAAAAGGCCGAGGGTAAAGCTACAGTCATGGTAAGTTTTCTAATGGATCATAGTGGAGATGTTAAGGATTCAATCAGGACTTTATGTTGTGTTAAGATTGAGAGCATGAAATGTGTCCTAATGTTCTACACTAGAGTTGTGATGATGATGATGATGGTGATGATGACCATGAAGATGGCACTGTGACCTACAGC
Organism: Mugil cephalus; assembly: GCF_022458985.1. Lineage (NCBI taxonomy): Eukaryota > Metazoa > Chordata > Actinopteri > Mugiliformes > Mugilidae > Mugil > Mugil cephalus. The sequence goes on from NC_061790.1 coordinate 3,212,495, forward strand.
ACTGTGAAAGTGTCCTCCTCCTCCTCCTCCTCCTCCTCTTCTTCTCCTGGATTTTCCACTGACCCCAAAGACCTCTATTCTACCGTCAACAAACCAAAAATATAAAATATTACTTAACATTTAAACGACGATTGGTAGCGTCCAGAACATAGATTTAAAAGGAAGGAATATTTTCTTGTCTCGATCTTCTTCTCTTCTTGTCTTATCTGGTCTTTTCTCTTCTGGTCTTATCCCTTCTTGTCTTGTCTCGTCTCATGTTCTTCTCTTCTTGTCTTATCTGGTCTTATCTCTCCTGGTCTTGCCTTATCTCTTCTGGTCTGGTCTTATCTCCTTTGGTCTAGTCTGGTCTTGTCTTGTCTCCTCTGGTCTTATCCCTTCTGGTCTTGCTTTGTCTCCTTTCAACTTCTCAGAAGTTATACTTGTGGCCTTCGATTTCCTCAGCCCAGTCGCAGGCTCTCATTTCTCTTCATTTGACCAATGAACAACTGTGCTCCAACCACAGATAGATGTTTGTTTGGATCACACTTTGAGATTATCTCTTTTGGCCTAGTCTGGGCTCCTGTTGTCTCTTCTGGTCTTATCCCTTCTTGTCTTGTCTTGACTTGTGTCTTCTTCTTGTTTAATGGCTGGTTGGCGAACAACTATTAGCTACATTACCGCCACCTTCTGGACTGGAGTGTGGAGCATGGCATCTTAAAAATCTGTGTTAATTCAATTCTGTTGATAATCCTCATTCTTTGCAAAAAACTAAATATAACCCTGTAATCTACATCTCCTGAACTTTTCCTTAATAAGTTGGTCTTATTTAAAGTGACCTAAACCTGTAGCATGTTTCTTATGCTCCTTTGTGATGTATAGTGTACTGTTTACTCTTCTTTTTTCGGCTCCTATGACTTCTTCAACTTTCCTTTGAATATATATATATATATATGCATGTCCACCCTTACTCCCTCAATCTCATTATTCCTGCCATTTCTTCTTTATTTTTGTTTTGATTACACATTTTAATCTCATCTTGTCTTGTCTCTTCTGGTCCTTGTCCCTGCCCTTCTTGCCTTGTCTTGTCACATTTTGGCTTATCTCTTCTTGTCTTTTCCTATTTATCTTTATATTTTTGTAACGTGATCATCAGACTACCTTAATACCTTATCAGCATCAGTTCTATGAGACATGAATATATTGAGAGAGTAGAGACTCCCTCTAGAGGTGAGAGTGTCAGACAGACTGTGTACTGTCCTCTTTTGATGAAAAAAAATTGTCATTTTATTGTTGTTTTTTTAATCAATGTTACTTTCCGATCATTAAATCTGATTAGCAATAGTCATCTGCGTTGCTCTCAGTTCCTTTTCTCTCTGGCCTTTTAACTTCTCAGCAGTTATACTTGTGGCCTTCGTCAGGCATTCCTCAGCCCAATCACAGAATCTCAGATCTCTTGATTTGCTCATACTTTGAGATAGCTAGTTGCAGTTTCAGCTCTCTCAGGAAGTCATTAAGAGGTTTGAGGCTGTTTTTAGTAACCAAGATGGCTTCTGAAGGCAGATGTTAAGGGGGTAAACAGACCTATATCCTTTATGTTTATGTGCCCTCATGTTTATTAACTCAAGTTATCATAAAACCTTGTTTTTTTTCTTTTTCATTGAAGTGTTTGACTCTATTTTTGAAAATAATAAGTGATTAAACAACTGAATGCTTACATGACCACTAACAAAGTGGCAGAACATTGTGCAGGTCAATTATTTTGTAGTGACGTCAACTAAAATGGGTTTGAAGCTTTTGCGATTCTTTCAAGGCAGATCAAGCTCTGTTTAACTTTTCCAGGTTAATGTTGAGACATCTCAACTCAAATATTGATTTGTCTTCTGATTAAACTTTGGATATTTTTTGGGTACAGTTTAAAAATAAAGAACCAAAAAGAACCTAACCACTTGTTGCTGCTCTGACATTTACAAAAGTGGAGCAACCAACAGAAACTAACTCACTGACCGCTGATAGACCAGCGAAGCCTCGCACATGACATCATATGTCAAAGCCAGCTGGACTGTCTAATTTACCATGGTGCATTAAATACAGTAGTATGAATGTGTAGTCTCAAACCCATGTCTTCTTTTTAATGGTTTTAATGGCAACAATACTGTAAAACCAATGAAGTATGGCACAAATGCATTTCAAGCCATCTAATTCGCAATAGATGCAAACACAGCTGAAAAAATACCACACCCTGACAAAGTTTCTATGAGGAAGTGACCTAACTCACCTCATGAGTCACATGTTATATTTATCTATAAGTAGAAACCTCTTTAGAGACTGTGTCATTCGTCAACGTGAGGACAAGAGAAGAGGACGAGAGAGACAGAGAAGAACAATGGTTGGATTCAGATGGATTCAAATATCTTTATTCCTGATGATGATGCTTCAGTTTCCAGGTAAGGATACATAGAGAACACTTTCAATTCCATCACTGCATTAATATCACTAATGTTAAGACACGAGCCTGTCTAAATTTCACAATACACCAATATCTACTTCTTACTGCTGGAACATTCTGTGCCTACATGAAAGGAAGTTGGATTATGCAAAAATCATCTGACAGTCCAATGAGAGCCGACAAGTAACAACACGGCAATAAACCTGTGTCCCACTAGTTGTTGGTGTATCGTGACCTTTGATGCTCACACTAACTCTGAACATAACAGTCATTTTCATGTTACACTTGATTTTTAACATTTTTGTCTTTTTGTCTCAACAGCAGCAACTGGACAATATTCATCCACCACAGTCAGAGTTGGACAAGACGTCACTTTGTCTTGTGGAAATGTGACAGATGGACAGAACAACTGTGACAGTATTATCTTGTTGTTCAGTCATTCGCCAGACACATCAGTTGTAGAGCTGGTTAGGCTTGGGCAGATCAAATCAGACAAACTGAGAGTTACAACAAACTGTTCACTGGTTATAAAGAAGGTCACAGATGATGATGCTGGTCTTTACACCTGCAGACAGTTCACATCTGGACAACAACAAGGAGCAGACTTTCAGGTTCATCTGTCTGTTATCACCAGTGAGTATTTCCATCATAATGTTTCCAGGTGAAACTGTCTCATTAGAACAACATAGTGAAACATGACAATAATTATGATCGCAGTGATGAAGTTCATTTTCCTCTTGTTGTTTTTCTCTCTCAATATCTCCATCTTCTCCAGTGACTGAACATGAGGACAATGATACAGTCGTCTTGTCCTGTTCTGTGTTCGAACATGATCACTGCAGACATGAAGTAGAGTGGGTGTATGAGGGTAAAGAGGAAATATCAGACACAAAGATATCATTACATTCCTGCTCTGCGAATGTGACTTTTACAACACCTCACCTTAATCAAATGTTTCATGAGTTATTTAAGTGTAAAGTGACCAGTGGATACTGTGATAAAGTTCAGCTGTTTACATTCAGCCCTCAGTTTTTCAATGAGGAAACAGGTGAGAAAATGATTTTCTGTTTAAAATCACCTCAGACTAATAAAAGTTTAAATATCAAACCAGATTATGTCATCTATAATGTAACGGTAACATGGAGTAATGTGTGTTTCCACATCCTGTTATTCTGTATGCTGTGTTTCTTCAGATGATGATACAACAACAGCCACAAGAATTAAATGCACAAGAGTGATAACGGAATGGACAGACGAAACAACATCTACGTCCAACAATGAGCCACCAAGTCAAGGTAATGCATCTACAGTCCTTTAAGTGAAGGGAAAGTGTATTTCTTACATTTTTATATTCAGAACAAAAGGCACTTGTGTTTTTCTTGTTTCCAGATTCTTCTCATTTGTTGAGATCCATCATTGCGTCTGTGGGTTTAGCAGCACTCTTAATATCTGTTGTTACAGTCCATATGTGGATTAAAACTGAAGGTGAGAACATTCATAGATGAAAGTTTTAGTCAGAAAAAGCTTTTGATGAACCTGGAGTTTGGCTGTTGAAGCTAAAGTGGACTCTCTCGTTTGTCTTTTCAGGGAACAAGACACAGATTGAAGAAAACACGGAGATGATGCAATGTTGAGATGAACCTGTGCAACGATACTATGACCTGAGGGTTAACACAGAACATGTGTTGTTTTCCACAGGAGCAGAAGGATGTAGATGAAGATAAAGTTACAATGATTTATGGAACCATTGGAGAGCCTTCTGTTTCTGTCATACTCCACTCAACATCAACTCACCACAGAGATGAGTTCCATTAAACATCATCTCATCACATTTTATATCAGTTGAAAACTTTTAAACGTCTTTGTTTTCATCACAGCTGAAACTTTTCCCTTTCATCAGCAGCTCATATAAAAAATGCTGGATCTTGCTAAAATATAACTCATTATTATGTGTCGTATTTTTTTCATTCAGAATTTTAAAATGACTTTGAGGTGTCTGGGAGGTAGTTCAGTTGAGGTAGTTCAGTTGAGGTTACTCAACTGAACTGCTACGCAGATCATAGTTTGTTCTGTCTTTCATCGTCATTTCCTGTTTTTTTAGTGCCCTACTTTCAGCCCCTTCTAAGTGTCACATCTTTGGTATATTATGTCTTGTATCTCAATGCACCCTTCACCCTGAACCTTCACTGGTTTTCTTGTAATTTTGTTTTGTACTTGACAGTTTTTTTGGGTGTCTCCTCCAACACTGACTAGTGTACCAACTCTGTTTCATGTAGTAAAGACTACCTTTTATATCTTATCTCTTGTGTTGTGTTGTTGAGTCTTTCCTCTGTTGGTTGCCACGATACAGTCTTGTCAACACCATGTACTAAGCCAACCTAGTCGATGTGATTGACTCAAGGGTGTTTTGGCAGCTAAATCTCAAGAAAATAGACAAGCACACATACGCCTGTTCCAAGATAAGGCTAGAATGGGCTAAAGCCATAGTGATAGCTAGCTAGTTAACTTCAAGCTAGCAAGACGCTCATATATACAAAGCTGTTTGTCAAAGGAATGGTAACTGTTGGCGAGTATTAGTAATATTCAGGCCTACGTAATGTTAGTTACCTTTGACCTTTTGCGAAAGGTCAAGTCTTTCACCATAGTTACAGGATTCTAGAAGACTTTTCTGCCATAGCCTAGCTAGCATAGCATAGCTTTCATCCTTCTCCTTCTAAAAGCCTCTATTGTTTTGGCAGATCACACCTCCAAGACTGTGGGCCGCCTTCATGCTTACTACCCCAACCACCAGTGCACCGCTCAGTCAGCAACTAAAAAAAGCACTGTGTTGTTACCCTATACTCTCTCTGTGAGGGTTGTTTCCCCTGACCTACCTAGACTTGTGTGGTTTCAGTTATTTTTATTATTATTATTTATATCTGATAGAAACTCAGTCTGACAAATGTTGCACCTTGGTATAAAAACAACAGCATTAAAAAAATAAATAAAAAGAATCACACGATCACGAAACCACAGATAAATCCTGACTGACAAAGATAATAGGGGAAGGTTCTCACAGGCCTGACATTTTTAGCAGGTCCACTCAAACCCCTTTGGTTGTGACGGCTGTTTTTCCAGCACAAATGAAATTCTGTAGAGCATCTCATATTCGGACTTCCCACCTCAAATTTGTTTTTGTTTTCTGACATCAAGAGTTTGTGTCAGGGTTGTCTTGAACTTTGCACAGAAAAAGAGAAACCATCAGACCAGGTGCTGCTGTTCAAGTGAAGCTGCAAAAATAAACCTAACACCTTGACAACCACAGGCACAGCAGCAAGATGTCTGTGATGACATCATGTCATAAAGGCCAGATGGTCTGTGCTCTTTACCTCAGTGCATAGAATGATATAAAAGCATTAATAAAATCCTATCTTTTTTTTAAGGTAGATGGTAGGTCTTACATGGTTTTAAAATGAACTGATGAGGATTGATGTGAGTTAATCACAGATGTTTTCTATGAAGTTAATCTACAATGGAATGGTGCAAACACAAACATTCAGTCATATTGTCTTAAAATCATGAACCCCAAATATATATCTAACTTGTGAAATTGCATGTTGGCATATGTAACTTGAATGAAAAACCAAAATAAAAAAATAAAAAAAATCATCTAGCCATGACAAAGTCTCTATGAGGAAATGACAGCTCACTGACCTCATTAGTCACATGGCACCTTTATCTTTAGGAACAAACCTCTTTAGAGTGCGTGTCTCATTTTGCGTGTCTCATTTGTCAACGTGAGGACGAGAGAAGAGGACGAGAGAGACAGAGAAGAACAATGGTTGAATTCAGATGGATTCAAATATCTTTATTCCTGATCCTGATGCTTCAGTTTACAGGTAAGGATACATAGAGAACCCATGCAGTTCCATCACTGCATTAACATGACTAATGTTAAATCATTCAGTGTTCTTCCTGTAACTCAGACAGACATGTTTTGGTTGGAACTTGGTGACTTTAGTTGACTCTTGAAAACCAAAGACGAGACACAAACTTGTGTTGAATACTTGAATATTTCAAATGTTTTAAAATTACATGACTGTACGGTGAACCGAGAGTGAAAAGCGTTATGCTCTCACACCACACAGGAAATCAAGCTATGATTGACAGCACTCTGATCTAATGGTGCGAGTCCCTGATAGGCTGACAGTACTGTAGTCCAATGGCATTTGAAGGGGCTCCAGGGAGAGGCTGTCGTAATTCAGGGGGGTAGGTGGCACCCTATGCAAGCCCTTTAGACGCACCCCTGCATTCATGACGTTCCTAAACTTAGTCAAAGTGATCGTTTTTATGCAGTTTTTATGTTCTGGTGTTAATAAAAATAATAATAATAATAACATATCCATCATTCGCTATTCTTCCATTAACTGCGGTGGTCTGTCTCTTTGTCTCAACAGCCGCACCTGGACAATTTTCATCTGTCACTGTCACAGGTGGACATGAAGTCACTTTGTCTTGTGGAAATGTGATAGATGGACAGAAGAACTGTGACAGTACTACCTGGATTTTCAGTTCAACAAGAACATCATCATCAGTAGAGCTGGTTAATCTTGGTCAGATCAGATCTGAACCAGACAGACTGAGAGTTACATCAAACTGTTCTCTGGTTATAAAGAAGGTCACAGATGATGATGCTGGTCTTTACGCCTGCAGACAGTTTGACAAATCAGGACAACAACAAGGAACAGACTTTCTGGTTGATCTGTCTGTTATTACCAGTGAGTATTTACTATATTACTATATATAATAATATTTTGAACTCGTTTTTTGTTGTTGTTGTTTTATTTTATTTTGTTGACATTACTATCAGTTTCTTTCTTCTGAACAGAATCAACTGGACAACGTTCATCTCTCACTGTGACTGCTGGACATGACGTCATTTTGCCTTGTGAAAACGTGATAAATGGACAGAAGAACTGTTATGATACTACCTGGCTCTTCTTTAAGTCAAGAAACACAGCAGTGGTGTTGGTTAGTGATGGGCAGATTAAATCTAAACCAGCCAGACTGAGAGTTACCACAAACTGCTCTCTAGTTATAAAGAAGGTCACAGTTGACGAGGACGGTGAGTACGCCTGCAGACGGCTTATATCGGGAGGACAAAACCAAGATGTACTATTTGCTCTGTTTGTTATTAACAGTGAGTATTTACATGATCATTTTTTCAGAGTTTTTGAAATTGAGCTTCTCATGTTCTTTTTTCATAATGTTGTCTCTACATCTACCACTACTACTATTGCCTGCTGTCTGTCCAGCAGTACAATGTCCAGTTGGTTAGCCATGACTAGCCTGTCATACCTTTTACTTGTGCTGCCAGGTGCTCATGGAGTGCAGTTAGCATCTTCATGTCAGGGCCTTCATACTTGATATCTTTTCTTGGATGCCTGCTATTGTGATTGTTGCTGGACCTTCTCACAGAGGTTACTGTGTATTATTCAGTATTGTTCAGGCTTCAGCCTTGGTGGGTCTGATCTCATATAAATGTGTTGCCATTGACAGTAGACTGCAGATGGTTAAGTGGAGAATATCCTGCTTATTCACCCAGATTCTAGCTTTCTGGTGTACCTCTAAGGCGGTTCGCCAGGACCGTGAGTGTTTGCCTAGCAGTCTCTCAGGCCACAAGTGTGGAACGCTTATTGTGTTTCTTGGGTATCCTCTTCTTTTGTCGTACCTTTCTGAAGTTCTGATGGATGGCTAACTTCTTCCTGCATTGCCTTGATCTTGGCCTCCAGTTTCTTTCACCATGGAGGACACTGCTTCTTGTCATTGGGGTTCGACTTGTAGCCGAACTTCTCAAGGGTCACTGGTACAGTGGCATACACACATAATGCCTCATTGGTCTTTTAGTAGACTAACAGAATTCACATAGTGTCTGGTGTTGATCTGGGAAGGGCTTCTTATTGGTGCTTAGTACCCAGTATGGTGGTGACATTATGTAGCATTTCAGTCTACAGTACCGATAGCAGTTGCTGTTTGCAGATATTGAAACACTGAGTTACTAGTTGTTTCAATCTAAATCTTGATGTTGGGTTTCAAAAGTTCCATTGGTCCTACATCGTTCACATATGATCCCACTCACTAGGGTAGCATTCTATCAAATCTTTGTTCTCATCTCTCATCCATAAATGAGGTGCTAATCTTGTTTAATTTTGCTCAGCATTTTCAGACATGAGGAGGGCAGATAGAAAGTAGTGCTGAGAACTTTGCATTAAGAACTCGAATCCTAGTGTCCTATGATACTACACTGACTACACCTTGGGTGGGACTCGAACCCTGCTCTCTTATAGTTTCTCCGCCCAGTGGGTGTATATTTAGATTTTGAAGTTTCCACTGGAAAATTTGCAGTTTGGATAGTTTGCACCATTGTTGTTACATGAAGTATGATCTCATAGTACAGACTGCTTTATTATGTTTTTTTAGGCACTGATGCAGCAAAACAAACAACAACCTCAACAACACCACCACCAACAGCAGCAGCGGCAACAACCACATCAAGAGCAAACAATAATCCTGAAAATCAGCCATCAAGTGAGTGAATCACTCTCATCTTCTATCTTTTATCTTGGCTCTGGGTGTATGAGATTTTCTCTGGTTCAGTCTTAGTCTTCAAACTTTTTGGTCTTCACAACATCCGAGTCATCATCACAAAGCCGGAGACAGTTTAATTATTTAAACTTCCTTTTCCAGCTTGGTCGGTGTGGTGGTACATTTGTGTTCCTGTGGGTATAACAGCCATCTTAGCAGGTGTTCTGGTGATCATTACATGGATGCAAAATAAAGGTGAAAACATTCACAAATTAAATATGTCTTTAAGCTCAGATCTTACCATATAGTATGAAAAATCAAAGTAACCATATAACTTTTCTATATATTTTTAACAGTGGTCTATTAGAACCACTTGACTTCCGTAGTAGCAGTGAGCAGTTTATAAAATAAACCAGGTGAATTTGAGAATGTGAAGTTTGCTGTTTAAGTTCAACACATGCATTCCTGCAGCTCCACTTTTCTGTATGTGTGTATTAGAGACACAACTGCATTTTCCGAAGCTAAATTCACCTCTTTTGTCTTTTTAGGAAATGAAACCGAGACGACTGAATCTCAGGTACATTTTCTAGTACATTTCAAATCATGATGTTCAGAACTCCTGCCAGGTTGTGTTGTGTTAGGTTTGTGTGAATGACACATTTGTGACTGTGACATTTCCTTTCAGGGTCCTGATGATGGCAATAAGAATGACGATTGTGATGATTGTGGCGATGTGGTCTATGACACTGTGGGGGATTTATCGTGTTATGCTGGATTTTCAACTGATGCCAGAGGCCTCGATTTCACATTCACGACCCCTACATGACTGTTTGGATCATAGATTTAAAAGGAGAATGCAGTAAGAGCAATACAAAATATCCAAACAGCGCTTTTTAAACTGATGTTTATTTAGTGGACAGGCTTTTTTTCCTCATCTCATCTCATCTCATCTCATCTCATCTCATCTCATCTCATCTCATCTCTCGTTTCACCCTATTTGGTACCTCTGCTCACCACTTCTCATTCCATCTCCTTTCACCTTGTTCACCTCACGTCACTTGCCATTTTCTCATCTCGTCTCACCTAACCTCATGTGATATCAACCTTATCTCATCTCACCGTATTTTATTATATCTCACATCACTCCACCTCTCCTTATCCTGTCTCCGTTCTTCTCTTTTTAATCGCATCTCATCTCATCTCATCTCATCTCATCTCATCTGTGTTTTATCCCAACCTTGTCACATCTCACATCGTCTGGTCTCATCTGTTATCATCTCACCTCATTTCATTACGTGTCACTTTATTGTGTTTTTGTCATGCCTGTCTATGTCATGTTTTGTGTTTCCTGTTTTATTTTGTTAAGTTTTGGATTTCCTGTCTGTGTTTCCTAGTGTGTCCCTTGATTTTTAATTGGTTTCTCCTGGTGTCATTACCCTGATCCGTCTCATCTGTGTCTTGTCGTCTCTCAGCCCTTGTGTATTTATAGCCCTGCTTTCCCTTTGTTCCTTGTCGTGTCGTTGATGATGTTACCTGATGTTACCTCGTGTTACTTCCCTAATCGTGTCTCCACACCATGTCCATGATTCTTTCTTTGATTTTTGTCTTTGGATTTTCCTGCCATACGCAGCGTCTTTTGTTCATTATTAAATACCTTTTGTTTGAACTCCGGCCTCTTCTTTAGTCCTGCATTTGGGTCCTACACCTCTACACCTTCTGACAATCTCATCTTGTCTCACCTCATCCTGTCTCACCTTGTCTCATCACCTGGTCTCATTGGCTCTCATCTCTTCACCTCACATCACTTGCCCTTTTCTCATCTCATCTTATCTCATCTCAACTAATTTTATCTCATCTCGGGTTATTTTATTATATGTATCTTACCTCACCCTCCTCATCCTATCTCCTATCCTGTCTATATCTATATATCTGTCTATCAGTTTACCTTTAACAGTATCAGCTACATGAGACATGAATTGACTGAGAGATTAGAGGCTCCCTCTAGAGGTGGACAGTGAAACTGTATACTGTCCACTTTAGAGTGTGTCGTCACATGTACAGGTGAGGTAAATTCTTGCTCATTTTGTTTTCTGCGGATTTGTTCAGAGCTAAAAATGATCTATTATCCATTTTTTGTGCTTAGAGAATCCCCGCATTAAACTTTAGAAACGACATTCTCTGATTTCTTTGCATTTTTTTTTCAACTAAATATTTTTCAAATATTGTTAATTCATTTGCTTCTATAGTTAATGGTAAAAAGGGATGGTAAAAAATACACAACTGCCTGATGATGTTGAGACAATTCAGTTTTCATACATAAAACTTATATGTAAAAGGAGAAACAGTATCTCAATCCACAATCTTATCTTTGTTGTCCATCTCTTGTTCTTTCCCTCACCTTTAGTAGGAAACCATTGTTGCTTTAATCAGCTCTGCCCCCTCTGAATGCTTCATTCACACTTATGTCATTTCGCCCTTCACCTCTCATTTCCTTGTCCACAATGTTTCCATCTCCCTATTTTTACATTTCTGTGTAGGTGTCAGCCACTTTGCCTTTCTGCTGTTCACACGGTGATAACCGTTCATCTCAATGGTCTGCTTAGTACCTTTGCCTGTAGGTTCTGAGGTGTGGCATGTTTTTAATTACAATTTCTTATCTGACGTTTTATCCCTAGTTGTAAAATGTATTGCTACAATCCTTGAATTCAGTATTTGATTTGGAATTCCTCTCTCCAAGATCTGGTCCTCAGCTTTCCTTCAAGCCTTAGGACTTCTGTAGTGACTAACACAGTAGTACTGGATTTTCATTTTGAGTCTATTCCCTCCCTCTGGCCTTTATTTAACTTAAGTCAATCTAAGCATCTACTTGTTCAACATCTGTCCTTTGATGTCATTCTATCAATCAGCCACAACCAGTTGCGTCAGTGTTGCCTCTCTGCCCTCTTATGTATGTAACCTCAAGCCAATGACAGAGACTCTTTTCATGAGAATTATCTTCCTCCTCTGGCCTATAATGTCCTCAAGTCAGTCACAGACTACCTGTTTATTCCTATTACATCCTTTGTTGGCCAATAAAAGGCGCTACTTTATTTCCCTTTGGTCAGCAATGACCTCAACCCAAACAGAATCTCTTAGTTTTGACTGCATGGGCTTCAATGACCTTATGCCAATCACAGACTCTCCTTTCTCTAGCCTTTGTTGTCCTCACAGGATCCTGAACAACCTTGAGCCGATCAAAATCTTTCTTTATTCATCCATCCAATCCAAAGACAGACACTCTTTTCATTACCTTGTGGCGTTCCATGGCATTTAGCCAATCACAAGCTCTCATCTATGTTTATCTAACCAATAATGGTCAGGTCAGAACCTTGTGGAGCCAAACTAGAACTGTGACTAAATTTAGAGTAAAATAGGTCCATAAGGCAGATGTAATTGGAAACTGTAGTTCTCACAGCTGAGAAAAGAAACACAGGAACTGACCACTGATACACCTTCACATTTCACATGACATCATGTCTGAGAGCCACCTTAAGTTGAGCACTAGTTATTCATGATGTTGATATAAAACTAAACAAATATATAATAATAACTCCATCAAAATGTGCAGTTTATCAGAAAAACAATATATATTAAAACTTATGAAATCAAATGTTGAATGTATGTAGTAAACAGAAATAAACTCTAACAAAGTCTCTAACATATTCTCTATGGGGAAGTGACCTCACTAACCTCATGAGTCACATGATATATTCATCTTTAAGTAGAAACCTCTTTAGAGACTGTGTCATTCATCAACGTGAGGACGAGAGAAGAGGACGAGAGAGACAGAGAAGAACAATGGTTGAATTCAGATGGATTCAAATGTCTTTATTCCTGATCCTGATGCTTCAGTTTCCAGGTAAGGACACATAGAGAACACATTCAGTTCCATCACTGCATTAATATCGCTTATTCAGTGTTCTTCCTCCGTTGGTAATAGTCGTCTTTTTCATGTTACACTTTATTTGTCACATTTCGGTCTCTTTGTCTCAACAGTAGCAACTGGACAACTTTCATCTGTCACTGTCAGAGTTGGACATGACGTCACTTTGTCTTGTGGAAATGTGATTGATGGACAGTGCTACAGTACTACCTGGCATCATGATGTTAAAAACAAAGTTACATTGATCATTGAGAATGGACAGATCAAATCTAAACCAGACAGACTGAGTTTAAAAACAAACTGTTCTCTGGTTATAAAGAAGGTCACAGATGATGATGCTGGTCTTTACACCTGCAGACAGTTCATACCAGGACAACAACAACGAGCAAGCTTTCAGAGTGATCTGTCAGTTGTTACCAGTGAGTATTTCCGTGATAATGTTTCCAGGTCAAACTGTGTCATTAGAGCAACACACTGAAACATTCTAGTTATCTTTCTCTCATAGTATATGTTTTTGTTGGTTGGTATAATTACAAAATGAAGTTATATTTCTATCTTTATTTTGCTCATATTTATAATAATTTGTTTTTCCAAACAGACAACATTCATCGTCACAAGTTAATTTTCCCTTTAGAGTAAACAAACATATACAGTACATATATATGTCTAAATCATTCAAGTTTAAATATGACTGGTTTTCTCTCATATTGTTGTAAAGGGAACATGGAGGATGTTCTCACTGTGCTGATGATTTCATGTCATTATTCTATGTTTTAGGCAATGATCCAACAACAACAACAACAACAACCACCACCACACCAACAACAACTCCAACAACAACCACCATAACGACAACTCCAAGAACAAAAGCCACCACAACAACAACTCCAACAACACCAACCACCACAACAACGACTACAATGGCAGCAGCAACTGGACAATATTCATCTGTCACTGTCAGAGTTGGACATGACGTCACTTTGTCTTGTGGAAATGTGATAGATGGACAGAAGAACTGTGACAGTACTAGCTGGTTGTACGGTTCGACAAGAACATCAACAGTTGAGCTGGTTGAACTTGGACAGATCAGATCTAAACCAGACAGACTGAGAGTTACAACAAACTGTTCTCTGGTTATAAAGAAGGTCACAGATGATGATGCTGGTCGTTACACCTGCAGACAGTTCATATCAGGACGACAACAAGGAGCAGACTTTCTGATTGATCTGTCTGTTACTACCAGTGAGTATTTCCATCATAATGTTTCCAGGTCAAACTGTGTCATTAGAGCAACACACTAAAATATTCTAGTTATCTTTCTCTCACAGTATATGTTTTTGTTGGTTGGTATAATTACAAAATGAAGTTATATTTCTATCTGTATTTTGCTCATATTTATAATAATTTGTTTTTCCAAAGAGACAACATTCATCATCACAAGTTAATTTTCCCTTTAGAGTAAACAAACATATACAGTACATATATATGTCTAAATCATTCAAGTTTAAATATGACTGGTTTTCTCTCATATTGTTGTAAAGGGAACATGGAGGATGTTCTCACTGTGCTGATGGTTTCATGTCATTATTCTATGTTTTAGGCAATGATCCAACAACAACAACAACAACAACCACCACCACAACAACAACAACAACAACAACTCCAACAACAACCACCATAACGACAACTCCAAGAACAAAAGCCACCACAACAACAACTCCAACAACACCAACCACCACAACAACGACTACAATGGCAGCAGCAACTGGACAATATTCATCTGTCACTGTCAGAGTTGGACATGACGTCACTTTGTCTGGTGGAAATGTGATAGATGGACAGAAGAACTGTGACAGTTCTAGCTGGTTGTACAGTTCGACAAGAACATCAACAGTTGAGCTGGTTGAACTTGGACAGATCAGATCTAAACCAGACAGACTGAGAGTTACAACAAACTGTTCTCTGGTTATAAAGAAGGTCACAGATGATGATGCTGGTCGTTACACCTACAGAGAGTTCATATCAGGACGACAACAAGGAGCAGACTTTCTGATTGATCTGTTTGTTACTACCAGTGAGTATTTCCATCATAATGTTTCCAGGTCAAACTGTCTTATTCGAGATATATTGAATATACTGTCATAATGACACAGAACAGAAAACATATATAGTTTTGTCATGTGTCTAACAACAGCAGAACCAACTATTAAACCACCAACAACAAGAGAACAACTGAAGTCAGTGACAAGGGGCACATCTAAATCCGACAATAATCCTCTAAATCATCATGGTAGTGACCAAACTCATCTCATCTGTTAAATGGGTGGAGGTTTTCTCTAATTCAGTCTGATCATCACAGTTAAAACTTCTCTCTCCAGGTTGGACGTTGTTGTTGTCCGTTATTGTCTCCGTGTGTTCAGCAGCACTCCTAGTAACGGGTGTTGTGACCATCGTATGCAATAAAATGAAAGGTGAGAACATTCTCTCACCTTTTGCAGCTCCTCTTTTCTTGACCTGTTGATGATCAGAAAGCAGACTAACTAACCTCAACTGTTTTTATCTTTTCAGAAAACAAAACCCCGATGGAAGACAACACTGTGAGTTTTAACACAAAAAAATTCTATCAGTATCAGTAATGGTCTTACATAACAAAATAAAATGGTTAAGTACAAATCCCGAGTTTAGACTGAGCTCTACTATGTCAGCTGAGTCCTTATGAAACACAACTTCTCCAGAGAATGAGAAGGAGGTGCGATGTTAGCAGTAAAATCATGATTCCTGTCAGGTTGTGCTGTTTTAAGTTTGTGTATATTAAATGTAAGTATCTGTGTTTTATTCGAGGTCCCTAACGATAACCTTGACGGATATGCTATGATCTACAACTTATTGGAAGCTCCCACATCCTTTGCTGAATTTCCCACTGAGTCAACAAATCTCTCTACTTTTATGAATGTTGACTGATTGTTTGTGTCATAGGTTCAAACGTTTGAGAATTCAGAGCAAGACAAAATATATAAGCAGCAAAGCTTTTAAAATGGCTGAGAACTGATGTCAGTCATTGTGGACAGAGACTCTGAAAGGTCTCATCTTATCTGGCCTTGTCTTGTTAGCTTAGAAACTTAGCTTGAATTAACTTTTTCTTATCTTGTCTTGTTTTGTCTCATTTTTGTCTCACTTCATCTTGTCTCATCTTTTATATTTTGTCTTATCTTATCTTATCTTATCTTATCTTATCTTATCTTATCTTATCTTATCTTATCTTATCTTATCTTATCTTATCTTATCTTATCTTATCTTAATACAGACAAACCATCATCAGATCACCTTAGGGTTAGGTAGGGTTAGGGTTATACAGTATCAGGTGTATGAGACATGCATTCATTGAGAGAGTAGAGACTCCCTCTAGAGGTGGAGAGTGTTCATAGGGAGGTCAGACAGACTCTATACTGTCCTCTTTATGATTTGTCCTCACATGGACACAGTATTTAAACATCTATTTTATAACAGATATGCAAATGTATTGCCTTCTATGGTTCAACAAATGTTATGTAAATCATTTCCCAGTATTTTGTGTTTTCAGACCTGTCACATATTCTGATGTAAAGAATGTGCTAATGATTATCTTATATATAGACAAATCTACAAATCATCATCAGATCGCCTTAGGGTTAGGGTTAGAGAGAGGGTTAGATCTTACAGTTAGGGTTAGGGTTGGGGTTATACAGTATCAGGTCTATGAGACATGAATTCATTGAGAGAGTAGAGACTCCCTCTAGTGGTGGAGAGTGTTCATAAGGAAGTGAGACAGACTCTTCACTGTCCTCTTTAGACCTAGTCCTCACATGCAAAGAATGAAGGTTTGGTAGAAATGCTTATTCCTGTTATTTAAGCAGATTAAATTCATAATGAATAATGTTAAAATGGCACCAAAGTAAAAATAGGTGTAATTTTAACATTATTCATCATGAATTCAATGTACTTTTAAAATTAATTAATCACTTCTGTTTATTAAATTTGATCAACATTATTCACTGTGTTCTGCTTCTTGTTTGTGTTGAAGTTTGAAGTAAACAACAAACCACCAGACCTCTGCACCAACAGAAACTAACACCTCAGAGACACCGACATGACGTTTCACATGACATCATCTGTGAAGTTGATCGTTGTCATTTAGCTTAGCATCTTCATATTAATTTTAGATGGTTTTATATTTCACCTTCCTACGTTTTCAAGTCCCTACACAGAACATTTCATGGCAGTAATGGATATAAGGAGCAATCTGTATGACTGGCAGCAACTTTGAAGAGACCTAGAGGGTCATTGGGTTGATTTATTATATGTAGCCCTTAGTTCGGCAGCTACAGGAGCTTTTTCGTTTTCTGTTTTGCATGATGTTACATATTTGCTGATCCTCAGACTAAACCTGCCTAGTAAATATAAAGGAACTTTCTGCATGCCAACCATTAATATCAGGCCTACTCAAATGTTCTTGTAGAGACACATTTAATCAAATCAATGAAAAATCCTACAACTACTGTATATCTCGTTTTCTTAACAGATTCTTGACTGTTCAGTTGTTTATCATAAATGATTACAAATCATCATTATTTTTCCCCTTGGGAGTTTAGTAAATGTGCGTTTGTGTGTCAGGTGTTTGCTCATAGACCCTCAGCTCAGTGACCTCATGGTGTTAAAGCTACTTTTCTAACCACCAGTCCTCAGCTCGCTTTTGACGTATATTGTGTCTACCGCAGTTGCACATTTTTAAACTTAAAGAAAAGATAGTAACCCACCACACCTCTGCTGCTGCTGCTGTTCCCACTTTCACAGGTTAGGCTGCAGGTAGAAAAGAACACCTCACTGACCACTGACACACCAACACTATGTTTCACATGAGATCATGTCTAGAAGCTGGTTAATCATTCTTGTTTATAATGTACATTAAATTAATATACAAGAGACAAAGTCTCTATGAGGAAGTGACTTCACTAACCTCATGAGTCACATGTTATATTCATCTTTAAGTAGAAACCTCTTTAGAGACTGTGTTATATTCATCTTTAAGTAGAAACCTCTTTAGAGACTGTGTTATTCATCAACGTGAGGATGAGAGAAGAGGACGAGAGAGACAGAGAGGAACTTGGTTGAATTCAGATGGATTCAAATGTCTTTATTTCTGATCCTGATGCTTCAGTTTCCAGGTAAGGATACATGTACATACACACTAATGGACTCTTTCTACCTTTGCAGCACTTTGACGTTACTGTTGACTCTAGTACTGCACTAGTGATGATTTCTTTTTTTTTTCTTTCTTTGGTTCTATAATGACCCTGATGTTAGTTGAACCTTTTAGAGAAATAACAGGATTACTAAAAAAATGATCATCTTCCTGAACACATTCAGTTCCATCACTGCATTAATATTACATCACTAATGTTACTTCATTCAGTGTTCTTCCTTTACCACAGACAGACATTTTTTGGTTGGAACTTGATGACTTTGGTTGACTTTTGGAAACCAAAGATGAGACATGTGTTGAATCTAAAATGATCTCCACACTAACTATCATAGACTAGAAGAGAGGTAGATGCCAAGACAGCTCCTTTAAAGTGAAGGCAAAGCACTTAGAGCTCCCCCTGGTGTATATTTCCATCAGTGTAACAGTACTACCTGGATATACAGTTCCACAAGAACGTCATCATCAGTAGTGCTGGTTAATCTTGGACAGATCAGATCTAAACAAGACTGACTGAGAGTTACAACACACTGTTCTCTGGTTATAAAGAAGGTCACAGATGATGATGCTGGTAATTACACCTGCAGAAAATTCATATCAGGACGACAACGAGGAGTAGACTTTCTGAGTGATCTGTCTGTTATTACCAGTGAACGTTCCTGTGCAGTGATGATGTTTTTCTGTTAAAGTGTACAACTAAATATCAGCCTAGTTCTACCAGCAGTTGTTGCAAAGTTAACGTGGAGGATGTTCACACCATACAGACTGTTTAATTTCATTATGTTATTTTAGAGGAAATGATGCAAAAACAAAATCAGCTAGTGCGACTATTACCACAAAATCACCAACAACAGCAATCAAACCAGCAACATCAGTCAGACTAAAGACAACAGAAGATTGACACGGTAGGGACTCCACCATCCTTTAAATTCTAAAATCTGAACTGTACATAGCTATGAAATAAATATCAAAAAACAAAGATGTACAACGAAGTGACACAGCTCATTGAGATTCAGATTATCTGATTATCAAATTACTTATGAAGCCAAAATATTTTTTCTTGTTTCCAGATTCTTCTCATTTGTTGAAATCTGTCGGTGTGTCTGTGGGTTTAGCAGCTCTTTTAATATCTGCTGTTGCAGTCAACATGTGGATTAAAACTAAAGGTGAACATTCACAGATGAAAGTTTTAGTCAGAAAAAGCTTTTGATGAACCTGGAGTTTGGCTGTTGAAACTAAAGTGGACACAGATGGAAGAAAACACTGTGAGTTTAAACTCTGAACATTCAAACATTTGTACAGGTCCAACTTGACAAAGTAAAACCAGTGTTTGTGATGTTTGTTGGTGGTATTGTTTTCCACAGGTGCAGAATGATGGAGGTGAAGGTGAAGGTTCAGTGACCTATGAAAACTCTGGAGACCCTTCTGCTTCAGTCAGACTCCACTGATCAACAACTTCAACATCAACTCACCACAGAGACGAGTCCACTGCTGTTAAACATCATCTAATCACAGTTAACTTGAGCAGAAAACTGTGGATGACAAAGTGTTCTTTTCTTGTTTTCACCATGCATTGGTTATTTTGTATTTTACTCACATCTTGTTCCAACCATTTAAAGAATACTGTCTTTTTTGTTGTGTCTTTTTCATGTGCAGATTATTTATACATTCAGTTGCAGCATTTAAGTTGTTATATTTAGCATCACTTGCTTGTTTTTTTTGTTTACCTCTTTCAGACAAACTGAATTTAATATCAAATAATAATAATAATTAATATCAAACATTAGTTTGACAGTCATGATTGTCAAATCTTAATCTTAATGTTATTAGTACCAATTTACCATTGTCATAACTAAAGATAGCTAAATATAAACGTATTTAGATGACCACTTTTACAATTATATTTGTGTTTTTCTCCTCTTTGACACACAACAGATACAGATCTGGAGATGCATAAAAGTCTGTTTCTACGCAGATGACATTCCACTATATTTATCTGTGAAGCTAAAAGGAACAAATCAGTTTGTCAAACATTGAGCATGTGTGTACAACAAGGCACAGATGACTTCCAACTTCATGTTTCTGTACACAGAAAAAAATAAAATCTGTAGTTATTGTATTTGGATCTAAACATTTCAGACACACAACATCAAATCAACCATCAATACAAAATGGGAAAAAAAAGCTCTGGGTTGTAAAACTCAGAAATGACTGCTTCCAAAATAAGTATCTGCTGCACATATTTTAATGTTCAGGAAACAGTGACAATATACCAAACTTATCTTTTATCCTTCGAGTTAACCTGTTATGTGAACACTATGATATCCGAAAGTCCGAAATTTCTTAGTTGGAATATACAATTCCTAGTTTTACTGAAGGCATCATCTGCAAGAAAATGTGTCCAAACTACAAAGAAGGATTCAAGAATAGTAAAAATAATAATGACTAATAGAAATTTTTAGGATATAAAGTTTGCAGTTTAGTTTAGTCCTATTTCTCATAATAGTGAATTTATTTTCTTTCTTTTTTTTTTGGTGGGGGGTATATTCTTATACCAGTTGAGTCGAGTGTGAGTTAGTTGTTTGATGGTGTACCTTCCAAAAAAGATCTCCCCTGTACAAAATAACCTCTCTTGTTTTTAACATATGACAGAAAGAAGCATTTACACTAATAACAAACATAATAAAGACAAGATCTTCCTGTAACTCTGAGGAACCCTCGTCTCTCTAAAGTCCCTGTTGGTGGGTGGAGGGAAATAGTTGGGGCCCTCCTTAGTGATGTAGTAGCTGACCTACTGGTGCGCCCCATGTCCATTAATGAGTCCAACATTACTATTCCGTTCAGTCAGTGGTTTACAGTTATGCTAACAAATTTTTTTAATGTGAGGAGAGAGTGGATATGTGGTTAGCACCAATGCCTCTCAGACTCAGGTCTTTCTGGGTGGAGTTTGAATGCTCTCTCCGTGTCTGCATGACTTTTCTTCAGTTTCCTCTCATCTCCAAAGACATGCTCCGTAGATTATTTGGTGACTCTAAATTGAGTGTGAAGGGTTGTTTGTCTCTGTGTTAGCCCTGAGATAGACTGGAGACTGCCTCTCGCCTCATTTCAGCTGGGATAGGCTCCAGCTACCTCCATGACCCTAGTGAGGATAAGAGGTAGTAGAAGATGCGATGAGAGAGAGTAAAACAAAGCATCTCACCTCCCTTGTGTTCCAGTCCACTCTCATGCTGTTTTGTATGTTTTTTAGGGCTTTTCACCCTGGGACCACTGTCTAAACTCTTCTTGTGTATCCATCTGTTTTCCTCCGTCTGCCTCTAGTTGCCATGGAAACAGCCTCAGTATCTTCTTCTCCAAATTGGAGACTCCATCCTCTTTGACAGAGTGCACCTGCACCCCTCTGACCCTCAGCTCATGTACAGTCTGACAAGTGTCTTCTTAGGTCTGTGGGTCAGTGCTCCAGTGGATTCAGATCGTCATGAATGGGGAAACGAATGCCCTTTCCTTTCAGCGCCTTTTTCATTCCCTTAAAGAATATTTTTTTCATCACATCATGTGCACAGTCATGAATGAAAAAAACAATAAACCGTTGTTGAGAGGAATTTTCTTTTTCCACACCAGCTTTACTGACTGTACAATGAATGACATGTGTTCCTGTCATTGATTTTAATCATCAGTTAATCACAGAGAACATCTGAACTGGTCGGACATATTTGATCAACTTGACTCTGTGTTGAACTGTTTCCTGTTACGAGTCTCAGGACTGAAGCTTGTTTTCTAGATGGTTCCAGAGTATTAGTGGCTGCTCAGTCATCAAACCAATACACTCTGATATTCATTTGTGTTTAAAGGTGCAAACACACACCTTGAATTCTTTACTAAAACTAGTTTTGAGCTCAACTCTAAAACTACAATAAACTGTTGATGAGAAAAATAAAGAAATAAACTGGAAAAGATGTTCAGCAGCTTCTTCATGTTCCTCGTTTCTTAGTTAACCGAACAATACACACTCTATGACATGTCCATACACATTAGACGCACACATTAACACACACATCTGCAAGCACAGTCTGAACAAACAGTTGCTGCCGTCGACTGAGCAGTCAATGAACTTTGAGCTCCAGGTTGGAGTCGCCTCTGGTTTCAGGCTTCAGCTCAACCAGCGTCTTCTCCGTCTCCAGTAGAAACTCCAGAAAACCCTCAGCATGGCAAAGAGGACAACATTGGGACAGGAGGCAGCCCAGCTGGACTTCCTGCAGTTTAATGATCTGGCCTGTGAGATGGTGGGAGGGAAGGTGAGTCACATGATCACATTCAGCAGCTAGAAAATCTGTGAACTCTGGTCCTGAAGTTCAACATTTACAGTCAATGACACTGAAAACTAAAGGGAATATTTTAATCATAGAAAAACCAACTGCATGGGCACCATTTTGTAATCTGTATGTGGAACCCAATTTTTTGTGTGAAATTATTCGCTCCAAAAAATCTCAGTAGCATCTAATCAGGTTTGTATTGGTTCATGAACCACAAGATCCATGCAAAAATAAATAAATAAATAGTGTATACATCAACAAAGAAATCAACAGCTCTAGAAATGTGCTTACGCCAGCCAGAAGTTGATGTGAGGCACTGCACATTTCTATGCTTAAAATGAGCGTACTCCAGGTTTTATAGCATGCACACCCTTTGTTCATTAGGCTCCAGATATCTTTGTCTTTGTTTCAACCCTTTTCTGTAATTTATACAATGACCTGAAGGACTGACAACCTTCACACACTCACAGTACGTTCCTGAACATCATGATTTCAAACTAGTGCTTCTTAAATGATTGCAATATTTATTCAGATTAATCTCAGAGTTGCTGTGGATTAATTTGGATTAATCAGATTAAATCTCCTTCATGTTTAATCTCTATTGATGGTGTTTCATTGTTCATGAGCAAACAGACACCAGAAAGAAGAGAATATATCTGCACTTGACATGTTGATTAAACACCTTCAACAGTTTCAGCAACTCAACAACTTTTTGTGTCTTTTTTTAGCCAACATTTGTCCACATTAATGTGTCACTGTTGCTATTAAGACAAACAAACTTGTTGACATTGTCCAGTGAAAGGAGAGATGCCCGCTTCTTATTTACAATGCTGCTGCAACTGAAAACAATCTCTCACAGTGAACAGGGGTAGCAGGAGTGAACACATATTTAAAGCCAGCATTGGCAGCTTGTCTTTGTCTTGGTTTGTCTCTAGCTGTTAGCTGCATTAGCCCAAGTGCTAGCAGAATGCCCAACTAATGTGTGCTTGGCTTCGTCAATGTGCTATTTGAAGCTGGAAGTGCTGCGGGGAAAAGAAAACTTCTTCTAGTCTGTGATAACACTTTATGTGGCTCCACTGTTCCCTCTTGTTTTTATGGTTGTCCTCAAATGTACCATGGAAAGGACCAGTGTACCCATCTTTTAGGCTGGTTCTAGTGCCTGTCACTACTGGGTCAACTGCACATTTGTTCATGTTGACTGTAACTCTATTTGGACAAACTGAGAGACTTTCAGAGTCATTCTGCTGCAGATGCTTGATTGGGTTCATTGGATTAATCATGATGATGGATTAATCCACTTTAACGAGTTAATTGTGACAACCCTAGTTTAAAGTATTGATGAGTTCAGTGTATCCTCTCTCATGAACTGCTCTGCTTACTACTAACACACCGTTGTCATTCTCAGGTTATCTTTGCTACAGACGAATGGTTCGCTCCTGCTAAAAACCTGCTGAAGGTACTCTGATCATATACAGTACCAGTACTATCAGTCAATAATCAGTAAAAAGTCATGTCTTATCATAGGAGTCTGTTGTAATTCTGTTGTTCCCTCCTCCGTTTCTGATCTTAAACACTTTCCCTATTAATCCTTGTGTTTTGTAAAGAGAGAGACACCACAGTTCATCTCCACTGCCTTCACTGAGTTTGGAAAATGGATGGACGGATGGGAGACAAGGAGGAAGAGAATCCCTGGTTAGTGAAGTTCAGAGATAAATCCACTATGAAGACCTGAGGGTTCAACACGTGATGGAAATGATTTAGATTGACGAAGATAACATGTAAAGAGCCAGATCAGTTATTGAACAGCATCAAATGAACCTGAACCAGAATGACAGGCAGAGTAAATTCAGAGTAAATGAGCATTAAAGGCTTCCATTAGGACACTAGTGTTTACTGGATGAACTCTGAAGTGTACACAGATAAAGAATCTGCTCAGACTGAGATCTGGAGAATGGTTCACAGTTCAGATGAATAATTAGCCAGGAGTTTCTGGAGTTTCTAGAGATAAAGAAGTAGAATATTCTGAAGAGGTCGTGTCATTTTTGACTGGATTTTAAAAAACTAAAGAAACAAATACCAAATGAAGACATCTGCAGTAAAGGTTCTAGACCTTAGACAGAAATTATCTGCTTACAAAGACCAAGATCTATAAGATATAAGATCAACATCATTCAAGTTAACCAAATAAAAAGAGGCTGTAATTTCAAGTTGTCTTTGATATAAATTTTACAACAATAAAAGATAATCTTGTGAACTGTAGACTAGTTACCTAGTTATCAGTCATATTTTAACAGACATTTGAATTTAATTGTGTTCAATTTTCCTGACCCAAAATTTACTGCAGTAAAGTACTGCAGTTACCCGTAGCCCGAGGGCACAAAGGACAAAACCCTTTTAGTGATGACTGTGGGTTCAGAGCTTGCTTAATTTTTTACAGTCACGTATGAGCCCCTTACAATAGAGGACAATGTATAGAATTAGTCCTCAGATTAAAAGTGACAGTCTGAATTTGTTGCAGTTAGTTGTGTGTTTTGTTGTAAACAGTATATATATATATATCAGTGCTCTGGTTTCTGTTTTTGTGTCAAAGGTCATGACTGGTGTATCATCCAGCTTGGGGTACCGGGGCGGATCTATGGCTTCGATGTCGACACATCCTTCTTCACAGGAAACCACTCGCCTTATGTCTCCATCCAGGCTGGCTGTCTGGGTACTAGCGGTTCTTCATCCTCATCAACACCCTCCTCTTCATCTTCATCATCGTCAACATATGCCTTCACTGATCTAAGCTCTTCCTCTTTCTCTCATCAGACCACCATCCCAGCTTCACACAGGAAGGAGACCGGACTGGCATGGCCGCCTCCGACAGTCAGATGGCTGCTGTCACCAAGGTAACAATAATGCACATGGCTACCAGCTGGTCACCATGGTTACTGGTTACCATCGAACAATGTTGTGCAAGTTCACACTAAACAAGAACTACTTCGAAGTTCAGTTTGCACAGATTCAAATGAACTAGTTCAAGTTCATAGTTCACATTGCCTTTTGATTAGTTTTTTCTTTTTTTTTTTTGTCGTTTGAAATTGGACCATCATGTGGTGGACATGCAGACTTGTCTTTTCAGACCCAGCGGATATAGTTTGTAGAATTTTCTGCTCTTCTTTTCAAATGTTTGTGTAGATCAGTCTTCTGAAGGAAAATACCCTTAAAGTGAGGCTGTCGTAAACTATATCTCCTGAATGTGGTTATTTATTTTCTAGTTGAGTCAACTCTTGCAAGTCTAGTCTACTTTACTCTACTGTACTCTACTCTAGTCTGTGTTCAGGTCACAGTTTACAAAAAAATTGTTCATGAAATGGAGTTAGTCACCGTGGTAACAGGCAACAATGTTTGATGGACGTTGATTAGAATCAGAATCAGAAAAAAAACGTTATTTATCCCCAAAGGGCAATTGGGAGGGCGAACGTAAATAAAAGCCGTACATAAAATAAAAGCAAGAAAATAAGATAACAAAAGAAAAGAATAAAAATTGCAAAAGTGGGCAAAAAAAACAAAAAAAAACATGATGTTGGTTTGATTGACAGCTGGGCTCGGAGGCGTGGCCAGAGCTGGTGGGCGTGTCAGTGCTGCAGCCTGGATTCTCAGACAGATGTCATAACTACTTCAAGGTCGACTTCAACAGGCGAGTAACTCACCTGCGCCTCAACATGTATCCAGGTATACACAATGATACACACTTTAATACACACAATGATACACACACATTCATAAACACAATGATACACATTAACACAGAATGATACACACACACATTAATACACACACATTAATACACATTCACACACATTAATTCACAATAATACACAATGATACCCATTCCTGGATGGTGTAGGGATTAAACTTTAATTTTGTGTTTTAATTGTTCTGTGTTTGTTCTGCAGTGTTCTAGCTGTGGTAATATTTGGAGTACTTTAATTTAGTTTTGTTCTTTTGCAGTGCATTTTTGTTGACTGTTGAGTTTGTCCGGTCTAATGTCTTTTTGCTGCCTGTGTCCTATTTCAGTTCTTTTCTGGTCACTGGTTTTTCTTCACTTGTGCTGCAGTAACATTTAAATTTCCTTAATGGGGATCAATAAAGTATTATCTTATCTTACATTAACACACACATTAATATGTAATGATACACCCATTAACACACAAATTAACACACATTAATACCCACACACACACGCACACACGCACACACACACACACACACACACACACACACAAATCCACTCTACAGTGTTGAGGTTGTGTGTTGTGTGTTGTTTGCTGTGTGTTGTCTGTTATCTGTCTTGCGTCCTCAGACGGGGGCATAGCCAGACTCAGAGTGTACGGGGTTGGACAGAGGGATTGGTCATCTGTCCACACCAATCAGAGTGTCGATCTGGTGGCTATGACCAATGGGGGAGTGTGTCTGGGCTACAGCGACGCCCACTTTGGACACCCACGCAACATGATTGGTAAGACTCCGTCCAGGTGACCAGTGTGTTTGTTGTGTCTTCACTTTGTTGACAGTGTCGTGTTTACTCCAGGTGTTGGTCGAGCTGCCAATATGGCCGACGGCTGGGAGACAGCTCGTAGACTGGACAGGCCCAGAAAAC
The DNA here is from genome assembly GCF_022458985.1 of Mugil cephalus. Classification (NCBI taxonomy): domain Eukaryota; kingdom Metazoa; phylum Chordata; class Actinopteri; order Mugiliformes; family Mugilidae; genus Mugil; species Mugil cephalus. Next base: position 3,239,597 of record NC_061790.1, read on the forward strand.
TGGAGGTTAGAACTCAGACTGACTTCAGCAATGTCATTAAAACACAAACATTGCCTAAGTTCAGTGCCTTCCTGGATTCGGTCTTACAGGTGGACCAACGGGGCATCTTGCAGGTCCCAGGCTGTGAGTGGGCCGTGTTCCGTCTTGGGTGTCCAGGAATGATCTGTAACATTGAAGTGGACACCAACCACTTCAAAGGTGGAGACACGTCACATTATACTATCGCAGTTTGATTTCTTCTGAAATAAGACTCAGGTTTTCAGTGTTTGTGCATCCAGGTAACTTCCCAGACTCCTGCAGGATGGAGGCGTGTACGTTGAGCCCTGAGGAGGAGGCCCACTGCATCAGAACCACGTGGAACTGTAGCAAATGGGAGGTACTCCTCCCCCCCAAGAAGGTGAGTTTTTACCATTGTTTTCATTAACTCTTGTTCTCAGCTAGTCTGAGATTGACCTACGGTTAGTTAAGGCTGCTCCACTGTGGACTGTTTTTTATTCAGTACATTTACATGCACATGAAAAAAACTAATTACCTGACTCTAACTGGACAACTGAAGCACATGTGACCGTTTTACTCTAATATCAGAGTTCTCCTGATCCAACTAAGACACCCAGATATGAATGTTTCCTTAATGTGAGTTAAACAAAACCCCAGAACAAAAACATCCTTGAAGAAGAAGGTGAACAGAGCCAGTGGAAGAATCACCTGAGGGACAGTGCATTAAAAACTAATGAACTATTATTCGTCCATCTAGTTGTGGTTTGATTGACTCCAGTTGTATATTATATGATCCAATAGGTCAATCAGAAAGGGGCCATATTAACTCACTGAAAAGACATATATTGCCTCCTTGTGTGGGGGAGGAGGACATGTTCTTATCTGTCATTCCATGTAAACTGGGACAAGGACAAGGATACAGAAAATCTAATTCTGAGCAGAGCTCCATTGAACTTGATGTAAACACACTGACTGATCTAGTGATGTGTTTTACCCATTCTCTTATCTCTGTCTCTGTCTTTGTGTCTGTCCCGCAGCTACGTCCTCATCACCAGCATTACTACGGTGAAGAGGAACTAAAGCTGAGTTGTCCTGTCAGCCACATCCGTCTCATCATCGCCCCTGATGGGGGGGTCAGTCGCCTCCGTCTCTGGGGACGTCCTTCACCGGCCAATCAGAAGAGGCCATCATCCAAACTCTGAAGTTCTGGATTCATGTGATAATGCCTTCACAAGCTCATTGGGTTCTTTCCTTTTGTATCTGTTGTTACTAATAGACAATACTTTGGAGCTACTGTTCATGTTCTGACCAATAAAATGAACAAGTTGAGTTTTAGGGTCGGCTCCAGATCTGTCCACAGTCAGAGGAAAGTCTTGTCCTAAAGGCCTCATACTAAAAATAGAATACAAAATTTTTCAAACGTGTACTGCTCAGGCTACTTTCACTTACAGACTTCATTTAAACTTCACAATGTAGACACAACCCTTGTATTGGTGTATTAATCCATGTTTTGATAGGTCATATAGTTTTTGATCAATCACTGTTCAATGACCATGATCATGTTCATAATAGAGTGGGGGACATCATCAGTTAGAGTGGGGGAAGGTGTCTGAAATTGTCTGAAACTTTTCTCTTTCCATGCTCATCCCGGCCACAATTTACACACTTGACAGTTGAAGACAAACTTGTTGTGCCCCTCACAGTGTGCTCGTCAAAGCAGTGAGACTTACAGAATTTAAACTGTGAACCTCTGAGTGTGGTCATGTCTGTCTCTGCTCTCCATTGACTTTAATGCAAAGATTTTCCGATAGAAGCAGAAGGGACCCCTGTTTAAAACTTGCATGTGTCTCCAAAAACTATTGAAAGAAAAATAACATATCAAAGTTTTCAGGAAGGTCTTGCGACGCCTACGGTCTGCGTGTTTTGACTGATATGAGCTACTATTTTGTTACAGTAAGCAGTGCAGAGGAAAAAAATCATCCTTTTCGTCTCTGCCCAGCACGCCTCTGTCGTCATTGACAACCACCTCAAGTTGGTATGAAAACCACAAATCCTCAGGACAGAGATACAGGCGAGACCAATTCATTAATCAGGGACGCCTCTGATGTCTCTGCTGTTAATACTGCTGACCCGTCTCCCATACAGGTTACAACACACACCAACCCCAGGGACGCCTGGTCGTAGTCGTAGCGTAGTCCTGGGCAGGACTACACTCTGAAACATGTTTCACATGAATCAGCTTCACATTAAAAAAAAAAAAAAAAGATGCCAGTGCCACCTACTGATACAATTAAATAATACACTATGTTGAGAATCTGTTGCGGCTGTAGTTACTCCACCATGAAGACACAAATGCCTGAATGAGACAGGGTGTTCCTAATTTTGACTTTATTACTCAGGTGGAAGAAAGCATTCCTTGTGACCTGCTTTATGTGAGAATTAAAGAACATATCCTGGTCAAATATAACACCAAGGTTTTCACAGTACTACTGAAGGCCAAGGTAATACCATCCAAAGAAACCGGGTGACTAAATAATGAATCTCTGTGATATTTGGGGCCAAATAAAATGACTTCTGTTTTGTCTGAGTTTAAAAGTAGAAAATTACAGGTCATCCAAGCCCTTATGTCTTTAAGACATAAGGGCTTGGATGCCAGCTGAATAACCAGTTTCATAGAACTCCAGTTCTCCCAACAAAAAGGCAGGAGAAAAATGTTCAAATATGTTTTATTTTAATAAAACCCCTAATTTTTAGATCTAAAATATAAAGTTAATGACAGTTTTCTTATAATATAAAGTTAATGACAGTTTTCTTGTAATGCTTACCCTCATAAATTGATCCATAGTTGGTCCATTCTCAAACACAAAACTTCTCAGAAACTATAATCAGTTAAGATTATCACCAGGTCAATTTGACCCAGAAGGACAGGTGTGAATAGATCTAATTGCTGCCAAATAGTCACACTGAACATTGACATAAACCATTTTGTGTTAATGAATCAACATATTTATCTCTGCTCATAACCAGAGAGAAAATAATTCAGATTTTTTTACTCGAAATTTATTTGCAATTTTATGTGCATTGGGTATATCACACAATACATTACACAAATAAATGACAGTAAATGTTCTACATAAATACTATCAGAAATATTTCTTGTTGGTTGAAGCTGAGATCAAACAGTGTTGATGTGATTTAGCTGAAGACTCTAAATGTGTTGTCATGTTGTTGATCCACAGTATTAAAATGATCTTGTGCTTGTGTTGTTTTCTGCTCATGTTAAATGTGATGAGATGATGTTTAAGCAGTGGACTCGTGTCTGTGGTGAGTTGATGTTGAAGTCGTTGATCAGTGGAGTCTGACTGAAGCAGAAGGGTCTCCATAGTTTTCATAGATCACTGAACCTTCACCTTCACCTCCATCATTCTGCACCTGTGGAAAACAACACCACAAACAAACATCACAAATACTGGTTTGACTCTGTCAAGTTGGACCTGTACAAATGTTTGAATGTTCAGAGTTTAAACTCACAGTGTTTTCTTCCATCTGTGTCTTGTTCCCTGAAAAGACAAATGAGAGAGTCCACTTTAGCTTCAACAGCCAAACTCCAGGATCATCAAAAGCATTTTCTGACTAAAACTTTCATCTGTTAATGTTCTCACCTTTACTTTTAATCCACATGTTGACTGTAACAACAGATATTAAGAGTGCTGCTAAACCCACAGACACAATGATGGATCTCAACAAATGGGAAGAATCTGGAAACAAGAAGAACATGAATGACTTTTGTTCTGAGCAGAAAAACATTGTCAAGAACAGTAATATTGAAATTACTTAATAACTGAAATAGATGTAAGGCAAGGAACACTGAACATTTTACTACTCAAAGATAACTGACAGAGTCAGTCTCTACCTTGTTGATTTGGTGGCTCATTGATGGTTGGAGATATAATTGTCACTGATCTTATTGTAGTGGTTATTGATGCTGTGGTTGATTTTCCAGTTGTTGCTGATTTATCTGTTGTTATTGCAGTTGTTGTTGTTGTTGTTGTTGTGGTTGGTGATGTTGTTGTTGTGGTTGTTGTTGTGGTTGGTGATGTTGTTGTTGTGGTTGGTGTTAGAGTTGTTGGATCATTGCCTAAAACATAGATTAATGTCATGAAACCATCAGCACAGTGAGAACATCCTCCATGTTCCCTTTACATCAATAGATTAGATTCAGAACCTCTAAATGAAGAAACTATCTGGGTAAATACTGTCAGAGAAAGACAACAAGAGTAAAATGAGCTTCATCACTGTGATCATAATTATTGTCATGTTTCACTATGTTGTTCTAATGAGACAGTATGACCTGGAAACATTATGATGGAAATACTCACTAGTAATAACAGACAGATCAACCACAGAGTTCATGTACTGTTGCTGTTGTAGTGAACTGCACAAGTATTGACCAACATCCTCCACCGTGACCTTCTTTATAACCAGAGAACAGGTTGTTGTAATACTCAGTCTGTCTGGTTTAGATCTGACCTGTCCAAGATCAACTAGCGTCATCAATATTCTTCCTTTTATATCATTGAAGTACCAGGTTATATTGTCACAGTTCTTCTGTCCATCTATCCGATTTCCACAAGACAAAGTGGCGTCATCTCCAACTCTGACAGTGACAGATGAAAGTTGTCCAGTTGTTGCTGTTGAGACAAAGAGACAGAAATGTGAAAAAATAAAGTTTAACATGAAAAATGTACTCCTCCTCTTATCTAACACTAGCATCCCGGGGTAAGGGTGGTGCCTATACGCTGTGTATTTATCACGGTTCTTTGGCACCACTTCACAAAGTTGTTGTCTTGGCAACTGTTATGACTTCATTTTATTTATCATGACATCACATCCTGTTTTTATAGCATCCAAAAACTTCAATGAAACTTTGCAGAACACTTGGTCGCACCGCTGCATTATATTAACGACATAAAATGAGAGAAACCATCCTTAAAAAGATTTATTTAACATGTACTTTACTCTTTACTGTTTTAGTTTGACTCAAATCTCATCCACTAAAATGGGGAGGCGGGACTTATGACCTATAGAGGGTATGCATTGACATCACTGCTGCCTGGGGCAACGCCCCCTGAGTGGCAAAAACATGGTGAAATGTAACAGTACACACAGAGACCGGGAAAATGTGGATTATCATACTTTTCCTTATTTGGAAAAGCAGATTACCCTCAGTTTCAGTTAGTTTTAGTTCATTTCTGTTATGATAAATGTGGCCAAATAAAAGATGCTAACGCTAAGAGCTTTACTGATAAGTAAAGATGACGAGGAGTGATCACAAATATTTCTTGTTGCTTCTTGTTATTTATTGTTGTAACTGAAGTAGTTATTGTTAACCTTAACTACGCCAAAACAACAACATCTACACACTTATCCGACAGCCCTCCAGAACGTGACTTAAGACGTAACTTAAGGTTTGACTTCATCAATAAATACAGCATAAATTAACATTACCTGACACTAAATGTGAACCACAACATCAGGTTTCTGTGCCTGGATTCCAGTTGTTTCTTTGTGATGATGCGTTTCTCTTTTCTTTGACAGATATCTGTAAAAATATATCTCTGACTGCTTTTCAGATCTTTTGTTTCAGTCAATCACACAGCTTGCTGTGACATCACATACATTCTCTCTATACTGCAGCCAGACACCAGGGGCAGCTCTAAATGCTTTGCCTTCACTTTAGAGGAGCTGTCATGGCGTCCACTTCTCTTCCAGTCAATGATATTTAGTGTGAGGATCATATTAGAGTCAGCACTAGTTTGTGTCTCATCTTGAGTTTCCAACAGTCAACTAAAGTCACCAAGTTCCAACCAAAACATGTCCGTGTGAGTTAAAGGAAGAACACTGAATGATGTAACATTAGTAATAATGGGGTGATGAAACGGCATACAGGGGGGAAGTTCAGAGACTGGAGCCACAGTGTTCTACAAACAACCTAATGTTGAACATTACGCCCCGCTACAGGTCAGCAGCTTCTGTGTGGAGAGCTATTGTCAAAAAACAAACAAACAAACAAAAAAACAAAAAAACAGAATCGACTGCATGTTTTAAAGTACCAGTCCACAGTTGAAAGCATCATGGTGTGGTTAACAAGCTGCACATAGCGTGATCAAAGCGGCCCAAAACATATCGTCAACTACCCCCTGCCCTCCCTGGAAGATATTGCCACCTCCCTTGGCCTCAGCGGAGAAAAGAAAATCTGCAGAAGTCACACGTGGGGGGCAAACTGCTGAGATGTACAATGACAATACAGTCAATATATTCTATTCTATTCTATTCTATTCTATTCTATTCTATTCTATTCTATTCCATTCTATTCTAATATCAGTGCAGTGATGGAACTGAAAGTGTTCTCTATGTATCCTTACCTGGAAACTGAAGCATCAGGATCACGAATAAAGACATTTGAATCCATCTGAACTCAACCATTGTTCTTCTCTGTCTCTCTCGTCCTCTTCTCTCGTCCTCACGTTGATGAAAGACAGAGTCTCTAAAGAGTCTTCTACTTAAAGATGAATGCAACATGTGCTCTGTGTGGTTTGTGAGGTCACTTCCTCACAGAGACATCACGTTTTCTCAAGTTACTCGTTTGCAACATTCGGTGACAATATTACCTTTGAATCATTCATATATCAAATGAGTTAAAACACCGTAAAAAGTAACAGTTTATGTCTGTGAATGTTCTCAGTCATCCAGGTAATCCAGTAGTTTATCTTTGATGCATTAAATAACTCTCATCTTTTTTAGTGTTTTGTAACGACACAAACAGTTCACAGTGTCTTAATTGTCAGTGTAACAGAGGAAGTGGAATGTGTCAAAAAGGTTTGTGTGTACGTTTGCACCGATCCAGTTCTTCTTTTCTGTAAATACTGTTTGTTATTAAAAAACGAAAAAATAAAAAATAATAATAAAAAAAACAAGCAATTTATAGAGACGTTTGACAGCACACATGAACAGACAGGTGAAGACATATAGAGAAAGGACACAGGTATGTCTTGGTGGTCTGAGACCTGTTGGTTCCTTATTGCAACTCTGAAGTCACTGTTTCCTGAGATGTCAATGGGAAGTGTTTGGTAAGAACGTAAGTACACCAGTGTTACGTCTCTGAGTATGTCTGTTTGTTTAATCTGCCTCAATCGGACCTGGACAACTTCAGCTTCCTGGGGTCCGTTGCACAAAACCAGGAGAAGGGATTAAGCCGGGATATGTTGGTTATCCTGGATGAACTTATCCATGATAAAGTTGTGCAGGATCATGGATAAGTGGGATATGTTATGACGGATGGATGTTGTCCAGTTGCTGCTCTTGAGACAAAGGGAGAGAAATGTGAAAAATAGTTAAAACATGAAAATGAGTGTTACATTCACATTTAACACACAAGATAAAATATACTTACAGTCAGACACCAGGGGGAGCCTCTACTAGCTTTGCCTTCACTTTAGAGGAGCTGTCATGGCTTCCTCTTATCTTATCTTCCAGTCTACGATAGTTGGTGTGATTTTAGAGTCAACACACATCTTTAGTTTCCAACAGTCAGCTAAAGTCACCGAGCTCCAACCAAAACATGTCTGTGTGAGTTAAAGGAAGAACACTGAATGATGTAACAATAGTGATATTAATGCAGTGATGGAACTGAATGTGTTCTCTATGTATCCTCACCTGGAAACTGAAGCATCAGGATCAGGAATAAAGACATTTGAATCCATCTGAATTCAACCACTGTTCTTCTCTCGTCCTCATGTTAAAGGAATGACACGGTCTCTAAATAGTAGTTTACCTTTATCTTTGATGCATTAAATGACTCTGAAAAGTGTTTTGTAGTGACACAAACAGTTTACAGTTTCTCAATCTTCAGTGTAACAGAGAAAGTAGAATATGTGAAGATTGTCCATCCCGGCTCAAAAAGCTGCAAAAAAAAGGAACGGGAGGAAGATGGGCTTCAACGAAACTGATACGTTTATTTACATGAAGTAAGAAATTAGGTAATAAAAAGAAAAGAAGTGGTCGAGCAGTGCTGTGGTGTCCTCATGGACGGTGTGAATGGAGACCAGAGAGCAGCGAGTGAATGCCAGCCTTTAGGGGAACATGATGACGGTCCCTCCTCCACACAACCAAGCAGCAACTCACAACCACACACATCTCCACTAAAAAGGGACGAGTCATCACAGTTTGTGTAAATGTTCATGCAGTTCTTCTTTTCTATAAATAAACTTATTGCACATCCGAAGTCACTGTTTTCTGAGAAATGAAGGGGAAGTGTTCTGGTGCAGCAGCAGAGCTCTGGAGGTTTGAGCCTCTAGTGACGACCAGATAAACACCACAAACACAAACTGTTAACACTGATGACAGTGACTGTGTGTGTGTTGTCTAACATGGATAGGTTTGATGAAACCAGAAAAGAAGCACTAATGCATTTATCTCAACCAACAATCTTCACACATTCAACTTCCTCTATTGTGTTGATTAGCAACAAGTTTTCTGTTCTTGACCTCCCTCTAAAACACTGTAGTAAAGAGTCAGCAAAATACATCAAACGTAAAAATGAAAACATAAAGTTTAAAACAGTGTTCATTCTTTATCTATGTACAGAAAAGACAAATGTAGAGAGTTGATGTCAACAACTTCAACGAGGGACAGAGGTGAGAAAACATGGGCTGAAGTCTCTGTGAGGAAGTGTTACCTCATTAACATGTTCCTCTTTAAGTAGAAACCTCTTTAGAGACTGTGTCTTTCATCAACGTGAGGACGAAAGAAGAGGACAAGAGAGACAGAGAAGAACAATGGTTGAATTTAGATGGATTCAAATGTCTTTACTCCTGATCCTGATGCTTCAGTTTCCAGGTAAGGATACATGTACATACACACTAATGGACTCTTTATGTCTTTGCAGCACTGTGAGGTTCATGGTGACTCTAGTGGTACCCTAGTGATGATTTCTTTTTTCTTTTCATTGGTTCTTTAATGAACCTCTTTCTTGTTGAACCTCTTAGAGAAATAACCCACAGGATTATTGAACATTTTACCATCTTCCTGTAACAACACAGTGTCTACACCATACGTTCTAGTGTCTTCAAGCTTACAGTCAGCACTGGAGCACAACAACAAAACTGCTCTGACTGAATCAAACTTTTAGAACTCACTGCTCCAAACAAATAGACAAGAAGGGCTTATTAGGCAGTAAGAGGTGATATAGTGATGGAACTGAATGTGTTCTCTATGTATCCTTACCTGGAAACTGAAGCATCAGGATCAGGAGTAAAGACATTTGAATCCATCTGAACTCAACCATTGTTCTTCTCTGTCTCTCTCGTCCTCTTCTCTCCTCCTCACGTAGATGAATGACAGAGTCTATAAAGAGGTTTCTACTTATAGATGAATATAACATGTGCTCTGTTTGGTTTGTGAGGTCACTTCCTCATCATGTCTCCAGTCTGTGTTTTCTTAGCTCTGTCATTTGTTGGAGAAATTAACAAAAATAAGTTTAAACCATTGAAATGTTGAAAGCAACAAAGTGTGAGGGCAGAGTTGAGGTTCTAACTTTTATATTTTCTCCATTTTGCTGATTCTCTTCTCGACCGTGTTTGACAGCGACGGTCGACAGTTTCTACGTCATCAGTAGAACTGAGGAAGCTGAATTTGTGAAAACTGTCATACGTTGCTGTAAACAATGTTTATTCTAACCAACAATGTTTTCATTGTGATGTTTGAAGGTATGTGGAAGGATGTACATCCACAACAACCTACTAGTTTCTCTGGGTCAGTAATTTTTATCATCACATGTCACTCTTCATCCATGTGAATCCTATGTGTCTACAAAAGAACATGGATGTATATCACAGTCTCTTTGTGATAGAAGTGGCAGTTTTCATTTTGGTAAAGACTATTTATATGTTATAAATGAATAGTAAAGGTCACAGAGTCAAACCCTGCATCACTGCCTTTTATGCAATGAGGAAGTTAGAAGCGTTACCTTCTTTCTGCACACACTAAAAAGAGACTAGCAGTCAATATGAGGAAGTGACATCACAGAGCGTCAACGCTGTGTTTCTCTACAAGGAGAGCTATTTTAGACAGTGAGACATTTACAAGAATGAGGAAGACGGAGAAAGACGGACAAGCATGATGGATGAATTCAAATGGATTAAACTGTTGTCACTGATGATACTGATGCTTCAGTTTACAGGTAAGGATTCATTTACTTGAAAACTTGTACATAAAACATGGATGATATGAAGAGTCTGTAAAAGGTCTCTAACAATTAAGTTAATTGTCTCATATATTTGAGATTCTACATGTGTCTAAAAATAAGTATAGACTCATTGTGTGATACAGATCCATTCAAGTGTAGGTGATTTGATTAATTTGGAATAAATGCTTCAGTCAGATGAATTGAAATCCTTTAAATTAAGATTTAAATATGTGAACTTTCTTCATGTGGTTTCCAGGTGTAGAAGGTTCATCATCTTCTTCATTTATGTCAGTTTGTGTTTGGTCTCAGTCTGGTGATGAAAACAATCTTTCTCTGCATATTCAAAGTAAATGTCATTTAAATTCATAAATATATGAAGAACATACGAAGTCATATGAACCCTCGTGGTGTTGATTCAGTGGTCAGAGAGGTGTTAGTTCCTATTCACAGTTCAACCCCTTCAGCCTCTGTTGTCTCACCTCTGGCACTAGTTAGGGGCTACGGGGCAGCGCCGAGCCTCCAGTCTACAGCAGCAAGCTGTAGGACGAGCTATATATCAAAATGTGCGGCTTGATTGGGATCGTGTCCTATTACTTTTCTTTATGAAATACGAATTTTTCGCAACTGCAATAAATTTCCCATTGTAAATGAATGGGACGGTCGAAGAAAAACACGCAAAAAAGACAGTTTTTCAAAGGTCTACTGCTCAGGCATACTTTCACCCACAGACTTCATTTGAACTCTCACTTAGAGTGAGACACCGTGTGTGAAATCGCCTTAAATTTTTCTCTTTCCGCGCTCGTCCCAGCCACACTTTACACACTAGACACATGATTTTTTTCACAGTTGTAGACAAACTTGTTGTGTCTCTCACAATGTGCTCAGCAAAGCAGTGAGATGTACAGAATTTAAACTGCGAGCCTTTGTTCCCGGTAAAGTACCTGTCTGCTCTCCATTCACTCCAATGTAAAGATTTTCTGAGAAAAGGAGAAGCACCTTTATGTTTAACTCGCGAGTGTGTCCAAAATATTTGCTCCAGGAGGACCAAAAACATATCAAAGTCTTCAGAAAGGGCTTACGACGCCCACAGTCTGCTTGTTTTTCTGATAGGAGCTACCGTTTTGTCACAGTAAGCCCAAATGTGAGACCAGTAAAAAGGTAACTTTGTGATGACAGTGACACACACATGCGCGCACATGCTTAAGCTCAGCAGTAGCAGGATGTACAAACATGTGGGCGAAAGCGTGCATTACTCTCTCACACACAGACTAACTGTGCTAAATGTAGGCTAACTGTGCTAACCGTATGCTAACTGTGCTAAATGATGGTTAAGTGTGCTAACTGTGTGACATGTGGGTCAAGTGTGCGACATGTGGTTTGACTGAACCAAATGTAGCCTAACTATGCTAACGTAAGCTAACTGTGCTAAATGTGCATTAAGTGTGCTAACTTTAAGCTAACTGTGCTAAATGTAGGCTAACTGTGCTAACTCCCATGTTGACAGAGACAGTACCCCCGCCATTAGCTCCCATAGCTCCTTCAAAATTTCCCAGAGGGAATTTTCTAGTTAGAATTTAAAATGTTGATATATAAATAAAATATACATTTTAAGTTTTTATATGTCATATATTTTTTCTGACTCTCCTATCAACAGAGTTCTACAGTGAGATCAGTCCAGTTTGTTGACCAGTAATAGAACAGAGGAAGATGAGAATGTGAAGATCAACACACTCAGGTCTCATAAAATAACCATGACTTCAGAGGTCCAATGAGAGCTGACAAACGTCATCATGAAACCTGCTTGGTTTCCTCTAATAATAAAACAGTGTGAACAGAGAAGCACAGATGCATTTATCTCAACTAACCATCTTCACACATCAACCTTCCTCTGTTCTGTTCTATAGTTCACCTCCCTCTAAAACACTGTAGGAAAGAGAGTCAGTTTAAAACGGTGTTTATTCTTAGTCTGTCCACAGAAAAGACAAATGTAGAGAGTTGATGTCAACAACTTCAGTGAGGGACAGAAGTGAGAAAACATGGACTGAAGTCTCTATGAGGAAGTGATACCTCACTAACCTCATTTTTCTTCTTATTGTGGTTTTCTAGTCATAGTAATATGCTCCTTCACTCAGCTACTGAAGATCATTCTTTAGTTTAGACACAAAGCTGTATATCACAGCCTCAATTTTCATTTTGTTCCAGAGTGTTTCTATGTGTCAAATGAAGAGTAGAGGTCACAGAGTCAAACCCTTCATCACTGCCTTGTACGCAAGGAACACTAGAAAGAGACTAGCAGTCAATATGAGGAAGTGACATCACAGAGTGTCAACGCTGTGTCTCTCTACAAGGAGAACTATTTTAGACAGTGAGACAGTTTTAAGAAGGAGGAAGACGGAGAAAGACGAAGAGAATGATGGATGAATTCAAATGGATTAAACTGTTGTCACTGATGATACTGATGCTTCAGGTTACAGGTAAAAATCAACAAAAATTCAATCAATTGAGTCACATATTTGAGATTCAACATGTGTCTTAAAATAAATATAGACCTATTGTGTGATACAGATCCATTCAAGTGCAGGTGATTTGATTAATCTGGTATCAAATGCTGCAGTCAGATGAATTAAAATCCTTTAAATTAAGATTGAAAATGTAAATTGATTCTCACCATTGTCTTCACATCTTAACAACTGTTTTACTGAGTGTTATAAACAGGATGTTGTGGTTGTTGTCAGTCATGGTTTAGTGCAGCATCAAACCAAACCACAGATAGAGTTAGAAAGATAAACTCATTCATGTTGGTAGTTTTAGTTCCTGGTTTCCCTCCGTGACTGAAATAGTTTCCATGTCAGTGTAGACTGATGTTTTTTGGGTTAATGTTCAGGTTTAGATAATGTTCTGCATTAATGGCACTTATGGTGTTCCATACTTTGTGTTTGTCTGGACGGGTGACACACACTTCATGAGGGTTTCAAGATTCATATTTTACTACACTTCATCAAGTCAAAGTTCCTGGAATTAATCCTTATTTTTCTTGTGTGTCTTGCCAAAACATTAGATACACTGGTGAAAACAGTCCTGCATCTTATCTCATGAGGTGACTGTGGCAATGTCATTTCACAGTGGTGTGAAAAAGTGTTTGCACCCTTCCTGGTTTCATGTTTTTATGCATGTTTGTCACAACTAAATGTTTCAGATCATCATCAAATGTAAATATCAGTCAAAGATGATACAAAAAAACACAAAATAAAGGTTTTTGTTATCAAGAGAAAACTAAATCCCAGCCTACATGGCCCTACAAGTCTACAAAACTTTCATTTAAAAACTGTATTTAGTGTTTACTTGTGTTATCTTTGTCTTATATTTTATTTATTTTGTCTGATGATCTGTGATATTTAGGTGTTTATGTAAAAACATGAGAAATCAGGAAGGGGACAACATTTTTTCACACCACTGTACATTCAATGGAGTTCATGAAATGTGTGTTGTGAGGAGTGTAACTCTTCACTCGTTTGTTCATGTGTGCTGTCAGAATCTACATAAAGTGTGTACTATAAGAAAAACTATTTAAAGAAAAGAAGAAGAGCGTTACTGCAAACATTTTTCTCTGGTGATGTTGGTAGTTCAGACTTGATATCTGCAGATGACGTCTTCACACATTCCAGTTCAATAAACTGTCTATTGTTGGTCTGATCATGAAACACTGTAGAGAGTCCTTAAATGCACCCAATATTAACATTTAAAATCTTGACACAATATTGGACAATGAAAAGTCCAATATTGTGACTTGTGACTCCACAAGCGAAAGAAGTGATAAAACATGGACTAGAGTCTCTGTGAGTAAGTGACTTCACAAACTGTTCAAAGCACATGTTATATTCATGTTTAAGAAGAAACCTCTTTAGAGTCTGTGTCAGACACAGAAGAACAATGGTGATGTCTTTTCAGATGTATTGCAGTAGTACTTTAGTTGTATTTCAGTACTGACATGTCACGGTAGTCTGGGCTTCATCTTTAGTGAAGTATTTCCACACACTTGATGAACTGCTGCTAGTTTGCTGCAACCACCCACTGGACTCCTCACCTGTCTTCTAGGAGGCGTCCATGTTGTTATTGTCACATGATCAGTGACTAGTCGACATGATGATTAAAGCGTAATAGCACCTCACTCTAAATATTTTCATTTACATTTTATTTTTAACATTTCTGTCTCTTTGTCTCAACAGCAGCAACTGGACAACATACATATGACACTGTCAGAGTTGGACATGACGTCACTTTGTCTTGTGAAAATGTGATCGATGGACAGAAGAACTGTGACAGTACTACCTGGTTGTTTTATGGTTTAAGAGACAGATCATTAGTAGATCTGGTTGAACATGGACAGATCAAATCTAAACCAGACAGACTGAGAGTTACAACAAACTGTTCTCTGGTTATAAAGAAGGTCACAGATGATGATGTTGGTCTTTACACCTGCAGACAGTTCATACCAGGACAACAAGAAGCAGACTTTCAGGTTTATCTGTCTGTTATTACCAGTGAGTATTTCCATCATGATGTTTCCAGGTCAAACTGTCTCATCAGAACAACATAGTGAAACATGACAATAATTATGATCACAGTGATGAAGTTCATTTTCCTCTTGTTGTCTTTCTCTCTCAATCTTCTCCAGTGACTGAACGTGAGGACAATAAAGTCGTCTTGTTCTGCACTGTGTTGGATTATGATGCATGTAGATACAAAGTGGAGTGGCTGTATGAGGGTAAAGAGGAAATATCAGACATCGAGATATCATCACCTTCTTGCTCTGCCACTGTGACATTTACATCATCCCACCTTAATCAGAGGATTTATGAGTTATTGAAGTGTAAAGTGACAAATGGTTACACTAAGAAAGTTCAGCTGTTTACCTTCAGCCCTCAGTCCTCAGGTGAGAATCAAACCAGTTTCTATCATCTATAAAGTAAAGGTAACATGGAGTCTGTTTCACTGTTCAGATTGTTGTATGTTGTTTTTTATTTAATCAGGTGAAGATGCAACAAAGAAGAAAGTGAAATCAACAATTAAACCAACAGCAACAAGTAAAAAAATGACAACATCAGTGAAACTCGCCTCATCAGAACACACAATCAACAACAATCCATCAGATCATCAAGGTAGAGACTGAATCTCTCTCATCTTGTTAACTTGATTTTCTCTGATTCATTCTCAGTCTTCATCATTTTTGTTCTTCTCAACATCCAGCTCATCACCTCAGACCCAGAGACTCTTTAATCATTTAAACTTCTCTCTCCAGGTTGGTCATGGTGGTATATGATTGTTCCTGTGGGTTTATTATTACTCTTGATATTTGTCATCATCATCATCAGATGGAGGAAAACTAAAGGTGAGAACATTCACAGACCAACATTCTGGTGGAACTTGAATTTTCATTGTAGAAGTTAAACTCAACTCTTTGATATTTTCAGGAAAGAAAACACAGATGAAAGAAAACACTGTGAGTTTAAACACTGAATAATGAAATTCTTGTACAATGGCAACTGTGTAATGATATAAATAATTGCATTAACACAGAATGTCCCTCAACTGTATTTGTATAGGAACTGAACTTAAACTCTGCAGAGACTCAGTCTGGTCCAGAAACCAGTCAGGACACGGTGAGATCACAAACTACACCCAGTACAGAGTTACACTCACTGATAGAGCAGATGTAGAGTCATTATGTTGTGTTCTTTATGTTGTGTTCACTGTGTAGGTTCAACCTGAGGATGGTGTTTGCTACGCCTCCATCAGCTACACCAAGAAGACCAAGAGTAAAGCTAAAGCCGAGGTAAGATCTCTAACGGATCATAGTGGAGATGTTAACAGAACAATCATGATGTTAAGAACTCCTGTCAGGTTGTGTTGCGTTAAGATTGAGTGGATGAAATGTGCTGCAATGTATCCTGTTAGGAACGTGATGATGATGATGATGATGATGAAGGTGGCTCTGTGGTCTACAGCACTGTGAAAGCTTCCTCCTCTTCTGCTGATCCCAGAGACTTCTATTCTACCATCAACGAACTAAACAAATAAGAGGTTAAATCTGTTAAATGGAACATGAAAGCACCAAGAGGAACCTCACGTCCTCTCTTATCTTATATTATGTGTAATATATCATATATCCTATATCGTATCATATTTAGTTTTTTTGTCTTATGGTATCATATCACATCATGTTGGATCACATTTTGTCATATGTTATGTTGTGTATAATATATCTTATCTTATCTTATCTTATCTTATCTTATCTTATCTTATCTTATCTTATCTTATCTTAATACATTCAGACAAACCATCATCAGATCACCTTAGAGTTAGGGTTAGGTAGGTTTAGGGTTATAAAGTATCAGGTGTATGAGACATGGATTCATTGAGAGAGTAGAGACTCCCTCTAGTGGTGGAGAGTGTTCATAGGGAGGTCAGACAGACTCTATACTGTCCCCTTTAGACTTTGTCCTCACATGGACAAATTATTTTAGCATCTATTTTATAAAATAGATGCAAATGTATTTCCTTCTGTGGTTATTTTCCAGTATTTCGTGTTTTCAGACCTGCCACATATTCTGATGTAAATAATGATCTAATACATTTAAATTAAAATGTCTCCCTGTCGTAACACCTGTGTCACATGATTCATTTATTTGTTTTTTTGTTTTTTTCATGCAACTTTCACCTTAGTCATAAATCCATTAAACGTTGGAGAATACTCAGGTGGATTTATTCCTAAAGGAGGGGAAACTGGTGACATTAACAACTACACGTCTAACATTTAAGCTGTCTGGTCTTCAGTACTTTTAACAATGAGGTCAAGAGTAGAAAGGTTGTTGACCAGTAATAGAAGAGAGCAGGTGCAATGAGTGAAGACTATAGCTGAGGAAAATATCCTTTTTCTTGGATTGTGTTCATTAGAAGACAAACAAAGTCCTTATAAGCAGATTATACCCACTGTATATTCTGTCCTATGAGTTCCCAGTGAAGGTGATTTTCTTCAGCAGACTGATCACCACGCCCGTTAAAGGATAGATTGGTTGGGGGTTCCCATTTAAATGTCATGGTACCATCACTCTGGGGCAACTGGAAGCTCTGCTGTAGTTTCCCTAACAACTGTAAACCTTGCTTACTTCAACTCCACCATTTATAAAGTAACTGAGTACTTTTACTCTAGTACTGGATTCCACCGTTAATAAAGTAACTGAATACTTTTGCTCAAGGAATAGACTCGACCTGTAATAAACTGAGTACTTTTACTCGACTACTGGACTCCATCATTAATAAATTAACTGAGTACTTTTACTCCAGTACAGGACTCCACCGTTAATAAAGTACCTAAGTACTTTTACTGTAGTACAGGACTCCACCATTAATAAAGTAACTGAGTACTTTCACTCTACTACTGCTGTAACCATGGTTACAAAAATCACACGCACAGAGGAGCTCACAGCAATGGAGGAGGAGGGAGGATCTCATAGTGACAGCATCATATAGGGAGGAGGGTCTAATTAATAGCAGGTGTGTACCTGCTCATGATGTTTGCTGCAGTACCTAAGGAGGGGGGGTTTCATGAACACAACAGTTGTGTACCTGCTGGCCATCACGACGTAACACTAAGTCACTCACACCGCCAAATCATTATGACCACTTTAGACATGGACGGAGAAGGAGAAGGAGGCCAAATCTCACTCCACAGACACCCCACTGTAGCTTATGACCACGTGCTCCTTCCACACACCCAACTGAGCAGTCAACCCCGACCCCACACTCAAATATGTCTGCCAAAACATTATGACCACCCAGGCCATTACAGCAGGTGACTCACTCCATTTTTTTCAAATTATTAGGAACACCTTACACATCCATCATAATGAAGAACGACAGATCTGAGATTTGCAGAACTACCTAAGGAGGGAGGCTTTCAGTAACACAACAGCTGTGTACCTGCTCAATATGGCTGCTCACTGCTGAGTCACCAAGTTGGCCATATTATTAGTAACACCTTACACATCCATTGTAATGAAGAACAGCAGATCTGACATTTGCAGCAGTAACTAAGGAGGGAGGCTTTCATTAACACAACAGCTGTGTACCTGGTGGTCATCACGATGGAACGCGAAGTTACTCACAAAGCCAAATCATTAGGACCACCTTAGACATGGACAGAAAGGGAGAAGGAGGCCATATTTCACTCCACAAACACCCAACTGTAGCGTATGACCACGTGCTCGTTCCGCACATCCGAACGTGCACCCATCACTGACAGCACATTCAAATAAGCCTGCCAAAACATTATGACCACTCAGCTCTGCAGTGGCCTGATAAGGACACACTCATGTTCCCCGAGGACCAGGATTGTGAAACACTGGGTTGAATCATACCATAAATTATAACAATAAATGTAAAATTCATATTGATATGTTGGAAACAACTTCACAACAAAGGTGAAATAAAACAAAACAAAACAAAACAAAACAAGAATATATATGTTGCTTTATATAAACAGTCAAAACACACATGGTCCAATTGACCCTGGAGGACAAAAGGTGTGAAGACAACACGAAGGCAGAGGAAAGTTTGTGTTGTGGTCTACAACACACACTGGAAATTCATCATCAATAAATGCTTCATTTTCTAGGAGTCATATTAACGTGAGCAGTGGCAAAGAAGAATCAGTTACAGATAACATTAAGATTTTAAAGCTCAGTAAAGTCAAACATTCAAGATTAAAAATATTAAAGACAGTAAATGTTCTACATAAATACTATCAGAAATATTTCTTGTTGGTTGAAGCTGAGATCATGTGATTTAGCTGAAGAATCTAAATGTGTTGTCATGTTGTTGATCCACAGTATTAAAATGATCTTGTGCTTGTGTTGTTTTCTGCTCATGTTAAATGTGATGAGATGATGTTTAACAGCAGTGGACTCGTCTCTGTGGTGAGTTGATGTTGAAGTTGTTGATCAGTGGAGTCTGACTGAAGCAGAAGGGTCTCCAGAGTTTTCATAGATCACTGAACCTTCACCTTCACCTCCATCATTCTGCACCTGTGGAAAACAACACCACAAACAAACATCACAAACACTGGTTTGACTCTGTCAAGTTGGACCTGTACAAATGTTTGAATGTTCAGAGTTTAAACTCACAGTGTTTTCTTCCATCTGTGTCTTGTTCCCTGAAAAGACAAATGAGAGAGTCCACTTTAGCTTCAACAGCCAAATTCCAGGTTCATCAAAAGCTTTTTCTGACTAAAACTTTCATATGTGAATGTTCTCACCTTTAGTTTTAATCCACATGTTGACTGTAACAACAGATATCAAGAGTGCTGCTAAACCCACAGACACGATGATGGATCTCAACAAATGAGAAGAATCTGGAAACAACAATCGTCAAGAACTAATATTAATATAATCTAACTTTAAGACCTTAATTTAAACTTTAAAATGTGACAGAGATCCAGACTCTACGTTGTTGATCTGATGGATTGTTGTTGATTGTCTGTTCTGATGAGGTTAGGTTTACTGATGTCATTTTTTCACTTGTTGGTTTAATTGTTGTTGATTTTGTTTTCTTCTTTCTCTTCTTTCTCTTTACGTGATTAAATAAAACACCAACATATAACAATCTAAAACAGACTCTATGTTACCTTTACTTTATAGATGATAGAAACTGGTTTGATTCTCACCTGAGGACTGAGGGCTGAAGGTAAACAGCTGAACTTTCTTAGTGTAAACATCTGTCACTTTACACTTCAATAACTCATAAATCCTCTGATTAAGGTGAGATGATGTAAATGTCACAGTGGCAGAGCAGGAAGGTGGTGATATCTCCATGTCTGATATTTCCTCTTTACCCTCATACAGCCACTCCACTGTGTGAATACATGGATTATAATCCAACACAGAATAGCAGAACAAGACGACCTCATCATTGTCCTCATGTTCAGTCACTGGAGAAGATGGAGATATTGAGAGAGAAAGACAACAAGAGGAAAATCAACTTCATCACTGTGATCATAATTATTGTCATGTTTCACTATGTTGTTCTAATGAGACAGTTTGACCTGGAAACATTATGATGGAAATACTCACTGGTAATAACAGACAGATAAACCTGAAAGTCTGCTCCTTGTTGTCGTCCTGATATGATCTGTCTGCAGGTGTAAAGACCAACATCATCATTTGTGACCTTCTTTATAACCAGAGAACAGTTTGTTGTAACTCTCAGTCTGTCTGGTTTAGATCTGATCTGTCCATGTTCAAACTGCTCTACTGTTGCTTACTCTACCATTGAAGTACCAGGTGGTACTGTCACAGTTCTTCTGTCCATCGATCACATTTCCACAAGACAAAGTGACGTCATGTCCAACTCTGACAGTGACATATGAACGTTGTCCAGTTGTTGCTGTTGAGACAAAGAGACAGAAATGTTAAAAATAAAGAGTAAAAAAAAGATGACTGTTACAATTTTAAAATGGAACAAAGCGTCTCCACTTTCTTCCATTGGTCAAACTGACGCTAGTATCCAGGAATATTATCAGTTTCACCATCTGTTGAGTTTGCAGCCAGAGTCTGATCAGTTCTGTCTGAGAGTGTTGACACATTAATGATGACCCACCACTTCCTCTAGAATTAATACTCTACCTCCAACATTTAAGATAAGATAAGATAAGATAAGATAAGATAAGATAAGATAAGATAAGATAAGATAAGATAAGATAAGATAAGATAAGATAAGATAAGATAAGATAAGATAAGATTATACAGATCGGCTATGGCTCAGTAGGTAGAGCGGATTGTCCATGAACCGAAGGGTTAGCGGTTCAATCCCCCGAGTGTGCCATATGCTGAAGTCTCCTTGAGCAAGACACTGAACCCCCAGTTGCTCCCAGTGCAACTGGCGCTGGTGTGTGAATGTGTGTGTGCTTGTGTGAGTGAATGGGTGGATGTGTCTCTGACTGTAAAAGTGCTTTGAGTACCTTTGAGTAGGTAGAAAAGCGCTATATAAAAGCAATACCATTTACCATTTACAGAAAGAACAAGTATGAAAACAAAGAAATGTTGGATGCTAAAAAAGCAAGATGTGATATCAAATAGGGGAAAAGTACAGCATATAATCCCATAAATTAAATGAAATTTATCAAAAAAAGTGAGCATTTGTGAGCAAGTGAGGGAGAGCATTTGAACAAACATTTAATTAACTACCAAAAATAACAGAGCATACAAAACTATATACTTATTTTGTATGTTTTAGTTTGACTTAAATCCCATTCACTAACATGGAGGGCACAGATTAATGACCTATACTGCAGTCAGACACTAGGGGGAGCTCTAAATGCTCTAAGACTTTAGAGGAGCTTTCAGTCTCAAGACCACGCTTGGTTGGATAATGAGTACATTTCAGCCACATTAAAGGAGAGGGAAAGATGGGTCGTGGATCGGAAAGAGCGGAGGGATCGAGAGGAAGTAATAGAGGGATTAAGGGTCGAGGGGAAGAGATGGAGGGATCGAGGGGGAGAGATAGAGGATCGAGGGTGGAAGAAACGGGGATGAAAGGGTTGACGAAATGACCTGATGAATGGCGTAGTATCGATCGTGCGTGGTCTGCCGAAGTGTGGATGCTGGAACCCAGCATGTGAGATTCAGGGTGGGGGCATATCTCTGGAAGCGCCGGCTCTTTGACCCCCAAAACAATTCGTAGAGGCAAGTTGGAGATGGGCTCTTCCAATGTCGTCGGGATGGTTGTGAATGTGGCTGTGGTAGCCTCAGGATTTCTATCTGGAACTAGAACCAGAAACGTGTGACTATTTCACCTGATTTGCTAGTGAATAATGGAACTCAGGGGAATGTGTGTCAGGCTAGTTGGGCGTTCACGTGGTTTTGCGAGATTGAGATTGAATTAAGATTGAACACGATAGTATCCAGCGGGTGGAAGGAAATGTCAGATAGGCTGGCGTGCCGGGATGGTTATATGAAATTGAAGAAGATGTCAATTCGGAACATCGGAGGAACCCGAAGAATGTCAAGAGGAACAGCTTTGAGCGTGGAATCGATTGAGGGGGTCAGGTAACCAACTTGAAGGGAATGGATGCAACAAGCTAGGAGAGTTGCTGTGAGAGGGAGCTGCTTTAGAGCTGTCTGTGGTTCTGATTAGCATACTTACGTGTGGTGGGGAAATGGAAGGACAAGGAATTCTGATTATCAGTTTAGTGAAGAAGCTGATGCCACTGATGTAGACCTGGATGGTAGATGTTTTGATCTTTTCGATGAAATGGGGCGTACCTGATGAAACTAGTGAGGGAGGCAATGTCAAGTGAAGGGAAAGGCAGTTGCAGGGATGCTTGGAAGGCTCGTAGTAGCCTTCTCACAGCCGTAGTAGTGAGAAGATAGTGTGGCAGGTGAAGGACTGTTTAGGATGGTCGATTGTGAAGCGGAGGCGAGGAGGTGCTTCTTCAGGAGGAATGAGGGGTGGAACAAAAGTGGAGGATGGTTGGGGAAAGGAAATTGGGTTAAGGATGGGGAGGCAGGATGAGAGGGATGGGCCTGTAGAAAATGGATTAGACTGATGAAATTGGTTGCTGGAATGGAGGTGTTGGAAAAGAGTGAGGATGGAGGGACTATGGAAACCGACGGCACTGCATTCATAACGGCTGAAGGGAGGGAAGAGGGAAAGACACTGGGAAGATGGGGAGTATGGGAAAGGGAAGAGATGAAGGATGAGAACAAGTTAAACAAGTGCGGTGTAGGTTGGATTGATACGACCTGGCCCTGGAGGGAGATGGCCGGAGAATATGAGTCCCTTACTGCTGCCAAGGGCTGCATGCTGGCGTCGGCATGTGCACGCTAGTGGAGACGTGCTGGGACAGCTCCGGTGGATCCAGGCCTCCTCCTGCTGCTTCTGGCTGCGTGGAGACGTTGGCTCGTGCCACCGTGGTGACGAGTCGAGGACTAACCAGAAGACCAGGGTCGGCACGTGTTGTTGATCTGGTGGTGGAGATGGAGTTTTGGACGAGTTGGAAAAGTTTGGCCTTGTTATCAGTGCGGTGGAATCGAATGCCCTTCTCTGTAAGGGCGTGCTGGAGGCGAGTGATTGTCCTGTCTGTTACAGTAGTCAGGTGTGGAAGGGTTCTGGCCGGAGGGGAAGTGATGGCAGAAGACCGGCTAGAGCAGAGCCTTGTTGCCGGCTGGGCTGTGCCGGCTTCTGGATGGACGTCGTTCGAGTGAGCGGCGCCGGGTACGGCCTCTCCCGGTATGTGATGGAGGAGGTGAAGAACAATGCTCGGAGTCGCTGGATGGGGGTTAATGAACGATGTTATGGGGTATCTGGACTATGGAGCGTAGTCGGTGGAGGTGGTTAGTGTAATTAAATGAAGTGGAGACATGTAGTGATACTCTATTTCAGGGCTGGCCAACCCGCGGCTAATGAGCCGCATGCGGCTCTTTGCCCAGTTCCATGCCGCTCTTACGTTCATATCGAAGTTTCGCTTCGCTTCGCTTGAGTTCAATATGGTATTTTCATCCGACGCGCATGTGCGTTGGATGAAAATACCTCAAAGTTTCCCAGTAGGAGCAAGATCATTTGAGTAAATTTGTGTCAAGTTCGCTCTCAAAAAGGCAGGGAAAAAATGCACAGCAAAACGAAAATATGAAGATGAACACAGGACGTTTTTAACAAAGTGGGAGAGTTTATATCTTTTTGTTAAATGTAATGGCAAGCCAAATGTGGCTCTTGGGCTCTACAGAGAGTGGCCATCATAGTGGGTGACACAGCTCTCGCCGGAGTTATGGGAGCTCATTACAGTGACACAGATCATCCCCAAGGTAAATGTGTTAAACTAAGAAATATTGTCATTATACTGGTCGTACAATAGGCTGTTCACCATACACATAGCTCGTGCGTGAAGCTGCCTGAAGCACGTTGACTCATGTGCAATGTTCAATTTTTGTTAATTTTTATTTCTGACAATTCTAAACAGTTTTGTCTGTGTGAGTTAAAGGAAGAACACTGAATGATGTAACAATAGTGATAAATGCAGTGACAGAACTGAATATGTTCTCCATGTATCCTTACCCGGAAACTGAAGCATCAGGATCAGGAATAAAGACATTTGAATCCATCTGAACTCAACCATTGTTCTTCTCTCGTCCTCACGTTAAAAGAATGACACGGTCTCTAAATAGTAGTTTACCTTCATCTTTGATGCATTAAATGACTCTGAAAAGTGTTTTGTAGTGACACAAACAGTTTACAGTTATTCAATCTTCAGTGTAACAGAGGAAGTATAATGTATGAAGTTTGTCCATCTCGGCTCAAAAAGGTTTTTCTATAAACGTATTGCACCTCTGAAGTCAGTGTTCGGATGTTTTTGTAGCCAGGACAGTCAGGCCTTTTCTTTTCTTTTCTTTTCTTTTCTTTTCTTTTCTTTTCTTTTCTTTTCTTTTCACAAAGATAAAGTTGAGTTAAGGCCAGTTTTTGTTGTAATTTGTCTATTTTATTTAGCATTTAGGATCCATCTGAATTCAACCATTGTTCTTCTCTGTCTCTCTCGTCCTCTTCTCTCGTCCTTTGACGTTGATGAAAGACACAGTCTCTAAAGAGGTTTCTACTTAAACATGAATATAACATGTGATTCATGAGGTTAGTGAGGTCACTTCCTCATCATGTTTACAGTCTGAGAACAGTAAAACCACTGACCCGAGTTTCTGTTGTACATCCACAACAACCTAACTAGTTTTTATGGGTGAGTAGTTTTACTCTTCACTTGTCAGATTAAGAAACATTAACCAACAAAAGAGTGAGGGCTGCATTTTTGCATGTATTTATCTTCACTAACAATGTTCACACATTTGTCTTCTTCTTCTTTTGAGACCTCAAACACGTGACCACCACAAATGCACCATGGGAGTGGAGACCGTGTGCACTTGTTGTTCTTATTGTGGTTTTGTAGTCACACCAATATGCTGCTTCACTCAGCTGCTAAAGATTTTGCTTCAGTTAGAGCTGTATATCACAGTCTCGTTGTAATTTTGGTAAAGACTATTTATATATTATAAATTAATAGTAGAGGTCACAGAGTCAAACCCTGCATCACTGCCTTGTACACAATGAGGAAGTTAAAGGTGTTACCTTATTTCTGCACACTAGAAAGAGACTAGCAGTCAACATAAGGAAGTGACATCACAGAAAATCAACGCTGTGTCTCTCTATACGGAAAACTACTGTAGACAGTGAGACAGTTCTAAGAAGGAGGAAGACGGAGAAAGACGGACAAGAATGATGAATGAATTCAAATGGATTAAATTGTTGTCACTGATGATACTGATGCTTCAGTTTACAGGTAAGGATTCATTTACTTGAAATCTTGTACATGAAAAGTGGATGATATGAAGAGTCTCTAAAAGGTCTCGAACAATTCAGTTAATTGTCTCATATATTTGAGATTCAACATGTGGTTTAAAATAAATATAGACTCATTGTGTGATACAGATCCTTTCAAGTGCAGGTGATTTGATTAATCTGGAATAAATGCTGCAGTCAGATGAAATACAATCCTTTAAATTAAGATTTGAATATGTGAACATTCTTCATGTGGTTTCCAGGTGTAGAAGGTTCATCGTCTTCTTTATTCATGTCAGTTTGTGTTTGGTCTCAGTCCGGTGATGAAAACCATCTTTCTCTGCATATTCAAAGTAAAGTCATAAGTAAGTAAGTCATTTAAATTCATAAATATATGAAGAACATATGAAGTCATGTGAACCATCGGGTATTGATTCAGTGGTCAGAGAGGTGTTAGTTTCTATTCACAGTTCAACCCCTTCAGCCTCTGTTGTCTCACCTCTGGCACTAGTTAGGGGCTACGGGGCTTCACCTGAGGCACAGCCCCTACAGCAGCAAGCTTAACCCCGAGGCCCCTATTGTTATCCCGCGTGTTTCTTCTTTTTATTAGGGGCTATAGGGCAACACCCGAGCCTCCAGTCTACAGCAGCAAGCTGTAAGACGAGCTATATATCATCAAAGGTCTACTGCTCAGGCATACTTTCACCTACAGACTTTATTTGAACCCTAAAAAGTAGACACGAGCCTTGAGTATTGGTGTATTAATCCTCGCTTTGATAGAAATCGCCTTAAATTTTTCTCTTTCCACGCTTGTCCCAGCCACAATTTACACACTAGACACATGATTTTTCCCACAGTTGTTGACAAATTTGGATGTACAAACATGTGGCCGAAAGCGCGCATTACTCTCTCACACACAGGCTAACTGTGCTAACTCTAAGCTAACTGTGCTAACCGTATGCTAACTGTGCTAAATGTTGGTTAAGTGTGCTAACTGTTCGAAATGTGGGTCAAGTGTGCGACATGTGGTTTGACTGAAGTGAATGTAGGCTAACTATGCTAAATGTAGGCAAACTATGCTAACGAAAGCTAACTGTGCCTAAATGTGCATTAAGTGGGCTAATTGTGGGTTAACTGTGCTAACTGTGCGCTAACTGTGCTAAATGTAGGCTAACTGTGCTAACTCTCATGTTGACAGAGACAGTACCCCCGCCATTAGCTGCCATAGCCCCTTCAATATTTCCCAGAGGGAATTTTCGAGTTAGAATTTAAAATGTTAATAGAATAAATAAAATATACATTTAACGTTTTTATATATCATATATTTTTTTCTGACTCTCCTATCTACAGAGTTCTACAGTGAGACCAGTCCAGTTTCTTGACCAGTAATAGAACAGAGGAAGATGAGAATGTGAAGATCAACACACTCAGGTCTCATAAAATAACCATGACTTCAGAGGTCCAATGAGGGCTGACAAACGTCACCATGAAACCTGTTTGGTTTCCTCTAATAATAAAACAGTGTGAACAGAGAAGCACAGATGCATTTATCTC
The DNA here is from genome assembly GCF_022458985.1 of Mugil cephalus. Lineage (NCBI taxonomy): Eukaryota > Metazoa > Chordata > Actinopteri > Mugiliformes > Mugilidae > Mugil > Mugil cephalus. Next base: position 3,266,766 of record NC_061790.1, read on the forward strand.
AACTAACCATCTTCACACATCAACCTTCCTCTGTTCTGTTCTATACTTGACTGCCCTCTAAAACACTGTAGGAAAGAGAGTCAGTTTAAAACGGTGTTTATTCTTAGTCTGTCCACAGAAAAGACAAATGTAGAGAGTTGATGTCAACAACTTCAGTGAGGGACAGAGGTGAGAAAACATGGACTGAAGTCTCTATGAGGAAGTGACCTCACTAACCTCATTTTTTTTCTTATTGTGGTTTTTTAGTCACAGCAATATGCTCCTTCACTCAGCTACTAAAGATAATTCTTTAGTTTAGACGCAAAGCTGTATATCACAGCCTCACTTTTCATTTTGTTCCAGAGTGTTTCTATGTGTCAAATGAAGAATAGAGGTCACAGAGTCAAACCCTTCATCACTGCCTTGTACGCAAGGAACACTAGAAAGAGACTAGCAGTCAATATGAGGAAGTGACATCACAGAGTCTCAACGCTGTGTCTCTATACAAGGACAACTATTTTAGACAGTGAGACAGTTTTAACAAGGAGGAAGACGGAGAAACACCGACAAGAATGATGGAAGAATTCAAATGGATTAAACTGTTGTCACTGATGATACCGATGCTTCAGTTTACAGGTAAAAATCGATAAAAAATCAAAAACACATATTTGAGATTCAACATGTGGCTTAAAATAAATATAGACCTATTGTGTGATACAGATCCATTCAAGTGCAGGTGGTTTGATTAATCTGGAATCAAATGCTGTAGTCAGATGAATTAAAATCCTTTAAATTAAGATTTAAAATGTAAATTGATTCTCACCATTGTCTTCACATCTTAACAACTGTTTTACTGTGTGTTATTAACAGGATGTTGTGGTTGTTGTCAGTCATGGTTTAGTGCAGCATCAAACCAAACCACAGATAGAGTTAGAAAGATGAACTCCTTCATGTTGGTAGTTTTAGTTCCTGGTTTCCCTCCGTGACTGAAATAGTTTCCATGTCAGTGTAGACTGATGTTTTTTGGGTAAATGTTCAGGTTTAGATAATATTCTGCATTAATGGCACTTATGGTGTTCCATACTTTGTGTTTGTCTGGACGGGTGACACACACTTAATGATGATTCATATTTTACTACACTTCATTAAGTCAAAGTTCCTGGAATTAATCCCTATTTTTCTTGTGTGTCTTGCCAAAACATTAGGTACAGTGGTGAAAACAGTCCTGCATCTTATCTCATGAGGTGATTGTGACAATGTCATTTCACAGTGGTGTGAAAAAGTGTTTGCATCCTTCCTGGTTTCTTATTTTTATGTATGTTTGTCACAACTAAATGTTTCAGATCATCATCAAATGTAAATATTAGTCAAAGATAACCCAAGAAAACACAAAATGAAGGTTTTTGTTATCAAGAGAAAACTAAATCCCAGCCTACATGGCCCTACACGCCTACAAAACTTTCATTTAAAAACTGTATTTAGTGTTTACTTGTGTTATCTTTGTCTTATATTTGATTTATTTTGTCTGATGATCTGTAATATTTAGGTGTTCATGCAAAAACATGAGAAATCAGGAAGGGGACAACACTTTTTTACACCACTGTACATTCAACAGAGATCATGAAATGTGTGTTGTGAGGAGTTTAACTCTTCACTCATCTGTTCATGTGTGCTGTCAGAATCTACATAAAGTGTGTATTATAAGAAAAGCCTTTTTAAAGAAAAGAAGAACAGCGTTACTGCAAACATTTGTCTCTGGTGATGTTGATAGTTCAGACTTGACATCTGCAGATGCGTCTTCACATATTCCAGTTCAATAAACTGTCTTCTGTTGGTCTGATCATGAAACACTGTAGAGAGTCCTTAAATGCACCCAATATTAACATTTAAAATCTTGACACAATATTGGACAATGAAAAGTCCAATATTGTGACTTGTGACTCCACAAGTGAAAGAAGTGATAAAACATGGACTAGAGTCTCTGTGAGTAAGTGACTTCACAAACTGTTCAAAGCACATGTTATATTCATGTTTAAGAAGAAACCTCTTTAGAGTCTGTGTCAGACACAGAAGAACAATGGTGATGTCTTTTCAGATGTATTGCAGTAGTACTTTAGTTGTATTTCAGGACTGACATGTCACGGTAGTCTGGGCTTCATCTTTAGTGAAGTATTTCCACACACTTGATGAACTGCTGCTAGTTTGCTGCAACCACCCACTGGATTCCTCCCTGTCTTCTAGGAGGCGTCCATGTTGTTACTGTCACATGATCAGTGACTAGTCGACATGATGATTAAGGCGTAATAGCACCTCACACAAATATTTTCATTTACATTCTATTTTTCACATTTCTGTCTCTTTGTCTCAACAGCAACAACTCGACAACATTCATATGTCACTGTCAGAGTTGGACATGACGTCTCTTTGTCTTGTGGAAATGTGACAGATGGACAGAAGAACTGTGACAGTACTACCTGGTACTTCAATGGTTTGAGAGACACACTACCAGTAGCACTGGTTGAACATGGACAGATCAGATCTAAACCAGACAGACTGAGAGTTACAACAAACTGTTTTCTGGTTATAAAGAAGGTCACAAATGATGATGTTGGTCTTTACACCTGCAGACAGATCATATCAGGACGACAACAACACACACACTTTCATGTTTATCTGTCTGTTATTACCAGTGAGTATTTCCATCATAATGTTTCCAGGTCAAACTGTCTCATTAGAACAACATAGTGAAACATGACAATAATTATGATCACAGTGATGAAGTTCATTTTCCTCTTGTTGTCTTTCTCTCTCAATATCTCCATCTTCTCCAGTGACTGAACGTGAGGACAATGATAAAGTCGTCTTGTTCTGCTCTGTGTTGGGTTATAAATTCTGTATTCACACAGTGGAGTGGCTGTATGAGGGTAAAGAGGAAATATCAGACATGGAGATATCACCACCTTCCTGCACTCACCCTGTGACATTTACATCATCTCACCTTAATCAGAGGATTTATAAGTTATTAAAGTGTAAAGTGACAGATGGTTACATTAACAAAGTTCAGCTGTTTACCTTCAGCCCCCAGTCCTCAGGTGAGAATCAAACGAGTTTCTATCATCTATAAAATAAAGGTAACATGGAGTCTGTTTCACTGTGCTGATGGTTTCATGTCATCATTTTATGTTTTAGGCAATGATCCAACAACAAGAACAACAACCACAACAACAACTAGTACTACTACTACCACCACATCTAAACTAACCTCATCAGAACAGACAATCAACAACAATCCATCAGATCAACAAGGTAGAGACTGAATCTCTCTCATCTGTTAAAGTCTTAATGTCAAACTGACTCTTGATTTTCTCTGATTCAGTCTCAGTCTTCATCCTTTTCTTTCTTCTTAACATCGAGCTCATCATCTCAGACCCAGAGACTGTTTAATCATTTCAACTTTTCTTTCCTCCTCTGTATCTTCCATCCACGTCCACCATTCTCAGTGTCTAACGTCATAAGTCAATGTTGATCTGAGCACTTTCTTGTCTTCTCTCTCCAGGTTGGTTGTGGTGGTGGTACATTTTCATTCCTGTGGGTTTAGCAGCAGTCTTAATTGTTGTGGTGATCATCAGATGGAAGAAAACTAAAGGTGAAATTAAAGTTTTGATGAAGCTGGAGTTTGGCTCTTGATGCTCCAGTTGACTCTGATTTGTCTTTTTTATGTTTTCAGGAAACAAGACACAGGTTGAAGAAAACACTGTGAGTTGAAACCCTGAACACTTTGATATACATCAACTTATTTTTACAACAATGTTGTTGTGGGTTTTTTTGGTATCATCAAATGAATGTGATTGACAGTAGCACTTGAAAGAGACAAGGAATCTTATCACCACTAGTACAGACAACAAACACTCATAAGAACAAATGATAACAAGCTCTGAATTTATGTTCTGAATAGATTTGAACGTCATTATGTTGTGTTCTTTATGTTGTGTTCACTGTGTAGGCTCAACCTGAGGATGGTGTTTGCTACGCCTCCATCAGCTACACCAAGAAGACCAAGAGTAAAGCTAAAGCCCAGGTAAGATCTCTAATGGATCATAGTGGAGATGTTAACAGAACAATCATGATGTGAAGAACTCCTGTCAGGTTGTGTTGTGTTAAGATTGAGTGGATGAAATGTGCTGCAATGTTTCCTGTTAGGACCGTGATGATGATGATGAAGTTAGCTCTGTGGTCTACAGCACTGTGAAAGCTTCCTCCTCTTCTGCTGATCCCAGAGACCTCTATTCTACCATCAACGAACTAAACAAATAAGAGTTTAAATCTGTTAAATGGAACATGAAAGCACCAAGAGGAATCTCATGTTCTCTCTTTTCTTATCTTATGTGTCATATATCATATATCCTGTATCGTATCATATTTTGTTGTTTTGTCGTATGGTATCATCTCATATCATGTTGGATCACATTTTATGTCATGTTATATTGCATATGATATGTCTTATCTTATCTTATCTTATCTTATCTTATCTTATCTTATCTTATCTTATCTTATCTATGGACAAACCATCATCAGATCACCTTAGGGTTAGGTAGGGTTAGGGTTATACAGTATCAGGTGTATGAGACATGGATTCATTAAGAGAGTAGAGACTCCCTCTAGTGGTGGAGAGTGTTCATAGGGAGGTCAGACAGACTCTATACTGTCCTCTTTAGACTTTGTCCTCACATGGACACAATATTTTAGCAACTTTTTCATAAAATAGATGCAAATGTATTTCCTTCTGTGGTTAAACACATTTTATGTCAAATTATTTTACAGTATTTCGTGTTTTCAGACCTTTCACATATTCTGATGTAAATAATGATCTAATACATTTTAATTAAAACGTCTCCCTGTCATAACACCTGTGTCACATGATTCATTTATTTGTTTTTTTGTTTTTTTCATGCAACTTTCACCTTAGTCATAAATCCACTAAACTTTGGAGAATACTCAGGTGGTTTTATTCCTAAAGGAGGTGAAACTGGTGACATTAACAACTACACGTCTAACATTTAAGCTGTCTGGTCTTCAGTACTTGTAACAATGAGGTCAAGAGTAGAAAGGTTGTTGACCAGTAATAGAAGAGAGGAGGTGTAATGAGTGAAGACTGTAGCTGAGGAAAATATCTTTTTTCTTGGATTGTGTTCATTAGAAGACAACCAAAGTCCTTATAACTAGATTATACCCACTATATATTCTGTCCTGTGAGTTCCCAGTGAAGGTGATTTTCTTCTGCAGACTGATCACCACGCCCATTGAAGGATCGATTGGTTGGTGGTTTCCATTTAAATGTCATGGTACCATCACTCTGGGGCAACTGGAAGCTCTGCTGTAGTTTGCCTGACAACTGTGAATCTGTGCTTATTGTTCTTTGGAATATGCTTCTGAACTTGTTGGTCTGTGAAAATTTAAACATTTTTTTGGTCATTCTGGATAGATCTTGTTTGCATAGACACGTTAAGGTTTGGGGGTGTAGTTTGTTGACGTGTTTTGATTTTGGTTAGGTTTGGTAGGGTTTTCCTTTGAGATTTAACTTTTAACAAGAACTTGAACTAATTATCTAGTTTTGTTCTGTTAATTCTTGTGATTTATTCAGATGCCTTTTATAGGATGAGCAGCACACCCTGAAAAAGAGCCTTAATGTTGCCAGACGGCAGTGGAAAGAAAGTTCCTGTTTTCACTCTTGTGGATCTCCTTGTTGTTGTGAGGATGAAGAAAATTGCACATACAAACAGAAGGTTCCTTTTTTATCTGACTCCAGTTCTACCAACAAGAAGGAAGGAGAAAAAAACTTCCGATATGTTTCATTTTGTACAAACTTCTCATTTTTAGATGTAAAATATAAAGTTAATGACAGTTTTCCTGTAAATGTAACACATTTCTAAGTTGGTTTGCACTGATTTTCTATTCAATATTTATTTATTTTCAAAGTCAAAGGTCAAAAGAGGAGTTTTAAAATAAATGCTGAACTTTGCAAATTATATTTATATTCTCAGTCAGATTTGACCTGGGGGGTCCTGGCTGATGTTACACATTTACTAATCAGTGCATTTCATGTAAATCAGGTTTATCTTCATGTTACAGCTTGAGTGCCGTTAGTAGTTGTTGTGGTGTGTTTTTGTGTGTCTCTTTCCACTCTCCTTCCTCCAGGTGATGCTCCTCCTCCAACCTGCAGCTGGTTCCACTCAGGTAATCAGCTGATCCTGGTTAAAGAGTGGAGGAGAGGGGGGCCTGGAGAGAGAGACAGTGGTGGAAGTTTGATGCTGCTTTGTTCAACAGTTTGTTGCTACTCTTCTTGTTGGTGACGTCCTGAGTACTGTTTTCAGTGGAACAGAGGGTGATTAATCTGTTTTGTTATTTCCCCGAGAGTGGCAGCACTTTGAGTTTGTTGGTGGTCGTTGGTCCTGGTCTGATTTAAGGCCAGCATTTTCAGTTAAGATTTTCTTTTGAAATATTCTAAATAAAGATTTATTTTACACATGATATCCAATCTGTTGTTTTCCTAGCCCATGAATATATTCTTTAGTTTTCTTCCCTTCATCCCCTCGTTAACACCTGGGGAGGTAACACTTCATAAATACAGGCATAAAAGAGGATTTGTGGGAGTGAGTTGTAATGAAGTTGGCTAAAACTATATAACACAGAATGATGTGATCATGTTACACGGTATGTTTTATTACCAGTTCAACCACATCAGGGGCCTCATGTACAAAGACTTGCATGGATTTCCCACTGAAACATGACGTCCGCTAAAATCAGATGTGTCAAAGTAATTTGCATGGATCCAAGGACTTTTCCTTTGTACATCCCAATCAACGTGGAATTGAGCGTACGTGTTTTATATTGCACTTTTCCAGATGCTGCAGGCACTTAGAATTGTATGCATTATTCATTCACTCACAGTCACACCCTGGTGGTGGTAAACTACCTTAGTACCTACCTGGTGGTAAACTACCTGGGGCAGGCTGATGGAAATGTGGCTGTCAGTTTGCGCCTACTGCCTCTGACCACCACCAACACCACTCAATGGTGTTGGTGGACAGACTAGGCATAGGGTGTAATCACAAGTGAAGTGGTGGAGTTCAGCCCACCGGTGAAACATGACTGCAACTCTGCACAACTTTGACCAGAGAGTGGCTACCCTAGTTGGTGACAAAGCTACGATGAGAGCTGTGTCACCCACTGGGCATCCCCAGGGTAAATGTGTTAAACTCAGAAATACTGTCATTATACTGGTCACACAATAGGCTGCTCACAATACAAATAACTCGTGCGCGAAGTTGCCAGGATATAAAAGGCATTGACCCATTTTTAGTCACTTCATTTTTTTTTTTTTTAATTTATTTCTAAATAGACAATGAACCAGGAGAGGGCACCTCCACCAGTCCCACCAGCTCCACCTTCTCCACCAGCAGCATGCGCCCTGGCGTCTCCATATCAGCTGCTTACGTCCGCCCGACTAGCCGTGTCCTCAAGTCACAAAAACGAAACTGTTAGAGCTATGCATGGCATTAATGATCAAATAATTACCACCCATGGCGATATTAGCAATGCCAGAAATGCACTTGTGAATAAGAAGCTAAATTGTGTCCTTGCCTCTTTACATGGTTGAAATGACATGCTGCTGGCCCATATCGATTCTCGGGTGGCTCGAGGTTGATGGTTCCGGCATCTGGTTCCTCTGGTGGGAGGATGTGCTCTGGCTGTGGTATGCGATGGCAGTTTGCCACCTTGTACAGGACACCACAGGCCATTACAGTGCAGCACACCTTCTCTGGTCATAGAGCAGCAGTCCTCCCAACCTGTCCAAGCAGTGCCAGTGTTCCTTCAGAGTCTGGGAATGGAGGTCATTGTACCTCCTCTCTTGGTCAGTGCTGCCACGATCTCAGGGGGTAGCCATGGTGCCCTGGTGTCAAATGAAGGCAGAAAACATGTGAAATTTGCTTTCTTTTGTTCATACACCAGTTGAATGAATCACACCAACTTTTTTCTAAGTATTATAGGTGCTTTATCGGGAAACAAAGACAAAGGACAAAACAACTTTATTGCAAGTATTGAGAAGACTGATGACTTTTATTAATGACTGCAAAAGTGCGCTGTGGCTGATACACTGGGACATTTCCAACTTTACACACACATTTAATAACACACTACTGAACACAGGGAGACAATACAGGACTTGTTAGAAAGCCCTGCAACTCTAATTTCACCAGGGAAAAACAAATAATTGTATTTGAAGCGCATATGTATGATGACAATATTTCTTAGTTCAACACATTTACCTTGGGGATGATCTGTGTCACTGTAATGGGCTCCCATAACTCCGGCGAGAGCTGTGTAACCCACTATGATGGCCACTCTCTGGTCGGAGGGGGTCAGTTCGTATCCTCCTGACCCAATCAGCTGCAATCAGGTTTCAGCGATATTCCGAAATCCTCCACTTCACTTCTACCTTCATGTCAGACCATTTCTTTTTTATTTATATGTGCGCGCTGCTCCATGGCATAATAGCGCCACACACACGCTCCCACTCACTTTTCTTTATTTTTGTGTTTATGCCTGATGACAGGCTACCAAATAGAGTATCACTACATGTCTCCAATTCATTTAATTACACCAACCACCTCCACCGACTACTCTCCGTAGTCCAGGTACGCCATAACATATTGCATTACCCCCATCCAGCGACTCCGATCATCGTTCTTCAACTCCTCCATCACGTACCGGGAGAGGCCGTACCCGGCGCCGCTCACTCGAACAACGTCCATCCAGAAGCCGGCACAGCCAGCCGGCAACAAGGCGCTGCTCTCGTCGGTCTTCCGTCATCACTTCCCCTCCGGCCTTAACCCTTCCACGCCTGACTACCGTAACAGACCAGACAGACGCCTGGACATCCTCGCCTCCGCTTCACAATCGACCATCCTAAACAGCCCTTCACCTGCCACACTATTTTCTCACTACTACGGCTGGAACTGCTTCGAGCCTTCCACACATCCCTGCAACTGCCTTTCCCTTCACTTGACATCGCCTCCCTCACTAGTTTCATCAGGTACGCCCCATTTCATCGAAAAGATCAAAACATCTGCAATCCAGGTCAGCTTCTTTACTAAACTGATAATCAGAATTCCTTGTCCTTCCATCTCCCATCCACAAATAAGCCGGGATCCCATTGACTAACATGGAGGGCTCAGAGCTTATGACCTATACTGCAGCCAGACACCAGGGGGAGCTCTAAATGCTCTGCCTTCACTTTAGAGGAGCTTTCACTCACAAGACCACGCTTGGTCGAGTTTATTTCAGCCACGTTAAAGGAGAGGGAAAGATGGGTTGTGGATCGGAAGGAGCGGAGGGATCGAGGGGAAGTAATAGAGGGGTCTGGGTTCGAGGGGAAGAGATGGAGGGATCGAGGGGAAGAGATCGAGCGATCAAAGGGAAGAGATAGAGGGACAGAGGGATTGAGGGATCGAGGGGAAGTAATAGAGGGATCTGGGGTCGAGGGGAAGAAATGGAGGGATCAAGGGGAAGAGATCGAGCGATCAGAGGGAAGAGATAGAGGGACAGAGGGATTGAGGGATCAAAGGGAAGAGATAGAAGGGTCGAGGGTCAAGGGGGAGAGATAGAGGATCGAGTGACGAAGAGACAGGGAGGAAAGGGTTGACAAAATGATCTGATGAATGGCGTAGTATCAATCGTGCATGGTCGGCCGAAGTGTGGATGCTGGAACCCAGGAAATGAGATCCAGGGTGGGGACATATCTCTGGAAGCGCCGGCTCTTTGACCCCCAAAACAATTCGTAGAGGCGAGTTGGAGATGGGCTCTTCTAATGTCGTTGGGATGGTTGTGAATGTGGCTGTGGTAGCCTCAGGATGTCCATCTGGAAGTGGAACCAGACACGTGTGGCTATTGCAACTGATTTGGTAGTGAATAATGGAACTCGAGGGGATGCATGTCAGGCTAGTTGGGCGTTCACGTGGTTTTGCGAGATTGAATTAAGGAACAGTTAAGGAAATGTCAGATAGGCTGGCGTGCCGCGATGGTTGTATGAAGTTGAAGAAGATGTGAATTCGGAACATCGGAGGAACCAGAAGAATGTCAAGAGGAACAGCTTTGAGCGTGGAATCAATTGAGGGGGTCAGGTAACCAACTTGAAGGGAATGGATGCAACAAGCTAAAAGAGTTGCTGTGAGAGGGAGCCGCTTTGGAGCTGTCCGTGGTTCTGATTTGTGTAGACCTTTAATTAGCATACTTACGTGTGGTGGGGAAATGGAAGGACAAGGAATTCTGATTATCAGTTTAGTGAAGAACCTGATGCCACTGATGTAGACCTGGATGGTAGATGTTTTGATCTTTTGGATGAAATGGGAGTACCTGATGAAACTAGTGAGGGAGGCGATGTCGAGTGAAGGGAAAGGCAGTTCCAGCCGTAGTAGTGAGAAGATAGTGTGGCAGGTGAAGGGCTGTTTAGGATGGTCGTTTGTGAAGCGGACGAGAGGAGGCAAGGCTGATTAGTTGTAGATGGTGGCTGAAAACGGTGGAACCACAATTGGATCAGGATCCGAGTCTATAGTTATGGACCTGAATTTCCGGACGGACATACTAGACAAAGAGTCGACCATTGCATTCATGTGTCCTGGAACATGGCGTGCACGGACGATAAATTGGTGTTGGAATGCGGTCAGGGTGAGTTTACTAGTGAACTGCATGATGAGGAGGGATTTGGAACAGCCTTTATTTATGATGTTTACGATGGCGATGTTCTCAGAATGGATGAGAATTACCTTTTTGGACCACTCATGCCCCAAAAGAAAGGCTGCAATGACAATGGGATACAACTCGTACGGGGTGGAGGATTGTGACATTTCTGGGGGCCATTGGGAAGCAAACCGGTGTACAATGACCGGTGTCGTTGAAAAACATGTCCCTGTAAAGTCTAAATTTGGTTGAAAAGTGAAAGGTGAAAGGTGTCTCAAAAAAATTAAGAAAGTTCATAAAACTTAATAGCCATGCTTAGTGTTAACTTATTTTTTTCATTTTGTGTCTGCTTGATACAAATTTAACCCTACGTAGAATTACTAAATACCTACAACTTACTACTCGTTTTTTATCTTAGTTTTTTTTTTAGTTCACTTAAATTAAACAAACCAATTTCCTTGAATGGGTCCTTGTCCTTCTTCTCTCTCTCTCTCTCTCCCATTTCTTATCTGTTTAGCTGTTATTACCTATGTAAGCCTATGTAAGCCCAAATAACAGACAAACTGCCTGAGTCAAGGTTTTAATACGATCCATGACGATACCTCGCTCCTGAATGATGGCAGTGGAGATGGGCTGGAGGACCACTAAACTTGGACCCTCATGAGGACTATCTTCACTGACAACTGTCAGCACACCAACAGTGCACTCTAGGGCCTCATCTCTCACTGTATCCTACAAAGACACACAAAGACACATTCTTCATGAATACTACTTCATTTGGTATGGTTAAACTAAAGCTATGGTCCACAAGGTCCATATATTCTTGAAGAGTGACACTGACTTTTCAACCTGGACTCCTGCTCCTTAGATTTACAATGAATTAATGTGTACAATGTTTATGTGGCAGATTTCATTTTTATTTACTGGCTGTTTAAATACCTCTCAGATTAGCTGTGGAGGAATTGCTGTACAAAATACAAATACATCAATCACTGTACAGAATGTATATTGTATGTTGTGGAGATAGAATTACATCCACACAGATACAGTTCTATTTTATTGCAGACCAAACTTTTTATCATGTGCAAGTACTTACAGAGCATGTCTTGGAGAATTCAATGGAGTTGTCACCAAGTAAAATGGGAATGCCTTTGAGGACAACAGAGTGAAGTACTGTCACATCTGGTGTCTAATGATACACAGAGAAAAGACCAGTTAACAGAGTAATTTGCAAGGCACAAGTCAGACAGGAAATAGGGTTGGGCTGGATGATCTCATTTAGAACTTGACTGATGAACTATCATACAGATCAAAAGCAAAATTAACCTACTTACCATCCAGCTCATGCTGGCCAACAGTTCCCTTTTTTGTTTTGAAGTTCAATGAAACACGGGGTATACTGGTCCAGAGGCTCAAAGAAATCTCCCCCAAGATTCTTACTTGCGATTCTGTTGAACTCAGCAAACACCTTGTTGACTGTGGTGACATCCCCAACCATAGGTCGACCCACAGTGGTAGTCCTGTCTTTGACAAGCACAGATTGTTGTAGTTGGTAACTAAAGTTGGCCCAGTTTAGAAATAAAAAAAAAAAATGGTCTCACATTAAGGTAGAAGTGAAGCGGAGGATTTCGGAACACCGCTGAAACGTGATCGCAATGGGCAGGGGGGTTGGGGAAGGGGGGGTCAGGAGGGTACGAACTGACCCCCTCCGAACAGAGAGTGGCTGTCATAGTGGGTGACACAGCTCTCGCCGGAGTTATGGGAGCTCATTACAGTGACACAGATCATCCTCAAGGTAAATGTGTTAAACTAAGAAATATTGTCATTATACCGGTCGTACAATAGGCTGTTCACAATACACATAGCTCGTGCGTGAAGCTGCCAGGATATTAAACACGTTGACTCATGTTCAATGTTCAATTTTCTTAATTTTTATTTCTGATAATTGTAAACAGTTTTGGTGATGCCTCCCATCAGCACCGACTCCACACCAGCTGCTGACGTCCGCCCGACTGGCTGTGTCCTCACCAAACTATGCTGGGATCACGAGACGAAATCAATTATTATTATTATTATTGTCTGGATCAAGTAATAACCGTCCTTGGAGATATTAGCAACACAATAAATGCACTTGTAATAAGTAGCTAAACTGTGTCCTTGCCTGTTTACATGGTTGAAATGACCTGCTACCGGGTCCGCATTGCTTCCCGAGGTCCAGCATCCAGTTCCTCTGGTGGGGGGATGTTCTATGGCAGTGGTATGGCATGGCGGTGTGCCACGTTGTTCAGACCAGTTCACATATTATTTAAACATTTATGGGATGAAAATGTTTCCTGCTGACAAAAACAAATTCATCCTGTAATGGCGCTTTGATAGCATGTGTCTGCAGTCAATAGCTCCGATTACATTAGGAAAACCGGCTCTTGCTGTAAACTGAAGAACACTGAATGATGTAACATTCGTAATGATGGGGTGATGAAGCAGCATACGGGGGGTAAGTCCAGAGACTGGAGCCACAGTGTTCTACAAACAACCTAATGTTGAACACCACGCCCCACTACAGGTCAGCAGCTTCTGTGTGGAGAGAGCTGTTGTCAAAAAACAAACAAACAAAAAACACAAAACAGAATCGAGTGCATGTTTTAAAGTCCCAGTCCACAGTTGAAAGCATCATGGTGTGGTTAACAAGCTGCACAGCTGGGAACAGGAGAGCGCTGCATCGCGTGATCAAAGCGGCCCAAAGCATATCGTCAACTACCCCCTGCCCTCCCTGGAAGATATTGCCACCTCCCTTGGCCTCAGCGGAGCACAGAAAATCTGCAGAAGCCACACGTGGGGGGCAAACTGCTGAGATGTACAATGACAATACAATCAATATGTTCTATTCTATTCTATTCTATTCTATTCTATTCTATTCTATTCTATTCTATTCTATTCTATTTTAATATCAGTGCAGTGACTGAACTGAATGTGTTCTCTATGTATCCTTACCTGGAAACTGAAGCATCCATCAGGATCAGGAATAAAGACATTTGAATCCATCTGAATTCAACCATTGTTCTTCTCTGTCTCTCTCGTCCTCTTCTCTCGTCCTCACGTTGATGAATGACAGAGTCTCTAAAGAGTCTTCTACTTAAAGATGAATGCAACATGTGCTCTGTGTGGTTTGTGAGGTCACTTCCTCACAGACATCATGGTCCCTCCTCCACACAACCAACCAGCAACTCACAACCGCACACATCTCCACTAAAAAGGGACGAGTCATCACAGTTTGTGTAAATGTTCATGCAGTTCTTCTTTTCTATAAACGTATTGCACCTCTGAAGTCAGTGTTCGGATGTTTTTGTAGCCAGGACAGTCAGGCCTTTTCTTTTCTTATCTTTTCGTTTCACACAGATGAAGTTGAGCTAGGCCTGTTTTTATTGTAATTTGTCTATTTTATTTAGCAGAAGCCCCAATGCCCCCCCCCCCCCCCCCAAGTTCAGAAAAGAAGCACGAAAGCATTTATCTCAACGAACTATCTTCACACATTCAACTTCCTCTATTGTGTTGATTAGCAACAACTTTTCTGTTCTTGACCTCCCTCTAAAACACTGTAGTAAAGAGTCAGCAAAATACATCAAACATAAAAATGAAAATATAAAGTTTAAAACAGTGTTCATTCTTTATCTATTTAAAGAAAAGACAATTGTAGAGAGTTGATGTCAACAACTTAAATGAGGGACAGAGGTGAGAAAACATGGGCTGAAGTCTCTATGAGGAAGTGATACCTCATTAACATGTTCGTCTTTAACTAGAAACCTCTTTAGAGACTGTGTCTTTCATCAACGTGATGTTACCTGGAAACTGAAGCATCAGGATCAGGAACAAAGACATTTAAATGCATCTGAATTCAACCATTGTTCTTCTCTGTCTCTCTTGTCCTCTTTTCTCATCCTCACGTTGATGAAAGACACAGTCGCTAAAGAGGTTTCTACTTAAAGATGAATATAACATGTGACTCATGAGCTTAGTGAGGTCAGTTCCTCATCGTGTCTCCAGTCTGAGGACGATAAAACCACAAGTTACTGTTGTACATCCACAACAACCAAACAGTTTTTATGGGTGAGTAGTTTTACTCTTCACATGTCAGACTAAGAAACATTTACCAACAAAAGACTAAGGGCTGCATTTTTGCACGTATTTATCTTCACTAACAATCTTCACACATTTGTCTTCTTCTTACTTTAAGGCCTCAAACACGTGACTGCCACAAATGCACCATGGGAGTGGACACCGTGTGCAATTCTTGTTCTTATTGTGGTTTTGTAGTCACACCAATATGCTGCTTCACTCAGCTGCTAAAGATTTTGCTTGTACTTAGAGCTGTATATCACAATCTCTTTGTCATTTTGGTAAATACTATTTATATATTATAAATTAAAAGTAGAGGTCACAGATTCAAACCCTGCATCACTGCCTTGTACGCAATGAGGAAGTTAGAAGCGTTACCTTCTTTCTGCACACACTAGAAAGAGACTAGCAGTCAATATAAGGAAGTGACATCACAGAACGTCAACGCTGTGTCTCTCTATACGGAAAAGAACTGTAGACAGTGAGACAGTTCTAAGAAGGAGGAAGACGGAGAAAGACGGACAAGAATGATGGATGAATTCAAATGGATTAAACTGTTGTCACTGATGATACTGATGCTTCAGTTTACTGGTAAGGATTCATTTAACAGGAATCTCTAAAAGGTCTCTAACAATTCAGTTAATTGTCTCATATATTTGAGATTCAATATGTGGCTAAAAATAAATATGGACTCATTGTGTGATACAGATCCATTCAAGTGCAGGTGATTTGATTAATCTGGAATAAATGCTGCAGTCAGATGAAATAAAAACCTTTAAATTAAGATTTAAATATGTGAACATTCTTCATGGGGTTTCCAGGTGTAGAAGGTTCATCGTCTTCTTTATTCATGTCAGTTTGCGTTTGGTCTCAGTCTGGTGATGAAAATAATCCTTCTCTGCATATTCAAAGTAAATTTCATTTAAATTCATGAATATATGAAGAACATATGAAGTCATATGAACCATCGTGGTGTTGATTCAGTGGTCAGAGAGGTGTTAGTTACTATTCACAGGGGCTACGGGGCAACGCCTGAGCCTCCAGTCTACAGCAGCAAGCTGTAGGACGAGCTAAATATCAAAATGAGCGGCTCAATCGGGATCGGTGTCCTATTACTTTTCTTTACGAAATATGAATTTTTCACAACTGCGATAAATTTTTCATTGGAAATGAATGGGACGGCCGGAAAAAAACACGCAAAAAAGACAGTTTTTCAAAGGTCTACTGCTCAGGCATACTTTCACCCACAGACTTCATTTGAACTCTAAAAAGTAGACACAAGCCTTATGTATTGGTGCATTATCATCTCGTTTTGATAGGTCTTATAGTTGTTGATCAATCACTGTTCAATGATCATGACCTTTTTCGAAAAATCTCGTTTTCGAGTGCGGAATGTTGCTACTTAGAGTGAGAGAACGTGTTTGAAATCACCTTAAATTTTCCTCTTTTCACGCTTGTCCCGGCCACAATATACACACTAGTCACATGATTTTTTTCCACAGTTGTAGACAAACTTGTTGTGTCTCTCACAATGTGCTCGGCAAAGCAGTGAGATGTACAGAATTTAAACTGTGAGCCTCTGTTCACGGTAAAGTACCTGTCTGCTCTCCATTCACTCCAATGTAAAGATTTTCTGAGAAAAGGAGAAGCACCTTTGTGTTTAACTCGCGAGTGTGTCCAAAATATTTGCTCCAGGAGGACCAAAAACATATCAAAGTCTTCAGAAAGGGCTTACGACGCCCACAGTCTGCTTGTTTTTCTGATAGGAGCTACCGTTTTGTCACAGTAAGCCCAAATGTGAGACCAGTAAAAAGGTAACTTTGTGATGACAGTGACACGCACATGCGCGCACGCGCTTAAGCTCAGCAGTAGCAGGATGTACAAACATGTGGGCGAAAGCGTGCATTACTCTCTCACACACAGGCTAACTGTGCTAAATGTAGGCTAACTATGCTAACGTAAGCTAACTGTGCTAAATGTGCATTAGGTGTGCTAACTTTAAGCTGCCTGTGCTAAATGTAGGCTAACTGTGCTAACCGTATGCTAACTGTGCTAAATATGCATTAAGTGTGCTAACTTTAAGCTAACTGTGCTAAATGTAGGCTAACTGTGCTAACCGTATGCTAACTGTGCTAAATGATGGTTAAGTGTGCTAACTGTGTGACATGTGGGTCAAGTGTGCGACATGTGGTTTGACTGAACTAAATGTAGCCTAACTATGCTAACGTAAGCTAACTGTGCTAAATGTGCATTAAGTGTGCTAACTTTAAGCTAACTGTGCCAAATTTAGGCTAACTGTGCTAACTCCCATGTTGACAGAGACAGTACCCCCGCCATTAGCTCCCATAGCTCCTTCAAAATTTCCCAGAGGGAATTGTCTAGTTAGAATTTAAAATGTTGATATATAAATAAAATATACATTTTATGTTTTTATATATCATATAATTTTTCTGACTCTCCTATCTACAGTGTTCTACAGTGAGATCGGTCCAGTTTCTTGACCAGTAATAGAACAGAGGAAGATGAGCATGTGAAGATCAACACACTCAGGTCTCATAAAATAACCATGACTTCAGAGGTACCAATGAGAGCTGACAAACGTCATCATGAAACCTGCTTGGTTTCCTCTAATAATAAAACAGTGTGAACAGAGAAGCACAGATGCATTTATCTCAACTAACCATCTTCACACATCAACCTTCCTCTGTTCTGTTCTATACTTGACCTCCCTCTAAAACACTGTGGGAAAGAGAGTCAGTTTAAAACGGTGTTTATTCTTAGTCTGTCCACAGAAAAGACAAATGTAGAGAGTTGATGTCAACAACTTCAGTGAGGGACAGAGGTGAGAAAACATGGACTGAAGTCTCTATGAGGAAGTGACCTCACTAACCTCATTTTTTTTCTTATTGTGGTTTTCTAGTCACAGTAATATGCTCCTTCATTCAGCTACTAAAGATCATTCTTTAGTTTAGACGCAAAGCTGTATATCACAGCCTCAATTTTCATTTTCTTCCAGAGTGTTTCTATGTGTCAAATGAAGAGTAGAGGTCACAGAGTCAAACCCTTCATCACTGCCTTGTACACAAGGAACACTAGAAAGAGACTAGCAGTCAATATGAGGAAGTGACATCACAGAGTGTCAACGCTGTGTCTCTCTACAAGGAGAACTATTTTAGACAGTGAGACAGTTTTAAGAAGGAGGAAGACGGAGAAAGACGGACAAGAATGATGGATGAATTCAGATGGATTAAACTGTTGTCACTGATGATACTGATGCTTCAGTTTACAGGTAAAAATCAACAAAAATTAATCAATTGAGTCACATATTTGAGATTCAACATGTGGCTTAAAATAAATATAGACCTATTGTGTGATACAGATCCATTCAAGTGCAGGTGATTTGATTAATCTGGTATCAAATGCTGCAGTCAGATGAATTAAAATCCTTTAAAATAAGATTTAAAATACAAATGGATTCTCACCATTGTCTTCACATCTTAACAATTGTTTTACTGTGTGTTATTTACAGGATGTTGTGGTTGTTGTCAGTCATGGTTTAGTGCAGCATCAAACCAAACCACAGATAGAGTTAGAAAGATGAACTCATTCATGTTGGTAGTTTTAGTTCCTGGTTTCCCTCCGTGACTGAAATAGTTTCCATGTCAGTGTAGACTGATGTTTTTTGGGTAAATGTTCAGGTTTAGATAATGTTCTGCATTAATGGCACTTATGGTGTTCCATACTTTGTGTTTGTCTGGACGGGTGACACACACTTAATGATGATATCAAGGATCATATTTTACTACACTTCATTAAGTCAAAGTTCCTGGAATTAATCCTTATTTTTCTTGTGTTTTGCCAAAACATTAGGTACACTGGTGAAAACAATCCTGTATCTTATCTCATGAGGTGACAGTGACAATGTCATTTCACAGTGGTGTGAAAAAGTGTTTGCACCCTTCCTGGTTTCTTATTTTTATGCATGTTTGTCACAACTAAATGTTTCAGATCATCATCAAATGTAAATATTAGTCAAAGATAATACAAGAAAACACAAAATGAAGGTTTTTATTAAGAAGATAAAACTAAATCCCAGCCTACATGGCCCTACAAGCCTACAAAACTTTCATTTAAAAACTGCATTTAGTGTTTACTTGTGTTATCTTTGTCTTATATTTTAGTTAATTTGTCTGATGATCTGTAATATTTGAGTGTTGATGCAAAAACATGAGAAATCAGGAAGGAGACAACACTTTTTCACACCACTGTATATTCAACAGAGATCATGAAATGTGTGTTGTGAGGAGTTTAACTCTTCACTCATCTGTTCATGTGTGCTGTCAGAATCTACATAAAGTGTGTATTATAAGAAAAACCTTTAAAAGAAAAGAAGAACAGCGTTACTGCAAACATTTTTCTCTGGTGATGCTGGTAATTCAGACTTGATATCTGCAGATGACGTCTTCACACATTCCAGTTCAATAAACTGTCTATTGTTGGTCTGATCATGAAACACTGTAGAGAGTCCTGAAATGCACCCAATATTAACATTTAAAATCTTGACACAATATTGGACAATGAAAAGTCCAATATTGTGACTTGTGACTCCTCAAGTGAAAGAATAATAAAACATGGACTAGAGTCTCTGTGAGTAAGTGACTTCACAAACTGTTCAAAGCACATGTTATATTCATGTTTAAGAAGAAACCTCTTTAGAGTCTGTGTCAGACAGAGAAGAACAATGGTGATGTCTTTTCAGATGTATTGCAGTAGTACTTTTGTTGTATTTCAGGACTGACATGTCACGGTAGTCTGGGCTTCATCTTTAGTGAAGTATTTCCACACACTTGATGAACTGCTGCTAGTTTGCTGCAACCACCCACTGGACTCCTCACCTGTCTTCTAGGAGGTGTCCATGTTGTTATTGTCACATGATCAGTGTCTAGTCGACATGATGATTAAAGTGTGATAGCGCCTCACACTAAATATTTTCATTTACATTCTATTTTTCATATTTCTGTCTCTTTGTCTCAACAGCAACAACTGGACAACGTTCATCTGTCACTGTCAGAGTTGGACATGATGTCACTTTGTCTTGTGGAAATGTGAGAGATGGACAGAAGAACTGTGACAGTACTGACTGGTTGTTCAATGGTTTAAGAGACAGAACAACAGTAGAGCTGGTTAAACATGGACAGATCAGATCTAAACCAGACAGACTGAGAGTTACAACAAACTGTTCTCTGGTTATAAAGAAGGTCACAGATGATGATGTTGGTCATTACACCTGCAGACAGATCATATCAGGACGACAACAAGGAGAAGACTTTCAGGTTTATCTGTCTGTTATTACCAGTGAGTATTTCCATCATAATGTTCCAGGTCAAACTGTCTCATTAGAACAACATAGTGAAACATGACAATAAGTATGATCACAGTGATGAAGTTCATTTTCCTCTTGTTGTCTTTCTCTCTCAATATCTCCATCTTCTCCAGTGACTGAACGTGAGGACAATGATAAAGTCGTCTTGTTCTGCTCTGTGTTGGATTATGATTCATGTATTTACACTGTGGAGTGGCTGTATGATGGTAAAGAGAAAATATCAGACATGCAGATATCATCACCTTCCTGCACTCACCCTGTGACATTTACATCATCTCACCTTAATCAGAGCATTTATGAGTTATTGAAGTGTAAAGTGACAAATGGTTACACTAAGAAAGTTCAGCTGTTTACCTTCAGCCCTCAGTCCTCAGGTGAGAAACAAACCAGTTTCTATTATCTATAAAGTAAAGGTAACATGGAGTCTGTTTGACTGTTCAAATTGTTATATGTTGTTTTTGACTTATTCAGGAAAAGATGAAAAGAGAAAGAACAAAGTGAAATCAACAATTAAACCAACAGCAACAAGTAAAAAAATGACAACATCAGTGAAACTCACCTCATCAGAACAGACAATCAGAACAACATCTCCAAACACCAACGATCCAACAAATCAACAAGGTAGAGATGGAATAGTTAAAATCTGAATGTGAGACTGACCCTTGACTCTTTTTTTCTCATATTCAGTCTCAGCCTTCATCATTTTCTTTTTTCTCAACATCCAGCTCATCATCTCAGACCCAGAGACTCTTTAATCATTTAAACTTCTCTCTCCAGTTTGGTCATGGTGGTATATGATTGTTCCTGTGGGTTTATTATTACTCTCGATATTTGTCGTCATCATCAGATGGAGGAAAACTAAAGGTGAGAACATTCACAGACCAACATTCTGGTGGAACTTGAATTTTTTAGAGGTTAAACTCAACTCTTTTATATTTTCAGGAAAGAAAACACAGATGAAAGAAAACACTGTGAGTTTAAACACTGAATAATGAAATTCTTGTACAATGGCAACTGTGTAATGATATAAATAATTGCATAAACACAGAATGTTCCTGAACTGTATTTGTACAGGAACTGAACTTAAACTCTGCAGAGACTCAGTCTGGTCCAGAAACCAGTCAGGACACGGTGAGATCACAAACTACACCCAGTACAGAGTTACACTCACTGATAGAGCAGATGTAGAGTCATTATGTTGTGTTCTTTATGTTGTGTTCACTGTGTAGGCTCAACCTGAGGATGGTGTTTGCTACGCCTCCATCAGCTACACCAAGAAGACCAAGAGTAAAGCTAAAGCCCAGGTAAGATCTCTAATGGATCATAGTGGAGATGTTAACAGAACAATCATGATGTTAAGAACTCCTGTCAGGTTGTGTTGTGTTGTGTTAAGATTGAGTGGATGAAATGTGCTGCAATGTTTCCTGTTAGGACCGTGATGATGATGATGAAGGTGGCTCTGTGGTCTACAGCACTGTGAAAGCTTCCTCCTCTTCTGCTGATCCCAGAGACCTCTATTCTACCATCAACAAACTAAACAAATAAGAGGTTAAATCTGTTAAATGGAACATGAAAGCACCAAGAGGAATCTCATGTCCTCTCTTATCTTATATTTTGTGTAATATATCATATATCCTATATCGTATAGGATATCGACAAACCGTCATCAGATCACCTTAGGGTTAGGGTTATACAGTATCATGTCTATGAGACATGGATTCATTAAGAGAGTAGAGACTCCCTCTAGTGGTGGAGAGTGTTCATAGGGAGGTCAGACAGACTCTATACTGTCCTCTTTAGACTTTGTCCTCACATGGACACAATATTTTACCATGTATTTTATAAAATAGATGCAAATGTATTTCCTTCTGTGGTTCAACACATTTCATGTAAAATTATTTTCCAGTATTTTGTGTTTTCAGACCCGTCACATATTCTGATGTAAATAATACTCTAATACATTTAAATTAAAAAGTCTCCCAGTCATAAAACCTGTGTCACATGATTCATTTATTTGTTTTTTTTGTTTTTTTCATGAAGCTTTCACCTTAGTCATAAATCCATTAAACGTTGGAGAATACTCAGGTGGTTTTATTCCTATAGGAGGTGAAACTGGTGACATCAACAACCACACGTCTAACATTTAAGCTGTCTGGTCTTCAGTACTTTTAACAATGAAGTCAAGAGTAGAAAGGTTGTTGACCAGTAATAGAAGAGAGGAGGTGTAATGAGTGAAGACTGTAGCTGAGAAAAATATCTTTTTTCTTGGATTGTGTTCAATAAAAGACAAACGAAGTCCTTATAGCTAGATCCTACCCACTGTCTTTTCTGTCCTGTGAGTTCCCAGTGAAGGTGATTTTCTTCTGCAGACTGATCACCACGCCCGTTGAAGGATCGATTGGTTGGGGGTTCCCATTTAAATGTTGTGCTACCATCACTCTGGGGCAACTGGAAGCTCTGCTGTAGTTTCCCTGACAACTGTAAACCTTGCTTACTTCAACTCCACCATTAATAAAGTAACTTAGTACTTTTACTCTAGTACTGGATTCCCCCGTTAATAAAGTAACTTAATACTTTTGCTCAAGGATTAGACTCGACCTGTAATAAACTGAGTACTTTTACTCGACTACTGGACTCCATCATTAATAAATTAACTGAGTACTTTTGCTCCAGTACAGGACTCCACCGTTAATAAAGTACCTAAGTACTTTTACTCTAGTACAGGACACCACCATTAATAAAGTAACTGAGTACTTTCACTCTACTACTGCCGTAACCATGGTTACAAAAATCACACGCACAGAGGAGCTCACAGCAATGGAGAAGGAGAAGGAGGCCAAATTTCACTCCACAAACACCCAACTGTAACGTATGACCACGTGCTCCTTCCGCACATCCGAACGTACACCCAACACTGACCGCACATTCAAATATGACCACTCAGCCCTTCAGTGGCCTGATAAGGACACACTCATGTTCCCCGAGGAGGGATTAAGAAACACTGAGTTGAATCATACCATAAATTAAAACAATAAATGTAAAATTCATATTGTTATGTTGGAAGCAACTTCACAAGAAAGGTGAAACAAAACAAACAAACAAACAAACAAAAAAAATGAATGTATATGTTGCTTTATATAAACAGTCAAAACACACATGGTCCAATTGACCCTGGAGGACAAAAGGTAGAAGACAACACGAAGGCAGAGGAAAGTTTGTGTTGGTTGCAGTCTAGAACACACACTGGAAATTCATCATCAATAAATGCTTCATTTTCTAGAAGTCATATTAATGTGAGCAATGGCAAAGAAGAATCAGTTACAGATAACATTAAGATTTTAAAGCTCAGTAAAGTCAAACATTCAAGATTAAAAATATTATATATATATATATAATATATACTATATAAGACAGTAAATGTTCTACATAAATACTATCAGAAATATTTGTTGTTGGTTGAAGCTGAGATCAAACAGTGTTGATGTGATTTAGCTGAAGACTCTAAATGTCTTGTCATGTTGTTGATCCACAGTATTAAAATGATCTTGTGCTTGTGTTGTTTTCTGCTCATGTTAAATGTGATGAGATGATGTTTAACAGCAGTGGACTCGTCTCTGTGGTGAGTTGATGTTGAAGTTGTTGATCAGTGGAGTCTGACTGAAGCAGAAGGGTCTCCAGAGTTTTCATAGATCACTGAACCTTCACCTTCACCTCCATCATTCTGCACCTGTGGAAAACAACACCACAAACAAACATCACAAACACTGGTTTGACTCTGTCAAGTTGGACCTGTACAAATGTTTGAATGTTCAGGGTTTAAACTCACAGTGTTTTCTTCCATCTGTGTCTTGTTCCCTGAAAAGACAAATGAGAGAGTCCACTTTAGCTTCAACAGCCAAATTCCAGGTTCATCAAAAGCTTTTTCTGACTAAAACTTTCGTCTGTAAATGTTCTCACCTTTAGTTTTAATCCACATATTGAACGTACCAACAGATATTAAGAGTGCTGCTAAACCCACAGACACAATGATGGATCTCAAAAAATGGGAAGAATCGAGAAACACAAACAACATGAAAGATTTTTGTTCTGAAGAGTAAACCAAGAACTAATATTCATAGAACATTAACTTTAATAAATGTACAATAATGATCATAGCTCCACCAATATCCAAGAGTCAGTCTAACATTTAAATATCAGACATTAAGAGATGAGAGAGATTCAGTCTCTGTGTTGAAGATTTGGTGGGTTATTGTTGGTTGGAGATGTTGTTCTGATTGTCTGTTCTGATGAGGTGAGTTTCACTGATGTTGTTGTTGTTTCAGTTGTTTCAGTCTTTGTTGTGGTTGTAGTTTTTCCTTGTTTTTATTGTTGTTACGTCTTCACCTGAACAAATACAATCACAGCATGTAACAATGTCACAGTTTAATTTGTATATATGATAGAAACTGGTTTGATTCTCACCTAAGGACTGAGGGCTGAAGGTAAACACCTGCCCTTTCTTAGTGTAAACATTTGTCACTTTACACTTCAATAACTCATAAATCCTCTGATTAAGGTGAGAAGATGGAAATGTTACAGTGGCAGAGCAGGAAGGTGGTGATATCTCCATGTCTGATATTTCCTCTTTACCCTCATACAGCCACTCCACTGTGTGACTACATGGATAATGATCCAACACAGAGCAGTCTGTCTGGTTTATATCTGATCTTTCCAAGATTAACCAACTTTACTGTTGTTCTGTCTCTTAAACCCTTAAACAACCAGGTAGTACTGTCACAGTTCTTCTGTCCATCTGTCACATTTCCACAAGACAAAGAGACGTCATGTCCCACTCTGACAGTGACATATGAACGTTGTCCAGTTGTTGCTGTTGAGACAAAGAGACAGAAATGTTAAAAATAAAGAGTAACATGAAAAAGATGACTGTTACAATTTTTAAAAAGGTTTTAAATTTTTAAAAAGGACCAAACTGTCTCCACTTTCTTCCATTGGTCAAACTGACGCTAGAATCCAGGAATATTATTAGTTTCACCATCTGTTGAGTTTGGAGCCAGAGTCTGATCAGTTCTGTGTGAGAGTGGAGCTAAGCTAAGATAAGATAAGATAAGATAAGATAAGATAAGATAAGATAAGATAAGATAAGATAAGATAAGATAAGATAAGATAAGATAAGATAAGATAAGATAAGAAATGACTTTATTGATGTCCTGCAGAAATGTAATGTAAAAAAAAAAAATTTTTAAAAAATGTAAAAGTGTGTACAGAAAGAACAAGCATGAAAACAAAGAAATGTTGGATGATAAAAAAGCAAGGTGTGATATCAAACAGTGGAAAAGTACAGCATATAATCCCATAAGTAAAATGAAACTCATCACAGTTTATGACCTATACTGCAGCCAGACACCAGGGGGAGCTCTAAATGCTCTGCCTTCACTTTAGAGGAGCTTTCACTCACAAGACCACGCTTGGTCGAGTTTATTTCAGCCATGTTAAAGGAGAGGGAAAGATGAGTCGTGGATCGGAAGGAGTAGAGGGATCGAGGGGATGGCGTAGTATCGATCATGGTCGGCCGAAGTGTGGATGCTGGAACCAAGAAAGTGAGATTCAGGGTGCGGGCATATCTCTGGAAGCGCCGGCTCTTTGACCCCCAAAACAATTGGTAGAGGCGAGTTGGAGATGGGCTCTTCCAATGTCGTCGGGATGGTTGTGAATGTGGCTGTGGTAGCCTCAGGATGTCCATCTGGAAGTGGAACCAGAAACGTGTGACTATTTCACCTGATTTGGTAGTGAATAATGGAACTCAGGGGAATGTGTGTCAGGCTAGTTGGGCGTTCATGTGGTTTTGCGAGATTGAGATTGAATTAAGATTGAACACGATAGTATCCAGCGGGTGGAAGGAAATGTCAGATAGGCTGGCGTGCCGGGATGGTTGTATGAAATTGAAGAAGATGTGAATTTGGAACATCGGAGGAACCCGAAGAATGTCAAGAGGAACAGCTTGGAGCGTGGAATCGATTGAGGGGGTCAGGTAACCAGCTACAAGGGAATGGATGCAACAAGCTAAAAGAGTTGCTGTGAGAGGGAGCCACTTTGGAGCTGTCCGTGGTTCTGATTTGCGTAGACTTTTATTTAGCATACTTACGTGTGGTGGGGAAATGGAAGAACAAGGAATTCTGATTATCAGTTTAGCTGATGCCGCTGATGTAGACCTGGATGGCAGATGCACACCAACAGTGCATTCTAGGGCCTCGTCTCTCGCTGTATCCTAGAAAGACACCCACACATATTCTTCATGAATACTACTTCGATTGGTATGGTTAAACTAAAGCTATGGTCCACAAGGTCCATATATTCTTGAAGAGTGACACTGACTTTTCAACCTGGACTCCTGCTCCTTAGATTTACAATGAATTAGTGTGTACAATGTTTATGTGGCAAATTTCATTTTTATTTACTGGCTGTTTAAATACCTCTCAGATTAGCTGTGGAGGAATTGCTGTGCTACCGGGTCCGTATTGCTTCCCAAGGTCTGGCATCCAGTTCATCTGGTGGGGGGATGTTCTATGGCAGTGGTATGCCATGGCGGTGTGCCACGTTGTGCAGGACGCCACGGGGCATTACAATGCGGCACACCTACTCTGGTCGTAGAGCAGCACTGCCCCCGACCTGTCCAGGCAGCGCCAGGGTCCCTTCAGCGGGTCGATTGCCCTCTCGACCGCTGCCCGAGTTTGGGACTGGAAGTCATTGTACCTCCTCTCTTGGTCGGTGCCGGGGTTGGTGAAAGGGGTCAACAGCCACCTTCTTAGGGGGTAGCCACGAAATGAAGGCAGAAAACGTGCGAAATAGATTTAGTTTCCTTTGTTCATACACCATTTGAATGAATCACACTATCTTTTTTCTAATTATAGGTGCTTCAGTGAGAAAAGAACACTTAGGACGAAACAACTTTATTAACGGATAAAGTAGTTACTCACCGAGAACCCACCCATCGCGCAACCATGCTGTTGGTCAGAATGGACGAGTTATGCGTTGAACCAGGCCACCTTGCCACCATGTGAGTGAGCTGCATTTGAGCTTCACATATTATTTAAACATTTATGGGATGAAAATGTTCCTGTTGACAAAAACAAATTCATCCTGTAATGGCACTTTGATAGCATGTGTGTGCAGTCAATAGCCCCGATTACATTAGGGAAACTGGCTCTTGCTGTAAACTGAAGGACATTAAATGATGGAGACATAGTGTTCTACAAACAACCTAATGTTGAACACCACGCCCCACTACAGGTCAGCAGCTGGGAACAGGAGAGCACTGCATCGCGTGATCAAAGCGGCCCAAAGCATATCGTCAACTACCCCCTGCCCTCCCTGGAAGATATTGCCACTTCCCTCGGCCTCAGCGGAGCACAGAAAATCTGCAGAAGTCACAGGTGGGGGGGAAACTTCTGAGATGTATGATGACAATACAGTCATTCTATTCTATTCTATTCTATTCTATTCTATTCTATTCTATTCTATTCTATTCTATTCTATTCTATTCTATTCTAATATCAGTGCAGTGACGGAACTGAATGTGTTCTCTATGTATCCTTACCTGGAAACTGAAGCATCAGGATCAGGAATAAAGACATTTGAATCCATCTGAATTCAACCATTGTTCATCTCTGTCTCTCGTCCTCTTCTCTCGCCCTCACGTTGATGAAAGACACAGTCTATAAAGAGGTTTCTACTTAAAGATGAATACAACATGTGCTCTGTGTGGTTTGTGAGGTCACTTCCTCACAGAGACATCACGGTCCCTCCTCCACACAACCAACCAGCAATTCACAACCACACACATCTCCACTAAAAAGAGAGGGGGCGTCACAGTTTGTATAAATGCTCATACAATTGTTCAGAAAATAAGCACTAATACATTTATCTCAACCAACAATCTTCACACATTCAACTTCCTCTATTGTGTTGATTAGCAAACAGGTTTTCTGTTCTTGACCTTGGAGACAAATGAAGAGAGTTGATGTCAACAACTTAAATGAGGGACATAGGTGAGAAAACATGGACTGAAGTCTGTATGAGGAAGTGATACCTCATTAACATGTTCCTCTTTAAGTAGAAACCTATTTAAAGACTGTGTCTTTCATCAGCGTGATGTTACCTGGAAACTGAAGCATCAGGATCAGGAACAAAGACATTTGAATCCATCTGAATTCAACCATTGCTCTTCTATGTCTCTCTCGTCCTCTTCTCTCGTCCTCACGTTGATGAATCCAAAGAGGTTTCTACTTAAAGATGAATATAACATGTGACTCATGAGCTTAGTGAGGTCACTTCCTCATCATGTCTCCAGTCTGAGGACGATAAAACCACTGACCCAAGTTACTGTTGTACATCCACAACAACCTAACTAGTTTCTATGGGTGAGTACTTTTACTCTTCACATGTCAGACTAAGAAACATTAACGAACAAAATACTAAGTGTTGCATTTTTGCACGTATTTATCTTCACTAACAATCTTCACACATTTGTCTTCTTCTTACTTTAAGGCCTCAAACACGTGACTGCCACAAATGCACCATGGGAGTGGACACCGTGTGCACTTTTTGTTCTTATTGTGGTTTTGTAGTTACACCAATATGCTGCTTCACACAGCTGCTAAAGATTTTGTTTCAGTTAGAGCTGTATATCACAGTCTCTTTGTCATTTTGGTAAAGACTATTTATATATCATAAATTAATAGTAGAGGTCACAGAGTTAAACCCTGCATCACTGCCTTGTACACAATAAGGAAGTTAGATGTGTTACCTTCTTTCTGCACACACTAGAAAGAGACTAGCAGTCAATATGAGGAAGTGACATCACAGAAAGTCAACGCTGTATCTCTCTATACGGAAAACTACTGTAGACAGTGAGACAGTTCTAAGAAGGAGGAAGACGGAGAAAGACGGACAAGAATGATGAATGAATTCAAATGGATTAAACTGTTGTCACTGATGATACTAATGCTTCAGTTTACAGGTAAGGATTCATTAACTTGAAAACTACATGAAAAGTTGATGACATGAAGAGTCTCTAAAAGGTTTGTAACAATTCAGTTAATTGTCTCATATATTTGAGATTCAACATGTGGCTAAAAATAAATATAGACTCATTGTGTGATACAGATCCATTCAAGTGCAAGGAATTTGATTAATCTGGAATAAATGCTGCAGTCAAATTAAATAAAATCCTTTAAATTAAGATTTGAATATGTGAACATTCTTCATGTGGTTTCCAGGTGTAGAAGGTTCATCATCTTCTTTATTCATGTCAGTTTGTGTTCGGTCTCAGTCGGGTGATGAAAACCATGTTTCTCTGCATATTCAAAGTAAATGTCATTTAAATTCATAAATATATGAAGAACATATGAAGTCATGTGAACCATCGTGGTGTTGATTCAGTGGTCAGAGAGGTGTTAGTTTCTATTCACAGTTCAACCCCTTCAGCCTCTGTTGTCTCATCTCTGGCACTAGTTAGGGGCTACGGGGCTTCACCTGAGGCCCAGCCCCTACAGCATCAAGCTTCGCCCCAAAGTCTTCAGGAAGGGTTTAAAACGCCCATGGTCTGCTTGTTTTTCTGATATGAGCTACTGTTTTGTCACAGTGAGCCCAAATGTGAGACCAGCAAAAACGCAGGAAATCTAACTCTTTTCGCTGACTCGGCTCCGCGCGATTCTGTCATCAGTGACGACCACTGTGAGTTGCCACGGCAACCCATGACCCTCAGGCCTGGGCCATAGCTGAGACCAGTTCATTAATCAGTTTTCTCTGCTGTTAATACAGCTGATCCCTGTGTCCCACACATTTATGTTACAAGAATACACACCAACACACACACACTACACAGATAACTTTGTGATTACAGTTACACACACACATGCGCACGCAAGCGTGCCCTCCTCACCCACACACATGCACAGACACACTACATAGGTAACTTTGTGATATTAGAGCTACACACACACACACATGCGCACATTCCTCACCCTCATCCACACACACACACACGCGCACATTCCTCACCCTCATCCACACACACACACGGGCGGACGCGCTTAAGCTCAGCAGTAGCAGGATGTACAAACTTGGCCGAAAGCGCGCATCACTCTCTCACACACAGGCTAACTGTGCTAACTCTAACCGTATGCTAACTGTGCTAAATGTTGGTTCAGTGTGCTAACTGTGTGACATGTGGGTCAAGTGTGCGACATGTGGTTTGACTGAACTAAATGTAGGCTAATTATGCTAACGTAAGCTAACTGTGCTAAATGTGCGTTAAGTGTGCTAACTGTGCTAAATTTAGGCTAACTGTGCTAACTCCCATGTTGACAGAGACAGTACCCCCGGCATTAGCTCCCATAGCCCCTTCAAAATTTCCCAGAGGGAATTTTCTAGTTAGAATTTAAAATGTTAATATATAAATAACATATACATTTTAAATTTTTATATATTATATATTTTCTCTGACTCTCCTACCTTCAGAGGTCTACAATGAGATCAGTCCAGTTTCTTGACCAGTAATAGAACAGAGGAAGATGAGAATGTGAAGATCAACACACTCAGGTTATAAAAAAATAACCATGACTTCAGAGGTACCAATGAGAGCTGACAAACGTCACCATGAAACCTGCTTGGTTTTCTCTAATAATAAAACCGTGTGAACAGAGAAGCACAGATGCATTTATCTCAACTAACCATCTTCACACATCAACCTTCCTCTGTTCTGTTCTATACTTGATCGCCCTCCAAAACACTGGGAAAGAGAGTCAGTTTAAAATGATGTTTATTCTTAGTCTGTCCACAGAAAAGACAAATGTAGAGAGTTGATGTCAACAACTTCAGTGAGGGACAGAGGTGAGAAAACATGGACTGAAGTCTCTATGAGGAAGTGACCTCACTAACCTCATTTTTTTTCTTATTGTGGTTTTCTAGTCACAGTAATATGCTCCTTGACTCAGCTACTAAAGATCATTCTTTAGTTTAAACACAAAGCTGTATATCACAGCCTCAAATTTCATTTTGTTCCAGAGTGTTTCTATGTGTCAAATGAAGAGTAGAGGTCACAGAGTCAAACCCTTCATCACTGCCTTGTACACAGGGAACACTAGAAAGAGACTAGCAGTCAATATGAGGAAGTGACATCACAGAGTGTCAACGCTGTGTCTCTCTACAAGGACAACTATTTTAGAAAGTGTCAACTGTTGTCATTGATGATACCGATGCTTCAGTTTACAGGTAAAAATCAACAAAAATTAATCAATAGAGTCACATATTTGAGATTCAACATGTGGCTTAAAATAAATATAGACCTATTGTGTGATACAGATCCATTCAAGTGCAGGTGATTTGATTAATCTGGAATCAAATGCTGCAGTCAGATGAATTAAAATCCTTTAAATTAAGATTTAAAATTTAAATTGATTCTCACCATTGTCTTCACATCTTAACAATTGTTTTATTGTGTGTTATCAACAGGATGTTGTGGTTGTTGTCAGTCATGGTTTAGTGCAGCATCAAACCAAACCACAGATAGAGTTAGAAAGATGAACTCATTCATGTTGGTAGTTTTAGTTCCTGGTTTCCCGCTGTGACTGAAATAGTTTCCATGTCAGTGTAGACTAATGTTTTTTGGGTAAATGTTCAGGTTTAGATAATGTTCTGCATTAATGGCACTTATGGTGTTCCATACTTTGTGTTTGTCTGGACGGGTGACACACACTTCATGAGGGTTTCAAGATTCATATTTTACTACACTTCATTAAGTCAAAGTTCCTGGAATTAATCCTTATTTTGCTTGTGTGTCAAAACATTAGGTACACCGGTGAAAACAGTCCTGCATCTTATCTCATGAGGTGACAGTGACAATGTTATTTCACAGTGGTGTGAAAAAGTGTTTGCACCCTTCCTGTTTTTTTATTTTTATGCATGTTTGTCACAACTGTTTCAGATCATCATCAAATGTAAATATCAGTCAAAGATGATACAAGAAAACACAAAATGAAGGTTTTTATTATCAAGAGAAAACTAAATCCCAGCCTACATGGCCCTACAAGCCTACAAAACTTTCATTTAAAAACTGCATTTAGTGTTTACTTGTGTTATCTTTGTCTTATATTTTATTTATTTTGTCTGATGATCTGTGATATTTAGGTGTTTATGCAAAAACACAAGAAATGAGGAAGGAGATAACACTTTTTCACACCACTGTACATTCAACAGAGCTCATGAAATGTGTGTTGTGAGGAGTTTAACTCTTCACTCGTCTGTTCATGTGTGCTGTCAGAATCTACATAAAGTGTGTATTATAAGAAAAACCTTTTAAAGAAAAGAAGAACAGCGTTACTGCAAACATTTTTCTCTGGTGATGTTGGTAGTTCAGACTTGATATCTGCAGATGACGTCTTCACACATTCCAGTTCAATAAACTGTCTACTGTTGGTCTGATCATGAAACACTGTAGAGAGTCCTTAAATGCACCCAATATTAACATTTAAAATCTTGACACAATATTGGACAATGAAAAGTCCAATATTGTGACTTGTAACTTCACAGCTGAAAGAAGTGATAAAACATGGACTAGAGTCTCTGTGAGTAAGTGACTTCACAAACTGTTCAAAGCACATGTTATATTCATGTTTAAGAAGAAACCTCTTTAGAGTCTGTGTCAGACACAGAAGAACAATGGTGATGTCTTTTCGGATGTATTGCAGTAGTACTTTAGTTGTATTTCAGTACTGACATGTCACGGTAGTTTGGGCTTCATCTTTAGTGAAATATTTCCACACACTTGATGAACTGCTGCTAGTTTGCTGCAACCATCCACTGGACTCCTCACCTGTCTTCTAGGAGGCGTCCATGTTGTTATTGTCACATGATCAGTGACTAGTCGACATGATGATTAAAGCGTAATAGCACCTCACACTAAATATTTTCATTTACATTTTATTTTTAACATTTCTGTCTCTTTGTCTCAACAGCAGCAACTGGACAACATACATATGACACTGTCAGAGTTGGACATGACGTCACTTTGTCTTGTGAAAATGTGATCGATGGACAGAAGAACTGTGACAGTACTACCTGGTTGTTTTATGGTATAAGAGACAGATCATTAGTAGATCTGGTTGAACATGGACAGATCAAATCTAAACCAGACAGACTGAGAGTTACAACAAACTGTTCTCTGGTTATAAAGAAGGTCACAGATGATGATGTTGGTCTTTACACCTGCAGACAGTTCATATCAGGACGACAACAAGGAGCAGACTTTCAGGTTTATCTGTCTGTTATTACCAGTGAGTATTTCCATCATAATGTTTCCAGGTCAAACTGTCTCATTAGAACAACATAGTGAAACATGACAATAATTATGATCACAGTGATGAAGTTCATTTTCCTCTTGTTGTCTTTCTCTCGCAATATCTCCATCTTCTCCAGTGACTGAACGTGAGGACAATGATAAAGTCGTCTTGTTCTGCTCTGTGTTGGATTATGATGCATGTAGATACAAAGTGGAGTGGCTGTATGAGGGTAAAGAGGAAACATCAGACATGGAGATATCACCACCTTCCTGCACTCACCCTGTGACATTTACATCATCCCACCTTAATCAGAGGATTTATCAGTTATTGAAGTGTAAAGTGACGAATGGTTACACTAAGAAAGTTCAGCTGTTTACCTTCAGCCCTCAGTCCTCAGGTGAGAATCAAACCAGTTTCTATCATCTATAAAGTAAAGGTAACATGGAGTCTCTTTCACTGCTCAGATTGTTGTATGCTGTTTGTTATTTAATCATGTGAAGATGCAACAAAGAAGAAAGTGAAATCAACAATTAAACCAACAGCAACAAGTAAAAAAATGACAACATCAGTGAAACTCGCCTCATCAGAACACACAATCAACAACAATCCATCAGATCATCAAGGTAGAGACTGAATCTCTCTCATCTTGTTAACTTGATTTTCTCTGATTCATTCTCAGTCTTCATCATTTTTGTTCTTCTCAACATCCAGCTCATCACCTCAGACCCAGAGACTCTTTAATCATTTAAACTTCTCTCTCCAGGTTGGTCATGGTGGTATATGATTGTTCCTGTGGGTTTATTATTACTCTTGATATTTGTCATCATCATCATCAGATGGAGGAAAACTAAAGGTGAGAACATTCACAGACCAACATTCTGGTGGAACTTGAATTTTTTCGCTGTAGAGGTTAAACTCAACTCTTTTATATCTTCAGGAAAGAAAACACAGATGAAAGAAAACACTGTGAGTTTAAACACTGAATAATGAAATTCTTGTACAATGGCAACTGTGTAATGATTTAAATAATTGCATAAACACAGAATGTCCCTCAACTGTATTTGTACAGGAACTGAACTTAAACTCTGCAGAGACTCAGTCTGGTCCAGAAACCAGTCAGGACACGGTGAGATCACAAACTACACCCAGTACAGAGTTACACTCACTGATAGAGCAGATGTAGAGTCAGTATGTTGTGTTCTTTATGTTGTGTTCACTGTGTAGGCTCAACCTGAGGATGGTGTTTGCTACGCCTCCATCAGCTACACCAAGAAGACCAAGAGTAAAGCTAAAGCCCAGGTAAGATCTCTAATGGATCATAGTGGAGATGTTAACAGAACAATCATGACGTTAAGAACTCCTGTCAGGTTGTGTTGTGTTAAGATTGAGTGGATGAAATGTGCTGCAATGTTTCCTGTTAGGACCGTGATGATGATGATGAAGTTAGCTATGTGGTCTACAGCACTGTGAAAGCTTCCTCCTCTTCTGCTGATCCCAGAGACCTCTATTCTACCATCAACGAACTAAACAAATAAGAGGTTAAATCTGTTACATGGAACATGAAAGCACCAAGAGGAACCTCACGTCCTCTCTTATCTTATATTATGTGTAATATATCATATATCCTACATCGTATCATATTTTGTTTTTTTGTCTTATGGTATCATATCATATCATGTTGGATCACATTTTGTCATATGTTATGTTGTGTATAATATATCTTATCTTATCTTATCTTATCTTATCTTATCTTATCTTATCTTATCTTATCTTATCTTATCTTATCTTATCTTAATACATTCAGACAAACCATCATCAGATCACCTTAGGGTTAGGTAGGGTTAGGGTTATACAGTATCAGGTCTATGAGACATGGATTCATTGAGAGAGTAGAGACTCCCTCTAGTGGTGGAGAGTGTTCATAGGGAGGTCAGACAGACTCTATACTGTCCTCTTTAGACTTTGTCCTCACATGGACACAATATTTTAACATGTATTTCATAAAATAGATGTAATTGTATTTCCTTTTGTAGTTCAACACATTTTATGTCAAATTATTTTCCAGTTTTTCTTTAACTGTCACATATTCTGATGTAAATAATGATCTAATACATCTAAATTAAAAAGTCTCCCAGTCATAACAACTGTGTCACATGATTCATTTATTGGTTTATGTTTTCATGAAGCTTTCACCTTAGTCATCAATCCACTAAACGTTGGACAATACTCAGGTGGTTTTATTCCTAAAGGAGGTAAAACTGTTGACATTAACAACTACTGGTCTAACATTTAAGCTGTCTGGTCTTCAGTACTTTTAAAAAGGAGGTCAAGAGTAGAAAGGTTGTTGACCAGTAATAGAAGAGAGGAGGTGTAATGAGTGAAGACTGTATGTTACCAGACAGCTGTGGAAAGAAAGTTCCTGTTTTCACTCTTGTGGAACTCGGTTTTGTTGTGAGGATGAAGAAAATACCACATACAAACAGAAGGGTCCTTTGTTATCTGACTCCAGTTCTACCAACAAGAAGGAAGGAGAAAAAACTTCCAATATGTTTCATTTTGTACAAACTTCTCATTTTTAGATGTAAAATATAAAGTTAATGACAGTTTTCCTGTAAAGGTAACACTCCTAAGTTGGTTTGCACTGATTTTCTATTCAATATTTATTTATTTTCAAAGTCAAAGGTCAAAAGAGGAGTTTTAAAATAAATGCTGAACTTTGCAAATGATATTTATATTCTCAGTCAGATTTGACCTGGGGGGTCCTGGCTGATGTTACACATTCTTTAGTTTTCTTCCCTTCATCCCCTCGTTAACACCTGGGGAGGTAACACTTCATAAATACAGGCATAAAAGAGGATTTGTGGGAGTGAGTTGTAATGAAGTTGGCTAAAACTATATAACACAGAATGATGTGATCATGTTACACGGTATGTTTTATTACCAGTTCAACCAGATCAGGGGCCTCATGTACAAAGACTTGCATGGATTTCCCACTGAAACATGACGTCCGCTAAAATCAGATGTGTCAAAGTAATTTGCATGGATCCAAGGACTTTTCCTTTGTACATCCCAATCAACATGGAATTGAGCGTACGTGTTTTATATTGCACTTTTCCAGATGCTGCAGGCGCTTAGAATTGTATGCATTATTCATTCACTCACAGTCACACACTAGTGGTGGTAAACTACCTTAGTACCTACCTGGTGGTAAACTACCTGGGGCAGGCTGATGGAAATGTGGCTGTCAGTTTGCGCCTACTGCCTCTGACCACCACCAACACCACTCAATGGTGTTGGTGGACAGACTAGGCATAGGGTGTAATCACAAGTGAAGTGGTGGAGTTCAGCCCACCGGTGAAACATGACTGCAACTCTGCACAACTTTGACCAGAGAGTGGCTACCCTAGTTGGTGACAAAGCTCCAGAGAGCTGTGTCACTGACTGGGCATCCCCAGGGTAAATGTGTTAAACTCAGAAATACTGTCATTATACTGGTCACACAATAGGCTGCTCACAATACAAATAACTCGTGCGCGAAGTTGCCAGGAAATAAAAGGCATTGACCCATTTTTAGTCACTTCATTTTTTTTTTTTTTAATTTATTTCTAAATAGACAATGAACCAGGAGAGGGCACCTCCACCAGTCCCACCAGCTCCACCTTCTCCACCAGCAGCATGCGCCCTGGCGTCTCCATATCAGCTGCTTACGTCCACCCATCTGGCCGTCACAAAACGAAACTGTTAGAGCTATCCATGGCATTAATGATCAAATAATTACCACCCTTGGCAATATTAGCAATGCAATAAATGAACCTGTGAATAAGAAGCTAAATTGTGTCCTTGCCTCTTTATGGTTGAAATGATATGCTGCGGGCCCATATCGATTCTCAGGTAGGTCGAGGTTGATGGTTCCAGCATCCGGTTCCTCTGGTGGGGGGGGGGGGGGGGGGGGGGGGGGGGGTGCTCTGGCTGTGGTATGCGGTGCCAGTGTGCCACCTTGTGCAGGACACCATAGGCCATTACAATGCAGCACACCTTCTCTGGTTGTAGAGCAGCAGTCCTCCCAACCTGTCATAGCAGTGCCAGTGTCCCTTCAGAGTCTGGGAATGGAGGTCATTGTACCTCCTCTCTTGGTCAGTGCTGTCACGATCTCAGGGGGTGGCCATGGTGCCCTAGTGTCAAATGAAGGCAGAAAACATCTGAAATTTGCTTTCTTTTGTTCATACACCAGTTGAATGAATCCCACTAACTTTTTTCTACGTATTATAGGTGCTTTATCGGGAAACAAAGACAAAGGACAAAACAACTTTATTGCAAGTATTGAGAACACTGATAACTTTTATTAATGACCGCAAAAGTGCGCTGTGGCTGATGCACTGGGACATTTCCAACTTTACACACACATTTAATAACACACTACTGAACACAGGGAGACAATACAGGACTTGTTAGAAAGCCCTGCAACTCTAATTTCACTAGCGAAAAACAAATAATTGTATTTGAAGCGCACATGTATGATGACAATATTTCTTAGTTTAACACGTTTACCTTGGGGATGATCTGTGTCACTGTAATGGGCTCCCATAACTCCGGCGAGAGCTGTGTAACCCACTATGACGGCCACTCTCTGGTCATAGGGGGTCAGTTCGTACCCTCCTGACCCCCCATTGCTGCGATCAGGTTTCAGCGATATTCCGAAATCCTCCGCTTCACTTCTACCTTCATGTCAGACCATTTCTTTTTTATTTACATGTGCGCGCTGCTCCATGGCATAACAGCGTCACACACACGCTCCCACTCACTTTTCTTTATTTTTGTATTTATGCCTGATGACAGGCTACCAAATAGAGTATCACTACATGTCTCCACTTCATTTAATTACACCAACCACCTCCACCGACTACTCTCCATAGTCCAGGTACGTCATAACATCTTTCATTACCCCCATCCAGCGACTCCGATCATTGTTCTTCAACTCCTCCATCACGTACCGGGAGAGGCCGTACCCGGCGCCGCTCACTCGAACAACGTCCATCCAGAAGCCGGCACAGCCAGCCGGCAACAAGGCGCTGCTCTCGTCGGTCTTCCACCATCACCTCCCCTCCGGCCAGAACCCTTCCACGCCCGACTACCGTAACAGACTAGACAGTCGCCTGGACATCCTCGCCTCCGCTTCACAATCGACCATCCTAAACAGCCCTTCACCTGCCACACTATCTTCTCACTACTACAGCTGGAACTGCTTCGAGCCTTCCACACATCCCTGCAACTGCCTTTCCCTTCACTCGACATCGCCTCCCTCACTAGTTTCATCAGGTATGCCCATTTCATCCAAAAGATCAAAACATCTGCAATCCAGGTCAGCTTCTTTACTAAACTGATAATCAGAATTCCTTGTCCTTCCATCTCCCATCCACACGTAAGCTGGGATCCCATTGACTAACATGGAGGGCTCAGAGCTTATGACCTATACTGCAGCCAGACACCAGGGGGAGCTCTAAATGCTCTGCCTTCACTTTAGAAGAGCTTTCACTCACAAGACCACGCTTGGTCGAGTTTATTTCAGCCACATTAAAGGAGAGGGAAAGATGGGTTGTGGATCGGAAGGAGCGGAGGGATCGAGGGGAAGTAATAGAGGGATCTGGGGTCGAGGGGAAGAGATGGAGGGATCGAGGGGAAGAGATCGAGCGATCAAAGGGAAGAGATAGAGGGACAGAGGGAGTGAGGGATCGAGGGGAAGTAATAGAGGGATCTGAGGTCGAGGGGAAGAAATCGAGCGATCAGAGGGAAGAGATAGAGGGACAGAGGGATTGAGGGATCAAAGGGAAGAGATAGAGGGGTCGAGGGTCAAGGGGGAGAGATAGAGGATCGAGTGACGAAGAGACAGGGAGGAAAGGGTTGACAAAATGATCTGATGAATGGCGTAGTATCAATCGTGCATGGTCGGCCGAAGTGTGGATGCTGGAACCCAGGAAATGAGATCCAGGGTGGGGACATATCTCTGGAAGCGCCAGCTCCTTGACCCCCAAAACAATTGGTAGAGGCGAGTTGGAGATGGGTTCTTCTAATGTCGTCGGGATGGTTGTGAATGTGGCCGTGGTAGGCTCAGGATGCCCATCTGGAAGTGGAACCAGACACGTGTGGCTATTGCAACTGATTTGGTAGTGAATAATGGAACTCGAGGGGATGCATGTCAGGCTAGTTGAGCGTCCACGTGGTTTTGCGAGATTGAGATTGAATTAAGGAACAGTTAAGGAAATGTCAGATAGGCTGGTGTGCTACGATGGTTGTATGAAGTTGAAGAAGATGTGAATTCGGAACATCGGAGGAACCCGAAGAATGTCAAGAGGAACAGCTTTGAGCGTGGAATCAATTGAGGGGGTCAGGTAACCAGCTTGAAGGGAATGGATGCAACGAGCTAGGAGAGTTGCTGTGAGAGGGAGCCGCTTTGGAGCTGTCCGTGGTTCTGATTTGTGTAGACCTTTGATTAGCATACTTACGTGTGGATGGGAAATGGAAGGACAAGGAATTCTGATTATCAGTTTGGTGAAGAAGCTGATGCCGCTGATGTAGACCTGGATGGTAGATGTTTTGATCTTTTGGATGAAATGGGAGTACCTGATGAAACTAGTGAGGGAGGCGATGTCGAGTGAAGGGAAAGGCAGTTCCAGCCGTAGTAGTGAGAAGATAGTGTGGCAGGTGAAGGGCTGTTTAGGATGGTCGTTTGTGAAGCGGACGAGAGGAGGCAAGGCTGATTAGTTGTAGATGGTGGCTGAAAACGGTGGAACCACAATTGGATCAGGATCCGAGTCTAGAGTTAAGGACCTGAATTTCCGGACGGACATACTAGACAAAGAGTCGGCCATTGCATTCATGTGTCCTGGAACATGGCGTGCACGGACGATAAATTGGTGTTGGAATGCGGTCAGGGTGAGTCTACAAGTGAACTGCATGATGAGGAGGGATTTGGAACGGCCTTTATTTATGATGTTTACGATGGCGATGTTCTCAGAATGGATGAGAATTACCTTTTTGGACCACTCATGCCCCAAAAGAAAGGCTGCAATGACAATGGGATACGACTCATAGGGGATGGAGGATTGCGACATTTCTGGGGGCCATTGGGAAGCAAACCGGTGTACAATGACCGGTGTCGTTGAAAAAGACGTCCCTGTACAGTCTAAATTTGGTTGAAAAGTGAAAGGTGAAAGGTGTCTCAAAAAAATTAAGAAAGTTCATAAAACTTAATAGCCATGCTTAGTGTTAACTTATTTTTTTCATTTTGTGTCTGCTTGATACAAATTTAACCCTACGTAGAATTACTAAATACCTACAACTTACTACTCGTTTTTTATCTTAGTTTTTTTTTTAGTTCACTTAAATTAAACAAACCAATTTCCTTGAATGGGTCCTTGTCCTTCTTCTCTCTCTCTCTCTCTCTCCCATTTCTTATCTATTTAGTTGTTATTACCTATGTAAGCCTATGTAAGCCCAAATAACAGACAAACTGCCTGAGTCAAGGTTTTAATACGATCCATGATGATACCTCGTTCCTGAATGATGGCAGTGGAGATGGGCTGGAGGACCACTAAACTTGGACCCTCATGAGGACTATCTTCACTGACAACTGTCAGCACACCAACAGTGCATTCTAGAGCCTCATCTCTCGCTGTATCCTACTAAGACACACAAAGACATATTCTTCATGAGTACTACTTCATTTGGCATGTTTCAACTAAAGCTTTGGTCCACAAGGTCCATATATTCTTGAAGAGTGACACTGACTTTTCAACCTGGACTCCTGCTCCTTAGATTTACAATGAATTAATGTGTACAATGTTTATGTGGCAAATTTCATTTTTATTTACTGGCTGTTTAAATACCTCTCAGATTAGCTGTGGAGGAATTGCTGTACAAAATACAAATACATCAATCACTGTACAAAATGTATATTGTATGTTGTGGAGATAGAATTACATCCACACAGATACAGTTCTATTTTATTGCAGACCAAACTTTTTATCATGTGCAAGTACTTACAGAGCATGTCTTGGAGAATTCACTGGAGTTGTCACCAAGTAAAATGGGAATGCCTTTGAGGACAACAGAGTGAAGTACTGTCACGTCTGGTGTCTAATGATACACAGAGAAAAGACCAGTTAACAGAGTAATTTGCAAGGCACAAGTAAGACAGGAAATAGGGTTGGGCTGGATGATCTCATTTACAACTTGACTGATGAACTATCATACAGATCAAAAGCAAAATTAACCTACTTACCATCCAGCTCATGCTGGCCAACAGTTCCCTTTTTTGTTTTGAAGTTCAATGAAACGCGGGGTATACTGGTCCAGAGGCTCAAAGAAATCTCCCCCAAGATTCTTACTTGCGATTCTGTTGAACTCAGCAAACACCTTGTTGACTGTGGTGACATCCCCAACCATAGGTCGACCCACAGTGGTAGTCCTGTCTTTGACAAGCACAGATTGTTGTAGTTGGTAACTAAAGTTGGCCCAGTTTAGAAATAAAAAAAAAAATGGTCTGACATTAAGGTAGAAGTGAAGCGGAGGATTTCGGAACACCGCTGAAACGTGATCGCAATGGGCAGGGGGGTTGGGGAAGGGGGGGTCAGGAGGGTACGAACTGACCCCCTCCGAACAGAGAGTGGCTGTCATAGTGGGTGACACAGCTCTCGCCGGAGTTATGGGAGCTCATTACAGTGACACAGATCATCCCCAAGGTAAATGTGTTAAACTAAGAAATATTGTCATTATACCGGTCGTACAATAGGCTGTTCACAATACACATAGCTCGTGCGTGAAGCTGCCAGGATATTAAACACGTTGACTCATGTTCAATGTTCAATTTTCTTAATTTTTATTTCTGATAATTGTAAACAGTTTTGGTGATGCCTCCCATCAGCACCGACTCCACACCAGCTGCTGACGTCCGCCCGACTGGCTGTGTCCTCACCCAAACTATGCTGGGATCACGAGACGAAATCAATTATTATTATTATTATTGTCTGGATCAAGTAATAACCGTCCTTGGAGATATTAGCAACACAATAAATGCACTTGTAATAAGTAGCTAAACTGTGTCCTTGCCTGTTTACATGGTTGAAATGACCTGCTACCGGGTCCGCATTGCTTCCCGAGGTCCAGCATCCAGTTCCTCTGGTGGGGGGATGTTCTATGGCAGTGGTATGGCATGGCGGTGTGCCACGTTGTTCAGACCAGTTCACATATTATTTAAACATTTATGGGATGAAAATGTTTCCTGTTGACAAAAACAAATTCATCCTGTAATGGCGCTTTGATAGCATGTGTCTGCAGTCAATAGCTCCGATTACATTAGGAAAACCGGCTCTTGCTGTAAACTGAAGAACACTGAATGATGTAACATTCGTAATGATGGGGTGATGAAGCAGCATACGGGGGGTAAGTCCAGAGACTGGAGCCACAGTGTTCTACAAACAACCTAATGTTGAACACCACGCCCCACTACAGGTCAGCAGCTTCTGTGTGGAGAGAGCTGTTGTCAAAAAACAAACAAACAAACAAACAAACAAAAAACACAAAACAGAATCGAGTGCATGTTTTAAAGTCCCAGTCCACAGTTGAAAGCATCATGGTGTGGTTAACAAGCTGCACAGCTGGGAACAGGAGAGCGCTGCATCGCGTGATCAAAGCGGCCCAAAGAATATCGTCAACTACCCCCTGCCCTCCCTGGAAGATATTGCCACCTCCCTCGGCCTCAGCGGAGCACAGAAAATCTGCAGAAGCCACACGTGGGGGGCAAACTGCTGAGATGTACAATGACAATACAATCAATATGTTCTATTCTATTCTATTCTATTCTATTCTATTCTATTCTATTCTATTCTATTCTAATATCAGTGCAGTGATGGAACTGAATGTGTTCTCTATGTATCCTTACCTGGAAACTGAAGCATCAGAATCAGGAATAAAGACATTTGAATCCATCTGAATTCAACCATTGTTCATCTCTGTCTCTCGTCCTCTTCTCTCGTCCTCACGTTGATGAAAGACACAGTCTATAAAGAGGTTTCTACTTAAAGATGAATACAACATGTGCTCTGTGCGGTTTGTGAGGTCACTTCATCACAGAGACATCACGGTCCCTCCTCCACACAACCAACCAGCAATTCACAACCACACACATCTCCACTAAAAAGAGAGGGGGCGTCACAGTTTGTATAAATGCTCATGCAATTCTTCGTTTCTATAAACGTATTGCACCTCTGAAGTAGGTGTTCGGATGTTTTTGTAGCCAGGACAGTCAGGCCCTTTTCTTTTCTTTTCTTTTCTTTTCTTTTCTTTTCTTTTCTTTTCTTTTCTTTTCACACAGATAAAGTTGAGCTAGGCCCGTTTTTATTGTGATTTCTCTATTTTATTTGGCACAAGCACCACATTCTCTGTCTCTCTCGTCCTCTTCTCTCGTCCTCACGTTGATGAAAGACACAGTCTCTAAAGAGGTTTCTACTTAAACACAAATATAACATGTGACTCATGAGCTTAGTGAGGTCACTTCCTCATCATGTCTCCAGTCTGAGGACGATAAAACCACAAGTTACTGTTGTACATCCACAACAACCAAACAGTTTTTATGGGTGAGTAGTTTTACTCTTCACATGTCACATTAAGAAACATTAACCAACAAAAGACTAGGGGCTGCATTTTTGCACAATCTTCACACATTTGTCTTCTTCTTTTGAGACCTCAAACACGTCACTGCCATAAATGCACCATGGGAGTGGACACCGTGTGCACTTCTTGTTCTTATTGTGGTTTTGTAGTCACACCCATATGCTGCTTCACTCAGCTGCTAAAGATTTTGCTTTAGTTAGAGCTGTATATCACAGTCACAGTAAAGACTATTTA
Organism: Mugil cephalus; assembly: GCF_022458985.1. NCBI lineage: Eukaryota > Metazoa > Chordata > Actinopteri > Mugiliformes > Mugilidae > Mugil > Mugil cephalus. The sequence goes on from NC_061790.1 coordinate 3,311,217, forward strand.
TATATCATAAATGAATAGTAGAGGTCACAGAGTCAAATCCTGCATCACTGCCTTGTGCCAATGAGGAAGTTAGATGTGTTACCTTCTTTCTGCACACTAGAAAGAGACTAGCACTCAATATGAGGAAGTGACATCACAGAAAGTCAACGCTGTGTCTCTCTACAAGGACAACTATTTTAGACAGTGAGACAGTTATAAGAAGGAGGAAGACGGAGAAAGACGGACAAGAATGATGAATGAATTCAAATGGATTAAACTGTTGTCACTGATGATACTGATGCTTCAGTTTACAGGTAAGTATTCATTTAATAGGAGTATCTAAAATGATCTAACAATTCAGTTAATTGTCTCATATATTTAAGATTCAACATGTGGTTTAAAATAAATATAGACTCATTGTGTGATACAGATCCATTCAAGTGCAGGTGATTTGATTAATCTGGAATAAATGCTGCAGTCAGATGAAATAAAATCCTTTAAATTAAGATTTAAATATGTGAACATTCTTCATGTGGTTTCCAGGTGTAGAAGGTTCATCGTCTTCTTTATTCATGTCAGTTTGTGTTTGGTCTCAGTCTGGTGATGAAAACCATCTTTCTCTGCATATTCAAAGTAAATGTCATTTAAATTCATAAATATATGAAGAACATATGAAGTCATGTGAACCATCGTGGTGTTGATTCAGTGGTCAGAGAGGCGTTAGTTACTATTCACAGGGGCTACGGGGCAACGCCCGAGCCTCCAGTCTACAGCAGCAAGCTGTAGGACGAGCTAAATATCAAAATGAGCGGCTCAATCGGGATCGGTGTCCTATTACTTTTCTTTACGAAATATGAATTTTTCACAACTGCGATAAATTTTTCATTGGAAATAAATGGGACGGCCGGAAAAAAACACGCAAAAAAGACAGTTTTTCAAAGGTCTACTGTTCAGGCATACTTTCACCCACAGACTTCATTTGAACCCTAAAAAGTAGACACAAGCCTTATGTATTGGTGCATTATCATCTCGTTTTGATAGGTCTTATAGTTGTTGATCAATCACTGTTCAATGACCATGACCTTTTTCGAAAAATCTCGTTTTCGAGTGCGGAATGTTGCTACTTAGAGTGAGAGAACGTGTGTGAAATCGCCTTAAATTTTCCTCTTTTCACGCTCGTCCCGGCCACAATATACACATTAGTCACATGATTTTTTTCCACAGTTGTAGACAAACTTGTTGTGTCTCTCACAATGTGCTCGGCAAAGCAGTGAGATGTACAGAATTTAAACTGTGAGCATCTGTTCACGGTAAAGTACCTGTCTGCTTTCCATTCACTCCAATGTAAAGATTTTCTGAGAAAAGGAGAAGGACCTTTGTGTTTAACTCGCGAGTGTGTCCAAAATATTTGCTCCAGGAGGACCAGAAACGTATCAAAGTCTTCAGAAAGGGCTTACGACGCCCACAGTCTGCTTGTTTTTCTGATAGGAGCTACCGTTTTGTCACAGTAAGCCCAAATGTGAGACCAGTAAAAAGGTAACTTTGTGATTACAGTGACACACACATGCGCGCACGCGCTTAAGCTCAGCAGTAGCAGGATGTACAAACATGTGGGCGAAAGCGTGCATTGCTCTCTCACACACAGGCTAACTGTGCTAAATGTAGGCTAACTATGCTAACGTAAGCTAACTGTGCTAAATGGGCATTAGGTGTGCTAACTTTAAGCTGCCTGTGCTAAATCTAGGCTAACTGTGCTAACCGTATGCTAACTGTGCTAAATATGCATTAAGTGTGCTAACTTTAAGCTAACTGTGCTAAATGTAGGCTAACTGTGCTAACCGTATGCTAACTGTGCTAAATGATGGTTAAGTGTGCTAACTGTGTGACATGTGGGTCAAGTGTGCGACATGTGGTTTGACTGAACTAAATGTAGCCTAACTATGCTAACGTAAGCTAACTGTGCTAAATGTGCATTAAGTGTGCTAACTTTAAGCTAACTGTGCTAAATGTAGGCTAACTGTGCTAACTCCCATGTTGACAGAGACAGTACCCCCGCCATTAGCTCCCATAGCTCCTTCAAAATTTCCCAGAGGGAATTGTCTAGTTAGAATTTAAAATGTTGATATATAAATAAAATATACATTTTAAGTTTTTATATATCATATAATTTTTCTGACTCTCCTATCTACAGAGTTCTACAGTGAGACCAGTCCAGTTTCTTGACCAGTAATAGAACAGAGGAAGATGAGCATGTGAAGATCAACACACTCAGGTTATAAAAATAACCATGACTTCAGAGGTCCAATGAGAGCTGACAAACGTCACCATGAAACCTGCTTGGTTTTCTCTAATAATAAAACCGTGTGAACAGAGAAGCACAGATGCATTTATCTCAACTAACCATCTTCACACATCAACCTTCCTCTGTTCTGTTCTATTCTTGACCTCCCTCTAAAACACTGTGGGAAAGAGAGTCAGTTTAAAACGGTGTTTATTCTTAGTCTGTCCACAGAAAAGACAAATGTAGAGAGTTGATGTCAGCAACTTCAGTGAGGGACAGAAGTGAGAAAACATGGACTGAAGTCTCTATGAGGAAGTGATACCTCACTAACCTCATTTTTTTCTTATTGTGGTTTTCTAGTCACAGCAATATGCTCCTTCACTCAGCTACTAAAGATCATTCTTTAGTTTAGACACAAAGCTGTATATCACAGCCTCAATTTTCATTTAGTTCCAGAGTGTTTCTATGTGTCAAATGAAGAGTAGAGGTCACAGAGTCAAACCCTTCATCACTGCCTTGTACACAGGGAACACTAGAAAGAGACTAGCAGTCAATATGAGGAAGTGACATCACAGAGTCTCAACGCTGTGTCTCTATACAAGGACAACTATTTTAGACAGTGTCAACTGTTGTCACTGATGATACCAATGCTTCAGTTTACAGGTAAAAATCTATAAAAATTCAATCAATTGAGTCACATATTTGAGATTCAACATGTGGCTTGAAATAAATATAGACCTATTGTGTGATACAGATCCATTCAAGTGCAGGTGATTTGATTAATCTGGAATCAAATGCTGCAGTCAGATGAATTAAAATCCTTTAAATTAAGATTTAAAATGTAAATTGATTCTCACCATTGTCTTCACATCTTAACAACTGTTTTACTGTGTGTTATTAACAGGATGTTGTGGTTGTTGTCAGTCATGGTTTAGTGCAGCATCAAACAAAACCACAGATAGAGTTAGAAAGATGAACTCATTCATGTTGGTAGTTTTAGTTCCTGGTTTCCCTCCGTGACTGAAATAGTTTCCATGTCAGTGTAGACTAATGTTTTTTGGGTAAATGTTCAGGTTTAGATAATGTTCTGCATTAATGGCACTTATGGTGTTCCATACTTTGTGTTTGTCTGGACGGGTGACACACACTTAATGATGATTTCAAGATTCATATTTTACTACACTTCATTAAGTCAAAGTTCCTGGAATTAATCCTTACTTTTCTTGTGTCTTGCCAAAACATTAGGTACACTGGTGAAAACAGTCCTGCATCTTATCTCATGAGGTGACTGTGACAATGTCATTTCACAGTGCTGTGAAAAAGTGTTTGCACTCTTCCTGGTTTCATGTTTTTATGTATGTTTGTCACAACTAAATGTTTCAGATCATCATCAAATATAAATATTAGTCAAAGATGATCGAAGAAAACACAAAATGAAGGTTTTTAGTATCAAGTGAAAACTAAATCCCAGCCTACATGGCCCTAAGGCGCCAACACTTTTTCACACCACTGTACATTCAACAGAGATCATGAAATGTGTGTTGTGAGGAGTTTAACTCTTCACTCGTCTGTTCATGTGTGCTGTCAGAATCTACATAAAGTGTGTAGTATAAAAAAAATGTTTTTAAAGAAAAGAAGAACAGCGTTACTGCAAACATTTTTCTCTGGTGATGCTGGTAATTCAGACTTGATATCTGCAGATGACGTCTTCACACATTCCAGCTCAATAAACTGTCTACTGTTGGTCTGATCATGAAACACTGTAGAGAGTCCTTAAATGCACCCAATATTAACATTTCAAATCTTGACACAATATTGGACAATGAAAAGTCCAACATTGTGACTTGTGACTCTACAAGTGAAAGAAGTGATAAAACATGGACTAGAGTCTCTGTGAGTAAGTGACTTCACAAACTGTTCAAAGCACATGTTATATTCATGTTTAAGAAGAAACCTCTTTAGAGTCTGTGTCAGACACAGAAGAACAATGGTGATGTCTTTTCAGATGTATTGCAGTAATACTTTAGTTGTATTTCACGACTGACATGTCACTGTAGTCTGGATTTCGTCTTCAGTGAAGTATTTCCACACACTTGATGAACTGCTGCTAGTTTGCTGCAACCACCCACTGGACTCACCTGTCTTCTAGGAGGCGTCCATGTTGTTATTGTCACATGATCAGTGACTAGTCGACATGATGATTAAAGTGTAATAGCACCTCACACTAAATATTTTCATTTACATTCTATTTTTAACATTTCTGTCTCTTTGTCTCAACAGCAACAACTGGACAACGTTCATATGTCACTGTCAGAGTTGGACATGACGTCACTTTGTCTTGTGGAAATGTGAGAGATGGACAGAAGAACTGTGACAGTACTACCTGGTTGTTCAATGGTTTAAGAGACAGAACAACAGTAGAGCTGGTTAAACATGGACAGATCAGATCTAAACCAGACAGACTGAGAGTTACAACAAACTGTTCTCTGGTTATAAAGAAGGTCACAGATGATGATGTTGGTCTTTACACCTGCAGACAGTTCATATCAGGACGACAACAAGGAGCAGACTTTCAGGTTTATCTGTCTGTTATTACCAGTGAGTATTTCCATCACAATGTTTCCAGGTCAAACTGTCTCATTAGAACAACATAGTGAAACATGACAATAATTATGATCACAGTGATGAAGTTCATTTTCCTCTTGTTGTCTTTCTCTCGCAATATCTCCATCTTCTCCAGTGACTGAACGTGAGGACAATGATAAAGTCGTCTTGTTCTGCTCTGTGTTGGATTATGATCCATGTAGTCACACAGTGGAGTGGCTGTATGAGGGTAAAGAGGAAATATCAGACATGGAGATATCACCACCTTCCTGCTCTGACCCTGTGACATTTACATCATCTCACCTTAACCAGAGGATTTATGAGTTATTGAAGTGTAAAGTGACAAATGTTTACACTAAGAAAGTTCAGCTGTTTACCTTCAGCCCTCAGTCCTCAGGTGAGAATCAAACCAATTTCTATCATCTATAAAATAAAGGTAACATGGAGTCTGTTTCACTGTTCAGAATGTTGTATGTGGGTTTTTTATTAAATCATGTGAAGATTCAACAAAGAAGAAAGTGAAATCAACAATTAAACCAACAGTAACAAGTAAAAAAAAATGACATCAGTGAAACTCACCTCATCAGAACAGACAATCAGATCAACATCTCCAAACACCAACGATCCAACAAATCACGTTTCAAATATCTGAAGTTTAAATGTCACCAGTTTTCTCTCATGTTGTTGTAAAGGGAACATGGAGGATGTTCTCACTGTGCTGATGGTTTCATGTCATTATTCTATGTTTTAGGCAATGATCCAACAACAACAACAACAACTACTACTACTAGAAAATCAACCACAACAACAATAAAACCAACAACTCCAATTACAGAGATGACAGCAACATCTAAACTAACCTCATCAGAACAGACAATCAACAACAATCCATCAGATCAACAAGGTAGAGACTGAATCTCTCTCATCTGTTAAAGTCTGAATGTCAGACTGACTCTTGATTTTCTCTGATTCAGTCTCAGTCTTCATCCTTTTCTTTCTTCTTAACATCCAGCTCATCATCTCAGACCCAGAGACTGTTTAATCATTTCAACTTTTCTTTCCTCCTCTGTATCTTCCATCCACGTCCACCATTTTCAGTGTCTCATGTCATAAGTTAATGTTGATCTGAGCACTTTCTTGTCTTCTCTCTCCAGGTTGGTCATGGTGGTGGTACATTTTCATTCCTGTGGGTTTAGCAGCAGTCTTAATTGTTGTGGTGATCATCAGATGGAAGAAAACTAAAGGTGAAACGAAAGTTTTGATGAAGCTGTGCTGGAGTTTGGCTATTGATGCTCCAGTTGACTCTGATTTGTCTTTTTTATGTTTTCAGGAAACAAGACACAAGTTGAAGAAAACACTGTGAGTGGAAACACTGAACACTTTAATACACATCAATTTATTTTTACAACAATGTTGAATTATATATATATGTTATATGTTCACCACTAGTACAGACAACAAACACTAATAAGAACAAATGATAACAAGCTCTGAATTTATGTTCTGAATAGATTTGAGCGTCATTATGTTGTGTTCTTTATGTTGTGTTCACTGTGTAGGCTCAACCTGAGGATGGTGTTTGCTACGCCTCCATCAGCTACACCAAGAAGACCAAGAGTAAAGCTAAAGCCCAGGTAAGACCTCTAATGGATCATAGTGGAGATGTTAACAGAACAATCATGACTTTAAGAACTCCTGTCAGGTTGTGTTGTGTTAAGATTGAGTGGATGAAATGTGCTGCAATGTTTCCTGTTAGGACCGTGATGATGATGATGAAGGTGGCTCTGTGGTCTACAGCACTGTGAAAGCTTCCTCCTCTTCTGCTGATCCCAGAGACTTCTATTCTACCATCAACGAACTAAACAAATAAGAGGTTAAATCTGTTAAATGGAACATGAAAGCACCAAGAGGAATCTCATGTCCTCTCTCATCTTATATTATGTGTAATATATCATATATCCTGTATTGTATCATATTTTATGTTGTCTTGTCTCATGGTATCATCTCATATCATACTGGATCACATTTTATCATATGTTATGTTGCATATAATATATCTTATCTTATCTTATCTTATCTTATCTTATCTTATCTTATCTTATCTTAATACATACAGACAAACCATCATCAGATCACCTTAGGGTTAGGGTTATACAGTATCATGTCTATGAGACATGGATTCATTGAGAGAGTAGAGACTCCCTCTAGTGGTGGAGAGTGTTCATAGGGAGGTCAGACAGACTCTATACTGTCCTCTTTAGACTTTGTCCTCACATGGACAAATTATTTTAGCATCTATTTAATAAAATAGATGCAAATGTATTTCCTTCTGTGGTTCAACACATTTTATGTAAAATTATTTTCCAGTGTTTCGTGTTTTCAGACCTGTCACATATTCTGATGTATCTCATGATCTAATACATTTAAATTAAAACGTCTCCCAGTCGTAACACCTGTGTCACATGACTCCTTTATTTGTTTTGTTTTTTTCATGCAGCTTTATTTTAGTCATAAATCCACTAAAAGTTGGAGAATACTCAAGTGGTTCTATTCCATAAAGCAGGTGAAACTGGTGATATTAACAACTACACGTCTAACATTTAAGCTGTCTGGTCTTCAGTATTTTTAACAATGAGGTCAAGAGTAGAAAGGTTGTGGATGTTAGCTAAAACCATGTACCACAGTATGGTGTGATCATGTTTCACATCTTGTTATAACCAGTTAAAACAACACGTGTGACTATTTGCTGCCATTAAAAAAAAAACTCAAAAAGGTTTCAAAAAAATATCCTGACTGAACATTGACATAAACCAGTGAGTGTTAATGAATCAACATATTTGTCTCTGATCTGATAATTCAGAACAACAGTGTTTTTTTTTAAACTCAAAATTTATTTGTGATTTTATGTACATTGGGTTAATCATACCATACATTACAAAAATAAATGTAAAATTCATATTAACATGTTTTAAAGAAGTTCAAAAGTTAAAAAGATATAAAAAATAAAAAATGAATATATATGTTGCTTTATAGTCAAAACATACGTGGTCAAATTGACCCTGTAAATGCTTCATTTTCTAGGAGTCATATTACCGTGAGCAGTGGCAAAGAAGAATCAGTTACAGATAACATTAAGATTTGAAGCTCAGTAAAGTCAAACATTCAAGATTAAAAATATTAAAGACAGTAAATGTTCTACATAAATACTATCAGAAATATTTCTTGTTGGTTGAAGCTGAGATCAAACAGTGTTGATGTGATTTAGCTGAAGACTCTAAATGTGTTGTCATGTTGTTGATCCACAGTATTAAAATGATCTTGTGCTTGTGTTGTTTTCTGCTCATGTTAAATGTGATGAGATGATGTTTAACAGCAGTGGACTCGTCTATGTGGTGAGTTGATGTTGAAGTTGTTGATCAGTGGAGTCTGACTGAAGCAGAAGGGTCTCCAGAGTTTTCATAGATCACTGAACCTTCACCTTCACCTCCATCATTCTGCACCTGTGGAAAACAACACCACAAACAAACATCACAAACACTGTTTTCAGACCTGCCACATATTCTGATGTAAATAATGATCTAATACATTTAAATTAAAATGTCTCCCTGTCGTAACACCTGTGTCACATGATTCATTTATTTGTTTTTTTGTTTTTTTCATGCAACTTTCACCTTAGTCATAAATCCATTAAACGTTGGAGAATACTCAGGTGGATTTATTCCTAAAGGAGGTGAAACTGGTGACATTAACAACTACACATCTAACATTTAAGCTGTCTGGTCTTCAGTACTTTTAACAATGAGGTCAAGAGTAGAAAGGTTGTTGACCAGTAATAGAAGACAGGAGGTGCAATGAGTGAAGACTGTAGCTGAGGAAAATATCCTTTTTCTTGGATTGTGTTCAATAAAAGACAAACGAAGTCCTTATAACTAGATCATACCCACTGTCTTTTCTGTCCTGTGAGTTCCCAGTGAAAGTGATTTTCTTCTGCAGAGTGATCACCACGCCCGTTAAAGGACCGATTGGTTGGAGGTTCCCATTTAAATGTCGTGCTTCAATCACTCTGGGGCAACTGGAAACTCTGCTGTAGTTTCCCTGACAAATGGGCTCTTCTAATGTCGTCGGGATGGTTGTGAATGTGGCCGTGGTTGGGTCAGGATGTCCATCTGGAAGTGGAACCAGAAACGTGTGACTATTTCACCTGATTTGGTAGTGAATAATGGAACTCAGAGGAATGTGTGTCAGGCTAGTTGGGCATTCACGTGGTTTTGCGAGATTGAGATTGAATTAAGATTGAACACGATAGTATCCAGCAGGTGGAAGGAAATGTCAGATAGGCTGGTGTGCCGGGATGGTTGTATGAAATTGAAGAAGATGTGAATTCGGAACATCGGAGGAACCCGAACAATGTCAAGAGGAACAGCTTTGAGCGTGGAATCGATTGAGGGGGTCAGGTAACCAGCTACAAGGGAATGGACCAGCTAGGAGAGATGCTGTGAGAGGGAGCCACTTTGGAGCTGTCCGTGGTTCTGATTTGCGTAGACTTTTAATTAGCATACTTACGTGTGGTGGGGAAATGGAAGAACAAGGAATTCTGATTATCAGTTTAGCTGATGCCGCTAATGTAGACCTGGATGGCAGATGCACACCAACAGTGCATTCTAGGGCCTCGTCTCTCGCTGTATCTTACAAAGACACCCACACATATTCTTCATGAATACTACTTCATTTGGTATGGTTAAACTAAAGCTATGGTCCACAAGGTCCATATATTCTTGAAAAGTGACACCGAATTTTCAACCGGGACTCCTGCTCCTTAGATTTACAATGAATTAGTGTGTACAATGTTTATGTGGCAAATTTCATTTTTATTTACTGGCTGTTTAAATACCTCTCAGATTAGCTGTGGAGGAATTGCTGTGCTACCGGGTCCGTATGGCTTCCCAAGGTCTGGCATCCAGTTCATCTGGTGGGGGGATGTTCTATGGCAGTGGTATGCCATGGCGGTGTGCCACATTGTGCAGGACGCCACGGGGCATTACAATGCGGCACACCTACTCTGCCCCCGACCTGTCCAGGCAGCGCCAGGGTCCCTTCAGCGGGTCGATTGCCCTCTCGACCGCTGCCCGAGTTTGGGACTGGAAGTCATTGTACCTCCTCTCTTGGTCGGTGCCGGGGTTGGTGAGAGGGGTCAACAGCCACCTTCTTCGGGGGTAGCCACGAAATGAAGGCAGAAAACGTGCGAAATAGATTTAGTTTCCTTTGTTCATACACCATTTGAATGAATCACACTATCTTTTTTCTAATTATAGGTGCTTCAGTGAGAAACGAACACTTAGGACGAAACAACTTTATTAACGGATAAAGTAATTACTCACCGAGAACCCACCCATCGCGCAACCATGCTGTTGGTCAGAATGGACGAGTTATGCGTTGAACCAGGCCACCTTGCCACCATGTGAGTGAGCTGCATTTGCGCTTCACATATTATTTAAACATTTATGGGATGAAAATGTTCCTGTTGACAAAAACAAATTCATCCTGTAATGGCACTTTGATAGCATGTGTCTGCAGTCAATAGCTCCGATTACATTAGGGAAACTGGCTCTTGCTGTAAACTGAAGGACACTAAATGATGGAGACATAGTGTTCTACAAACAACCTAATGTTGAACACCACGCCCCACTACAGGTCAGCAGCTGGGAACAGGAGAGCGCTGCATCGCGTGATCAAAGCGGCCCAAAGAATATCGTCAACTACCCCCTGCCCTCCCTGGAAGATATTGCCACTTCCCTCGGCCTCAGCGGAGCACAGAAAATCTGCAGAAGTCACAGGTGGGGGGCAAACTGCTGAGATGTATGATGACAATACAGTCATTCTATTCTATTCTATTCTATTCTATTCTATTCTATTCTATTCTATTCTATTCTATTCTAATATCAGTGCAGTGACGGAACTGAATGTGTTCTCTATGTATCCTTACCTGGAAACTGAAGCATCAGGATCAGGAATAAAGACATTTGAATCCATCTGAATTCAACCATTGTTCATCTCTGTCTCTCGTCCTCTTCTCTCGTCCTCACGTTGATGAAAGACACAGTCTATAAAGAGGTTTCTACTTAAAGATGAATACAACATGTGCTCTGTGTGGTTTGTGAGGTCACTTCCTCACAGAGACATCACGGTCCCTCCTCCACAAAACCAACCAGCAATTCACAACCACACACATCTCCACTAAAAAGATGTTTTTGTAGCCAGGACAGTCAGGCCTTTTCCTTTCTTTCCACACAGATAAAGTTGAGCTAGGCCCGTTTTTGGGTAATTTGTCTATTTTATTTGGCACAAGCCCCCCCCATTCAATGGACAAAACCATCTCAACCAACAATCTTCACACATTCAACTTCCTCTATTGTGTTGATTAGCAACAAGTTTTCTGTTCTTGACCTTGGAGACAAATGTAGAGAGTTGATGTCAACAACTTAACTGAGGGACAGAGGTGAGAAAACATGGACTGAAGTCTGTATGAGGAAGTGACCTCATTAACATGTTCGTCTTTAAATAGAAACCTCTTTAGAGACTGTGTCTTTCATCAACGTGATGTTACCTGGAAACTGGAGCATCAGGATCAGGAACAAAGACATTTGAATCCATCTGAATTCAACCATTGTTCTTCTCTGTCTCTCGTCCTCTTCTCTCGTCCTCACGTTGATGAAAGACACAGTCTCTAAAGAGGTTTCTACTTAAACACAAATATAACATGTGACTCATGAGCTTAGTGAGGTCACTTCCTCATCATGTCTCCAGTCTGAGGACGATAAAACCACTGACCCAAGTTACTGTTGTACATCCACAACAACCTAACTAGTTTTTATGGGTGAGTAGTTTTACTCTTCACATGTCAGACTAAGAAACATTAACGAACAAAATACTAAGTGTTGCATTTTTGCACGTATTTATCTTCACTAACAATCTTCACACATTTGTCTTCTTCTTACTTTAAGGCCTCAAACACGTGACTGCCACAAATGCACCATGGGAGTGGACACCGTGTGCACTTCTTGTTCTTATTGTGGTTTTGTAGTCACACACATATGCTGCTTCACACAGCTGCTAAAGATTTTGCTTTAGTTAGAGCTGTATATCACAGTCTCTTTGTCATTTTGGTAAAGACTATTTATATATTATAAATTAATAGTAGAGGTCACAGAGTCAAACCCTGCATCACTGCCTTGTACACAATGAGGAAGTTAGAGGCGTTATATTCTTTCTGCACACACTAGAAAGAGACTAGCAGTCAATATGAGGAAGTGACATCACAGAAAGTCAACGCTGTGTCTCTCTATACGGAAAACTACTGTAGACAGTGAGACAGTTCTAAGAAGGAGGAAGACGGAGAAAGACGGACAAGAATGATGAATGAATTCAAATGGATTAAATTGTTGTCACTGATGATACTGATGCTTCAGTTTACAGGTAAGGATTCATTTACTTGAAAACTTGTACATGAAAAGTGGATGATATGAAGAGTCTCTAAAAGGTTTGTAACAATTCAGTTAATTGTCTCATATATTTGAGACTCAACATGTGGCTAAAAATAAATATAGACTGATTGTGTGATACAGATCCGTTCAAGTGCAAGGAATTTGATTAATCTGGAATAAATGCTGCAGTCAAATTAAATAAAATCCTTTAAATTAAGATTTGAATATGTGGGCATTCTTCATGTGGTTTCCAGGTGTAGAAGGTTCATCATCTTCTTTATTCATGTCAGTTTGCGTTTGGTCTCAGTCTGGTGATGAAAACCATCTTTCTCTGCATATTCAAAGTAAATGTCATTTAAATTCATAAATATATGAAGAACATATGAAGTCATGTGAACCATCGTGGTGTTGATTCAGTGGTCAGAGAGGTGTTAGTTTCTATTCACAGTTCAACCCCTTCAGCCTCTGTTGTCTCACCTCTGGCACTAGTTAGGGGCTACGGGGCTTCACCTGAGGCCCAGCCCCTCAAGCAGCAAGCTTCGCCCCGAGGTCCCTCGGGGGATTGTTATCCCGTGTGTTTCTTCTTATTATTAGGGGCTACGGGGCAACACCCGAGCCTCCAGTCTACAGCAGCAAGCTGTAGGATGAGCTATATATCAAAACGTGCGGCTCAGTCGGGATCAGTGTCCTATTACTTTTCTTCATGAATATGAATTTTTCGCTACTGTCATAAATTTCCCATTGGAAATGAATGGGACGGCCGAAGAAAAACACGCAAAAAAGACAGTTTTTCAAAGGTCTTTTGCTCAGGCATACTTTCACCCAGAGACTTCATTTGAACTCTAAAACATAGACACAAGCTTTGAGTATTGGTGTATTAATCCGCGTTTTGATAGTTCTTATAGTTGTTGATCAATCACTGTTCAATGACCATGATCTTTTTCGAAAAATCTCATTTTCGAGTGCGGAATCTTGCTACTTACAGTGAGAGAACGTGTGTGAAATCGCCTTAAAATTTTCTCTTTCCACGCTCGTCCTGGCCACAACTTACACACTAGACACATGATTGTTTCCACAGTTGTAGACAAACTTGTTGTGTCTCTCACAATGTGCCCTCCTCACCCACAGACATGCACAGACACACTACACAGGTAACTTTGTTATATTAGAGCTACATACACACACACACTTACACGCGCTTAAGCTCAGCAGTAGCAGGATGTACAAACATGTGCCGAAAGAGCGCATTACTCTCTCACACACAGGCTAACTGTGGTAACTCTAAGCTAACTGTGCTAACTGTATGCTAACTGTGCTAAATGTTGGTTAAGTGTGCTAACTGTGCGACATGTGTGTCAAGTGTGCGACATGTGTGTCAAGTGTGCGACATGTGGTTTGACTGAACTAAATGCAGGCTAACTGTGCTAAATGTAGGCTAACTATGCTAACGTAAGCTAACTGTGCTAAATGTGCATTAAGTGTGCTAACTACGGGTTAACTGTGCTAACTGTGGGTTAACTGTGCTAAATGAACGCTCACCGTACTAACTCCGATGTTGACAGAGACAGTACCCCCGCCATTAGCTCCCATAGCTCCTTCAAAATTTCCCAGAGAGAATTTTCTAGTTAGAATTTAAAATGTTGATATATAAATAACATATACATTTTAAATTTTTATATATTATATATTTTTTTCTGACTCTCCTATCTACAGAGGTCTACAATGAGACCAGTCCAGTTTCTTGACCAGTAATAGAACAGAGGAAGATGAGAATGTGAAGATCAACACACTCAGGTTATAAAAATAACCATGACTTCAGAGGTCCAATGAGAGCTGACAAACGTCACCATGAAACCTGCTTGGTTTCCTCTAATAATAAAACAGTGTGAACAGAGAAGCACAGATGCATTTATCTCAACTAATCATCTTCACACATCAACCTTCCTCTGTTCTGTTCTATACTTGACCTCCCTCTAAAACACTGTAGGAAAGAGAGTCAGTTTAAAACGGTGTTTATTCTTAGTCTGTCCACAGAAAAGACAACTTCAGTGAGGGACAGAGGTGAGAAAACATAGACTGAACTCTCTATGAGGAAGTGACCTCACTAACCTCATTTTTTTTCTTATTGTGGTTTTCTAGTCACAGTAATATGCTCCTTCACTCAGCTACTAAAGATCATTCTTTAGTTTAAACACAAAGCTGTATATCACAGCCTCAATTTTCATTTAGTTCCAGAGTGTTTCTATGTGTCAAATGAAGAGTAGAGGTCACAGAGTCAAACCCTTCATCACTGCCTTGTACACAAGGAACACTAGAAAGAGACTAGCAGTCAACATGAGGAAGTGACATCACAGAGTCTCAACGCTGTGTCTCTCTACAAGGACAACTATTTTAGACAGTGTCAACTGTTGTCACTGATGATACCAATGCTTCAGTTTACAGGTAAAAATCAATAAAAATTCAATCAATTGAGTCACATATTTGAGATTCAACATGTGGCTTAAAATAAATATAGACCTATTGTGTGATACAGATCCATTCAAGTGCAGGTGATTTGATTAATCTGGAATCAAATGCTGCAGTCAGATGAATTAAAATCCTTTAAATTAAGATTGAAAATGTAAATTGATTCTCACCATTGTCTTCACATCTTAACAACTGTTTTACTGTGTGTTATTAACAGGATGTTGTGGTTGTTGTCAGTCATGGTTTAGTGCAGCATCAAACCAAACCACAGATAGAGTTAGAAAGATGAACTCATTCATGTTGGTAGTTTTAGTTCCTGGTTTCCCTCTGTGACTGAAATAGTTTCCATGTCAGTGTAGACTGATGTTTTTTGGGTAAATGTTCAGGTTTAGATAATGTTCTGCATTGATGGCACTTATGGTGTTCCATACTTTGTGTTTGTCTGGACGGGTGACACACACTTAATGATGATTTCAAGATTCATATTTTACTACACTTCATTAAGTCAAAGTTCCTGGAATTAATCCTTATTTTTCTTGTGTCTTGCCAAAACATTAGGTACACTGGTGAAAACAGTCCTGCATCTTATCTCATGAGGTGATTGTGACAATATCATTTCACAGTGGTGTGAAAAAGTGTTTGCACTCTTCCTGGCTTTTTGTTTTTATGTATGTTTGTCAAAACTAAATGTTTCAGATCATCATCAAATGTAAATATTAGTCAAAGATGATGCAAGAAAACACAAATTGAAGGATTTTGTTATCAGGACAAAACTAAATCCCAGCCTACATGGCCCTACAAGCCTACAAAACTTCCATTTAAAAACTGCATTTAGTGTTTACTTGTGTTATCTTAGTCTTATATTTAATTTATTTTGTCTGATGATCTATAATATTTAGGTGTTTATGCAAAAACATGAGGAATCAGGAAGGAGACAACACTTTTTCACACCATTGTACATTCAACATAGATCATGAAATGTGTGTTGTGAAGAGTTTAACTCTTCACTCGTCTGTTCATGTGTGCTGTCAGAATCTACATAAAGTGTGTAGTATAAAAAAAATGTTTTTAAAGAAAAGAAGAACAGCGTTACTGCAAACATTTTTCTCTGTTGACGTTGGTAGTTCAGACTTGATATCTGCAGATGACGTCTTCACACATTCCAGTTCAATAAACTGTCTACTGTTGGTCTGATCATGAAACACTGTAGAGAGTCCTTAAATGCACCCAATATTAACATTTCAAATCTTGACACAATATTGGACAATGAAAAGTCCAATTTTGTGACTTGTAACTTCACAACTGAAAGAAGTGATAAAACATGGACTAGAGTCTCTGTGAGTAAGTGACTTCACAAACTGTTCAAAGCACATGTTATATTCATGTTTAAGAAGAAACCTCTTTAGAGTCTGTGTCAGACACAGAAGAACAATGGTGATGTCTTTTCAGATGTATTGCAGTAGTACTTTAGTTGTATTTCACGACTGACATGTCACGGTAGTCTGGGCTTCATCTTTAGTGAAGTATTTCCACACACTTGATGAACTGCTGCTAGTTTGCTGCAACCACCCACTGGACTCCTCACCTGTCTTCTAGGAGGCGTCCATGTTGTTATTGTCACATGATCAGTGACTAGTCGACATGATGATTAAAGCGTAATAGCGCCTCACACTAAATATTTTCATTTACATTCTATTTTTCACATTTCTGTCTCATTGTCTCAACAGCAACAACTGGACAACGTTCATCTGTCACTGTCAGAGTTGGACATGACGTCACTTTGTCTTGTGGAAATGTAAGAGATGGACAGAAGAACTGTGACAGTACTGACTGGTACTTCAATGGTTTAAGAGACAGAACAACAGTAGAGCTGGTTGAACATGGACAGATCAGATCTAAACCAGACAGACGGAGAGTTACAACAAACTGTTCTCTGGTTATAAAGAAGGTCACAGATGATGATGTTGGTCGTTACACCTGCAGACAGATCATATCAGGACAACAACAAGGAGCAGACTTTCAGGTTTATCTGTCTGTTACTACCAGTGAGTATTTCCATCATAATGTTCCAGGTCAAACTGTCTCATTAGAACAACATAGTGAAACATGACAATAATTATGATCACAGTGATGAACTTCATTTTCCTTTTGTTGTCTTTCTCTCTCAATACCTCCATCTTCTCCAGTGACTGAACATGAGGACAATGATAAAGTCGTCTTGTTCTGCTCTGTGTTGGATTATGATTCATGTAGATACACAGTGGAGTGGCTCTATGAGGGTAAAGAGGAAATATCAGACATGGAGATATCACCACCTTCCTGCTCTGCCAATGTGACATTTCCATCATTTCACCTTAATCAGAGGATTTATGAGTTATTGAAGTGTAAAGTGACAAATGTTTACACTAAGAAAGTTCAGCTGTTTACCTTCAGCCCTCAGTCCTCAGGTAAGAATCAAACCAGTTTCTATCATCTATGAAGTAAATGTTTCAGATTGTTATATGTGGGTGTTTCATTTAATCAGGTGAAGATGCGAAGAGAAAGAAGAAAACAAAATCAAAAACAATTAAACCTACAACAACAAGTACAAAAAAAATGACAACAATAGTGAATCTAACCTCATCAGAACAAACAATCAGAACAACATCTCCAACCAACAACGATCCAACAAATCACATGTTTAAGGATCTGAAGTTTAATTGTCACCAGTTTTCTCTCATATTGTTGTAAAGGGAACATGGAGGATGTGCTCACTGTGCTGATGGTTTCAAGTCATCATTTTGTGTTTTAGGCAATGATCAAAGAACAACAACCACAACAACTACTACTACTACTCGTACTAGTAGTAGTATTCGAAAATCAACCACAACAACAATTAAATCAACAACTCCAATTACAAAGATGACGGCAACATCTAAACTCACCTCATCAGAACAGACAATCAACAACAATCCATCAGATCAACAAGGTAGAGACTGAATCTCTCTCACATTTTAAAGTTTAAATTAAAGTCTTAAAGTTAGATTATATTAATATTAGTTCTTGACGATTGTTGTTTCCAGATTCTTCTCATTTGTTGAGATCCATCATTGTGTCTGTGGGTTTAGCAGCACTCTTAATATCTGTTGTTACAGTCAACATGTGGATTAAAAGTAAAGGTGAGAACATTCACAGATGAAAGTTTTAGTCAGAAAAGGCTTTTGATGAACCTGGAGTTTGGCTGTTGAAGCTAAAATGGACTCTCTCATTTGTCTTTTCAGGGAACAAGACACAGATGGAAGAAAACACTGTGAGTTTAAACTCTGAACATTCAGACATTTGTACAGGTCCAACTTGACAGAGTCAAACCAGTGTTTGTGATGTTTGTTTGTGGTGTTGTTTTCCACAGGTGCATAATGATGGAGGTGAAGGTGAAGGTTCAGTGATCTATGAAAACTCTGGAGACACTTCTGCTTCAGTCAGACTCCACTGATCAACAACTTCAACATCAACTCACCACAGAGACGAGTCCACTGCTGTTAAACATCATCTCATCACATTTAACATGAGCAGAAAACAACACAAGCACAAGATCATTTTAATACTGTGGATCAACAACATGACAACACATTTAGAGTCTTCAGCTAAATCACATCAACACTGTTTGATCTCAGCTTCAACCAACAAGAAATATTTCTGATAGTATTTATGTAGAACATTTACTGTCTTTAATATTTTTAATCTTGAATGTTTGACTTTACTGGGCTTAAAATCTTAATGTTATCTGTAACTGATTCTTCTGTAGTGTATTATCTTCTTGTTTTTCTCTTTTGTCCCTTTCGTGTGTTTGGGGTTTGTGAAGTGTGTATAAAGTTCTTGTAAATAAACCTTTTTAAATGCAAGATAAGACTTGTCAGCGGTGATCACTTCTTTCTTCAGCACATCCACATACAACAATTTTGTGTTTTTCTGTGTTGCTGTTGGGTCACACAGTTAAAGACTCTTTGTGGGGTGGTTGTTGTGCTGCTGATGGAAGTTATTCATCGTTCTCAATTTCTAAATATGAGGTTTTAATTGTGTTGCTGGAAACGCAAAAAGGGGGCAAAAGATTTAGATTTAAAGGAAATAAGAAGATAAGAAAAAGAGAAGTTAGGAATAAGGAATAAAAGGAAATAAGAGTAGGCCTACAAATAGGGAAAAGGTGAAGAAGAGAATAGAAAAGGAATAGAAGAAATAAGAGTAGAAAAGCCTAATTAGTAACATGTTGCACTAAAAGTCACATCGTGCAAAGTTAAGTGGACTAAGTGGGCCCTTTACCGCTGCAACTAGTAAGACATATTTATTTTAGCTGCTGTGTGAAAATTGGCTTTATTGGCTTAATAGGAATTGGCTTAAAGTAAAAATAGGATAAAAAAAAAGAAAGAGAGAGAACTCCTGGGCCCAGGGGGACTTTGGAACATTTCGATTTTTGTTTAAAAAAGGTAAATTTATAGGAAAATGGGAACCAAGAATATAAGACTTCTTTCTTCAGCACATCAATATACAACACTTCTTTGCCGCTGCTCACGTTTATATGACTCCTAGAAAATAAAGCATTTATCGATGATGCATTTCCAGTTTGTGTTGTAGACCACAACACAAACTTTCATCTGCCTTCGTGTTGTCTTCACACCTTTCGTCCTCCAGGGTCAATTTTGACCCCATTTGTTTTATTCTTATTTTTTATATCTTTGTAGTGAACTTGTTTACAACATGTTAATATAAATTGTACATTTATTTTGTTATATATGGTATGATTCACCCAATGTACATAAAATCACAAATAAATTTTGAATAATAAAAAAAAAAAAAATGAAATTCTCAATTATTTCCACTCCGGTTAAGATCAGGGACAAATATGTTGATCCAGTAACACTCACTGGTTTATGTCAATGTTCAGTCAGGATATTGTTCTGAAACCTTTTTAAGTTTTTTTTAATGGCAGCAAATAGTCACACCTGTTGTTTTAACTGGTTATAACATGATGTGTAACATGATCACACAATTCTGTGGTACATTGTTTTAGCCAACGTCCACAACCTTTCTACTCTTGACCTCATTGTTAAAAATACTGAAGACCAGACAGCTTAAATATTTCACCTGTAGTTGATAATGTCACCCGTTTCACCTCTTTCATGGAATAAAACCACCTGAGTATTCTCCAACGTTTAGTGGATTCATGACTAAGGTGAAAGCTGCATGAAAACATAAACCAATAAATGAATCATGTGACAAAATTATTACGACTGGGAGACATTTTAATTTAAATGTATTAGATCATTATTTACATCAGAGTATGTCACAGGTCTGAAAACACGAAATCCTGGATAATTATTTTACATAAAATGTGTTGAACCACAGAAGGAAATACATTTGCATCTATTTTATGAAACAGATGCTAAAATATTGTGTCCATGTGAGGACAAAGTCTAAAGAGGACAGTATAGAGTCTGTCTGACCTCCCTATGAACACTCTCCACCACTAGAGGGAGTCTCTACTCCCTTAATGAACCCATGTCTCATAGACCTGATACTGCACAACCCCAACCCTAACCTAAGCATTTATGATAAAAAAGAATCGTAAGCCTCAAAGCACCTTGTATAGAAGTGAGAAACTTCCAAACTGTCCTTACTTCCCAAAGAAGACCTCACTTTATTTGTTAAAACTGACACCGGTCCTCTGTACTTACTCTCTCTGACAGAAATCTTGCGTTATCCCATACAAAAGTTCATTGTGTAACATAGCTTGTCATCAGTATCAAAGCATTCACAACGACAACATGACGTCACATTGATGATTATAATCACAGTGCAGATTTTAGAGAATGAATGAGTATGTCAGGACCAAGACGGCTGCAACTATTCGGCCGAAATAACCCAAAGTTTTTACCTTTGACGCAAAATCTTCACATTTCAGAGCAGACATAACAAATTCCACAAATATACATTTACTTAGTGTGAGAAAGACACACTTAAACACATGAATTAACACAAACACACAACATTCACAGGCATTTAGTCAGAGTAATTAGTGTGTGTGTTGAGCATGAAGAAATTGCAGTTGGGGGGCTGTTAATGCAGTTAAGGACAAAGGGCTGTCAAACAAACTGATTCTGCTTCACTGGTGAAATCACAACCCCCAACAGGACACATTCCAGACACAAGCAGGACTCTCTGCACCACGGGACGATTAAGATGAGGAAATCAACTGAAAGATAAATGTGGATTAGCTCCTAAGATTCACTAACTGGTCGAGAAAAGAGCAGAGCTGGTGTCAAAAGCTGCACTGGCATTCACCACAAACACATATACACACAAACATATTCTACTTTACAGTCATTTCCATGAGATGCAACACTGAGAGATTTTAGATCTAGATTTTCGTTCTTTATTATCATCCACTATAGGATACAGCCGGCACCACCTCGCCAAAAAGCCCAACGGACATCCATGAATGAGAGTAATTACATCATTAGGCATACAAATGGGCTAATTTGGCTCTTTTTTTTCCTCCCTAACTCTCTGAAAGCATGACCCAGTTCAAACACCCAATAGCAAATCGGGGAAAATCTCCTGAGCCAATGGAAACCTTGGTGCCGCCCACCGGAGTGCATAATAATAAGAGGCAGAATAATAACATGAGGGGGTAAACTTGTAGAAGCTGCAGCTTGCTCAGTGTCCTTTGGAGATAACTTGGACTCACCCGAAAGCTTTCACCATGGTCGACGCCTTCTGTGCCACTTGGAAACTGGTTGACAGTGAGAATTTCGATGACTACATGAAAGCGCTGGGTGAGTGTCAGCATCTTTGGCTTGATTTGCTGTCAAAAGAAAAAGAAAAGTAACTTCAATTAACAATCCCATTCCACCTCTGCGCCTTGCTCAGGTGTGGGCTTTGCCACCAGGCAGGTCGGTAATGTGACCAAACCGACTCTGATCATCAGCCAGGAGGGAGACAAGGTGGTGATCCGCACCCAGAGCACCTTCAAGAACACGGAGATCTCCTTCAAGCTGGGAGAGGAGTTTGACGAAACCACCGCGGACGACAGAACCTGCAAAGTGAGAACTTTTGCTTTGCTTGCCAAGGATGAAAAAGTTAAAAATGCACCTGCAAAATCCACGTTTAAAGTGTTTAACTGTGCTTAAAATCAAATAGTCTAAAATATGACATTCTTACTGGAATTCATTTGTTTGTGTGTCAAGTAGAACGTGTTTTTTCTACAATATAAGAGTGTGGTTTTGCTCTTTTGATCCTTTGATGCATTTTTCACTTCCTTTGTGAAAGGAATTCACTTTTATTTAATTTTTCCTTCTTTCAGTCCACAGTGTCTCTGGATGGAGATAAGCTGGTGCACGTCCAGAAGTGGGACGGCAAAGAGACCAAGTTCGTCAGAGAAATCAAGGACGGCAAGATGATCATGGTAAGATCGTGCAAACACTCCATCATTACACCCGCCCCTGTGACTGCATCGCCATGCATGACTTAAATAGTGTATATATTTAATGAAAGAGCATAAAAGGTTTGGTGTAGCCATGTTTGTGTGGAAGATGTTCGGTTCTATCACCAGGAAAATAATTCTCAGATCAGTTTCTTTAAAAATAAGTCCATGAATTCAAAACACTTTTTAAATCGTTAAATGCCTTTTTTCACACGTTTGTTCATATTAGTTGATGTTTTGTTGGTACGGCTTAAGGGGTTAGGAAACCACGGTAACCAGCTTGTTCTCCCCCCACCCCTGCAGAATTTGACCTTTGAAGATATCCATGCAGTGCGTACCTACGAGAAGGCATGAGCGCCCCGACGGACACCGTCCCAAACCGGCCATGAAGTGTTGATTTTTTAATTATTGTTTGACTGTATGCTTCTCTTTGCACTTCATCCTGCTCCACATGTACAAGGCCTGCAAGCTGCACATGTTTTGTAAGAATTTTTTTTTTTTTTATATGAATACATTTCTGTCACGGTGGATGGATCGTCTTTGCAACCCTGTGTGAAACATCAGATGAATAAATAAAATTTAAAAAATAACACAGAGAATAAATCTTCTTCTGTCTCTTCCTTTGTTGGGTTGATCCCAGACCTCTGACCTTTCTGCAGAGGAGGGGAATGGGGAAGCCTTTTTTTCTGCATGAGTCAATAAAGGGACACTGAAATGTATTAATTTCCGAAACAGAATCACATTCATGCACACAAAGAATTTCTCTGTTGGATTTAAATAATAAAGAAGCCATCTAATAGAGAAAGGGAACTGTACAGACTGTGTGTTAATGTAAGATATAGAAAAGGTTTTGTGTGATCACAAGAGGCCTTTTTCGCACAATAAAAGAAGACATGGCCGTTCAATTACAAGAAAGGCTGTGCAGAATCAGTCTAGTCATTTTGCAGCTCAGCTTTAAAATCAGAAGATGTAATGAAGCGGCCGCATTCATTCACAGGCTGGTGGAGATGTTCGTGTAGCTGATTTACTGATCCCTGCATGGAAATGATTTTGTCCAAGGAGTCTATAACCTATATGAACAAGATATAGACCCAAGTATAAAACAAAATAAGAATGAGGTAGAAGTTAAATTTAGAAAAATGTGCAGTCCAATTTACATGAATTACACTGTAAAGAAACATTTGGCTGAAGTGTCTTGTGTGCTTAACACCATAAATTATCCCCAGTCGACACGGCTTGCTTGTTTTCAGCACCTTCATGTGATTTCTTCCGATTTTAAACCCTCAGATGACTTCAGTCCTTGCTTTGAGGCTGAATTAATTCAAATGCTCTTGAAGGGTCAATTCACCCAAGCGTGTTTCATCACTTAACTCTCCTCTCGTGGAATCTGGCCATGCATGTGTTTGAGGTTTCAGCTGCCTTCTTTCCAGTAACAGTGTTTCTGTACTTCTGTTACTACATAATCCACAGATCTCAGTGAAATACTTGAAACATTCTGAATAAAGTGAATTACCCGCAGTTAAATGGGCACTGAATAGTAGTATGAAACTGGTTGACCATCAGAGAGTTATCATCTGAATCTCACGGTTCAGCTGTTTTGGTTCGTTTCCTCTGTTTTCATCTTAGGAAATCATCGATCACTAGCTAAAGAATGAATGAAGTGTCCGATATTTCCCTAAGGAGATAGTAGAGACCAAAAACTGAGCTACAACGGTGTGCTTATCAGACTTACAACCAACAGGTAACTAGAAACACAAAATGCTGCTCACAACTTAAAAAGTCAGTACTCACATGGGTCACGTTTCCACTGCTTTAGTTTAAAGTTTTTCCACTCTCCGAGGCCCCCTGCTGGCCCGGAGCTCCAAGAGGTTGCCTTTTTAGAGGCAACCTGAATATTTGAATAGTTTTACAGTTTCTCTGATGTTTGTTAAACCGTGTACTGTTAGAGTACATACTGGAATGTATACTTGTGTGTCAAATGAGGTGACTCCTGATGTTGGAGTCTACAGGTTTCGAGAGATATGTGTTAGGACATTTAAAATGAAGTCTGGTTTTCTTGCACAGCTCATCCTCAGAAATATGATCTGACAACATTACTTGGCCCAACGATATCAGAACGATGTGATGTTGATTAATCCAAAAGTATCAATGCTGCGGTATGAAATACTTGCAATCCTTTAACTAATGCTTAAAGATAATATTTTAGATGTGATTGTTTAGTCGGTGGAGATGCTCGTGTAAGATGGTCGCGCTCAGTATGTAAAGTCTGGATGAATGTGAATTAAAGTTAAGATTCGAGTGTTTTGTTTCCCTGTTCAATGAAATTCTTCTATTTTGCAATGCAAACACACCACAAAGTGCTTCACAAAATGGGCCCCCACGAGGAAACAAACAAACAAAAACAAAAACTGGAGCTAAAAACTGAAAGATTAATAGACCGTTAAAAACGGATAAAGACAAGCAATAGTTACAATAATAATAATGTATATAAATATGTACGGATTTAATGATAAAATGCAAACAAAGACTTAATAAATGAGTAAAATAAATTAGAAAGTATTTTGCATTGGAGAAATTTAAAGCAGCAAAAGCACAGAGTTACATCCCAGCACATATCTACAGCTCAAATATCTCAAATGAGAAATAAACTGCTACAGACTTCCATGTTTCATTTTCATCGCTTCCTCCGCCCAGCTCCAGTCACGTGACCAGGTAGTCGCTCTACTTCCTGTTTACTTCTGAGAAGAAGTGACCCACTGCGGGAAGTCGCTTTATTTTATGTTTATAGGCTATGTGACACACCGTGCTGTCTGCTTTAACGCTGTCAACATGGAGCAGCTCCTGTGTCTCCTGTTCTTGTTGTTCGTTGCTCCACTTTCAGCAGCACCGACTGGAAGCAGCAGCTACCTGCCGGGGACAGGTGAGCCCAAAACCCGGAACTTAACTGCTCAAGAGATCAAACATGACCCCCTACCAGGTTATCTATGCACTGTGTTTCTATCCGAACGTGTGCACGGGCGAAAATGTGCAGAATTAACATCCTAAAGTTGATCTAATTCGAAATGTTTTATGGGCTGTTCGTGATTTAGCAAAACAAGTGGGCATTTCCTTAAATTTATCGCAGCTGTGTTGATGTAATGCAAGCCGAATTCAGGATAACACTGTATGGGTTTATATTAGGTGATGAAATTTGCTATAGAAGTTATACGTCCTTTGCTCTTTGCTAAAATGTTTGGAATTTTGAGATTTTTAAACGGAGTTCAGGCAAGAACGTCACCCTCGGCGAGCCGCACTCTTAAATGCGATTTAAATGGTCTAATGAGAGACAGGTTCAAGTAATATTTGGATTACTAAACAATTTTATGGCTATTTTTTATTACATTGCATTTAATAAGACTTAAAACTATCACAAAATTTAACTGAGCTGCGACATAAACATTTAAATACACTTCCGTCTTTATCTCGCGATACAGTGGTCAAGCAAAAGGAGAACTTGGATTAAATAAAAAAATTCTTAAAATGCAAATGAACATGAAAACATACATAAGATTAGTGTGACAAGTATGTATCAATCCTATATAATTTGAGTAACAGATCATTTAGACATTTTCCAGTGTTTAAAGCTTATTTTTATGCCACAGTTAAAAACTATATCATAGGTTTCTTCATTTCTTCATCTGCCTCCGTCCTTTCCAGGCCGGTTCTGGCACATCACCGACCTCCACCTGGATCCCTCCTACCACTTGGCCCCGGACCCCACCAAGGTGTGCTTCTCCTCCAAAGGAGCCCCCGCCACCAAGGCCGGCCTGTTCGGGGACTTCCTGTGTGACTCTCCCTACCGCCTCATCCAGTCGGCCTTCGCTCACATGGCGCCGCTCACACAGGAGCAGGACTTCATCGTCTGGACCGGGTCGGTAAAAAAAAAATTTAAAAAAGGCCTCAGTACTTCTAACCCTGAACGATCAGCTCATAGAAACAGCAGCAGTGGTTTTCAGTGGTTTCACATCTGGTTCCTTCCTCACGGTAGTAGCAGTGGAGAGTTTTTTTTGTACATGAGTGGGGAAGTGAAGTGTTCTGTATTTTTTTAAGTTTCTGTGAAGTGGACTATTCACAGTCATTTGATGGTAACACTCATTTTGAAAATACCATTTTATGTGACTCAGATGTTAATGCTTGTAACAGGATCCATGATGATAATAAGAACCCTTCAGCTATACTTTGGGTTTAGTACTAATAAGCAAATGTTAGTATTCTTGTACCCAAAATCAGCCACAACATTATGACCACTGACTAGTAAATAACATTTAAAACATCTTGTGACAGTTCAGTGTTCTGCTGGGGAACTTTTGTACCTGGCCTTCATACGTGTTGATGTTACTTAGACATGTAGCACTTAACCCTAACCCAACCCTAACCCTAGCCCACACACAAAAACACAAAAACCGCTTTAGGAACAACTCAAAAACAAAAACATGAAGAACAGCACAAGGTGTTGATCTGGCCTCCAAATTCACAAGATCCCAAACTGATCAAGTATCTGTGGGATGATCCCCAGAGGCCCCTTAGAAGGCCCATGTCCATTCTCTGTTCAACATAGGTTTAATTAAGTTTTTAACTGGACAACGCATGTGTGCATGCTCCACAACCGCTGCGCTGGCGTGTGACCCCGGAACAAAAACATCCAAGAAAGCCGGTCAAAGAAGAAGAAGGTAAACAGAGCCGGTAGAAGAACCACCTGAGGGATAGTGCCATCTTATCTGCACCATATGTACAACATTACGTATTAAGAGATTAAAAAAAGATGAACTATTATCCATCTGGTTGTTGTTTGAAATGCCGGTCTGCTTCATGAAGAAGAAGGGGGGCCTTCTTAACCTGCTGTCAAAACACATATCGCCACCTGGTGTGGAGGAGGAGGAGGACATGTTCCCATCAGTTATTCGATTTTCTCTGTTGCATGTAAACTGGGTCAAGGAGCACATTCAAAAAGTCAAATTCTGACTTATTCACAACTGTATTGGAGGCGCCCACACAATGTCAGGAGGTTGGTGGTCATAATGTCATGTCTGATCGGTGCAGTAGCATTACATTTGCACAAGACTGTCGAAATGTTTTCAGACTGAGCTTAGATTTTCACCACTTGGTCACAGCGCCAGTTTGACTCTGAGGAGTTTTTCCACTTCCTACTTCTAATTTAAAGGAACTAATTTAAGTCATGTGAGTCTGAGGTTTCTGAAGCTGAAGAGGTTTGGGAAACAAGTGAGCTTAGCAAACCTCCCGAACTAGTTAGTTGCATGACACACCTGAATGTATCAACAAACATCTCACATTCGAGATGAATTATGGGTAATGTAGGTAGGAAGGTGGCCGCAACCAATTGTGTGTTGGCGCTTTTAAAGGAACGAGGTGTGATCAGAGAGATCGGTCAAAGGCTGTCTGTGCTACATACACGTAAAACTTAGAAGGCCTTTGTCATTTCCGGGCTCACCCACTCATACTCGTCGGGTGAGTAGGTGGCCTGTCGATGTGGCCTGGAACACGTTGTGAGTTCATGCTACTCAAGGAATGTGGTCACAAGTGGCTCAGACAACCTGCAAGTGTCAATCTCCGCGGGTCTTAAATAAAGGTGTGACGCTGCCGTTTTTGTAATGTTCAGGGTGGTGGTTTCCTGTGCGAAATAGCGGTGTGTGTGTGTGTGTGTGTGTGTGTTTGTCTCTATCAGCGAGCAGAAGAATCGCTTCCTGCTGTATCATCTCTCTCATGGTGAACATGAAAACTCGCAATTATAATTTATAGTTACAATAGTTATTTATAGTTATATATTTTTAATGGCGTTGTCGTCCCTCCTGTTCTTAAAGCTGACCACTTGTTTTTTTTGCATCTTAATACCCACAGAGATGTGTTTACACTCGCTGTCGTTGCATTTCCTGGAATCAATAACATTGTGTGTGTGCGTCCGTCTGCGAGCTGCAGTTTCACTTCCTCTTTTATTTACTGACTCATGCTGAATATGAAAACCCACAAACTTCTTTAAAGATCTCTCTTGTGGTTTTCCCGTGACTGCATCAAAGGTTCATTACAACGCCGTATGATATTAGACTGCAGTAAAAGTTCACACCATCAGTAGTAAGTTCAGTCTTAATTCTGTGTTCCGCGTGTTATGTATTCTTTCAGCTTTTAACGTGTTTCAGAGTCAATACAGATATAAAAGGACACATGATTAATGGTGCGCAGTGGATAAAAATATATATCGATGAGTTCTCTACTGTGACAACGACACACAATAAGTACATGTAAGCGTCAAGTCTCGGAGGAAGCACGTCCCATTCAGCTCTCTTATTAATCTGCCGCTAATCAGCTAAGCCAGGAATTCATGGGCTTATTAAGAGAACGGCTTTCCACTAGAAACTAGAAAGACTCCCCGTGGTGGAGGATTAAGTTACAACTTTATTTATTTATTTATTTGCTTCATTCTATTGTTTCTGGGCTTTGTGGCATGAGTTTGCTTTTTCACTCTTAAGTGGGGGAATTCCATTGCCGGTATTGTTCAAATTGAACTTGTTGGATGGGACCGTTTGTAAATCAGGGTATTTCTCTGATGTCTGCTGGTCTGGTTGACTGGTAGACTCGTGACTGAGCACTTGACATTTAAAGGTTTAGTCATCTGTAAAGAGCAGCTGCGGAACTACTCTACTATGAATTTCCCAGTCTTTCAGACTTCCTAGTTCTTATTGCGTAAACTTGGTTTATTGTGGTTTCAAAAGCATTTTGGTGCAAAAAATGTAAGCAGTCAGCAGGTCAGATGGGCTGCATTGACTACAGCTTAGCTTGGTCATTTAGGCAAATTTATTTTAAGGTAAAAACCAAAAGTTACTGCACAAAAAAAGAAATGTGCACAGGAAAATAAAGTTGTGCATGGATTAAAATAAGTCTGGAAGGTTAAAACTAAAATGAGACCGGTGTGGTTTGACCATTTGAGTACTTGGTTGATGTCATTATGTGCTATGAATAACTTAAATTATCCTTTAACTGAGACTGGGTGTGACATTTGAGTTCTTGAATGCAAAGTCATTGAGTTTTAGAAATGCTGAAGTTCTCAGTGTAGTCATTTTTGTCAAATCCACCTTTTTTCTGGTTGAAGTCTACAGCCATGTATAGAAACAGATTTAGGAAAACCCTCAAAATTACCAAACATCAACTGTCTTAAAAGAAATAAACAGCTAAGAATAACACTTTAAACTTTGCCATTGATCTGTGAATCCCATTCATTGCTGCAGTGACACTTTCCCATTTAAAGGATGGCCATTGAACTAATAAACTAAACACAACTTACAATAATATTCACCTAATAATGCTGGATTTTATTTCCCCCCTCACAGCGACAGCCCGCCTCACGTCCCTCCAGACGAGCTCTCTACGGACTTGGTGATCCGGGTGATTGCTAACATGACCCAGACCATCAGACAGCACTTCCCCAACCTGACAGTCTATCCTGCACTGGGGAACCATGACTACTGGCCGCAGGTACAGCCACTTCTGTGGGACATTTACCAATTCAGATGCCGCAGCAGGGCCTGTGGCATTGTCAAAGACATCACACATCCTTTCCACAGACAGACTCAAGAACAGATTTTGCCCAACAGCCATCATTGCCCTGAACCCTGTTTCACCTCTACCCACCCCCTCTGAAAAACCATCTTCAATGTCAATTTATGCTAAGCACTTTATATTTATAATGAGTGAGTGGGAATGTGTACACGAATGAGGCAGGAAGTGTAAGAGTTCATGGTTGCGGAACCTACATATAGGCACAGGGAAGGTGGGTGGGGTGTAATTCATCCAATCCAATTTATTCATAAAGCATAATTTTAAATAAACACAATGGTTTCCAAAGTGCTGTACAGTGAAGTAGACACAATAACACAAAATGAAAAAAACATGAAAATACTAAAGATAAAAACATGATAAATAAATAGACAGTCTATCCCAGATAAAAGATCCGTGCACATCAACCTACATGGTGTGAAAAGCCAAGCAAAATGGGAGAGTTTTAAGAAGAGCTTCAAAATTAGACAGTGAGGAAGCCTGTCTAATGTGCAGCGGCAGTTCATTCAACAGTTTTGGAGTTAAAAGCAAATAAAAGAATTTTAAATTGAAGTCTAGAATGGACAGGAAGCTAAAATCTGTGAAATGCACTCAAACCTTCTTGTGCCAGCTAAAAGACGTGCAATGGAGGCCCCGTTAACCCCCATATAAAGTGTGTTACAATAATCCAGACGTGGATTACTGTTTCAAAGTGCTGTCTTTGGGGAACAGGTTTTATTTTTGCCGGCTGCTTATGTGGAAGAAGCTCGTTTTCACCACAGCTTCAATCTGGCTGTTGAACTTTTTCTATGTTACTGTTTTTGTCTTAGGGTTAGGGTTGGGACACGTGGGCATGCAGTGACAATAAAAGCATTCTGATTCTGAGGTAGCAGGACAAAAAGACCTTTGTCATGTTTTGAGAGAATCACAGCAGGCAGCATGCCAAAGTGGGATCTAATGTTCAGGATGATGAACATTCTCATATCAAAACCTAGGTACAAGATTGTCTAAATGTTTAAGCGATTCCCTTTAAGAAAATTAATAAGTTGCGCGTAATGTGCTGCTGGTGTGCTCATTGTTGTTCACAGGACCAGATGCCAGACTCCGCTAATGCCATCTACTCAGCTGTTGCCCAACTGTGGAAACCCTGGTTACAGTCTGACGCTCTGCTCACACTCTCACAAGGTACATTAGCTACTCACTCCCACACCACCAGAAAATGTTTGAAGTATGTGTATTTTCAAATATCTCGTCTCATCTTCTACTAATGCTTATGCTAACATGTGTATTAGTTAGGTTCAGTTAAGTTCTTTTATTTTCAAATTTGCTTCAATCCCAGTCAGCATTTTTAATTTACTTGTGCACGTAATACATTTGCTAAAACATACACACCTGCCTTCTTACTACTTAAAACACTACTGATGAGCAACTAATCACAACTAACAGATGCCTTCAGAAACATGACAGGCAGGCCACATATCAAACTCTAATCTTCCTGCATAAAGAAATAAGGAAGTGAGAAAACCACAGCCCTTTGTTCATAAGTGACCTTTTACATGTTATAAGTT
This sequence comes from Mugil cephalus, assembly GCF_022458985.1. NCBI lineage: Eukaryota > Metazoa > Chordata > Actinopteri > Mugiliformes > Mugilidae > Mugil > Mugil cephalus. The sequence continues at coordinate 3,342,636 of NC_061790.1, forward strand.
AAGGTGATCAATTCGAAAACTGGAGATGGAGAAGCAACCAGAAATACTAAAGAGGAAACACACAATCATAGCTCTTGTGGTCTGCGTCGCAATGATGCATATTTACATTTCTGGGGAGGTGCATGTCAGGCTATGGTGTTAGGGTTTTCATAGGCTCTGGGCTAAACCGTGCATGAGTTATCAAGTGGTTTAATAGTGGTTTGCGTGTACTTTCATATGTGCCAGGAAGCAGGAAGTATCATTTCCCGTTGTAGAGTCTTAGTCTGAATATAAAATCTTACAATCTTATATTGTAATTTGTCCAGTCCTTTGCAACCATTTATCATCATTCATAAGTCAGCCAGTTTTGTTCTTTGTTAATTTCTTAGTCAATAAAAAGGCGAAGGGAAATAGTGGATATACCTTGAACCCTATCGGACATAGGGCACATTGCTTGCTTTGTGAAAGTAAATAACGTAATCTAGAAATGCTCAATTTACATTGATAAACATTAATAGAAAGTTCCCAATCCTCACATTTGAGGAGCTGTACCTGGAAATGTTGATGTCGCTTTTGGTATTTTAGTTTGATAAATGACTTAAATATCAATAAAAAGTTCTGTCAGTCGACTGTTTCATTAATTTACCTCTCTATATACGCTTGCTGACTCTAGTTGTTTAGATTTTCGGCAGTTTTAATTTGCAGCATTTCATGTGTTGGAATACCAAAGCTCAATGGTGACCATCCAGTGATCCTCCCATCTTTATTTTGTGCTTCCCTGCAGGTGGCTTCTACTCCCAAGTGGTCAAGCCTGGTTTGCGGCTGATTAGTCTCAACACTATCCTCTATTACGGTCCAAATAAAGTCACGACCAACATGACGGACCCTGCTGGACAGTTTGAGTGGTTGGAGAAGACTCTGGAGAAAGCTGCCCAGAGATCGGAAAAGGTTTAAAATCTTCTGTTTCTACGGATATAACCCCAAACTTGTAAACATCATTACTGTTCTGCATGTTTTTATTCAATCATTAAGACTCAAATTGATTCAAAAAGATGTGTACAATAGGGTCCCATTTCCAGTAATCCTAGTATCTTCAATGAGGCCTTTCTTCCGTCTCTAGGTGTACATCATAGCCCACGTACCAGTGGGGTATTTACCCTTTGTCAGAAACATTACTGCTATAAGAGAGAGCCACAACGAGAGGCTGGTCTCCATCTTCAGGAAGTACAGTCATGTCATCGCGGGCCACTTCTATGGCCACACCCATCGAGATAGCATCATGGTGCTGCTGGATCAACAAGGTACCAGACAAGCAGTCTGTTTTAAAGTCTGTTAATAGGCCTGGATTCAAGGAAAAACTTTTTTCTGATTCAAATTGATCTTTATTTGCAAGATCTCTTGCAAGACTGGTTTTGTATCTATAGTCTTTCGAGACTAGTCCGTGTGTGAGTGAGATCCGAAACATGAAGGACACTCTAACTCCAAGAGCCTTGTCAGGCCAAAAAAACTGTAAAGATGTGGAACCATCTTGGATTTAAGAATAGTTAGGGTTAGAGGTTAGAGCAAATCTTAAATATATTTAAATTAAACAGTGTTGAACTGATTCAAATAGAATCAAGAAAAATAGCAATGCCCAGCCCTATTTAAGACCTGCTGAACTTGGCTTTGACTGTTTGGCTTCTGTTGACTTGACCTTCCCGACCCGGGCTCTTCAATGTTTTGATCCAGAAATGTCTTTTTTGTTCTACAGGTAAACCAGTGAATTCTCTTTTCGTGTCACCGGCTGTTACACCAATCAAAAATGTTCTGGAGCCCTTCTCTAACAACCCTGGTTTCCGCATGTACCTGTACAGCTCCAAGGACTACGCTCTGTTGGTGAGAAGCTCCACACTACATGATCAGGTCATATCTCATTTGTGAAGAGAGAATAGTCCTGTTTTTACCAAAGTTTCACTCCCTCTTCCTCTAATTGTTGATATCAATCTGCTTATAAAGCATCTTCCTCTATTTTGGAAAGACTTTCCACTGGGTTTGATTTTCTGCCATGTGGCCACAACAGGTTTTGTATGTCGGAAAAGTTTAGCTCACAGTCAGTGTTCCTCCCAAACATTTGAATAAGGGGACTGAGTTCAGTGCACACCATTCAAAGTCTTTTTTTTTACCTTACGGCTTTGAAAGGACTGATGGTGAGTTTTTTTTTTTTCATTATTCGGAAACTCGCACGACTAGAGTCTGTTAAGCCCAATACTCACCTGGAATTAGACGATGTTATTCAGATATACCTGGTTGGGGGCTTCTTTGCATAATTAACTGTACTCATTAATTGTACTCAAGCCACCAGTCAACTCTCCATTTAAGCTTTGTTTTTGATATAACATGTCCTGAATAACTGAGAGTCTCTGCAGTATTTACATTTCCTATATGTCTTAAAAGCAGACATAATCTCTATCTTACATGCAGGAAAGTATCATCTTAACTTACAATCTTGACACATTTGTCCTCTTCATTCCTCAAGTGTAACGTAGAACTGGACACGATGTGTTTATTTTTGAAGTGATAATTAATATAAATGAATAGGAGTGGTCCCAGTATTGATCCCTGTGGGATGCCCTTGGGTGCACCGAGGAAGTTAGATGTAATATCTTTTTGTCTGTACACACTGGAGTGCCAAATTTGATTCCTGTGTGACTTATTACTAACTTACAAACAACTGACCATCTCAAAGGCTCAGATCAGTTCCACAAGATAAGTGTCAACCAACCGACCTCTGAAAATCTGTTTGTATTCTCTCTGCAACTGTGCAGCAGTGCTTGTACTCACAACAGACACATGGCAAGATAAACTTTGTAGGACTGGTAAATATAGACTGACAGGAGTTTGACTGAGCTGCTATTTTGGTAAAGAAACCAATGAGGAGGTTTCTGTGTTTTTTTTATTTCACAATGAAACGACACAACATAGAAAAATAAAATAAAGGTACAGAAAGGACGACTTAAAATGGCCACTCCAACACTTTTATCTCACTGCTGGAAGACAGAAGCAAGAAGTCCTTGTTGATGATTAATCACGCCGTCAATCAGAACACAAAAACTGTTTCTGGCATTCAGAATAGACTCAAAGACTTTTTTCTTTCTCCTCTCTCTCCCTCCCCCTCCCTCCTTTTGCTGCCTTTCTCCTCCTCTGAAGGATATCTGGCAGTACTATTTGAATCTGACGGAAGCCAATGAGAAACAAAGATCTGACTGGAGGCTTGAATATATCATGACTGAGGCTTTTGGACTGACTGACCTGCAGCCTCAACGCCTTCTTGAGCTGGGCCTGAGCTTCAGGCTGCCGCAGACCAAAGCCTTTGACCGATATTTCAGTCACTTCATGGTCAGCTACAACAACAGTATCATCTGTGACGGAGACTGTAAGGTCAGCCAGGTGTGTGCGGTGCTCTACCTGGACCAGCTGTCCTACTCCAAATGTGCTAAGGGAAAATGGTAGAATGAGCAGGGATCAAAACTACGGGATTTGTCTCCGATGTATTTTTTACTTTGCTTGAATCAGAAAAGGGAAGATGATGCACTTTGTTTCTGTTGTTTCTGCAGCTCGCAAATATTAAGGCAATAATGTTTCTATTATGAAAGGGACCCTCAAACATTAAATCTTCTCCCTGGTTTTTAGGTTGAAGAGTAGGGCTGGGTTTTAAAAAACAAATCAATCTTAATTTGAGAGATCCGTTATTGATTTTTCTTTTTTTTTTTAAGTGTAATCTAATTTCCTGGATCCTGTCATGAGAAACTTTGCTGCGGTCTAAGCAACAAGCTTAATCCAGGTTGAGTTCCAAACATGATAGAAGCTCCAACTTCTGAGATCAAAGCTACATGAAAGATGCACCTTGATTAGTTTTGTGAAACTCTCTTTCATAACTAGGTAAAATTATTTTGAAAACTGAAATATCTGAATTGATAGCCATGTGATAGACTAGAGACCTCTCCAGGGTGTACCCCACCTCTCAGCTGGGGATAGGCTTCAGACCCCCCTGTAACCCTCCAGGGGACAAGCAGTTACAAAAAATAAATAAAAGAATGGACAATGAATGTCTGATATCAAATTCAATTAAACTACGATCTGGAATCAAATTGACTCGGAAAGCCACTAGCAGTACATAGTAAATTCTACCCAAGTTAAGCAATAAAATTATGTATTCCTCAGGGACTAGTTTGAATTGTTATATATTTGCTATATGATCACAAAACCTCCGCTGCTTTTGAAATATTTATCAAAAAAAGAAAATTATTTCATCTTTAATCTGTGTCCCAATAATTTGCAAACTCATTCAGATGCTGCCACAAAGACAAGCGCCAGTAAATTGATATTTTACAAATAAAACCCTGAGAAAAATGCGCATATTGTTGATGCCAAGATGCACTTGCTTGCCTTTCATTGTCTCAAATCCTCTAGTGACTCCTCAGCTTCTCTGTCTGTTTTAAGGACATACTTAAATGTATGAGGGAAACCACTGATGGTGGCTTTTGGTTACACACACAATGTAAATGTTCATGCTGAACTGATGCAAGTGAAATATGCTCTGCAGACTGAGTTGTAGCTCAGTCTATCATAAAAATGAATCCTCTTCTCCCATACACTTACAGATTAGGAGTCTAAACACTGCCAAAGCTGATTAATCGTCAATAATTCTCTAATGAGATTTGACATGTACGACTGCTGCTACTCATCCGTCCATCACTGCTTAAAGCCCTGCCCCAAAATGACCTAATTGGCCTGGCAGATCTTTGCTGAGGCATAATCAGTTCCCAACAGAGAGACTCCTGACTAAGTTCATGCTAGGCTGTTTTCTAGGCTCATGGTATTATTGTTATTCCAACAGTATACTTGCACAGTCAACTGTACCAGAAATAAATTTAAAATGTGCAAAATGTGAATGAACTTCATTGACAAGCTGCTAAATAAACTGGACCACATGTTACACATCACACAAAAACTGTCAATTTGAAGCTTCTTGTTTATTTTTCTATTAAAAATCTGAATTAAAAAAAAAAAAAAAAAAACATGCTGAGACCACATTTAACTTTTTCCTGAGCTGCTTTATTAAGAGATGTTGTTCTTCATTGAAACCTAACTGCAGGTCTGTCACAGTAAAACGTTTTTTCAGCCTCTAACCTCAAATGACCTCATTTCAATTTCACCTCCCACCCAACACCTCCTGATCTCATTCTTCTCCTGTTCAAACTTTCCCGAAACTCCTCTCGTTTCTCAGCCACCATGTCAAGCATTTGCCCCTCTCCTCTCCCTCTACCCTCCCAGCTCTTTTGTCCATTCGCCTCCCACCCCCCAAATGTTGATTGCACCTCTCTCAAAGCTTCTCTAGCAGCTTTTCTTCCTCTAAGGTAATAATGCATCACATCACAAAAAGCCCGACTACAACAGAGAACCACCTCCCCCGAAAGATAGATTTGAAATAAACCAGACTTTTTTAGATCTATTTCAGTGCAACTTATGAAGTTAAGACACGTTTCCACAAAAGTCTAAACTTCTAGATATTGAGATCCTAACCACAGAAAAAACACAGCCCCATTTTTAAAGATCTAAACATATTTAAACTCTTCACAGTCAGATTCTTGAAATATATTTTATATCTGGAGTTTAGAAAATGTCTTTGGGTCGTGAATCTGTACTTTGTGTGTTTTCTAAACTCTTTTGCCTCATGTGCCCCCTGTTTGCCATTATTATTCCCTCCCTCTCTCTACTCGTTGCCTGACAGAACGTAACCGTGGAGACGGAGTCGGTGGCGATGGAGTCCTCTCCATTGCCACGGTAACTAGAGTTGAATCCATGTCTTAGGTCACCGTTATTGGCAATTATTTAACCACTGACCAGCCAGTTAGATGAGGCAGATTTGTGGCCTGTTGTGTTTGTGAAGCAGTGGATCTCTTAACATTCATTTATTTCAACGTTCGCAAGGCTGCAATCAAATGTATAGAAAATATAGTTGTTAAAAACATTTCAAGCTAGCACAGTTCAGTTAAAATTCCAAGCCATACTTGCGTGATCCCCTGTCTTTTCCTCTAACGCCATCATGAGGTTAACAGTTGTCATAAAAAATTTATTTAAACCTATCATTTTACCACCAGGATTAAATGTACAATCTACAATCTCTTGTTGTGCAATAATTTCATAAACTTTCACAAAGCTGCAGTAGTAAACAATTCACCATCAGCTTCATCATGTAAGCCATGTGCTATGTGCCTTATTTGTCCATACTTGAGTTGTTGTACTTATATTTTATATCATGTCTTCCTTGTTGTGACTTTCACCATGGGTGTGCAGGTTATTTATGTAATTTCGACTTGACTTGGCCAGAAAAAAATACAATAAATATAATATGTAGATAAGAGTGTGTTACAAAGAACACAAATCATGAATGTATTCGCTGAAATAGGCACTAATTTCCATCCAAAAAAATGTCACAGAACTAAAAGTGAAGGAGAGTGCGATCCAGTAGCTGAATACCTTTAGAAACTCAATCATTGGCTGGCTGGCTGGCTGGTTGGCTGGTCAACTGTCTGTCCTCTTGAATGATGTCTGACTGGCTGGCTCTCTGCTTGGCTGACTGACCCATATGTTCAAGTTTGCATACGTTTGTGCTTTTGTTCCACTTGGCCGGCTGTCTGACTGTTGGCCGACTGTTGGCTGACTGGTGGAGGCCCACGACCAGTTAATCTGAGGATTACTGTCAGGACAGTATAGCCATCCAACTGCCCTCTCCTGGGGTGCAGGAATCTGTGTGTGTGTGTGTGTATGTGTGTTCTTGTACTTGCTGGGTACTGAGGGCCGGTGTGAGTTTTTAACCAACAAAATGAAGTCTTTCTTGGGAAGTGGGGACATTTTGGCTAGTCCACACTTCTATACAAGGCTTTTTGAAAGTTAAGACTCTTTTTTTATTGTAAATGTTCCAATTTTGGTTAGGGTTAGGGTTAGGGTTAGGGTTAGGGTTAGGCACCTAGTTGAGATGGTTATGGTAAGGGACTAGGAAATGCATTATGCCAATAAGTATCTTGTTTTAATTATTTTTGAAGGCCTAAACTCTTGCTTAATACTTGTGGGGTCATTTATCTGGACCTTTTTTTGGCTCAAACCTATTCAAATTTAGTTTTAGGGTTAAACTTGACATCATGCCTGGGGTTAGACAGGTACTTCAGATAATCAGGGTCAGGATAATAGCCTAGGAAATGCCTCTTTTCAGTGACAGAAATCTGAGTTTGAGTGTATTTTCATTTCACCTAGCTGCTTTTTACATCTTCAGGATTGTAAACACTACAAATTTAGCTCTCAGCTGTTGTTTTTTAAGGTTGATACTGCCAATTGTGGTTAAATTAAGTCTTAATAAAAAAAATAATTAAACACAGTCTAAGAGTGTCTTGTTCCTGTGTAACTGAAATTGATTAAGCTCTTTTACAACAGTAGAGATCTTAATACCATGTTCCAGTTTGCTGATTTTGACCTCTCACAGGCCTTTGTTAATTAGTTGGCCGACATGTTAAATAGGTTTTTTTTTGTTTGTTTTTGTTTTTTTTTTTTCTGGTCTGGGGATATCACTAGAGTCAAAACATTTGTTTTTACAACAGTAGTTAAATCAACGTGGGCCACTGACATGCATACACACTTACTTATTCTTTTTATGTTGACAATTCACTGTATTGAAACAGTTTGTGTGGACTGGACGTACATGAAATGGTCAAACTCCCAATCTGTAAACAGAAATGTGGATGCCTGATACTTATATAAGACTTGATTGACTTGGTTGATATTATTTTCATTTTTAGTGGATTTTAAGTCACATTTATTTACTTTGTTGTATCTATTGAGTCATAGTCATCAAAGTACTATGGTCTATTTTAGCATCCGTCATGTTGACAGATTTTTTCTGTCTTCTCACATGACTCAAAAATGTGAAAATAAGTAAGTATTGATTTGTTTGGAAAAGAGCCTCGATTGCAGCAGGCAGTTAATGTCTGGATGCACAATAAAACAAACTTATAGTTTGAACGCTGCAGAAGCAATGACCACATATGAATGAACACTCGTCCATCCAATAATAATCACAACACAAATGCCACATTTAGCCAATGTAATCAGAACAAACTGGCCTGATCTTGAGGAATTTACATTCACATTGAGATATGGTATTATCTCCTAATAACTATGTACACACTTGATATCCTGGTTTCTCTCTGGTTATTGGAATAAACATGACGAGATGACGAACCAAAGATGACCAAAGGCAGAATCCAGGTGGACAGATACATGGAAAACTTTGGAACATCTATGTCATCTTCTTCTATTGAATGAGTTAACTGTCGTCAAGTGTCCATGCAAAGGATCTTTTTTGAGATGATTTAATCTTTTTAGGATATTTCAGAATGTATCCCAAACATACTGTAGGTAATATGTGGTTTAATGAAAAGAGGGGCCATTACATTTGAATCTCACCCACCACCTAAAAGCTTCCTTGCATTTAATCCACATAGCTTGGAGTTAATTTGTTGGATTAATGCAGATGCCAACAAGTTTTGATCATCTTTGCTGCTCATGTGCACGGTCAGCAGAGGCCCATGACTGCAGGTTACCTCCTTTTCCACCTCCTCCTCCTCCTGGACTTCAGCTAATCCTTTTGTGTAAAACACCTCTTGTCTGGGCTAAAAGTGATTAGCGCTTGTTGCTGAGTTGCCGTTCTGCTTGGGTCTGCCTGCAGGTATTACGCAACACTATCAGTCAAGATATTTCTTGGAGTTCACGTTGACACAATGATTTTCCCAATCCACTCTGAATGCCACATTTAAAGCGTTGCTTTCTTGTATTTAAAACAAAATGCTGTCCTCAGACTGCCCTCGCTACCCTGCATCATGTGGGCAAGCATAACTCGCTAATCGCTGTGTTGCTGATCTTATTAAAAGATCTAGTAAGACTAAGAAAACTTTTAATCTGCACTTGTATATTGTAAAGGTAGCTGGAAGAGTATTAAAAAGTAGGGCATTAATTTTAAAATACTCTAAAACTTTTTTTTTTTTTTTACCAAAACACAAAACGTTAAGGAAACAAGATTTTTAATGCTTTTTATTTCACCCTGCCTGCATAATTCACATTGTAAAGAACTTTTAATCTCCCTTTTACACACAATATATACATTAAGTTATTATTATTATCCAAAAATAATGTAAATAATCCCTGAGAAGTTTCAACCCCATTCACACCTTTAGACTGGAGCCTCTGACTGATAATGGGTCATTAGACCATTCAATGGGAAAGAGGACAGGGACAAACTGTTCCACCTCACTGACAAGTAAGTATCCAGCCATTAATGGATACTAGTCATGCCAGCTTCTGATGGACTAAACCCTCTGATGTTCTTATTTAAACATCAACTTCCCACTTGTCCCTCAGAACTGAAGAAGCTACTTGGATGACTGGCGAAACATCTTCTCAAAATCCAGTTGCCCTTTTTTAATGTTTTTTGGATATACCACGACCTGGATGCCTGACAACCCCAATCCCTAACCTTTTGGCAAAACTTGAGCTCTCACCTTCAGGTTAAACACTACAATAACCAAAAGTCTTCCTTGGAAAAACCCAACTATCCGTGATCTGTTGTTGTTTGGGAATAGCTAAACATAATGGCCCTTTCATAGCGCTGGTCTCCCCGTGTGATATTCTCTCACACCCAAGTCTCACACAGTCTATAATGGAGAGAGGGAGACAGAGACAGAGGGATGGGGGGTCTCTTTAGTCTCATGCTTCAGTAGTAATTTGTCAGCGGGCATGAATGGGCTCCTTCATCAGCGATGGTGATGGTAACAGGCAATCTGAGGCTAATGTGTGTGTGTGTGTGTACACTAGTGGGGGTCCGGTCTCAGATTTGGAGTTTTCTCTAAGCCTCTCGTAGCCCAGATCTCTTTGTATGGGCCCACCATAGGCAGTTCACCGGCAGCCAATCAGACTTCGCAGAAGGCATTACTTCACTCCGACGGCGGCCGTGCCAACTTGGACCAGGGTCCGCCCAAATAAAATGCTAATTTGAAGAGAGAGCAGGGAAGCAGGACGGTAGAAGAAAAGAGGCTGTTCTGTGAAGAAAAATAGAAACTAAGGTTTAGCTCTGAACTTGTGTCAGTGTTGGACGATTCTTGCGTTCTTCTGTCGCATTCAAACTCAACACATACTTTCTAATTCTGCTTATGTTGTGTTAAAAGTAAACAAGTAATACAGTACAAACTAAATCCATGGAGGTTGTGCATGTTGCAAATGGAAAATAATCTTGAGTTGTAGAAACTTTAATGCACATTTGTCCAAGGAGCATATCAGTAGTTTAATACTTATACTTAATACTTATTTATAGCCCCCAAAAAAGAAAATAAAGGTAAAATAGTTTAGGATCATGCTCATGGACCATGAATAAGTATATCTGTGAAGGTTCTCAGTCTTCCAAATCATCGTATATCCAAAGAAAGCTCAAATCAAAGACAACTAGACTTGTGGAGTTTCTAGAAGATGTTTCATCCAAGTAACTTCTTCATCATTAAGAGATGGGTGGAGGAGTTGCAGTTTAAATCTGTGGGTGTTACCCATCAGAAAGTCTTAACTTGAGGATTTTCCAACTGGACAAAACCCTTTACTTGTCTTTCAAACTATCTGACTTGCCTAAGACAAAACCTTCTTCTAAACAGATGGGGTGGACTGAGGTATAATCTACCATCAATCTGTCTTATCATCAGTCCCCAAGAAGTTTCAAACCCATTAACCCCTTGAGCCTGGAACCTCTGACCTGTAACGCGTCATTAGAATACCACTCACTGGAGAAAGAGGACAGATTCCTCTGACTACAGGTGAGTATGTGGTCGTTAACAGACACTAGTCAGATGTTCCCATTTCCTTCAAGAAACCCAACAATTACAGTTTTCCTTGTGTTCAGCTTTTTTTTTTTTTTAGATCTACGATGATCTGGATGACTGAAAACCTTCACAGATGTACATATATATGGTCTTATTAGCATGAATCTAAATAATTTTGACGGCTACCTTTCCCTGAGTGCCAATTGGAAATGAATGCTCCAATTTTTATCAAAAGAAACTGTTTTCAACAGTTTTTGACACTCTAAACAATTTTCATCCTTTGTTGCATTGCCACTTTGACAAATGAGTGAATGTGTCACTGTCCGAATAGATTTATTTTATTTTTTTTCCTGCTTTCACATTTTTTTCTGGTGTATTCCGTACTCTATCCTCTAGTGTCACCACCGGGACAAAGCTTCCACTTCATTTAGTGTAACTTAAAACCAATGGAGAGATTTCTATTTTGATAAAATCTAATATATATATATGCAGGGAGTTTTAGGTTTGTGTCTTACTAATCTTTCCATGCATTTAGCCCAAATTAAATTAGATAATGATCTCATTTTCATTGTTCAGGGAAGAATGCTACCATTGCTGTGGAATGTTACACTCCCCAGTAGACGATCCTTTTGAACTTAATGATCCTACTATTTAGCTGAATCATTAACACATTTCTCTGCTTTTCAAACTCTTTGAAGAACTGAACATTAAGCAGTGAACTCTTCAGGTATTCTCAACATTCCCTGGACTTCTTCAGTTCCTCTCCATTTTTGAACACAGCCTATCAATGCTGTAATGTGTTCATAGCGTGGATGCATTGGCTAATAACTGAATGTTGCTGGTAGTAAATATGTAAATTCTTTTCAGCATCACAAATTAGATATTTTCCTGAATCTATTAGGACGTTTGATCTAAGACTAAAATTTCTTCGAATTCTAAACGGTAAAACTCTCACAGCTACAACGACCCAATCAAAGCAGCCGTCCTAGACCTGCTGTGTTACCAGGCTTCCTCTTTATATGTGCAGACTTTCAGTATGAACCAGTTGGAATCAGGCCAGCGATTGACATCCCGACTGCACGGCTGAGTCTCCGCTTCTAATTAAAAAGTTCACCTAGTAATGCGAGCTGCACATTTCCCACTGGAGTAAAGCTATTGTATCTGAACACAAAGCTCTGATTGTTGTGGCGCTGATGAATTTATGAATGGGCACAAAAGGTGGCAGCCATTGAAGGATTAAAAAAAAAAAAAAAGAAAGAAAGAAAAAGTGTGCCATTGTAGTGAGAGTACTGTGGAATTCGTCTCAGTTCAGGAAATGAGCGATAAATAGAGGAACAGGTTTTCTTAATTGAGCATTTATGTTTCCACTTTTTTTGGATGAAGGGAGATTGATTGAAACCTATTGGTCATAGGAAATGTCTCTTAAAATATTCTGAATTGTGATAGATACAAAATGAAGTGTGAAAGTTTCGAACAATTCAATTTTTAGTCATATGTGTTCTTTCTCTGTAGGTTTCAGTCACATTTCTTGAGTTTTCTTGTGGTTTTGGGGACGTCTTTATTGACTTGTCATGAGTTTAATTTGTTGTTGTGTGTGGTATATGGTGGGGTAAATCTACTACTATCTATACCCATGTGCACTGTAAAAGTAATTTGTTATGTTTCTTTCCCATCCTGACTGGTCTTGGTTGATAGCTGCTGGTGTATTTATATTTATTTACAGCACGACTCTCGAATAGTCGATTCTGATTGGTCAGTTGCCAGTGTTCACCAGTGATTATGTCTAGATAGATAGATAGACCATAGATAGACCACTGCTGCCCCTGAACTTTTCCTTTGAATCACCTTTTTTTGTGGCATTTTACATCAGGACATACAGGACATAAACGACTTAAACTACGTACGTACGTACACATTTATACTTGTGCTCTCGTCAGTCTGTTTCGCTCTGTAACAAGTTGTACACATGTTTGTATTTCTGAACCTCTTCAGTTTAACTTTCCTCGATGTGTTCCATCTTTACTGATCCAAAACAATCAATTTGGAAAATGTGGGTCTCGTTGTAGCTACAACATCAGATTGACACAGAAGCTTGAACTGCCTATTATTCATGCTCCCTACAGGATGAACAATTTACATTTTTGACAATCCAATGGGGGAGGGGTGGATATTAAACAACTGTTGTCCTTTGCTGCATTGCCACAAATGAGCGAACATTTGATTGTAAGAAGCAGTTTAGTACTTGTGTGATAAATAAAGTTTCCTCTTGACCAGTATTTGGTGCAAACAAATGGAAAAGTTTAATATTTAAGGTTTTTGTGACTGATCCATTTGGCAAAAAAATCTTTTGTATAAATGATAATAATCAGATTTTCAAACTGTATTCATGCACCACAGAGGAAGAAGCCTTGAAGTTTTTTTTCTTTGTGATACTAAGTAAACTTTAAAAAAAAAAGAGAGAGAGATTGCCACAAATTTTGCTGAGTGTGTCACATCTTACAGTAACAGAAGAAGTAGTAGTAGTAGTAAATGCTCTTTTTATGTCTTATTTTATTAATGAGCCGACCCATGCACACCTGAGCTCAGACTCAATGGCACAAACACAGCTGCAGCCTGAAACACACAACAGCTTGTGCATCACGAGGTGTGTTCGTCCCTCGTGAGCGTGCTCAGCGTTCTTAGTCTGGAGGAACAGGTTTGACTCACCTGTAGCTGCAGGACTGATGATCGTCCCTCCTACAAGGCCCTTACATAGTTAGTAGAGGTGATTACAGAACAACAACTCCTGCTCATTTCTTTAATATATAGCAAAACAACATCTAGACACTGGTCTTATATGAGGTAAAAGTGAGGCAAATATCTCCGCTGTATCAAATTGCCATGTTGTTATAAAAATCAGTGCAGATTAACATGCGTTTTCAGCTTTAAATCTCTTGTGTTGCTCGATATTACTCAACTATCAGGTTGGCTCATGACGGCAAACAGCTTCCTTGTCTCTAAGCCCTGAGGTTCACAGACTTTCAAATAGAGAGATGGGGATGTGTAAAAGTGTAAAAAGAGACCGTGTTGATATCTTATATGATGAGTATAATCTGACTTTGCACAAATCCTGCAGAATAGAATAGAATAGAATAGAATAGAATAGAATAGAATAGAATAGAATAGAATGCCCTTTATTGTAATTATATAGTGTGCAACCAGATTGGAGGGCTTCTTCTTTTCAGTGCAAAAAAAACCCCAAAAGTATTTACTGAACAGTGCAAGAAAAAGAAGCCGTCGTACGAGATTTTAAGGTAAATGTAAACTTTTTTCTGGTTAAAAAGTAAAAACAACAGTTTATTTTAGCTCCATTGTCAGTTACGATCACTGTAGGATCTCCTTGACTGAACTCAGTGAACTACAACAACTCATAATCCCTCTCTTCTTTTCCCAATCCATCACATCCATCCATCCACCCATCATTCCCTCTTTCCAAGACTCCTCCCCCCTGCACCCCTGTCTGCTGTGTTGCAGGGTCAGTGGGTTTGCCCTCAGAGAGGTCTGTACAGGAGGACAGGGGTGGAGGGGTTTGATCACTTTGATCACTATGGGGGTCACAATCCATTTTATTCCACCTGATCAGCACTGTACTGACCTTGTGGTCCGACTCCCAGTGGAGGGAAAGCTGCGTCTGGACTCGAACGGAGGAAATCAGTTTACTGCACATCCCTGTTGGTCTTCATTGGTTTCCCTGTCGGGGTTCCTGATTACAACCCTTTTTATTATCTAGGACAGAACACAAAAAAAAACGTTATCGTTACATGATTAAACCAAAAAAGATTAAAACATTATTGGAAAATATAACTTGAGAATTAACATCGAAATCAACAGTCACATTAATAATTTCTTAAAATCTTTTTACATCTTTAACCTGATTTTCCTGGTTTTCTTAAGAAAACGCAGGTTAATTTCAACTGTTTGTCATAAAATTCGATGACTTTGTTCACACACGGCTTCAGAACACATAAAATAAAATAAAATAAAGTAAAACCTGTATATCAATATGACTGAAACAAACACAATAGGAGGTAAAAAGGTAAAGAGTATTAAAATAATCAGCATGCATGTTGACAAATGCCTCAAAAAGACTCCACCAAGGTTTTAAAAAAGTAAAAAAATAAATAATATATATATATACATATATATACACACATACATATTTTTGTAATTGAGCTCATTTGCTTCAAAACCCATTTATTTGCTCCATATGCAACACTCTAAATAAATAAATAGAAAGTTATGGCAATCTGATAAATAATAATACATACTCGCATTTGGAGGATGTGCGTATAGATTTATAAAATGTGTCAATGCTGCCACCTGTTGGTGATCCACGGGAGTTTTTATTTATTTTCTTTATTAAACGCTTTAGACTACAGTTCATGTTTAATTAATAGTTCTTTAAATTATTTTACACCTCTTATAAAGTGACTAAATTGTCATGTTTGTGCCATTTCTTCAACAAACTAATTGTAGTGATGCCGGTGACCAGCAGATGGCGACAGGTTTCTATTTATCTGATGTTTCTTTGTTTCAGCCACAGAGCATGAATCTAAAGGAGATTTCTTATCAACAGGAGAGTTTTCTTATCAAAAATAAGACATTATTTCACTCCATCACCTCGACTTAGAATTTTTTATTTTGCCTGACCTCCTTGTAAATCCACACATTTCTCCAAATACCTACTATAGACTACATGAGCAAAGACGGATTTTTTTTATTATTATTATTAATTATCAACACAAAAGGCTGGACATGGATGATAGATGATAGAGCATCCAAATAATTTTTATTTTACTACGCTTTGTCTATTTGCCATTTCTAGAAACTGATGTTTGTGTTGCATATTTAGAGTGAACATTACAGGATACTCGTAATACGAAAATAAACCATCTTTAACATTTTAGAAATTAATTCTTTCCCTCCATTAACCAAACTTTCGCATGTTATTCCTTCCTATATTCTCCAGCTTTTTAGACACTTATTTATTTAACATCATATTCCTAAAAACATGGAGAAAACATCTGTTTGTTTTCGTATTGTTGAATGTATTTGAGTAAAAAGTGAAAAACTAGTATTTTAACCCCGACTTTATTGAATTTGGTCATGATTTCTGTTTTAATACATGCCAATAAGAAACCATTGACACAGGTACAACGTTATTTGCAAAACTGGACTTCAGCATTTTAGTCCCAGAGACCTTGAACCAAACCTTCACTTTTCAAGTCCTCACTTTAGTTTCTTAACCCAGCGCTCGGCCCTCAGAGATTAAAGGCCGTAGTAGATGACAGCTGTGCCTTCTGAAAACCAGAGGTAATTTCCAATGCGTGTCCACAGTTCCTTTCATTCGCCCCCTACACCAGCCCATCAGACCTGAGGGCAATTACTGCAGCCCACCTGCCTCCCCCAGGAGTCTGCCCCTTTAACCCACGCCCACCGGCACCGTCAACACTTCTGCTGCTACAAAGAGTAGACGAGCTGCAGAGGGAAGCTCATATTTGAATTCGTCAAGAAAATAAAACGTGGGTCGATGAGTGACACAAGGAGCAAACCATTCAGAGACGCACCAGATAGATAAAATAAAGACAATTAGCTTCAACCATTTAAATGTTTTACTGTACGTTGATCTTTACAAACACTTTATAAAACCAGCTTACAGGACGTGACAGATTTTTATTTCACGTCTCCTGCTTTTTCTGCTTTTTAGTTTGAATCGACTCCATCTGTGTCCAGCTGTGAATGGACATAAATACAAGGTGACGCTACCTGGAGGGCGTGGCCACACCAGGAAGTTTCTTTGACCTCATGTCCTGGTGCAACATTTCGTACCATCCTTACTTTATCTTTTCAGTCCTTCTTTCCAGTTCAGATATTGTCACGACGGCTCAGACGTCACACCTTTGCAGCTGACTGCACCTGTACCATATATTATTCTTCATGTAACTCTTTTGTGCATTTTGTGCTAATATAAAGGTGTTATGATAGCGTAACCACTATTTTCCAAGCATAAATTACACGTCTGATCTTCAGCTGCTATGAAACAGAACAGGTTTTAAGATTAGATATTCCCTTAATCATCCCACAGTGGGGAAATTCTCAATGTTAACAGCAGCAGAGACATTCAGCAATCACACGGACCAGAGGATAAAAATAAGAGTGTAAAAAATAGGAAAGATATACTACAAACAAAGAAGGCAGCAACATATGACACAGACTGACGAACAGGTCCTGGCTAACCAGCAGGACATGGTGGCGGTGATAGATGTGGAGATAGCAGCTGACGCCAACATCAGAAAGAAGGAACATGAAAAGGTTGAGAAGTAGCGAGGGGTGAAAGAGCAGCGGGAACGGATGTGGAAGGTTAAAGTGAGCGTGGTCCCCGTGGTGGTAGTGACCAGCTGGACTGTAGTCCTATGAGGAGCAGCTACGATACTGAACCAGCAGAACCCTCAGACCCTCTGGTAGAGGACATGTAGCGTTGAGAAGGATGCAGACAGTGCAAAAATGCAGGTATAAATATGTATGTACATGTGTTACATGCAGAACGGTGCAGTCGTGCATGAAGAGGAGTATTGCGCCTGCTTGCTGGTTTTGCAGGTTCAGGACTAAAAGGTGGCGGCCAACAAACTCCACTGACGTTCATGTGTGATTCTAAACCGTCTTAAAATGTGTGTGTGTGTGGGAGGGTGCGATAGACTGGAGACCTTTCCAGGCCGGGAAAGGCTGTAGATAACGGATGAATGTGTGGACGTCAAGGAGCCCTCTGCAGGATATTTTCATTTCCACTCGTGCAGCAGCAGAGACGAGCGCACGGTGACACAGTCAAGCAGCAGAGAGCTAAGAGGGCGCACACAATGGAAATTAATTCAGCGTGTTAAAGAGCAGCTGCCTGGTCACCGCCGAGCAGGTGTCACCCCCCCACCCCCACCTCCCCTTCTCTTCCTTTCCTCTCCACATTCAACCATTCATTCAGGAGCTGTAGCTCAGCATCAACAGAATAAGATCAAATATGAAAAGAAATACTATTAATAATATATGATATGTATATATGAGTTTTTGCAACAAATAAATCTGCACATTTTTATATGAGAAGGCGGAAAATAGAAGAAGAAGAAAAAAACGACCAGGAAAAACTGAACCAGACCAGCAAAGGTTGATTTGCTGCTGTTAGAGCTCAGGATGCTGCTGATTTGGGTGATTTTAAGATGAGTTTGTACTCAACGGTTAATCATAAATGAGAGATGAGGAGGAGGATTTCAATGTGAAATAATCCTTGTGAAAATTTCAAAAAGTTAAGATATAATTTACAGTCATTTATTGTTTCAACTTGATGCTATGAGTTAAAGCGTCTCACCAGGTTACATCTTCCATTAAAGAAAAACTAATTTCATCTCAGACGCCAGGTTTTTGTTTCTTCTCAGATTTCTCATTGATTGAAACTTTATTTCGAACATGTTAAAAGAGTAGGTAGAACAAACTAAACCAAAAGTAAATCATACACTGAAAAGTAATTTAATTCTTCCCATTCTTCATAAATACTAATTAATTATCCAGCTTCCTTAGTAAATACAGTATACCCTTATAATAATTATTACTTCTAAATAAATGTTATTACCTCATCTTGACGTCCAATGGTTTTAAAGTTCATATAAAATTCAGACAGATTCAGTTCACATCTTATTCATCCAGAAGTTTAACATTTATTTCGTTTACAAGAGGAAATTAGATTCAGCGCTCCTGGTAGGGAAAGAGCTTCTAAAATCCTCCCATCTGTTACACTTATGGTGTCTACGTCTTTGCTGACGTTGTGATACTGTGATATAATTAATGACACTCTTTTGTAGAACTTTATTTCAAAGGTATCTGGATTTTATAGTAATAGTTTGATCTAATTAAAATATGAGAAAATATAAAAGCTGTGATGGCGGCCTCTGTGTTTTCCAGTATTCACATCACCCTCCTCCTCCTCCTCCTCCTCCTAGTTAAATTAACACTGACCACACAGACAAAACTCACAAGAAATCCAGAAGTTTAAGTTTCATAAAAACGTTCACATAACTTAATGTTGCTGGAATGATTTTACTAGTTAATTATTTCTGTCTAGACTGGAACCCAGACCCACTTCCCTCTGCCTGTCGCTGGGAACTGATCATTCCCCAGGAACGATGTGCCGGCTCAGTCAGATCGTTGAAACAGCTGCTGGGAGGACACTGTCCTAAAAGATGCTGATGAAAAAACTACTGTTTAAAGAACAGGCTCATTCTCAAAAGACGCCTCATAATGAAATCCAGCCTCAGATCAGAGATCTTCTTTATCACATTAACAGTGACTTTATAGAACAACTCACACCTGACCAGCTTCCATGTTTAGATGCTGCATGCTTCATCCACATGTCTGAGTTCACCTCATTCCTTTTGCTTCTCTGTCCTCTCCTCCTCATCTCTCTCAGAGTTTTACAGAGAAGTGAGCAAAAGAAGAAGAAGAAGAAGGAAAACATGGCTGGCATGAGGAGAGATTTGGTGAATTTTGCTGCTGGTAGATTTGTGATGGGACGA
This sequence comes from Mugil cephalus, assembly GCF_022458985.1. Lineage (NCBI taxonomy): Eukaryota > Metazoa > Chordata > Actinopteri > Mugiliformes > Mugilidae > Mugil > Mugil cephalus. The sequence goes on from NC_061790.1 coordinate 3,362,101, forward strand.
GATAAACTGTCTAACCTTTACCTTCCTTAACCCCAAGTGTTTTTTGTTTTTGTTTTTTAAATGTGCAAATAAAATCATATAACTGTAAAATCTGGATCTTTAGAATGAACGTGAACCTGAAACTATTTTATATTTCCTTTCCCTGCGTCTTATCGTCTGACCAGTAGTGTGGAACTGAAAGTGAATGTTGACGGCATTAAAGCGAAGGGGAGGGAAGATGCTGAGGCCCCTGATGTTGCCTCAGGGCAGGTTCTCACCCTCCTCCATCCTCCCTCCTACATCCTTTCTCCAGCTGTCATCTCCATCCTTTTTTTGTTTTTTGTTTTTTTACCACCTTTCAATCCTTTTTTTTAAATTTTTTTTATTTTTAAATCTGTTGCCTTTTCATCTCCACCCACTCCTCCCTCTCACCCCCACTACTTTCGGCGGTGTGGTGTCCGTGCGCCGACCAGAGCTCTTGTTGTCAGTCAGCAGCAGCAGCGGGAGGAGCGGAGGACGGTAATCCCCCCCTCCTCCCCTCCCCTCCCCTCCTTCTCCCTCCCCACCCACCAACCAACCCAGCAGCCCTCAACCAACTCACCCCACCCCTTTCCAAAACCCAGAAACCACAGTCGAGGGAACAAAAACCTCGCGGGACACCTGTGCTGCTTCCTCCATCCATCCATCCACCCCGAAATTACTGAAACGCGTCAGTCAAGATTCCCCACCCTGGAATTTGTGCATGGTGCTGAAGCTGAGGGATGTAGAGGCGGAGACAAACGGCTGAAACTGAGCCTCGATTGACGGAGCCGACGGCGGCACCACCAGTAGCACCACCACCACCAGCAGCAGCAGGAGGAGGAGGAGGAGGAGGAGGAGGAGGAGCAGCAGGAGTCAGTCGGCGGATGGAGACGCGTTGTGAACACGGAGGGATGATGATGATGATGATGCTGCTGCCGCCGATGATGATGCTGATGATATAGCAGGTGCTGCTGCAGGGGTCGTGCCGCATTGCCTGGCCGCCGCCAGCGACGCCGGGGGAGACGGTGATGCTGTCGTCGTCATTGTGCCACCGAGAGCGAGCGAGAGAAGAGAGGGGAGGCTCTGACATGGAGGGAAGCAGCTGTCTGTCGGTGAGCTCAGGCCGCCCGGATCAGCAGGTTGGATGTGTCGCCTGAAGCGCGAAGAGAACCTGATTCCGGATCTACCTGGTGGGAAATTAATAGTAAAAATCAGATAAAGTTGAAATCTTTGGAGGCGGGATTGGGATGTTTCCGTGCGTAAAAGTGAATGACCCATATGTTGATAATGCACAACAGGAGCATCCTAGCAGCAGCAGCAGCAGCAGCAGCGTCTGTGCCAGTTCAGGGTGGATTACGTCTACAGAGCAGCAGGCCTCCATCTGAAGTCAGCTGCTGATCTGATAAAGCCGACGGTCCAGTTCTCTTCACCCTGTTGCTGCTGGAGGTAACAATCTATTCCGTTGTTTCACTGGGAAGCTGGTGAGCCCCGTTCTATCCCCCTCCTCCCTCCTACCCACCACCTGTGTGGAGGGGACAGCTGTTGCAAAAGATGACTCACTTACAAGCTGGCCTCTCTCCAGAGACCCTGGAGAAGGCCAAGGTGGAGCTGAAGGAGAACCCCGAGACTTTGCACCAGGACATCCAGGAGGTGCGGGACATGATCATCACCCGGCCGGACATCGGCTTCCTCAGGACAGACGACGCGTTCATCCTCAGATTCCTCCGGGCGAGGAAGTTCAACCACTTCGAGGCGTTCCGCCTGCTGGCCCAGTACTTTGAGTACAGGCAGCAGAACCTGGACATGTTCAAGAACCTGAAGGCCACCGACCCGGGCATCAAGCAGGCCCTGAAGGATGGGTTCCCCGGCGTGCTCTCCAACCTGGACAGATATGGCAGGAAAATACTGGTTCTGTTTGCAGCCAACTGGGACCAGAGCAGGTAAAGCTGAGGCAGAGGGTTGGATTAGGGATTAGGGGGGAGGGGGTCTGTATAAAGCGTGTTTTAAATTCCTTATGAACTCTGTTTTGTGGAGCTGTCCATTCAGCACCACACACTCATTAAAACCCTACTAGAAATGTCAGTAACCCAACTCAATGTTTGATATTTAAAAATTAATATGGCAGTATTGTAATAAAAGCAGCAACACAACATGTCCAAATGTATGTGGACATCTAAATCTGTTAACTACATGTGGCTGAGGAGAATATTTTCTTTGTGCCATCGTGTCAGGATGAGAAAGAGTCTTCTTGAAACTGTCAAAGGGTTAGGAGCGTATGAGGTAGCTTTAAGAGGAATGTCCCAAACCATGAAACCCCAGACCTGAAGTGAGCCGACAGGATTACAGGTCACAATTTGTCTACATACTTTTGGACATTCTTCCTGAATTAATCTTAACATGTTGGACAAGTTGTCAGGGATGTTACTTCTGCGTGGTTCCCTCTTTGGATCTGTCCTTGTGGTTCTTCTTTGGTTTTCGGTCTTTACTAGTCACCCTGCCGTCCCTCCAGCCCCCCACATCCTGGTTGTTGAGTTTTTATTAAAGACATTTAGTTGCCGACTCCCTCTAAAAGGTCTAAAATGTACAGAATCCTGATTACTTAAGCATCAACAGGAGCAAAATGAGTTGCCCTCTTATTAATGCATCTTCATAATTATCTTCCGAACACTTAGCTGAGAGTTTATCATTTTAAATCCCATGTTGAAGTCACACTACATCAGTCATTTATGAGGGGTAATCCTGCAGATTACAGTCTTCTTCCTCATTGTCCGACTGGAGATCAACCGTCTGGGTCGCCCTTTCTTCAGATACTCGAGGGCTCTGGGATCTGATAAATGTCTGCAGACTGTTCGGTGTCAGGGTCATGGTCACAGCTCAAGTTAAATGAAAAGAGTCGGGACACGATTCTGTTCGGCTTTAATTGGTTTAACCAGAGTTTAAAGAAATGTTACAGAGCCGGAGCCGGAGTAAAACACGGAGATAAGAGAAACCTTAGCGGAGCTATCTAGACGTATCGTTGTCTCGTCATAATGTGGATAAATACAACTAATTTCTTGTAACACGTGATAAGAATTAATGTATCCTACGTATGATTTTTTTCTTTTTCAACATGAATGAATCACTGAAATATGTTCAGCAGTTTCATGTTTTCCTCTTTTTTTTCTGTCTCAGAAATATTTGAGGTACGTTTTGCTGTATTTCAGGCAAACTCAAAAGTTTTCTTGGTAAATAACCAGATAGCAGAGGAAGATGAAGAAGGAGCTGAGATACTGAAGAAAACATTAACAAATACTTGTGTGGATGTGAACCCACATGGAGCTGCTGAGGCTGGAAACCATTTGACTGGTAGCAACAAGATTTTAACCCTAAACATGGCAAAAACTTCTAGGAAGAAGCATTTTTAGGTTCCCCACAGTCATTTTATCGCATGTATCACACTAACAACCTCCAAATTAAGTCAGAAATTATTATTAAATGGTTAATTCTCCTGTCAGATTAGCTAAAATATATTTGTTTTAGCTTTTAATATGAGATTTATGGCATGAGAGCAGTTTATAGTCTTTGTCTTGGGCTGCTGCTAATGATTGTTCCCTTATCTGATTAAAAAGGGAGCTTTATGTTTTTTTATTTTTTTTTATCATTCGAAAATTTCTCAAAACATGAATTATATCTTCAAGACGTCTGGAGTGACCTATTAAAAGTCAAAGGAAACCTTGAACACATTGTCTTTGAATATGATGTAAGCTCCAGCTGGAGAGTGTTTGACCCATTTGCTTGAAAACTGACCTAAACTGATTATCTGTGCTCATCCACAGCCGCTGATTCATGTCAAACTTTGACGTAATATACTCTAATATAAAATAACAAATAAATCCTGTTCCACTTTCCCTCAGATACACATTTGTGGACATACTGAGGGCCATCCTGCTCTCGTTGGAGTCTATGATAGAAGACCCCGAGCTGCAGGTCAATGGCTTCATCCTCATCATCGACTGGAGTAACTTCACCTTCAAGCAGGCGTCCAAGCTGACTCCCAGCATGCTGCGGCTGGCCATTGAGGGCCTACAGGTGAGGAGGCTTTTGGTTATGTATTGTCTTTGTCTACTTTAGCAAGGATTTCCACGTCCTTTGAATTGCTACTCCATTCACTTACATTCTGCACATTGCATTCCCAATGAATGTGTTAAAAGTTGAAAAGGTGCATTTTAGATCTTAAGTCGTAAATGACGTCAACTGATAGGACGGTTCTCATTTAAATATTAATAATATTTATAAGAGCATTAAAATGTTAAACAGAATTGTGAAACTATTGCCCTCTACAGCCTATAAAACTTATAGTTTTTATAGTTTTGTCAAAATTCATTTTAATGGCGCAATGTCTTTGTAGTTTAATGTTAAAGTTAACTGGAGCCTGCACCTTACTTTGGAAAATCAAGTTATCAAACAGTGGAAAACACAAATTTCTGAATGTGGTCCTTGTTCCAGTTTACATGCAACGGAGAAAATCGAATAACTGACAGGAACATGTCTTCCTCCTCCACACTAGATGGCAATATGTGTCTTTTCATTGGGTTAATACAGCCCCCTTTGGGGAAATTAGTTTTGACCTATTACGTCATATAGTATACAAGAGTCCATGCAGCAGACCGGAATTTCAAACAACAACCAGATGGATAATAGTTTAGTTTTTTTAATCTCGTACGTAATGTGCATAGTAATTATGGCGCAGATAAGATGGCGCTATGCCTCAGGTGGTTCTTCTATCAGCTCTGTTTACTTTCTTCTTATTCTATGGCTTTCTTGCTTTTGTTCCAGGGTCATATGGCAGTGCAGTGGTTGTGGAGCATGCGCACATGTTGTCTAGTTAAACTCTGATTAAGCCATATACATGGTGGAGAAAATCGATTTCCTAATACATTATCTGGGTGTTTTAATTGGATGTTAGTCAGAGAAACGTGTTTACATGCACTGAAGTTGTCCAGTTAAAGTCTGATTAATGCAACAATTATTTTTTTGCATGCATGTAAATGTACTGACTGTGGAAAGCAAGCAGTCTCTAAAGTGCAGACGTGGTAAATAATCTCACCCTGCAGAGGGCAGTAGGAACCCAGGTCCTTTAAGAATATGAGTCTGGTGACAGTACATGTGGAATTCATTATGGGGTGTGTTTCAGCTGATTTCCAGATAAATGCCTTAATCATTACTAATTGTTTGTCCTTTAAAGTTATTTTGAGATAACGGACTCTAAACAGCTCGCTTCTCCTGCTGCAGACATTTTATTGTAAACAAATTTAGCTACACAATGATATGTTTGACTATTGCCACATAAAGCCCCACTACCCAAATGATTTGATTGGCCCAGTAGATCTTTGCTTTAGCGTAATCAGTTTCCAATGAAGAGACTCCGGAACAAGTGTTCGCCACAAACAATTTATAGCCGGGGAAGTGGCTTCCAGACTAATGAAGAAGTAGACAAGCAGAAAATGAATAAAGGAATCAGCCTTTCAAATGGCAAGTTCAGCTTCAAAGCCTTGGAAGATGAGTTGTCAGCGTTTTCTGTCGATGTGACAGGAGTTGCCGGTTTAAACTCATTCCTGGTATATTTGGAACAGATTTCCTGCGATTAATTTGTAAATCTAAAATTAATACAACTGTGGTGTTTAAGTATCTTTTTTTTTTATATTTTTGTAATATTTAACAGACTCATTTCTCAATGAATTGAAATAAAACTGAGAGGGGTCTAGTAGTTGAGTAATTGTTAGCTGTCGTGCTTGTTTACACATTTTCATCCTTATATCAACATCTAGAATTTTGCAGCCTTGTCTTTCAGCAAAACTCTTTTGTGTTTCCATTCAGAGCTGAAGGAAAAATCTTTACAGCAGAACAAACCTCCAGCTCTCCTCCCGTCCTCCTCTCTTTCAGCTCCACTTGAGAACAAGTCAAGTGCGCGTTAAAGCTTGTTTAAAGAGCAAAAAGAAAAAGGAAAAAAAAAGTGGAATAACGACATTTCCATTTGGATTACACTCTGCGGGGCGGTTCGGGTTTTCAAGCTGTGTTTGGCAGGTGGAAAAAAAAGAAAGGAGGTGATTTTCACTGGTTGTCAGTTTTAGTTCCGGCCTTTTCCAATATGAAGCGTCCCAGCTGTTCTCATGTAAACAGAAAAATGAAGAGATTTGCGTTAGCGTCTGCAGGATTTTTCATGGCATGACAACGCCACTAGTCTCCTCTGTCATTGGGACACCTTTAACGTCATTACTGAAATGAGTTATTGGAGCAAAGGCTCATGGGCTGCAGCAGAGTGTACAGCTGTCCTCTGGGGAGCAGCCAAACCCAGAGGAAATGTCCCGCCAGTTATTTTTGTGTGTGGTCTTGTTTTTATTAAGTTGTGGGGCCCAGAGTAATAACACTGTGGCCTGAGTTGTGCTTGTGGGGCTATTTTTCATGCTATTGATTGCAAACCTCAACTTTTTGGACACCGACAACATGCTAAAACTTGGTTTTAGGCTCAAGGTTAGAGTTAGGGTTAGGGTTAGATGAGATCATTCGGGTAAGGCGTAGGGAATACGGCATGTCAATGGAAAGTCCGTTCAAAGATAGAAACACGTGTCTGTGTGTATGTGTTTAGATGGGGGCCGTGTTATTGGTTCCTCAGCAACCCTGTGAATCAGCTGCCAATTTGTGTTGGGCTCCATTAGTCAAAGTGAGATCTAGAGGGGATGTGTTTCTGGAGGGGAGTGTTGACTAAGACTCAGCGAGGTCTGAGACATTATCTGTGTTTGTGATGGATATCAAACAGTCAGTGAGGCATCCCCTGAAACTGACACTGAGTCTGCATCCCAGAGTTTTATCTTGAAAATATGAACCAAAAATGACCTGCATCCAAGTTTTTATTGTGAAGAAGGTACACCCACTGGAAACCACAGCATCTGATCCATTGAGGACATTCTGGTCATTAGTGTATTTTCAGTTTTGTAGTATTTAAAGGAAAGCTATCTCATTATGACCACTGACAAGAGAAGTCAATAACATTTAAATAATTATTTTCGGAAGGTGGTCATAATGTAAAGCCTGATCGGTGTAGCATTTTATGTAGTGTCTTTTTAAGTGTCTGCTTCACCGATGAGCTTGTGTTTGTGTCTTGTTTGTCATTATTCAGACTGACATGACTCTTGGTTTTGAAAATCAGGAGGCTTCATTTAGAGAACTTGTTTTAAAGTGCACAAAGAAGACAAATATGTATTATTTGTAGATGAAGAACCTTGGTGTAGATAACTTTTTTTTTTGCAGAAATTACATATTTGACCATTTACAAATTTGCCTGCAAATGCGGTGATCTATGAGCCAGGAGCCTGAGGTGTGTGTCTCCTTTACTTAGCTAAATTATTTGCCCTTTTCATGTTATTATTTTAATTTCAGTCACTGTTTAGGTTTAGAAAAATGTCATTGGTTTTCCACCTGTGGTTGATGTTAAAATGACGAGCAAGGCAACTTTATAGAAAATTAATTACTTTGACTCACTTTGGCCAAAAAAGTCGTGTTCACCTGGTACCAAACATTTTGTTGGCGAGTCAGGTCTGGCTTATAGGCTTCGTCAGCTCTTCATTTTAGAACTGAAACCTATTTAAATAGCTATCGTACCTCCAGTGCCCGTTTTCCACCTCCTCCACTTTCTGTAAACATTACATTTGCACTTTCAGCACAAGAGTTGATGAGCTACGTCGACAAGGGAGGAAAAAAATAAGACAGAGAGAATAACTGTAGACTGAAGCCAGTGAATCACTGTGACCTGTTCATATATAACACATTTGGGACGGCTCTCCAGACACAGATTAGAGTCTGAATTATTGATGGCAGCTATTAGCCGGGTCCAGAGTCTTTCTCAATAGCTCACCCAAAAGAGGTTCATCGTTCTGGTGCAGAAAACCGGGGGAATAAAAGTAATAAGTTGATCTGATTGGATTTGATGGATTGAAACAATAAAATTATCAGGTATATGGTCACAACAGAGGAAACAAATTGGTTGGTCTCCGTGGAGACTACTAAAATATTTTGTGTACCGTATCGTAGTTTATTTTCCGGGTCAGTACCACATCCAACTTTCTTTGCTATAAGTCCCAAATGTTTATCATTTCCCTAAAGAAAAAAATATTTGGGCTTTTTAAAACTTGAATTATATATTTATTTATGTCTTCAGTAGAATCCAGTGGATTTGAAGATATGGAAGATATAGACAATGCAGAGGTGCCAAAAAGTGCAGTTCCTTTAATGGCCACTTGAGGCCTCAATCCTAAAAAGCTTACAGCTTAAATAGCTAATCCTAACTGTACACTTCTCTTTAAATTATATTAATAAGCTTAAAGGCATAAATAACTAAGAGTGTGACAGGTTGCCGTCCTCACAGGTTTGCCTATTGTTTTTAAATAAGTAGGCGGAGTCAGTCTTAGGCAAGATGGCGGCGGCCTCAGTCGCCACACACAGCTCAAAATCACCCCTTAGAAACTGTATGGCAGACATCACCAAGGATGTATCCGTATTTATATACAGTTAGTAGTTCGAAACATTAGTTTGAACCTTAATGCAACAACCAGGCACATATATACAAATTAGGTGTATAAATTACATTTATGGGTATTATTCGTTCCCAAGCCCAAGTTTTGTTGATTATAATTCGTGTTTCGCCGTCTTTACAGAGTGTCAGGTGAACCTGAGTCATTCCCACACACACGCATATAATGTTAAAGAGCCACAGTGAGTGGATGTGAGTAAGTCTGTGAGTGGTTTAAAGCAGCTGAGACATTCATGTGCGAGGCCAGAGTTTCTTCCTGAGTGATGGTTTGATGCAGTCCGATGTCTGATTCACCCCGAATGCATCACGCTGTTGACTTCTGCGTCACCTCATATCTTTCTTTCTGCAGGATTATCAACGCGAACCGATGAGAGAGTAGAACGACAAATGAAATTACAAGCGTGCAAAATATTCACCTATCCAGAGAAAATTGTGAATAACGATTGAAAACCAAAAAAGGAATAAATGTTTGTTTATTCAGCCACAGTTGTTTGCTTTTAGTTCAGCTACTTTTCTAATTTAAATCGCAGTTTTCACAGTTTGTTTTTTTGTGTAGTTTAGTGTTTACTTCTATATTCTTATCAGCACAAAAAGGAGACTGAACGTGTAGCTGTGACGCATCGAGACCCGGTACCTTGAAATGAGTTTGGTAATCGAATTCAAATTGACGATATTATTTATCCTCCAAAAAGAGGGGGAATAAAAATCAGTCTTCAAAGACGTGAAATTGCTGCTCAAAGTGCCTCGGTTGTGATTTAAGGTTTGTCATGGCAACCCTGACAATTTTGTGGGAATACAAATAGCATGTAGGCCACATGCCTTGGGAGAAAAATTTGTAGCACAGTGTGATGGCAGCAGAAAAGGAGCCTGGACCCCTGCTGGTCGGCCCGTCGAGGCCTCGCTGTGTTTATCATGTCCCCAAATGCTCAACTGTTTTTAAATTCAGGATTATTTCTTTTTTGAGGCTTTTAGAATAAGATAAAGAGGGAGACAGGAAGTCTGGGGAGAGGGAGACGTGGCTGTGGGACGAGCATCGACAGTTTGTCCTGAGGGTCCTTATGGCTGTTCAGTCAAATTGGAATAAGCCAATCCAATGTCAGTTTGTCCTTTCACTGTGGCTCCACAACAAAGTTCGAAATGGAAAGGAGTTATCCTCTGAGGATTGTAAATGTACTCAGCAATTTCCTTTTCATATCAGTTTGACTTTGGAGAAACCTGGAAATCACTATTTGATTGTTGAATGTAGGGGAAGAATCAGAAGCTTCAAACATTGGGGTTCACACTCTGGGGACTGTGAATATTAATGAACAGGTTTTCAAGATACTTTCTCAAAGGTAAATGTGGTACGATTTATGGCACTTTGTCTACATAGTGTCCATTTTGTGTGTTGTGAATCTTAAAATAGAAAGAGTTTACCCTCTGGGGACTATGAATATTCTTGGCAAATTCCTTCTAACCTGGTAGAGATACATGAATTAATTGTTGCTGGTTTAAAACATTAGGATTCAGTCTCAGTGGACTATAAACATTCATGACTAGTGAGTTTAAATGACTTTTGACTTTGGAGAAACCCAGATATCATTATTTGATTGTACATCAAGAAGAAGGATCAGGGCCTTAAAACACTGGGGTTTATCCTCAGTGTTTTAACTGAGACTGTTAATATTTGTGAATACTCATGAATACCTGGATTTCAATATACTTTCTCAAATATTAACGAGGACACGGAGACCTCAATGTGACTGTGAAGATAGTGGAATAAGAGGTCATTGGATTAGGATTCAACCTCAGTGAACTGTGGAGATTTATAGCTAGCAAGCTTAAACTGAAACCCTTTCAACGATTGTGCACTATAAAGCCCTGTTTGGGCTCGTCCTGGCAAGATTTTAAACGCCAGTTTGACTTTGGACAATTTTTTTTACTAAACTCTGTGTCGTCCCATTTGTCTTCACTTCCTCCTTGCTGCCCCTGATTATCAGCCTCTCCTGGATGTGTCTCATCTGAGTCTCATTAGTGTTCCTCCTGTATTTAGCCTCTGCGAGCACCTTCCTGCTTTACCAGTTCTACTTTGTTTCTTGTGCAGTTATTTTAGACCTGCTCTTTGAGGTTTGTGGATTTTGTATTTTGACCATTTTGCAGGAAAATTTAGTCATTTAATGTGTTAAATGGTCAAAAATGAAGAGTTTATTTTCTGGGAATGTCAAATTGATACAATTGATCCAATTGATTTTGGAGAAATCTTGAAATTCAGATTTGATTGTGTAAATGTTAGGATTCATCCTCCGGGGACTGAATTTTTTCAAAATTAGCTAGTTTAAAAGACTCTATGTTGTATTAACACAACAGGAACACGAAGTTACTAAGATTAAGATACACTTAAATATTTTAAATCGCAGGGTTCAATCTCCTGTGGCCATGAATATCCACAAATTTAACAGAAAATGTGCTAAAAGACTTTTGTCATTTTGACCCCTGACCTTCACTCTGAACACAAGCATCACTCACTACATCTTTTTCCTCAGATTGCACAGAAATCTTATTTATCATAAATATTCAAGCTTTAAATAAATTTCGAGACGGTGGTATTAAATGTGGAGTTGCAGAGCTGCATGAAATAACCTCCTGAGAAAATGAATCTTTTTTTTGGACATGTATCCAGAGAGGTTGTAGTTTCAGTGCCTTCCCATCCTCTACCTCCACTGCTAGGCTAGGTAGGAACATTCTAGTGTGCTCACTGATTTATATGAAACTCAATAAAAACATAATAGTCACTGAGGGATGAGTTTAGAATTGGTAGCTGGAACAACAGAGCGCTGTGGCCTTTACTTGAACCGCTGCACAGCCTAGTTTTTTGTTTTGTTTTGTTTTTTTACCTCGCCTGCTTGCTGTTTGTTTGTAGTTTTTCTGGGTCTCACGGTGCAGCACATGCTTCAGTTCTGATTGACTGATGTGTTCCCCATTGTACCTGCACATTTCTCATACTGTTAGAAAAGAGTTGAGGGGAAAACACAGGAGAGTGAGAGTGAGTAAGATTCAAGCCCATCGAGTCGTAATCCTGCAGGATTACAGCGTTAGACAGGGATTAAAGCTTCAAGTCGGCACAACCTCCTTTTTGTGTTGTTCTTCTTAAAACAAGCCTTAAAAAAAAATGCTTTTAAATAGAATGCAATACGTAAGAAAGGTTCGGTTCAGGAGGTCAACTGAATTAAAGCCGTTAAACTGAATAAAACAACTGTATTTCACTTCATAATAGTAAAAAAAAAAATAAAAAAAAAGTAATACAAAATAAATCAAGACAATATTTGTCTCGATTTTATTACTGTTTCTTTGTATTTCTAGTCTTCAGTGGTGGTATTTTACAGCAGGCTGTCTGTGTTGTTCCTGTGGTCAGAGACGTGAATCACCTCATTAAGGTGATCTGTCACAGGCTGACCTCAGATCAACTACCTGCCAGTCACGGTAATGAACGAGCTCTTCTGAATCTCTGATGGTTAATGGTGTGTGTGTGTTTGTCTGTGTGTGTGTGTGTGTGTGTGTGTGTGTGTGTGTGTGTGTGTGTGTGTGTGTGTGTGTGTGTGTGTGTGCGTGTAGCTGCCGGCTGTCATTTAAAGCCACCACAGTTATCATTCGCTGTCAAGTTAATGGAGCAAACTAGAGGTAAATTCCTAAAATTCCTCTCTTTTAGCTGGATGTGGTTCTGATTTTTTTCTTTTTTTCTTTTACAGGAAGTCGTTGTTTTCATTTTGTTTGTCCATCTGATTTTTTTCAGTGCAAATGCTAATGGAGCAATGATGCTAATGGGGTAGTGAAGCCTCTTTCACTGATCTCACTGACAATGTGTCCTTTTGCATTTTGGGTAATTTGAGGGAGTGTCATACACTGTATAAAGATGGATGGTGGAACTGCTCCTCTAAAGTGAAGCCAAAGCAAGTAGAGCACCCCCTGGTGTCTGGCTGTAGTATAGGTTATAAGCTCCGCCTTCTCTATGTTAGTGGGCGGGACTTGTGACAAACTAAAACACTAAAACACACGTCAAATTATTTTATTTCAAAGATGGTTTCTGTCATTTTAGGTAGTTAATTAAATACTGATGCACACTCATGAGTCCATTTTTTCATCAGAAGTTTAATTTTAATTAGTTATTTGAGGCTAAGGAAACAGGATGTGACTTCATGATGGCTACAAGCTGCTATGAGAGTTGGAAAAAATCTGCAAATAAAAAAAGTTATATATAATATAATCCAACATTTTCTTGTGACTGGTGGAGGTAGAGCACAGCGTATTATTAAAAGAAACGTGAGGGAGCCTGGTGGAAGTGTGTGCGGGGATCGATATCGTGGCTCCACCCTCATACCATACTGATCAGAATCTGGCTCCAAACAAGATGGCGCCGCCCGCATCCCCAAGAAAATAGCATCAGTTTGGCCAATGAAAGGAAGTGGAGACGCATTGTCCATATTTATGTACAGTCTATACAGAGCAAAACAGTGCCTCAACCTACATCTTGACGGTCCTCCAACCAATCAAAGCAATGAAAAATGCTGAAACTGATTTGTACTTTAAAGCTATTTCATTCTCAAATTCAACTCTATGACAGATGACCAAACGATCAGATTTAAACCAGTTCCAAACGGAGGGGAACAGAGTTGATCCTGCTTCCAGACTATCTCTATATGCATGGGATTCTTTTTTTTTATTTTTTTTAATTTATTTATTAACGAATAAACAAAAAAGAACAGTGGATTACATATTAGGAGCCACAATATGAGAACAAAACACTAAAGCACTTATAATTCTACACAACAAAGAGAATTACAAATTAGATGTAGTACATACACAAATGACATACATAGAAAAATAAAAAAGGACGATACCACAGTACAAAGCCACACAACGAAAGCAACCTAACAAACAACAAACACACGAACAAGCAAAAAAAACAAAGAGACATGAATTTAGCCCAACCAGAAATATAGAGAGACTGGTAATATACACAGATTCCAGGATAAAAAGAGAATCATGTGTCAAGTCAATCTAATTCAAAGTAGCCCTTGGATCACAGCAATAGCTTTAGACCAACTGAGTATGGTTTGTATGCATTAGATTCTTTGATCTCCAAAAAGTAAAAGTGTAAATGCACCTCAGAATCTGAAATCCTCTTAAATTTTAGGACATCTTGACTCCTCCTGTTTATTAATGAGGAAATAAAAATAGGACTGGATGTTCTCAGAACTTGTAATGGGACAAATTACTTCCCATTGATTGAAATCAGAGCATCATAGAAAGAAATGGAGTTGTTTTCCTCCTCCTCCTCCTCCTCCTCCTTTTCCCCTGCACCCTCTGGCCTCCCCGACCTTTTTTACTTTTGTTTGTCTTTACCCTCCCCCTTCTCTTTAAACACATCATCATCATCATCCTCCCATTCCCCCTTATCTTCCTCCCCTCCTTCTCTCTCTCTCTCTCTCAGTCCTGAGCGACTCCATCATTGTTCACAGCAGACAATAGTGGCGGGTCAGTTTCTGGGACGTGATTCACAGAGAAAATAATGATTTTATTTTAAAACATAAACCGCCAGCCTAAAGATAATTCATAATAAAATAACAGAAGCATCATCAACTCCAGTCAGTTTGTTCCTGACGTTTTCCAGTTTCACCTTTAAAGAAGCATCTTCATCTTCTCCTGTTACACGCCATGCTGGGCTTCGTCTCACCCCCTTCCTCCACCACCTCCTCCTCTTGTTCCTTCCTCCGCCCTCCCTCCCGCTTTCATCCCACCCTCGCCACGTTGCCATGGCAACACGTCGGGGCTGCCGCGCTATCTCCTCTGCCCTCTCCTCCAGATGGGTTCGTCTTTTGTTGAGAGTGTTGAGACAGAAACGCACTTCTCCGTCTCTCCTGGCCATTTTTTTTTTAATTCAAAATGCTCAGAGGCAGCTGGTTGAACATCAGTGGACGTAGCACGAAATACTGTAAATGCGCGATGTATTGTTAACCGTGTAATATTCCAAACCCTACAAAAAGAGAGAGAGAGAGAGAATCTCATTTACTTCGAATGTTTTCATCAAATTGAATTCATTTTGTTTTTCTATAATGCACCATGTGATCACTACTGTAGGACAAACAACTAAATAGACTAGCGATGTTTGATACCACCGATTTCCTTTCCGATCCGATACAGAATAATTCTGGCTGGTATCGGTAATACTGATCCGATATCGATACTACATGCAAATGAACCCTAATGCGTCAGGTAAACACACACACAAAAAAGTGTATTTCAAATCATAGCTTCATAAAGAATACAACACATCAGAGTAATTTATTTACTTATTTTAAACTCTTACCAAACTATACTTTTAAAAGTATATTGAGGTCTCAACCTTGTTTACTGTATAGCCGAGATAATACAACAACACAGAGACAGTCATACAAAATATGGGTTTCAAATGATGAACAAACAAACAAACCAAAAAAAAGAACAAATAATAAGACAATTAAAATAAATTATTGTTTAACTATTAACTACTACAAAATGGAAACTTTCATCTTAATTGTGACTCTGTTCTCTACTCTTCTTAGCTGAGAGTCAGCTAAACTAAAATGTTCAATGTGATTAAAGTTTTTTTCTGCTGCAAGTTTTATTATTGTTATTATGTAGCATATATCCAATTTAAGTTTGAAATGTTACGTCTCTCTTTTATAGAGTCCGCCATTTTTGATTTTGTGATCGGGTCATATTCAGTGAAATATCTCAGAACATATCAAATCGATTGAAAAAAAAAATGGTACAGACATTTGTTATACCAAAATGTGTCATCCTATTAATTTTGGTGATCCTCTGACCTTTTGTGCACATAAAAGTCAAGATTTTAATTTGGTGTATAATCACGAAAAATACAGTGAAAACATTCACATCCACCTCTGCTAAATTAAGATGTAACTTTTAAGCCACGTTAGCTACAGCATTGTATATTTATGTAACTTTTAGGGTTTTTGTATGTGTAGTATGTTTATCAAGGTTTTGATACGTCTTTGTTTATTCCACAGATGTAACTCGTTAGGTTGCCCCCTAGTAGCATAAAACATAGTTAATGACGCTTTAATGAATGGTCATATCTGCTTTTGATCAATGAATATGTGACATATATATCTATATGTTGTACACAAATTTATTCTGATACAGTTCATGAGCTACAGTTTTACTAGCTCATTATTAGTTTTACTAATTTATCATGTCAATTAATCAAAAAACAGCAATTTTGTTGAACTTTTCCCCAGTTTTCTAGCATTTGATACATCAATAAGTCACCATTTAATCAGAAGAAATTGGAGCATAAGCATCATGTGCACCATCATGAATAAGTTTTATCATGAATAAATGTTTTTCCTATTCACATTATGTATAGACTCGTCCATGTTAGGTTTTCTGTTGTTGTTTGCATTCATCCATTATTCATTTTGCCTTCAGTAGCTGTGGGTGTTTGCCCCCCCAAGTAGAGCCCGGACAGCTGCTGATATTTAGACCACATTAACATATACAGTAGAGTACAGTTCCAGTTCGCCAGCTCCCGAAAGGATTTACTTTGCATTTGCATTGTTGCGTAACGCGCACACCCCTCCAGAACAACTGGGACTCCAGAGGAAACTGTGCCAACAATGGCTGCACGGAGATGAATACTGCTTTTGTTTACTCTTTAATCGCTTGTAAAATATCACTTCACTGATAAAAGGAAGACGTCTACAGGAACATTAATCCACTCTGCTGAATTAAAACTCCCCTCCTTTTCATCATCCTCATGTATAATAAATGATAAAAGGTTTTCAAGCACCCTGTAATTTAGCTTTTTTTTATGCCAAGCAGTATAATAAGGACACGTACTGTAAATTAATTTGCTTTTTAAATGCCGGAAACGTGGTTAACGGGAGGTGAAGTGTTTAATTTTATTGGGAATAACTGACACTTGGAGTTACGCTTGATAGCGAGGCGACTAGGAGATCATTTTCCATCCCAGCGTCACTTGTAAATGTCAATAATGTATTGTTGGAGTGTGTAAGCAGGTTTATTATGAACAAAGACGCTGTTGACCAAGTTCGCTGTAGCGATTCAGACTGTCCTTCCTGCCTGTTATCTCTTAACTGCAGATGGAAGAAGGCAGACGCTATCTGACCACATGCTCCCCACCTCCAATAAAAAATTAAAAAATAAAAAATCCTCACCGTTTGGCTGATACGAGGTTTGAAGATGATTTGAAGAGAAGCTGCCAGTAGCTGATATTCTCAGCCAGTATAGTCATAGATCAACACTAAAACCTTTGAAAACGAGCGAACGGCAGGATTAGACCTTTGTTCATACCTTTGAAAAGAGTTGCTTTAAAATGAATACACTGCAAAATCTCATGATAAATATTTAATTTTGATAAATGTGCAGATGCAACGTGGCTGATATTTGGTCTATATGCCTGCATGCATTAAATAAATTTGGTTTTTGTTTTTTTATCTAAATGCATCTAAAATCCTCAGCCAAAACAGAGGAGAATACACTTTCCAAACCAACCTGAAAGCCAAAACATTTTTGCAATAGAAAGTGCTACAAAAGCTAATCCCTGCAAATAAGAGTCACAGGACAAAAGTCCACTTCTGCAACATATGATGAGTGTGTTAGAAACAGCCCACACTTTTAGTTTAGAAAAAACTCTCACACCAAGAGATGAGATTAAACTTTAGCCTGGAAGCTAACGCAAAATGTTTGTTTGGAGTCTCTTCGTTGGGAGCCGATCATACTCCGACTAGGACTGCAAACACTAGAGCTGGTAGATCAGAAAAAAGCATGTGTTAATGTTTTGTGTGTTATTTAGTGTGCAGCCGTTTTTGGAGGGCACCATGACCCAAGAAAACACTTCACATGCATTTAGGCCGTTCTCTAAATCTCCCTGGGATGATGAAGAGAAGCCGCAGGTAATTCATGTGTTCTAGTTCAGGGACTATTTTGGCCTCATCTTGGGTCATGATCCAAGTCTGTTTCGAGGGACACAATGAGTCACACAAAAATTCTCCCAATGAATGTATGAATCCACTACAGAGACCTAAACTGTTTGTTGTAGCAGGCTGCAAACATGTTTGTTTCTGCTGTAAGTTTAGATGTTAGACCATAGACTGTATATAAGTATGGACCATGTGTCTCCAATTCCTCCCATTGACCAAACTGGAGCCACAATATTGATGCCCCGCCTACACTTCCTCCGGACTCACTCATGTTTTTGTTTAATTATAAATTAATACTATGCTCTTTTCCACCTCCAACAGCTACAAGGAAATGTTTGATTATACGCTGGACTTATTTTAAAAAAAATTCTTACGGTCCCACAGGACCGTTTTATGAAGCGTCGGCATGGCAACTGGTGGTCACCGTTATGTCACATCCTGTTTCTATAGTGTTAAATAATGAACTAAAACGGAACTTTAACAAAAAAAGTTGTCACTTGAACATACATCACCATTATAGTCCCGCCAATAACATGGAGGGGGTGGAGCTTATAACCTATATTACAACCTCTGGACATTAGGGGGAGCTCTACTTGCTTTGGCTTCACTTTAGAGGAGCTGCCATGGGGTCCATACTGTCTGTACACATCTACACATTAATTAAATTAATTACATAGTTTAAAATAAATACTAGAACATAAACAAAAGTAAAACAGGCTTTACAGACATTTCAGCGTTGCATATTGTGTTAATATTTTAAACATCTGCTGATACTTATGGTCACATCAGGGGGGTTACGCCCCTTACGTCCAGTCAACATTTCTTTCAGAGTTATTTTTGTCTCCCTGAAGTGTCAGGAGAGTCTGTCCCCTGTCCCTGCGTCTATTTTCCTCCCTTCTGCCTGTTTGGCAGCGAGACAAGATCTGTTGAGCTTTCGGATCACAATCTGGACACTCAGGTCAACTGCAACGCCCACACAAACACAGGGTGAACATGAGTGGAAGCAAGGTGGCAATAATAAGACACGCTGCAGTCATTTTAAATAAATTAAAAAAAAAAAAAAAAACATGGTGAGCACAACACAGGTCCGTCGTATAATCTTTGAATGACATTTGAATGCTGGGGTTGATCAACTCTTAGTAAAGACCCGATCAGCCCTGGACTCCACAAGAAGCTGAATTAATATACATGTACATCTGTGATCTCTCAGCTGGGGGAGAACTTAATTTCCCTCCTTCCTTCCCTCCCCCCTCAGAGCTCCTGAGTGGAGTCGGCAGTATTTTAATATCCTGTAGAGACGGCAGCAGTAATTGGCGTGAGCGTCCCTCTCAGTGTGAAAGAAAGTCTGGTTACTCTTCATGAAGTGTTTCCTGTCTCTCCACACCAGTCAAACCTGCTGTCTTTCAATCAGCTTTAATGTATTGATAAAACTTTATGTGGAGGCTTCACGTGATAGCTCTAGTTTTATCATTTCTGCAAGTGGAGCTCGTCGAGGCCTCACACTGAGGAATCAGATGAAACATTTGTTCTTGTTTCGTCTCTGAAGCCAGAAATGAAAAAGAGGTGTGAAGTTTGTGAGATCAGTTTCTAAGATCCTAAAATACATTCACGAATCTGTGGATGAGAGGACACTGCCAACCCTGAAGTTTATGGATATGAATGTGGCCAGGTATCAGGAATTCAGGAAAGTTCTGAACTGGAATCGGTTTTACTTACACCAAAACACAGATCAGCCATAACATTATGACCTTCATGAGTTCCTGAAGCGTTTTTCCATGTGTCTTTAGCTGTGTTTCCATTACAGTTTTTCTCAAAATAAACGTGATATTTCTGAAATTTCAATCGTACGCTTTTCCATTGAAAGGCGTTTTGTGAATGAGCTGTAACTCTCGTAAATAGTCTCATCTTGCGATATCCCATAATTGTCTTAAATTCTCGCCACACCAGAGAGACTTCACTTTGAGGAAGATGGACTTAAAATTAATTGGTCACAAGACCCCCTGATTAATTTCTTCGAAATGTTGGCATTTCCATTATAATTTTTTTATTGCGATATTTTGGTTTTGCACATTTCTAGGTGGAATGGAAAACCAGCATATTTCAGGCTGCATCCTGCGGGGGATGACTGTGTCATTGCTATTAGGTGGGAGTGTCTAGTCTGGTCTAGGTGGGTGCTATGTGTCTAAGTAATATGAATGAGTTCATGAGGTCCAAAAGTTTCCCAGCAGATCATTGAATTGTCACAAAATGGTTTGAATGTTGGTGTATACATGGACACTTGAAATGACTTCTTAAAATTTTTAAGGTGTGGCAGGGTACAATTTACTAAAAAAAATGCCGAATTGAAAAAACGTGCAATATAAAAAAATATGATGAAACTCTACAAAGGAACAAGTGGACTGAATGATTATTGCACAGCTAAAGAGAACAAGACACCCGCTCTGATTAAATAAAAGGTTTAGGAGTAAAAAGAGTAAAAAGAATGTGTTGAGTGGTTATTGAGAGCGAGGAGAGGAGTGAACGGGGTTGGATGAAGGACGAGGTGGCCGAGGCTGAACCGGCATTGCTGACTTTGTCCTCTGGAGAAGAAGTGGATTCTTTTATCGAATGAATTTCAACTTAGTCTGAAAACCAAGACCGTTCTATCTCCTGTAGAAAGAATCAACCTTTATTCCCCCCCTGAACGTCGACTCCACTCAGACGCGTCTCAATAAAGGCAGGTTTTGTAAAAGAACAAGCCGGCAGCAAAACAATAGCATCACTCCAGGCTACACTTTAATCCCTGAGAGAGAGAATAAAAAAAAAAGAACCAAAGCATGCTGCCTTTTTTTCCACAAGCTCTCTCCTTTTACCGTTTTCTTTTTTGTTTTTTTTTTACACCGGAGGACACGTTTGCTCATCCTTGCGCAGATGGGAAGTGACAGAAGCAGAGCAGGATAGAGAGAGCTCATCAGGCTGATGTGTTGTGGAGAGACTGAAAGAGATGACGGAGGGGAGAGGATGTATGATCGCAGCTCAGACACGTCTGGAGAGGCCTAGACGACACGTGTCACAAGTGGTAATGTCAGCAACTGCGGCGGAGAAGTGATGGACTCAGGCCCTGCCAGCAAAAAACAAACAAAAAGCTAAAAAAATGTGTTATAGCATCATTCCTCAAAGACTGGGGTTAGGGTTTGCAGCACCGAATCTCTTTATTTAACGATCAAAAGGATAAATGTAAAAATAACCCTAACCTTAAGACTCAATCATGACCCTATCCTGGCCCTGAGCCTAAACCTCATTCATATCCCTACCCTACCCTCATAACTCACTCATAACCTGACCCTAAGACTCACGCATAGCCCTATCCTGACCCTAACCCTAACCCTGAATTGTGACTCTAACCCTAGGCCTTGCTCACAACCCTAACCCTTACGCACACTCATAGCCCTACCTTTGCCCTAACATTCACTCATAACCCTCTTCTTACCCTAACCCTAAGACAATAATCATTGTGGAATATTTAAAACATATCATATATAATCTACACAATTTACTTTATTTACATCATGTTTCTGCAGCAGCTGCTTCAGGCCTACGGCATTTAACAACTCAAATTTAATATTTAACAACAATACTGGCTAAAATTGAAAAATGGGCGCTTGCACCATTAAATGTGCCGTAAAGTCATAAATCAATTCTTCTGTGGATCTTGTTATTTTTCTTTTTCCTGGAAGCTGAAAATATTTTATTTGAGACAACAGAAGGTCCCGTACAGAAGGATGTAGATACAAGACATAGACAAAGAGAAGAAAAGGGTTAATCAGATTAGAATAAACAATAAATAAACACAATAAAATAGGCTTCTGGGTCAATTTCACAACAGAGCTGCAGCAACAGCACAGAAGCATGTTCCTGCTTTAGTATTTCCGGCTGCTTCTCCATCATCTCTGCAGTCTTTGGAAATGTTGCCTGAAGAGGTTCGGAGATATAGCCATTTGTATAATTTGTCTTAAGCGAACCTTTGCCAAAATTTTGCCATTGTTGAAACTGAAGCAAGAACTGGAAACACAAAATGACCTGACTGGCAAAGAAGACACAGCACCGACTACTGTTTGTGTGGCATTGTTACAGAACAAGACAGACTGATGAGTAGAAATGGCTCACACCGACATAGGCTACATACGTAGGTCCTGCTGTACCTTAAAGGAACCTTTAGATTCATTTACTGCGTTTCCATTCCCCCTAGAAATGGGCAAAACTCAAATATTGCAATTAAAACTAGTAATGGAAACATCTACATTTCTAAAAACCTCTGAAATATCTAAAGTTAAAACACTTTTACGTTCTCATGAGGTGGTTTTTCAGACATATGGATATAAAAGTTTATCACAAAAGTGCAATGGAAACACAGTTTATTTGAAGTCCGTCTTCCTCAAAGTGAAGTTTCTCTGGCGTGATGACAATTCGAGATAATTGTGGGATATCGCGAGATGAGACTTTATGAGAGTTACAGCTCATTCATGAAGTACCTTTCAGTGGAAACACATCCAAAGAGCAATTGAGCTTTACTGAAATTTCAGAAATAACGCTTTTATGTTGTGAAAACTGTAATGGAAACAGCTACTGAAAGAAAAGTAATTTAATTTTCCTGTGGCAATGAGATTAAATTCTTCTTTGTTGTACACATGGTGCGTTCGGACGTAGTAGGAAACTAAACAATAAATAACTTTTTTAAACCATTTGTTCTAAACTTTAAACCATAATTGAAGTGTTCAAGCAGCTTATTTTACATCCAGATGATCCCTAGACTCCACACACAACGAGACAGTGCAGAACATGTCAATCTGTTTTGTTGTGTTTTTTTTATTAATTTATTCTTTATTTGTTTCTAACATATAAAAGAACCGTGAAATCAACTTAAAAATATATATCTGGGATGTTTTTTGGCCTTTAAATGCAGTTTTCTAGCAAAAGGAAGAAAGAGTTGTAATGCTTAAGAGGCTTAAACTTGAATACTGATGAACTGACTAATCATATAAACACTTGCCAGAAAAGTGAATCAGATTGGCACTGTGGGAAAAAAAAAGAACTGATGGCATGCTGACATTCTTCCAACAAAATCTTTATAAAGGAACATTTTTGTTTTTGCTAATTAATTTTCACAAATATGTGGAGATGAGCTAGATCAGCTGTGAAAGATCTAATAAACTGAGTTATCATGTTTTGAATCACCACAATTTAACTTTTGCTGACATTAACATTAACTCCCAAAGAATTCTTGAGCTCTCTATTTGCTCATTGTTTGGGTTTTACATCGCATTGATTGTGGTTTATTTTAGGGCTGGGTTTAACAAAATAATGATTTTCTCTAATACAGATTCATAATATTTATTTATTTTTTTTATTATTTTTAAATACACACCATTTTCTTCGTCCTCATTCATTTTGCACTCTTTTGAGACTGGTTCTGTGTCATTAGTCTGGTGAAAAGGCAAGAATAGACTAGTCCACACTCTGTCTCTGAGAGCACAGTCAGACCCGAAAGCTGATTGGATTAAAAAAAGAAAGTATGGCGATAGAGAAGAGCTGCATGAAAGTAAAGACGTATATAAGATGTTTCAACTAGAGGTAAAATATTATGGAAATACCACATACAGTGTCTCTGGAACCAATTACAATATTAGTTATGTGAATTTACTTGAAGCGGCCTGATACTTGATGAAAGCTAGCTAGAAGGAGGAGGAGGAGCCCAAAACAGAGCAAAAAAGGAAGTGGAAGTGAATAAAGAATTTTGAAGTGGCTAAAAACTGTCTGAAAGCACAGCGTTACTCTGTCCTCTGAAAGCAACTATGAGGTCATCTCGTCTTTCAGCCTGCAAAATACCAGATAAATGCAGCTTTCACTAATTCTGAACTTGCAAAAAAAGTCGTTTAGTATCCATTCAACCTCAACTCAGCATATCTTTAACTTATGCTTCGTCAGTATATGAGGTGAGCTTGGAGAATGATAAATAAAGGCTGAAGTCGTCCAGGATCAGCAGAAATGTCACCTATCCCAGCTCTCATTGGGCGAGAGCCGAGGTCCACCCTGGACAGGTCACCACTCTATCACAGACTGCGTACGTTAGCATCACAAATGAGTCAGTCGAATGCACAAATTCTTTATCGATTTCAACGACCGCCACTGCACTCTGCGGCTCCAGCTGGGCGAATGATAACAACGAACTCAGGCATGCTGTAGCTCTGGTTGAATCATCTGGTTCCATCCTGCTGTCACAGCTCCCATTTGATCAACTAAATAATAAATGAGCAGCCTGCGAGTCACAGGTTGCAGCTCTGTGTGACTTACTCTTACAGCTTCAGCAGGTTCGGCCATAAAACACAGGCTTTCGCTCTTTGCAGACCCATCGCTCTCTTCCGTCTCTTCGGTCTTCATTTTCTTCTCTCGTGCTGCTGCAGTTTTTCAGTGATAGATTTCGACGTCTAATTGATAGTTCCTCGTGTATTACTATGAACAGACGCTAGGTTTTACTAATTTCCATGAGTCATTGCAATGGTTGGGTTTCTCGTCTTTCTTCATCAGGTTGCTTTTGTGTAAATGATCAGTGTCGCCTTTTGTTGTTGTTCTTTTTGGCATCGGTTACTGACTCACCTTCTAATGAGCCGAAATTGGAACTGCACAGATCACTTTATTGATCCCTGTAGGAGATTATTTTGTTCAAGAGTCACGAGATGAGAAAAAAGAAAACATATGAACAAGACATAAGAATAAAATAAGAATAAGAATGAAGTACTAAAAAATGTACATTCCAATTTGCATGAAATATGCAGTAAATAAAACATTGCATGCATGCATGCTCACATCCTTTTCTAGTTTCACTTTATATCCACGGTTTTGTTGCAGATGATCTGTACTGCATTTGGTTAATTTGGACACAAGAGAAATCAAACTTGCAAAACTTTTTTAACAGAAAACACAAAAATCACACTTTCAGCTTTAAAAAAAAGTCCCTAAAATTTGGTTCTCAATATTTCAGACACATAAAAAAGGCCTGTACTCTTGGAAATCTACAAGCCGACAAAAATAACAAAAGATCTTTATTTAAAGCTTTATGCAGTATATGATTTAATACCATGAGCTGAAAGTAGCCACATGTACAAGTCATGCTCTCATGATTTTTTAAAGAGTACTCTGTGGATGCACAAAATTGCCTAAATTAACCAGCAAATGGCAACAACTTTTTTTTTGGAGTTGTGGAGGAGACCAAAACGAAGCAAAAAAGAAAGACTCAATTTAAAAATGAGTATTGAACACAAACACAGTCCAAAAGTGACCCCATGTGACTAAACAGCAGATTGATACAGGTTTAATGCTCAACTTGCAAAAGAAAAAGCCTCAATTCAACATGACTAAATGATATTTTGTCCTCCAGAGGAGAATCTGTAACAGAAAGTTAATGAATTATATATAAATACATGTGAGGCTGATGGTCTCCCAAGAAGCAGAATGGTGACGATATCTGCCTTCTTTTATTTTTTTTAAAGATTTTATATTCAAGTCCTCTGGTTGAACCTGACGTATCAGTTTCCCCAGATTCTCACAGGCGGCGGAAACGAGCCGTGAACACGACACTGACGAACACAAACAGACAAGCGGTTTCCTGTTTACGCATTCAGACGACACAAAGCAACACCTCCGCTAATCTTCTAGGTGCCAGCTGTGTCTGTCTGCTGTTTGGTGTTGAGGAGACTCTACACCGGCTTTCTTTCTTTAGCATTTTTGGTAAATTGGTCCTTTGCGTCACAGAACATTGTCCAGAAAAGTTGAAAACAAATCAGTGACACACTCCTTCATTACAATCAACCCAGTTTATTTTAACTTCCCCTCACGCTGTTAAATCTCACCAGGGAACCAAATGTGTTGAAATCCACTGATGAAAATAGCCCCAACAAAAGCACTGTTTCCTCCCATTTGGACAATGCTTGATAAAAACACAGCACTTTTAGGAATGAAACAAGAAGTAAACATATATATTTATAGCCTGAGATTTACACCAATCAGCCACAACATTATGACCACTAACTGCAGGAGTGAGTAACATTGATCACCTTGTAACAATTCAATGTTCTCCTGGGAAAATTTGGATCAGGCATTCATTCGTGTAGATGTTACTTAGATGTGTAGCACCCACCTAGACTAGACCAGACACCACCACCCCATAGCAATGACACTCCTTGATGGCAGCAATCATCCCCGGCACGATGCAGACTGACTCAGACACACAAAAAGATAAAAAAACGCTTTAGCGATAACTCAAAAAAACACAAAGAGCAGCACAAGGTATTGACCTGTCCTCCAAATTCACTAGATCCCAAACTGATCAAGTGTCTGTGGGATGATCCACAGAGGCCCCTCCCCTAAAAGGCCCCCACTAACAACATCCTATTTCCAGACACCACAGGAACCCCTCAGAATGTCCATGTCCATCCTCTGTTGAGTCACAACTGTTTTAAGATCTATGCAATATTAGGAAGGTGGTCATAATGTTATGTGTGATCAGTGTATACTGCAGATTATAGGTGATATTGTACTTTGATATTGTATGTCAGTGTCCTGATGTCCATGGATGAAAATGATTTTTTTTTAGTCTGTTCATTCAGGTCTAGAGGGCAGCAGCCTGAGCATGTGGTGTTCAGGATTAGGGATTAGTATCCTTAAGGTTTTAAAGGTTAAGGTTTTGCCAAACTGGTACTTCTGAAACTGTCTAACAGAAATATAGCCAAACTTTTGACAAACGTTTGGCCTCAGGCATTTTGAAGGTTTATTTCCATCCATGCAGGAGAAAAATTGACACCACGTCACATGTAGCATCGGCACAGCCAGGGGGAGTTTATTAAAAATTTGGTGACATTGAAATGAAGCTCCAAAATCTGTGTTGCTACCATTAGCATGGCACCGGGGCCAGTATGATACCAAGTACCCCGGTATCCATCCCTATCGAGCATAGAGGTGTTCAACAAGATTGTCTTGGTCCTGTAGAGGCTTATTGATCCGTTTTTATGCCAGAATACTCTCAGTGTTGGAACAGACGATGGTCAGCAGCAGCATCCCCTCTAGTTAGTTCCAAGGATTGTGAAGAAGTTGAGGTGTTGATGGATAAGTACTTGGAGAAGTCTGGACACACTTGAATTGAAACCTATGACTGGTATTGTAAGTCATAAGGAATTTAAAAGTGTGGACCCTCTCCACTTAGTCTCGATTGATGTGGAGAGCTTCATCCCTCCTGAAATCAGTGACCACCTCCTTGTTTTGTTTTTTTTCCGTTGATGGATTAGTTGTCATTATGTTTGTCAGTGGAAACATAATTTGTGCTCTGTGCTGAAACAACAGACGCCGCAAATCACACATTTCTACAAAATGTAACACTCAACAGCCCATTGTCGTTTCCACCACTTATGCAAACAAGACTTTCCCAATCAGTGGGTATTTATCTTTTTGTACTCTCAGGAGTTTGCCAACCTGCTGGGACACAATCCAGCTATAATTATATCCAATCAGAGCTGCTGCCGACCACCGAGCTCTCAGTGGTCCTCCAACAAACACGACAATGAAGCGCCGCTTAATATTTCACGAGCCTCTCGTCACTGTGGCTTTTAGAGCAATTTATGCCGCGACTGTTTACATACCGTAAGTAGTGGCTGATGCATCTGATTAAAAGTCCAGGAATCGGAAAACATTATAACGCAGTGGATCTACGAGGAGAACTTCATCACGCGATGCTTTCACGATGAATGTGAGTGAATCTCAGAGCGCTGTCCTCTACCTGCTGCTGTCACTTCCTGGTTCCTCCTCTCAAACTGACTGTTTCTGAAAGGTACATCTCCACAGTTATTAAATATTCACTTATGCTGACAGTTACATAACAAACCTTAACAGGCCTTTCAGTCAGTTCTGTAACGTCTCTCTGTGAGCGCTGCAGGTTTGACAATGACCCAAAAGTCCAACTCAACAAATGTGTTTTATGAAGGATTTTAATGCAGCAGGTTCAGATGTCTGCTAAGTTTTCATGCCTTCAGTGTTCAAATGATGTTTTGGTTTAGTTTTGGTAAATTGTCCCTTTGAGTCACAGAACTCCAATCCATCAAAGAGACCCCACCCCCCCACACCCCTGCATCAACGGGCAGATTTGATTCCACCGGCTTGCAAAAATCTTTTATAACACCAGAATGAAGGACAACCTTGGGCTCTAGAGAGAAGAGACTGTCAGATTTTAAACTTAATAAAAGCTTTTTTATCTGTTCATAGAGGCCTCGTTGACATATGAAAAACTCAACCAAAAGCTGATGCTTAAAGCTAATATTTTATTTCACAGTAGGTTTTAATTCATCCCGTCGAGGCTGTGCATATTAAAGGGCGCGTCCGATATCTTGAGTCGTCACGGTGCAGCTAATAATCTCTCTGGACAGACGCTTCCATGAACAACTGGTTCACTTCATCTGTTTTTTGTTTTTTTCTCCTGGTTCGGTCATTGAGGGGAAGTAAACACGTCACGTGTCTTTACCAATGAGCGTATGTGCTCTGATGCTGCATTCAAGTCACGTGGGACAGGAAGTGGGGACGCATGTGAAGATTGTCACGGCTGCGAGTTCACTGAGGTCTCACACTGTCACACGGAACAAGATGGCACCTGTCAGGGTTATTATGTACAAGCTGAAATTACACATTAAAGAAAAAAAATATATTACACCTGTATGTTGGATAATTTTATTAGTCTTGAATCAGTTTAAACCTAATTTAATGTCTCTATTCATGCAATCATTGCCCTGTTTCTTATGTGTTCCTACAAAATCATCTAATCACCTCCAGTTTAGATAAACAGATGTTTTATTCTAATGAGCCCTGAAATCGCTCCAATTACCAGAAAGTACTGCACAAAAAACTAAATGCATCAAAACTGCTGATTGCAGAGGAGAAGGATCCTGTGATTTCATGAATGTTAATATAAAAAGGATAGAAAGTATCTATTTTATGACTTTGTGATGACGAGTGCAGTTTATATTTGAATCCACTGAGAGGAATGTGCAGGAAACATTCAATTTAAGCATTTATTTATTATCTTTTTCCAAAGTGGGGGTGCCCACATGTTTTTGGCTTGCAGGCTGTTTTTCCAATAACCAAGTCATA
Source organism: Mugil cephalus (assembly GCF_022458985.1). NCBI lineage: Eukaryota > Metazoa > Chordata > Actinopteri > Mugiliformes > Mugilidae > Mugil > Mugil cephalus. Next base: position 3,390,814 of record NC_061790.1, read on the forward strand.
TCAATTGTTGGTACTGTGTTAAAAGCTCTATTCATTTCTGTTTTTATTATTCTAAGAAGAAAAATTGTTGCATAGCTTAAAAATAGTGTCCCTTTAAGAAAGAGTCAACGATGTATTGTTGTTGTTGATTTGCATGTCTGTCACGATATCAGATTTTCACATCACGATTATTGTGGAGTGTCATAATAACAACAATATTATCACGATATCATATCATCAATAATGGCAAAATCCAGGAAATGCATTTTTAAGTGTCGGTTGTTTCATATCAATATTTTTTACCCACCCCTGTGTTCAAATGGCACGGATTATTTACATGATATTATCATATGCACATTTTTACACAATATTAAAAAAATTTAATACCACAGTTGTTGTCAGTACCAGTATTAGTGTGGATGTGTACCACTGAACTGAGGGCATGCTGCCATAAAAAGTGAAAAAGAAGATGAACTTATGTCTTGCTGTTGGTTCTGGAGGTGCAGAAGGTAAATGACAGACTAACACGATCTCACCTGCACTACTATCGCTATCAACCTATCATACACCCAGACCTAGAGGTTATATTGGGCGAGAGGTGATCTGGTCCTTTCTCGTGAACATGGGGTGAAGAGACCAGTTTCCAGAAGGGACAGAAACATGGAGGTAATGAGACAGGCAAGGGAAGATAAACAAAGACAAAATCCTAGTGACTCCTTCCTGTTGAGTGTTGTCATTTAGCTGGGAGAATCTTCTTCTTCTATTGTATTTCCTGCAGATTTGAAATTCCTAATAGAACAGAACCACTTTCATATCAAAAAAGATCAGCTCTGATTGATATGTCACAGTGGTGTGATGGTTAGTACCGATGATTTCTTTCTGAGTTTGAATTTATCTATTTGTGTGTGAAGTTTCCATGTTCTCCTGTGTCTGTGTGGGTTCTCTCTGGGTACTCTGACTTCCTCCCACCATCCAAAGACATGCTTGTTAGGTTCATTGGTGATTCTAAAGACAATTGGTTCTTTTATTTAACTGTTAAGTTAAATAAAAGTTAAATAAAAGTTGTTCCAGTAAAAGGGTCAATTCCAAAACAAAGATTTGTGGTTATGTCCTTTCAGAGTGGTGTAATTAGTTGTGAGCCATAACTATAATTAGTGTAGAAGAAACAAAAGACGCTCACCAACGAGATTGACAGCCTCTGTGCTGCATTTCGCGAGTTGTGGCCTCAGGTTAGATTTAAAGGGAAATTTGCTGCAGTGCTTAATGTCACAAAGAGGGAGGTGGGCGTCATTTTCTACAGCAAACCGAGCTCCGCAGAGAAAATCTTTTCTAATGTGTTTATCCTCCTCAGTGGAGCCAGGGACCGTGATGGGGTGGGGTGGAGGGAGATAGGTAGTGTAACAGAATCTGCTAAAGTTTCCTCACTTTTACTTTTTGTCCCGTTGGTTTGACCTGACTTGTCTCCATCTTCTGTCGCCTTTAATTCCCTTCAACCTTTCACTGTAACTCAACACAGTCAGCGGTGACCTGGAGGGGGAAGCCAAAAATAAAACTCCCTGCTCATTTGTTTAGCATCGACGTTTGTGTCACGGTAGCTGAAAATCAAAGACAAAGACTGAACTGGGTTTGACCGTTGAGTTAATTTATTACTTGAGCTGGTTATTTTTTTTAAGTGTGTCAGAACATGAATATACATGGAAACCATCTTCTGACAAAAAGCTTCATGACATAAATTTGTCAAATTGGCATAACATCCTATTTGTGTTATTGGTTTCTGCAGATCCTCCAGATTCCGTCTCCTGGATGAGTAGCAACAACAAGGAGTTGTGGACAAATAAATTAAAAACCTAATGATAAAATATCAATTTAACACTTTTAAGCACTGTGAAACGTTTGTCTTCTTTTCACACCGCAGCCGTGAAAGTGAAGATGATTCTGCAGAAAATAAACCGACATCTCCACGTTGTCGGGTGATTGATGATGTGATGAAGGCTCCTCGACTGTCAGAACATTTGAGGATGAGACCTGCTGACTTTAACGAAGCCCTGACTTTTTCCCTGCCGTCTCTATGATGTTGACATTTGCGGTTTTCAAGCGATATCTTTACGGCTTCTGTTGAGCCCCACTGTGATTGGTTAGATAGACCCTGAATCAAGCAGATCACAGAAACCTCAGCGTTTCTAGGAGAAGATCCTTAGCATCTACATAATCACTTGTTCTGCTCTTCAGTCGACACAGGCTGACAAGGAGCTCTGCCAGACTGAAGCATTTTTAAATGAAGTTTGCTGGAAGCTGTCAGTGCAGTGGGAAGATCTTTTCTGAGACTTTTGCTTTGAGCAATGTTTTGACAAAGCTTTGATTTTTGCCCAAGCTCCTGCTGTTTAGGCTCAGTCGGATGAGTCATTTTGCTGCTAGAATCACCCGATTTTAGCTGAGATGGACTGGTGACTGAAAAAAAAAAGATGTTTTATTTCAAGAAATACACCAATCAGCCACAACTTGAAAACCACCAACTGGTGACGTGAATAGCATTGATCGTCTCGTTGCAATTTAATGTTATGCTGGGAAACCTTTGCTCCATAAAGACTGCAAGAGCTGTGATTGGTCCATTTGGTTGTAGCGTGTTTTCACTTAAGTATTTCTGGCTGCTTCTTCATCACCACAATTGTTTTGGATCAATAAAGATGGAACACATCGAGGAAAGGCTAACTGAGTAGGTTTGGAGATACAAAAATTGGTACTACTTGTCTTCTGTGAAATGTCGACGTTGTTGAAATTGAAGCAGGAAGTAGAAAAAAAAAATTAAACCAATTGTGTTTGGTTGGTGTTTTTACACAATGAGCCGGACTCACTCTTTACAGTGAAGGTCCCATCTCATTTGGAGAGGTTCTGGAACCACAAAATGTATGAGATATAGATTTTTACTATTTGGATGAAGGAAATATATCTGAAAGATGTTAACTATCTTGGTAACACTTTCTATGAAGGTTGTATTTATAATGCCCTGTGAATGCACTCATAATATTTTATAAGGTGTCTATAAAGCATTATAATGGTCAATATTACCATCTATACATATTCACAAGTCGTCATAACCAACTTCATGATGCATTATGACAACTGGTTATGAATGATTATAATTTTAATCTGAATAGTGCATTATAAATATGTCAATATCTGCCTAGTCACTTGTTCATTTTATGATGCATCATAACTACTTTGCTTTGCTAAATGTGCATAGTGATGCATGAGTTTCGACTTCGCCTATAGTGCTTTATATCTGTAGTTATAAGTATATGTAATAAAGTTATAATAATGTATACATCTCCCTACAGCACACAGTTATAAACAGCTATGCAATATCATCCAGATTATGACACTATTATTAACAGATATAAGTTACTATGAGTAATTAAAAGGTGCAATGAACTTAGTACCGAATCTGGCATCTTTACCCCATATGCACAATGTTAATGTCATAGGGTTTATTTGTCAGCTTTAGGTAAGTTAGTGCAAATGAGGTGTTGTGGATATAAGACTATTATAAACAAATATGAGGCACAATGAAATGAGAGCCTGGACAGTAAAGACAAAAGGAATGCATTATGTTCACTTCATTTTCATTTAAACCAACACACATAATCAGAATGATTATCAATGCTCTGAGCACATTACACAAACACATGTAACACATGAAACAGGCCACAAAAGTGGCACGGCGTGGTCCTAGAGATGTGGCTCTTAAAAGTGCCTTTGGGTTGGTGAGGTAATTCAGGGTCAGAGGTCAGGAGATGGTTTGACAGCAACTACAAGAAAAACAGAGGCAAATCTTTAGTGCTCTAGCTGGGTTTGTTTTTATGCAGAAAGGTTTGATTGAAAACACATAAGCAGATCGCGTTTTTTTGTTTAAAGCAGCCTAATGAGACATTGTGTTGCCGCATATCATGCAGACACCGCAGATTACCCGTAGGTGGCTTAAGCTAGCTAGACGAAAGTTACCAGACACGGCTAGTTTTAACTCACAAATTAGATCGTTTTCATATTCTTGCGTTTAATGATTGAAACCATTGGAAATCATTGCTTTAATATGTAAACGATGTGCTTCATGTAAGCAAAGTAAGGCATTAGCTCACAAAACACTAGCAGGACAGAGAGACAACCTACCTGTCCTGGAGAGGGCTCAGTGGAGAAAGGAAAGAAAAGCCGCTTTACGACTAGTTCATACAGTCAATGCTTTACGACAGTGGGTGGAGCTGGGGACGGAGGTGGGTGGGTGGAGCTGGGGACGGAGGTGAGTGGGTGGGGTCAGAGGTCAGGGGTCATGGACTAAGGAATGACACTTCTACAATAATAATAATATTGATAAAAACAATATTAAAATAATATCTGACGGCATTCAATAAAGGCGGACATTTCTGAGCAATTATGAGTGCATTCATAGCGCATTGTAAATACAACCTTCATAGAAAGTGTTACCACTATCTTGATCTGAATCAATCTTCTTCTGATTATTTGTTGATGTCTCTAGATTGGACTTTTTTAACCCCTATATTTTGAAACATTTAAACAAAAAGCAGGGTTTTTATACTTTCCTCCTTCCTCCAGATCCCCTTACATCTTTCCTTCTCCTTTTGGATCTCCTTTACCTTCATTTATTCTTCACCTTTGTTCTCCACTTCACATCTACAGTACTTCCTTTCCCTGAGACATCACTCAGGTGAAGGCAGATCAGTCTTCCAGCTCCTGTTTCTTCTCCTCCTACCCTCGCTCTGATGCAGCGGAGGCCCAACAGCTCATCTTCCATTTGCAGTCTTTCATGTATAATACATCAGGCCCCTTCATCAAAGTGAAAAAAGAGTCTGTCAGAGCAGAGGCCAGGCCAGAGGTCCAGGGGCCCCAACAGGATCTGACATCTGCTGGGAGAGACCACTGTTTGACCACCATATAGCCAAACTACATCTTATTATTACTGGTACTGACATTGCTCAACATCTGAGTCAATATTACTTTAATTCTGGTGGGTAGAGTGTATGTGAATGCACTCAAACAGAAACAGATGATCAAAATAATTTTAAACCGAAGTATCTGGAAGTCTTTCAGAGGGAAAAAAAAGTGCATATTTGTACTTTTGATTAAGCCTACGCTACTTGGAGAGCTTCCATTCATTCGGGCTACAAACCACTCTATCGAAACTATTTCCAGAAAAGAGTTGGTCCACTGCTGCCAGATCAGAGAATGTGATGGTAGCCATCTCAGAGCCAACAATGCTCCAGCTGCAGAGACCAATCCATTAAATACGTCTCTGTCTGCAAGGACAGATCTAGAAACGGAACGGTCAGTCTTATTTTGTGGGTAAAAATAGTTAAGTTGGGCATGTGAAGAAAATTTGAGAAAGTTTGGTCATTAATCAAATGCTGAAACCTAAGAGCCTGGACAGTAAAGAGCCTGGACAGTCAGACTGCTGCAGACAGCACAGCTTGTCCTGATCTCACAAAATCTGCCATGCTTATGTGAGTGTGCTCTGTTTGAACATGCATATACCTATATCTAGATGCACATATACTCACACCTAGATACTTTTATACCAATGTCTAGATTCACTTATTATCATCGTCATCGTTAGCGGTCACTCAGGTCGAGTATGACTGTCCACCTTCCTTGTCCTTGTGGGTCTTCAGGTGGGCAAAGAGGTCAATCCTGGACCCACAAACTTTGGTGCAGTGTGTGCAGGGATATGTAGTGAGGTTCATGGGTCTGAGTGGAACCTTCTCATCCTTTCTTCATTTGCGCTTGTCTTCTGCACCACCGTGGAGGTCGTCATCATATTGTGCGGCTCCATCTCAGACAAGTTGTGTCCAGGTCACTCCATAGTTGTTGTGGCCTCCCAGGTCTTAGGGTCTATGTGACATTTGTTTTGATGTTGTCCTTAAACCTTTCCGTTTGTCCGCCCGAGGCACATTGTCATGTAAGGAAATAGGAGTATAGGATTTGTTTCGGGAGGCGATAATCAGGCATGCAAACCACAGTTCGTCGAAGCTGGTGCCGGGTGATGATCACAGCATGTGAAAACGCACATATGTCCATATCCAGATGCACACACACATATGTCTAGATGCACACATACTTTTGTCTAGATGCACGTTTGTCCATATCCCAATGCACATATAACTAAAGTCTAGATGCACATACCAATGTCCAGATGGACATATACCCATGTCCCAGTGCACATATACGTACAGTATGTCTAGATGCTCATATGCTCATATCTAGAATCAGCCATGATGATTCACATCGGCCAAATCCTGATTTACAAACCTTGGCTGACCCGAGACACTGTGGATGGTTTTGTATTTTATATAAATGTCTGCCTGGAGCCTTTTTCATCAGCAGCTCGGTTATGTCAGAATATAATCTCACCATACTACTGGACCTCGGCCAAATTACCACACACTCACACACTCACTCACACACAGTGGAGAGTAATTATAATAATTGTGGCCATGGTTCTAGGAAACACCGCGTTGGGTCTAGACTCCACACACTAACCTGTATGAACGAGGACTCAATTCCCTGAGGCTGCTGTGACTCCAAAATAGACCAGACCATTTCCTATTGACTATGAGATTAGAGCCCATTTGCAAAACTAATCTAATGAAAGGGGACAGGAAACTCACAGAGGTAATTTTTCTTTGGCTGGAACTTAAACAACACTGTAACAAAAAAAAAAAAAAAAAAAAAAAAAAGTCCTTCTCAACTGGACTATGCTCTCTGTCATGATAGGTGACTGTGAATCCTCTTGTACCCTTGGATGATAAAATAACCAACCTGAGGATCTTCTAAGGCTTGATTGGCATTTTTCTAAAACTACTACTTCCTGTATCTCTGACAGTCAAATTAAGTTAACAGTGTCTCTCAGGAAATTACTGGTTACTTGTTTACACTTTATTCCTTCATTTTCCCTAATGGCCTGTCCCAAATTTCATGTTTCAAAAGCAAATTATAACACATAACAGAATCTTATGGGAGCTTAAGGAAATTATGACAGCACTGGTAAGAACACAACTCATTTCTGGCTCATCAATTGTTAGAAGTCTGCTGCGATCTTTTATTTTAAAATTCTTCTCTTAATGACTCAAATTACACTCAAAGTATTTTTTTTTTTTTAAGGAAGACATATTGTACAAGCTATTTTTCATCAGTATTTGAAGCTGACTTACATATTATGCTGATGATATTCTACTTTTTATTGTCACTTTCATGATTGTCTTGTATCGTGTTTTGTATTTCCTGTTTTATTTTGATAAGTTCTGGATTTCCTGTCTGTGTTTCCTCGTGTGTCCTTTGATTGTTCATTGGTTTCACCCCTGTTGATTGTCCTCATATGTCTCACCTGTGGCTTGTCAACCCTCAGCCCTCATGCGTATTTATAGCCCTGCCTTCCCTTTGTTCCTTGTCTTGTCGTTAATGTTATTTCCATGTTGTCATGTTCCTTGATACCCTGCCATGTCCATGATCCGTTTTGATTTTTGGATTTTAGATTTTCCAACCTTGACTGCAGCACCTTTTGTTTGTTAATTATTAAATACTTCAAACCCCCGTGCCTCATCTTTGGTCCTGCATTTGGGTCCTCACCTCCTACTACCTCTGCCACTCTGACAATTACAGTAGATGTGAAGATGAAGATAAACTTAATGCATCAAACCAGCACTGTTATAGATGATAAAATTAGTCCAACAAGGACAGTGTAGAATTCAGTCTCTGCAAAGTTTTTGAAGAAAAACTGAGCCCTCATCAGAAATGTTTCAAGTGTGGTCACAAATCAGCGAAAATAAATAGCAGGAGGCACAAATCTCCAACACAACCGTTGATTGTGGCTCCTTTCTGAAGAATATTTCTCTTACCTACTATATGCACAAAGTTTTATTACAATAAAAATTAAGGTCAGAAATAGCCTGCTGCTGCAAACCTTATACAGAAAACAAGCACCAATATAGATTGTAAAATAAGTCCAATAAAGAGAGGTGTTTCGGAAGTAAAGAGCAACATTTAGTGAAGTAACAAGAGCTTGTGAGATCAAATACTTTTCTGGTTAGACTCTGATGAGATGCAACGGCATAGAGGCCCAGATGGAGGTTGCAGATAAGAACAGATGCTGGTGGTGGTGGAGCAGATAGGCTGATGGAAACTGGATTGCAATGAATTTTAAAGCATAGGTACATGGATCAACATGTATGTTTTTTTTGTGTGTGTGTTTCCAACAGGACAGTTTTCCTGCCAGGTTTGGAGGAATCCACTTTGTGAACCAGCCCTGGTACATCCACGCTCTCTACACAGTCATCCGACCCTTCCTCAAGGACAAAACTAGGAAGAGGGTGAGCTGAGAAATGCATCATTAATCAAGAAAATAACCTTATTCCTTATTTACATTTTTTTTGGCTTTAAATTTAAATGATGCTATAAAACTGATTAGGGAACAAAGCACCTGACTCCTTTAGCCCTGTTTGTCTTGACTTATTATTTTTGGTTGCCGTAGACTTAAATCCAAACTGTCTGTTGCCTCCGCAGATCTTCATGCACGGCAACAACCTGAACAGCCTCCACCAGCTCATCCACCCTGAGATCTTGCCATCAGAGCTCGGAGGGATGATGCCGCCATACGACATGGGGACGTGGGCTCGGACGCTGTTGGACCACGCCTACGACGAGGAGACCGACTACTGTCCGGAGTCCTACACCCTGTCAGTGCAAGATCTGGAGAGAGACCTGGAGAAAAACCTCTCCCCCAAGACCATGAAGAGGTCAGCTTATCATTTTCCAAATCTATTGGATACGTATACTGTTGTACTGTTACCTCTGTTCTTTATAGTTTTTCAAGTAATCAACACATCAGATTACTGAAGGAAAGGTAATATTCACAGGTTATGCAGAGATCGGAACTACTGACTTATTACAAACTATGTAAGGGAAGTAGACATGTTCAAAAATTAAATGGTGCATTAAAAAATAACACGAATATAGGGCTGATTATGCTCAATGGCTAAATTAAGGTTGTTAAAGTTAGAGTGCGCTAACATAAATTCCTTTCAACATGCAATTAACACATGCACATTCTGTGATTATGACCTCAGCCCATTCCATAGTTACAGGAAATCAGGAAGTGATTTAAGCAACACCTGGAAATGCCTTGGAAAGCCAGCAGAATCCAAACTGCACTTGTGGTCAGAGTAGTCAGAGGGCAGTAATACAAGTTATAGCAGCAAAAATCCCCAAAGAAGCGAAATAGGGAAGCAAACCAAAACAAACAAGCAGAAATGGATAAAGAAATGTGTCTTTGAGCGCCAGGTTTAGCTTTAATGTACTGCTACATGCTTCTCTTAACACTAAGTTGTGCAAGTTATTGGCTTTTACTGTTGTTATGAACTGAGCATGGAGATTTCTGAGGGGCTAAGATTTTGTTAATAGAAATTGGACAAATATTCCTTCTAGGTTAATTTAAAAGAGGTTAATTCGTGTTAACGCACATTAACTGTGGTAGCCATGTGAGTAATCGCAATTAAATATTTTAATCTATTGACGTAGTAGCCATAGTCTAAATATACAGTAAATATGAAAAAGTGAGTTCAACTAATGTACATATTTAAGAGCCTCAGTCCATGTCAGTGTTCAGCAGAGCGGCAAGTAAAACTGATTAGTTTATCTCTGCATAATTAGAGTCAACAGACAAGACGATCATAATAGAGCAAATGTTTAGATTTTATCTCACTGTGTCTGACGTCTTGTCCTCTTTGGTTCGGCTGATGAGGATGAAGATGCTCTAATTAGTTTTGTCTGTCTGTATTGATCAAATTATTAATCAAATACTTGATTGATTTAAGCGAGCCCGGCTGTAAAACAAAGGTACTGAAATAAAAAATCCTACTTTCTCTACTGGTTAGAGGTTTAGAGTTAACCTTTGTATTTGCCTCCAGATGTAAAGTCTTGAGAAACAAACATGTTTGTCATCATAAAGGATTGGCCCGATGCTGCAGTCAGTGAGTTTGACATTTTCTACATCATCATCCTCCTCCTATAGGCCACAACACATTATAAGTCACTGTGGCAGTAAATCATCTCACCGCTGTGGGACCTCAACTGACTCATTGACAAAGAGACATTTATACTATAAAAGATGAACGACAGTTAGTGAAGATGGCGGGCTGCCACCGCTGGGCCACCAACCCTGCCAGTCACCGGGTCCTGAGTCATAAATTACCAACTGTAATTATATAGTTTGTTACAATAATTATTGTGTTGATTAATTATTAGATGTCGTAAATGCAGCTTTCATATAAATGTACAGAGAGCTTTCTCTTCTGTTAAAAAAAAAAATGTAACTCACACAACAGATGGACATTTCAGTGGGTAGAAATAAAACTTATATTAGTAAGATATCCTGGAGATGTGCAGAAATAAAACCATACCCTGTCGGGCTAAATATTGTACAGTTTTATCTTCAAACATTGTGTAAAAGCAGATTAAATTCTTGGGCAGATGCACAGAAACATGGAGGGTTAGGTATAAAACATAAACTCAGGAAATCTCTGCAGATTTCATTCATGAATGATAACAAGCCCGGATCATGTGTAGTCGTCCAAAATAATGAGCAGGGATGTCGTGATACAAGCACTTAAAGTGCTTGTATGTTCCTCTTTCCTACTACATGCACAGAACCATGTCCGGTCCCATATTTAGTTCTCTGGCCTCCTATTAGTTTGCATAAAATGATTCTAAGGCTGTTGCACACGGTGTTATATAGATTTTTAAAGTAGGGCAGCATCGACTGAGATTGTGAGGAAAAGAAGTTGGATGAATGCCTGAATCAATATTAGATAGACCTGGCAAAACAAAAGGGCTCAACCTGAAGACAGATAATTAAAAGTAAATTACACATTTAATTTGTTCCTGCAACAGTGTGGTTTTCTGCTTCTCAACAAGACAATCTGCAGAAATTAAAATGAACAACTTGCAAAACAAGTGAGAAGACCTGGAAAGACCTGGAAAATCTCTGCAAAGTGGATTAATTTTAAAGAAAATGAGCCCTGATCATAAAGAGTCAAATGCCATCCAAAATAATTTATGAGGATGCACTGATTTTTAGTTAATATACACCACATGATACACACGACATGCACAGAACATAGCCAGTCACATATTCACTTCTCTGGCCTCCTCTTAGTTTGTATAAAATGATTCTGGCACATGTTGTTATATGAATTTTTAAAACAGGACAGCATCAGCTGAGGCTGTGAAGACAAAACATTGGATGAATGCCTGCATCAATATTAGATAGGTCAGAAAAAAACCTGAAGACTTTAAAGAAAAGTAGAATTAATGGTAAATAAACAATATGCACAAATGAAACTGGACCCAGATGAAATAAATTGATAAAGCAATGAAGCACAGTCTAAAACATACACCTGGAAAATCTCCACAAAGTGGATTATTTTTTAAGAAAATAGTTGTAAATGAATGTTTCTCTTTCCTACTACATGCACGTCACATACGTCACATACTTAGTTTTCTAGCCTCATCTAAGGCCACATTCACACGTAGCAAAATTATCTTTTTTTCTCTGGTTTTCCTTGGTGTTGTGTCGAGGATTTCACCGTAAAGATGGATCCATCCATCGCAGAACCACATCTAGTTGTAGAAAGCCTGTAGTACATATTCCAGGTCCATGCGTGGCGCTTTTTCTGCTAAAGAAACGGCAGACAGACAAGACTTATGCAGATTCACCCAAAAGTCGTATTTGTGTAAACGTGGTCTTAGTTTGCATAAAATGATTGCTGGGCAGGTGCACACAGTGTCATTGATTTTCTTCTCTTCTCCTTCAGGTCTCAGTCTGTGGTGGAGCCAGGCGTCCTGAAGCGACCGGACAAAGTCAAGAGTGAAGAGGACAACATGCAGCCGCTGCTCTCGCTGGACTAAACCTTCGCGCTCACAGCTACGAAGCAAATCAAACATTTTGACACACATCACCACACCCGACTTAGGCGGACTGGAGGCGACGACGAAACTGCTGACATCGGTTTCTCTTGAACTCATATGGAGAGGAGGAAGGACGCTAGCGCAGACCGAAGGGCGTCCAACGAGCTACTGATCTATATATTTATTTATTTAGGTATTTGTCAAGTGCCAATTCCAGAAGCTGTAAATTAACGTCTTTAAACAATCCAGTGCAGAGCCGGGAGGAGAAAGAACCGTGAAGGTGCCACATCTGAGTGAAACCAGTACTTCCTGGAGTTGTATAATACACAGATGATGAGGGATTATTGAAAAGATCTGGACATCGTATTTCAAAAGATCGGGGGGGGGGGGGGGGGGGGGGGTGGGTGGGTCCGGCCTGCAAAATTTCTTTCTCCGTTGTACAGTCATTTGAGGAAAACGGAAAAGAAGCAGAAGGAGGAGCTCAGGAAGAGCAGAATTGATGATGATGAGCTTGTTCAACCTCCTGGATCCAAACTGGCAACGAGGCTCTGGGTTTATTGGGAGATGACTGGGAGTTCATTTCTGGGGAGGGAGGGGGGGTTTTGGTGTCTTTCCTGTGAAAACAATGTCTAAACTATCAGTCTCGCTCCAGTTATCTCTTGGAAAAGCAAACCCCCTTTACGGTAAGAGCCTCTTATAAATCATCTGCTTTTTCCTTTCGGCCATTTTCTCTTTCCTTGACCCACATGTCACTGAATGCTTTCTGCTGTTATTAAGAAAAGCTGCAGGGTCCTAGTTTTTTTTCTTGCATTGACTCACATCATTGTGTTTTTGTTTGTCTGGCGGAAGACGACCAAAATGATATATTTTTCAGAATCCAATTTGTCGCCAGATGAATAAATAAAGCTGGACGTGATTTTATAAAAGCAGAGGAGAGGCGAGCGTGGCCTCCTCTCCTGTGACTCTCAGACACAGCTGCTGCACGGTGGCAATAAGGAAGTCGAACATCAGTCACCGCAAACGTATTACAATATTTAAAGAATTAGGCTTTAAATGCTGGAGTGTTTTGCATGTTTACTAGAAGCCATCAGAAAGTATTATTGATTTTTTTCGTTCCAGGCTGCAGTTTCGTTTGTTTGTTTTTTGTTTTTTTTATGAAGCAGCTGAACATCAAGTATCTGCAGTTTAGCTTTTAGCCACATCGCGTTTGCCAATACTCAGCCCCCGTTCAAAAATATAAGTTGTCCATCGCTTTTTAACAGTCGGTCACAGGTGGACGTTCAAGGCTCTGGTTGCCAGAAATCCAAAAATCCAGCCAGAGAGACGCTCCAAACCTGTGGTGAATTCGGTGGTTGGCACCAATGTTAGGAACGGCATTTTCTTTGTGACAACAATTAGGGTTTTTACAGATATTTATTAATTCCGTTTGCATCAAGAAATGAGATTTACATTCCTATAGTTACTTCCTCACTGTCTCTTCTGCTGATATTAAGAAAACGCAGAGAAAGATAAATCAAAAACCTAAAATTTACTAAAATCCTAATTAAACTTTATAAGAGTTTAATTATATATAATTAAACTCTTTAAAATGACAGATCTTCTGGAGAATGCCTGAATGATGTCTTTATCCATGATGACAGCATATGAAGTTTGGTCTTTAAGTGTTTATGGATCTATTACTTTCCCTGTAGAAGTGTTAAAAGTCTCAAAATTTGTGTTAATTGATTTCAAATTCAGTATTTTACTGAAATCACAGTACATTTACAATTAGAAAAGCTGCTGCTGCTGGTGCTGCTGCAGTGTAGCTAGGATAATATGATATCTAAAATGCCACAAACAGTATTTTTTTCAGTTCGCTCCATTTCTGACTTTCCATAAATACGTATTACTTTGAAACTGGCACCAGCTGAAGGTGCTCCTCCACATCACTCGTACACCGGAGGCATGTGAAGTGGAAATATATGACAGCAGAATGTTAAGAGACGACAGCAGGCAGGAAAACAGCGACTCTGTCGGGCTGGCAGGCGAACGGACAGTCGAGCGTATCGCAGAAGGGCCGGCGGGCAGGAAGGCAGGCGTGAGGTGGCCGGCTGCAACGAGAGCAGACAGCTGGAATGTTAAAGCATCACACCAGCGTACATGATGTGTCAACCCCACTTACTGCAGCTCAGAGGCTCAGGGGCTCAGTCAGTGTTATCTCAACTGGAGTTTAAACCAGAGTAGGAGAGGTACAAATCCGAGACGGCGCCTCCTTCCATTCTGGCGGTGTGTTGTTAAATTTTTAATATTAAACTCATACAGTGCTGCTCCAAGTGTCAAAATATCCAAGAAAACGATCTGGAACAAGAACAACTGCACTTGTTAGGTTTCTTAAAAGATGTGTGGCGCGTTCAGGATTTTAATAAGAATATCTGACGAGTGTTGCCCACACACCTTGGGACTATTCTGTGGGCAGCATTCTTCTAAAATGAAGCCAAAGCTAGTAGAGCTCCCCCTGGTGGCTGGCTGCAGTATAGGTCATAAGTGCCACCCCCTCTATGTTAGTGGGCGGGAATTGAGCCTAACTAAAACACTAAAATACACGTAAAATATTTTATTCAAGGATGGTTTCTGTCATTTTAGGTAGTTTGACGCTATAGAAACACAATGTGACATGATGGCGACTACAAGTTGCCATGACAACAGCTGCGTAAAGCACTGGACCATAGGGCCATGAGAGTTTAAAATTAAAAACAAATTAATGAAAATAAGTTTAGTATGTAATCCAACATTTCCTCGTAATTGGTGGAGTATTAATTAAAGGGAACAAGTCTGGAGGAAGTGTGGGCGGGGCATTCATATTGTGGCTCTGTCCTCAGATTGTACTGATCACACTCTGACTCCAGACACAAGATGGTGCTGCCCATATTCCTTGTTTCAGTAGATTTTGTTCGGATAAACTGGATGACTGAGAACCTTCACAGACATCCTCCACGTGTCTAGTTTTATGTTAAACGTATCGTGTATCACAGTGATGGTTGTTTCAGTTCAGAAAGAGACTGATAGAGAAGACTTGTCTTAGGGCCTGATTCGTCCTCACCAGAATCAGACTTACTTCATTAATCCCAAGGGCAGCAGCTCCTACTTAAAGTTCAGCAGCGTTCAGAACTAAAGCTCACATTTCAGTCTGAATTTTGAATGTTTGATAGTTTCCCTTGATCATTTGGAGTCTCTTCACACAGAAAATCATCTGAACTCTTTTAGTGTTGATGCTATATTGTATTTTGATGTCGGTTCACACAAAAAAGAGCTGTTGTTCATGTCAGACGTTCAAAAGAATGAATGCAGTGTTAGAGCTAAAGAAGCAAGCGGTTTCTTTCTCTTACTACAGCCCCGTGTTCATCATGTAGAAGAATCTAAAGCTTGGTTTTCCCGGTCCGTACCCGGCTAAGCTTGTCGAGCTGTAATTGGACGATCGATGTGTTCAGCAAAATGGTCCTTCCCAAAGTGAATTTATCCTCTTGTTTCCTTGTTTGCTGTTATTGGCTAAAATAAGAACATTTCCATCGGTAAATACAGGCTCACCTCAGACGTCCACGACAGCGTCAGTTACAGAGGTCGCCTTGATTAGGACGAAACCACTCTGTGAAACCGCTGTGATGAGAGCAGCATTAAAAGTCAGTTGGGTCCAGAATAAACTCTTTCTTTACAGAGGATTTGAAAGAGATTTGGGTCCTCAATGGAATTATCCAACGAAGCCGAGTGAAGTAGCTCAGCTTTTTATGGTGAGATAATTTATAACTGAGAAACCGAAAAAAACTCTTGCCAGAAGGTTAGACGGACCCTGGCGACAGCTGTTTCTGAGTTTACCTAAACTTTAATGCTGAAAAGGTGAATTTCTTTTTCGTTTACAATCTTCTTTCCTGCAGTGCTACAAAATCTCCAGAGCTTTTCATTTGTCTGTTTAGTAGAAATTTAATCATCAGCCTAAAAGCAATACGTTGCCATGCAGAGTGTCGAGTCACAGGGGAGGGGGTTACCTGCTTCCTGCTTCTTTAATCTTCAAACTAATCCTTATAAGAAGACGTCACCTTTATTAGAAACTAAGAACACCTTTCCATGTTTGTGATTTGTTGGTTAATGTTTAGTTTTAACCATAAGAGACCCAGCCCTCACACCATTTTGTGCAAGTAATTTAATTTGATGTTGAAGTCCTCACCGTTGACAGTCTTGTTGCATGATTCTGGATTTGTTCACGCAGGTCAACACAAACTCAGACTTTTGTTTAGTTATTTGCAAACAATGAAATTATATTTTTTGAAATGTCCATTGTGCAAATTAATACTTGTGACTTTGCAGCCCACTTTACTTGATGGTTATTTAAGTTCAATGTAAATTCCTCCTGGAATTCTTGCCCGGACCTGACTTTAGGTCACTGCAGTTGCATAATCTTTGCAATAAAGTGCAAGAACAAAATCATTTTAAACCGATTATTTGTGAAAATTATGAGTCCTACAGGTCAAGGTACTGTATATTTATAAGCTGAAACAAATGCAGCTGCACTTGTTTGAGTTTTCTTGATGACGATTCATCCGAGAGGCTTCATCAGCTAATCAGCTAGGGAAGACCGAGGCCATCTATGTTATACTGCAAAACCTGCCTCTTAAGTGGTGGAGGTGAGCTTAGGCAACATTTACCGAACTCTGACAGCACAATCTTCAGATGTTCAGACCTGGATGGAAAATTTTATCAGAAAAACTCCAGATTTGGGGCGTGAATCACACTTTTTTTGGGTTGAGGATGTTTAGACTGTGTTGTAAGTAGAGTTGATAAATGGTGTCTCCGTCCATCTCTGTCATCTCTATCACTGTCACACTGAAAATACTGCTTTGCCACACAATTTTCTGACCAGGATCGACCCATTTTGGTGGGCTCTTATGGGCTTTTGGTGGAATTTCCTGCACATGATGTAGAGCTAATATATCCGCTTCCAAGATCGTGTAGCACATTTGTTTTGTATGGGTATTTGATCCAGGAAGAAATGCTGCAGCAACCCTTTCACACTGCCGAAAAAACCCACGAGGACCTGGGACAACGCAGGATTTTTGTGCAGTGTGAAAGGGGCTTTAGTTTTACCAAGGCCTTCCTCATGTGTCCAGGGAGATCTGATTAGTCCAGGTGTGAACACAGTCCTGGACGCATTTGGTTGATCTGGTCCCAGTCCACATGTGGAGGTGGTCTGGGACACGTTTGACCTCATTCCTTTCTTTAATGTGAACGCACAATGAATCCTGGGTCCCATTAAAGACCACCTACTCAACGGGGCTGATCTGTGGGAGAAGAGTTTAACTCAGTCATTCAACCACTGGCAGAAATGTTCACCTGAATAAGTAACGTCTGTTCAGTAGTAATGAGCCTTTAAAAGATTCCGGCCTTGGAGCTGCTAAGTCACTAAATATTAAGTGAATGTGGACATAAGTGGAGATGCATTTTAATGCCTTCCTTCATTCTTCTTTCAAATCACCTGCGTTCTCTGACTTAAAACCTGCTGAAGCAACATTGTCATTGCTTTTGTTTTAGTTTTTGTTCCACAGTTTCTAACCAAATTAATGGTTGTGGACAAACTGTGGCTTGTAGGCCACATCTGGCCCTTTGGGTTGTTTAATATGGATGGTGAGGCATTTAGAAAATTGCCAAAAATCCTAGCGACTGCATTAACTTCCCGTTTATCCTGCAATGCTTTCAGTTGTTTCCACTAGATGCCGCACTTCAAGGCTACCAACCTTTGCTAGAGCCAAGTTTATCGTCTCTACTGACGACACCCCCACTGACAACCCATGTTTGAAATTTTAAAACTCAGCGTGAGCCTGGAGCAATACGTTAATGTCAAGAAATGTCCACGTTCACCAAAATAAAAACCCAAACTCCCAAACACCAGTCTTCTATGAACTGAAGAAGCAACTTGGATGAAACGTCTTAAAGGAACTCCACACATCCAGTTACTTTGTCTTAGCTTTGCTTTGGTTTGCTGTTTAAACAAACTGTCTCTAACAAAAGGATTTCTTCATTTTGATGACTACATTAGTATTAGTCCAGACGTCAGTATTCAGAAGCTTGACTCAATCGGGCCATTATTAAATGAATCAATCACACATTTAGGACAAATAATCACCAGATTCCTTTCACATCAGATCAAAGGTCAGAGAGTTTTAAGATGCTGATTCCCTACATTCGTTTTTTTCTTCATTACTGGACGTTCAGGAGGACGTGTAAAGACAAACGGGGACACACACATTTACACAGCCACTGTAGATGCTTCCAGTTGTTAGGATACGAAGTTTACATGAACTAAACATCTGTATACTGCCTGAATATAGCTCAAACTGAAGCTCCGATTGTTTCAAAGTATTAGAGTCTGTTCCGTTGTACAGGGTCCGTAGAGGAAAAAGATTTCTAATTTTATTACAGATGTACTTTATCGGATGATGCTTTTCTGCTTTGCCACACATGCAAGACTCTTTTATTTCTTCTTCTTCTTGTCAGTATTTCATTAAAGTTGCTTATTAAACAGATGTCAGGTTGATATGTTTTATGAGGTGTTGATACTGTTTGTTTTTGTTTGAGATTTCAGCATTTTGAATGTTATTTCTGTGCAGTTCTTATGTCTGTCCTGCTGATTCTTGCATCCAAATTGTTCCTGGAGTCATTTAGCAGTATAGAATGTTTAAAACAGATACACAGGAAGCCATCATGGAGGTCTCCTCAGCTTCCCTTGCATTTTATTTTTTGTAAACCGTCTATTGCTTTGCTTCAGACTGGCTGCAGTTTAGATAACGACATAGACACTGTCTTACTGTTAATACAAGTCTGCCACAAAGGAAATGTAAAGTCCACATGTCATTATTCTCCCATGCAAACTAGCTTTCATTGGAAAGACATAAATTAAGCATCGTCTCAGTGACACAAATTCAATGTCTTCTTCCGTTACCCTTGAGTAGCAAAACTTAGAAACCGTGAGTTAGCACAGACGAGCTCTGCGAGACTTGTGAATGTACCTTTAGTCTGCAAGCAACTGTGCAACCAAGGAGCAGGATCATTTGTGCAAGTAGGTCACGACGAGAAGGGAAATGCTTTTTGTGCATCTGACCTTGATGAGCTGTCTGGAGCCAGAAAAGTTAGAATAAAGAGGAAGAATGTCAGACTGGTAAAACTCCAAACATGACCTGGTTTTAGCATCCAGCAACCGTGCATGAGTTTTGCCTAAAGCATAAATACAGATGTCAACGCTATGCATTAATAATTTAATCCCATTTCCACCTGAAACCAGAAGATGAGCACGTTGAGATGAACAACTTCACCCCTGCCTCTAAGTCTTTTTTGGAGGAAAGTTGGTCTGGAGTGTCTCCATTGGATACTGTGCCTGCAAACATCTGTCCAGGCTAATCAGATCGTTTTTGAGGCTATTGTATCTGTTGTAAAAGATATTGACAACAAAATAACTTGAAACTTGAACTTGAAAGGAAGTAGAGTCGTGTCAAGTTACTCTAATTAGTTGTAGGATCATCCAGTTAACCACAAAGGTATTTTTTTCTGTGTATTGGTAGAATTGGTAGAATAATTCTACAGGCAAAGGCCATTTAATCGTTGCAGAAGAAGAAAAAAAAACAACTAAAAGACTGAGCAAATATGGAAATATAGCATCTGTATTTGATTTATTCCTCTATTTAGATCTAATGTTTGTCTTCCTCGATTTCTGAGCAATTCCTGCAAGATTTCTGCACAGAATCATGATCAGATGGACAGAAACATGGGTAGAAATACAGCTTTTTTCTCTCTTTTGTTCTGTGCACAAGGCCTCACAACCTATTTATGAATAAATTACTTTGTATGGCAGAAAACTTCAAGCAGGCTTTACATTACACTAAGGGCCTGGTGATTTTTTTTTTCTTTTTTTTTTTTTTCCTTTAAATTAAGAATTTAACAAATGCAGTAATTCTATTTAAGGAGCCTCCATGGTGGTGGTTAAATACAAAGCTTCCAAACCTAGAGCCTCATTCCTTGAAATTAGTCAGTCAGAAACATATACAATGAAAGTGTAAATCATTACCATAGCTCATAAATACATCAATAAATACACAGATTCTTTGCCTTTATGTGCTTCAAACATTTGCCGCTAAATGTCCGTAAATTAAAGGAACCGCCTGGTTTTATTCGTATATAATAAACGTCTTTACTGATTTACATGCAGCTAGGACACCAGCTGCAAAGATTAGTTCTATTTAAAGAAGAGTTTTGCTTCAAAATGAGGAGATTAAAAACACAGAATGAATCTTTTTATTAATCAGGCCTCGTTTTGGAATTAAACTCTCCGTCACCAGCTTTGTAATGAGTTTATTTCTTTGGACCAGCATTGTTCATCATCTCAGCCAAAGCCTCTTCTTCCATTAAGAAGCTAATGTATTGTTTCTGATCATTATCTGTGCTTCGTAGAGACGCTGGGACACTGAATGATTTTTTTTTTAAAAAACAAAACAGATTTTCTGGCTATGAATGCAGTTTATTTATTTAGTTTTCTTCTCACTGTTTTTCTTTGATTGTATAGTCGCCATAGGAGCGGTTATAGGGAGGCCCAACTAATGTTGTGAAGTTATTACGGAAAGCCAGTATATTATAGGAGCATAAAAGTGTTCAGTTAGCAGGTGTTAAATGTATAAATGTCCTCGACGACAGTTTGCTGAAATGCATTATGTAAAATGATCAAAATAAATATGGACACACGCAGATTTCCTCACTTGCTTTGGTCTTGTTTTTTGTGTCATTTTGTGCTTTAATGATAATAAGGAAGGATGTGAGTGGAGTTTGAGATGTGATGATCTGAACAGCAGCTGCAGGGAACCCATCATTAGTATCTGCATTAGACACACACGGATATATATATATATATATGTATGAATTATTTCAGTGCAAACAAATGGAGACACAGTGATGCTTTCAGAAATACCTGAAAATATTTATTCAGATTCTGACACAAACAACACTGTGGTGAATGCATCCTACTTATCACACAGCAGTTTCCCTCAAAGTCACATTTCAGCAGACGTTGCACTGAAAAACACTGTGACATTGTGCACCTCTGCTTAATAATACATGCAACAGGTAAACGCTTCAAATCTCCTTTGGATGACACTAAACTACAACAAAATAAAATCCTCTCTCTCTCTCATAAATAAATTACAGTGTTCAGGGTGCGACGACAAATGACCCAGAAATGTGTCTTAGTTGCATCATCGTGCATAAGAAATCATCAACAGAAAAATCAAACGTCCCTTAAATTAACACAACTTCCTCTCGCATCAGTGATTTCACTCTTATTGCTGTAATTACATCTCAGTCTCCAAAAAAAAAAGAAGAAGACTTGAAAGATTAAAAATAGGTTGACGCTGTTGGTTTCTTTCTTTTTCAACACTTTGTATAAACCTGGTTTCTTCTAAAATCTCCTCAGACATTAGAAAATCATCCAGTAGTTTAGCTAAAGATCTAAAAATGAAGGCATACCATGTTGATTGCAGGTTTCCTCCTTTTTATTTCACTTTATTTAATGCAGCAGACACATAAAACCTGAGCTCTGTCTGCAAACTGTTATGTTCAGATAGAAAGACACGGTTCTTGATAGGCTGTGTTTAATGGTCTTAACAGAGCAGTTCCACATTAAAAGGAATTTTAATGTGAACAACTTTGTGGAAATACACTTATTCTCTTTTTTACTCTTGTGTTTGTACTGCTTGAGGCCTCCAGACCAGTAGGGGGCACCCAATGGTTGACATTCTTTAAACTACAGCAGAGGTAATGTTTTTAATAACAGCACTAGGGGATCTCTTAAAGCACGGGTGTCAAACATACAGCCCAAGGACCAAAAGCAGACCCAGCACTAAACAAAAGACAGCAATGAGCCCAAACTGCATTTATCTATTTTAAGAAATTTCATTTGTTGAAGGATGGTTCATTAATGTTTATTGTAAACTTCTCCTAATTTACTTTTTCTTCTTTTCATCAAAACAAATGGGAAAGATCTGCAGCTGTCGTTACTCATAGTTTATAATGCTGTTTTGTTACTGGTCCAGCCTCATTGAGATCAACCTGGGCTGAATGCATGTGGCCCCCGAATTAAAATGAGTTTGACACCCCTGGGCTAAAGGGTTCACCTGGCCACACCTCTGCACATTCAGTCTAGCTGCATGCTTGTGTGCGTGACTCTTTAAAGTACAACAGTTCAAAAAGAAAAGTAGTTTATCCTCTAGGAGTGAAGGTAAAGGAATTGGCAGCATGACATCTTTTGTTGTTTCTTTGACTCTTAACGGACTCAGCAGGCTATTAGCTTAGCATGTTTGGGCCTGACTCTATACACTTTTAATAAAATATAGAGGTTCACACCAAACGAGGCTTCCTGTTGAGTTAAATGCTAAATGTTTTTGCACTTCATGGCAACTTGCCTGCATTTTCTACCATCATTTTCAGCAGCTAATCTGTTTGACCTCCATGCTCATGGTTAGATTTGCGTGTTTGCAGGCACGCTAAAAGAACATTGGGTTCTCAACTGGCTGTTTACTCTGTGTTTATTTTATGTAATTTCTCATTTGGGAAATTCACTTATTCCCTTTCTTGCCAAGTTAAATGTTCAAAATGAAGTTCTTGGCTTAGCTTAGCATAGAGACTCTGAAAGGAGCATAAACAGCCGGACAAAAGGACACTTTAATTTGTGCATATATAACAGAAATGAAATATGAATATTAGTTACTTAAATGTATGACCTATTCTATCAAATATAGCTCTAAACTCACCAGGGAACCTTTATTTAAAGTTAAACTCTGAATTTGTAGAGATTCTCATCTAATCAATAAACAATGACGTGGTCTCTCTGCACTACAGTGATTTTAGATTACTACTGACCATAGGAAAGAACAAAAGAAAAGCAAAAACACAGGTAAGTGCAGGTAACAAGTGTCATAGAGTAGGTTTTCAGGAGAACACAAATAAAAAGCACTTCCTCTTCCTCTCAACAGCAACATCCAAAGTCAGTCTATCAGGGACTGAAACAGCAGGAGTCAAGGCTTAGGTTCTCTCTATGAAATCCATTACAGACAACCCCTTTGGTTTGTTTTCCTTGCATTAGATTATAGTTTTTACATGAACTGATGTTAAATCACTGGTAATGACTTAAAAACATAATTAAGCCTATAGCTGCTGTAATTTCTCTCCGTTTATTTCATAAAGACCACAGACGGCTGGATCCTGGTTGGAATATGATTCACTTAAAGAAAAATAATCTCCTCGTGTTTTTAAAGGCCACTCCGACTTGTACTCAGTATGCTGCTGCTGCGAACGCTTGTCAGGTTTCGTTTTGGCCGTGAAGCATGAGGACTCCTCACACTTCTCCACTGGCCAGCCGATCTAAACCCTGCAGAGCAGCAGAAAAGCTCGGGGCCCCTTCAACTCCATCTCAGACTCATTAACCCAGATTCCAGGTTCAAAATGTTCCCACTGAAAAATCTGAGCCCAGATTTTACAGGTTCAGTGTGTTTCAGTTCATATTCTTGCTATGCTGGACTCACAGCGTCCGTTTAAATTGTTCAGTCAGATGCAATATGAGAAAAAGTTGCACGATGTGGATTAAATTTAAGTTTGCGTTCAAGTTTCTCTGTGAACTTTTCGTATATTTGCATTTGCTCAAAACTTTGATTTCACTTCCCGTCTGTCTGAGCAGAGCCCGGCGGAGAAAGACTCAACTCTCATCGGATAATAAAATACCTCTGTATGCATTTGGGTAGTCCTACAACCACTAATTCAAGTCTTCTGTCCATCACCACATAAAGCCCCACCCCATAACCGAGCATAATCGGTTCCCAACGGAGAGACTCCAGATAAACTTTCCCCCCACAAAAATGATGTTTCAGTCTGAGGACCAGTAACACCACAAGGATTAGTCCAGGACTAAAGATAGTTCAGATCTACTTTACTTCAACATCTCAAACATCCGTCTACAGGTTAGTAACTGATCTGAGTCGTCACTAAATTAACACAGGCATTAAAAAAAAAATAACAGGAGAAATAAGTGGATAATCATCTGCTTGGACCTAAGTGAACTAACTAAGGCGACACTGCAGCAGACTCTAGGCAAACGCGGGTCATATCCCAGGACTGAACCTGGTATCAAACCCCTCTTTGGTTCTCTTTAAAAGCAGGTTTCCATTCAGTAAGACGACAATAGCAAACTGCTGTTAATTCAGCTCCAGCAACAGGTTTCCGGCCCCCGGCAAGGCCTTGAGGGTCTTGTTGCTGAGGTTTTATGCAACACCAGAGCTACTGTACGATTGAGGTAAAACAACATTTCGGGCTGAGTAAAAAGGCGGACATCACAGCGTCTTTCATGGGTTGGTCACGTCAAGGTCGTCCTATGCAGAATCCCTGACTCTGAACAAGTGACGCTAATTGTAATTTGTGGACGTTAAATGACGTTTTTAAACATCAGGTTATGAATTTTACCCCTGACACCGTTGATATGTTGGTATCGACTTCCTCTCTGATCAGTGACCCATATTTGGGTCAGATTGTAAATAAGAACTATGATCCTCTACAGCTGACGTTAAAGTAAAAAAAAAAAAAAAAATTAATTTGAATAATCGGATCCAAATTTATTTTCTTTTTAGCAGCTCCTAAACGTGTGAGTCATGCAGCTACACTCACATTCAAAATGCTATATGAATGTTTAGCACCTCTTGGATGTAAGTAAATGTTTCTGGGATGATATGGCATCATTGACTGGAGTCATACAAAAAAACTACATTTAAACACAGTAGTTAAAATTACTGATAAAATGTAATAAGGTGAATTGGATAAACAGACTTCCTGCCAGATGCAATCTCAGTGAGTGTGCCGTCACTTATCAGCATGCACCCACACGTTGAAGAGCCTGGCGGATGTTCAGAGGCAGGGATACCGCTGGGATCGGTGTGGGAGCTCCTGGGATTTGACCCTGTAACATCTGCATGCTAATCTGTTGCAGCTCAGCGGTAAAAACACAAACACGGGATGGGGGATTCGTGGGTACAGGACCATGGAAACTGGACATAAATTAAAGTGTTTTATACAATATAATAGTTGATTTTAGGATATAAATATATTTAAATCTTATGTGAAGGTTTGTGTGCTGAAAGCAAATCAACGTGGCCTCTGAAGTGATGTTTAATGCCATTAATATACAATGTGAATTTTATTTTTTCCCATCATTTCTTCATTGAAAACCTTTAAAAGTTTCTCTTATTGAGTATATTTATTTCTGGAAGGGTATCATGGAGAGAAATAACAGAAGTTAAATTCGGACCCATGTGCAAGTAAGGATTAAAAAACAAAGATCTGAGAAGCAGTAAAGCTTTAACTGAGGGGAAATTGGGAAACATGAAGCAGTAACCCCAGGAGCTCGACCACTAAATAAATACATCAATAAATTAAAGACAATATAGTTGTGTCCTCTTTGTTCTGTGGCCGTCCTCTGGAGGACTATGAGGACCGCCGCAGATTCAAACGTCTCCCCCTGCTGGACTGGGGGTAGCAGTGCTATAAGATACAAAGCGAGGGATCAGGTTTGCCCCTACTGTCCCGACGCCCTGGCCGCTCTCTGCTGCTCCAGCATGGACCGGAGTGCAGGGGACAGCATGGTGGGGGACATGGCTGGGGTGAACGGCCGCAAAGGGTACTGTGCATGTTTGCCCGGGACGTAAATGCACTGGAAGTATCTCTGTCCTGAGGAGACACAAAGACGAGATGATCAGTGATGGGGGCAATGATTGCAAGAGGAACTGAAGTCAGATATACCAATCAGGCATAAGATTATGACCACCTTCCTAATAGTATGTAGGTTTCCCTTGTGGTGACTCAACAGATAATGGTCATGGGTCTTCTGGGGGTGTCCTGTGTTGTTAGTGGGGGGCCTTTGAGGGGAGGGGCCTCTGATTCTTGATCAGTTTGGGATCTAGTGAATTTTGGAGGCCAGGTCAACACCTTGTGCCGTTCTTTATGTTTTTTTGAGTTGTCCCTAAAGTGTTTTTCGTACTGCATCCTGCTGGGGATGGCTGCTGCCATCACTGAGCATCACTGATAAGGGATCCAGGGGTACCTGGTCTGGTCTAGGTGGGTGCTACATGTCTAAGTAACATCCACACAAATGAATGCCAGGTCCAAAAGTTTCCCAGCAGAACACTGAATTGTCCCAACATAGTTTAAATGAAATTTACTCTCCTTTTGGTCGTCATAATGTTGTGGCCAATCAGTGTATATGGACCTATGTCTTTCTATTTTGAGATACTTGTGCCGAGAATTGATTTACTAACCAATCAGAAAACATTTCTGATGATAAACTGTGGTGAAGTCTCAGTAGCTCATACCTGGTTTCTTCTTCTCTGTGATGTTGTCAGTCTGAGACTCTTCTGCAAAAAAAATAAAAAAATAAATAGCAACGTAGGGCATCATGTGTGGTTGAGCCAGAAGGAAAACAAGAGTAATAGTGAATACATGCATGTAAGGTTGGAAACAAAATGAGATAGGAAGAGAAAGAGGAGCTCAAAATGCTATGATTCCACATCTTTCATGGTCTCCATCCTTCAACAGAGCTGTGGTTGGCTTCACTGGGAATCTTTATCATGCATAAAACCAACAAATAAATACAGTTTGGTAGTGTCATGAAATAAAAACTATAACTACAGCTTAAATGATACAAAATAGATAAATAAATAAAAAATAAATAAACCTTTAAAGTTTTGGTTTTGAGCTGAAGAAAACAGAAGAAACAGGAGCTGCTGTGTCAGACATTAGGAAAGTGTGGAGTCACTCGGGGTGGGATGGTGGCTGTGTGTAGGGGGGGTTGTTGGTAATCCACTGGGTGACTCGACAAGAAAAGAAAACTAATACCGCCCAATTTAATGTCTTGCTTCCTAGATTAAATCAATCCAGCTGAGTATTATTGTTGCTAAATTTATCAAAGGCTAAAATCTATCCCAGTAATTGAGGGCAGAGGCTGAGAGGGACACTAGTCTCGCCTCAATCTGCTCATCTCGTTAAATTCTAATCACTTATGTTTGTTAGAGAGGGGTCCGTCTCTTCGTGTTGAGTCAACCAGTGGAAAGTGTGGAAATGAAGTGAGTACCTCAGGCCTTACAGGGAGCTCTGCTTCCTATTAACAACAAGGCATAAAGTCAGAAAGTCAAATCGTTAACAGCTCGTCTGTGTGGCCTCGTAGCGTCTGCTGACAAAGTACATGCAAGTAGAAGCTAGACATAATAATAAGTTTCTCCATTCACCCAAGAGGCTTTATCAGCTCTTTTAAATAGACTTTTATGTCAACCTCCAGTCCCTCTAGTGTTACATAACTCTGTTTCTAAAGTTAAACCACTTATCTCATCTCATTAGGCCTCATGTTATTTTCCTTGCACCTGTTTGGTATCAGTCACCAAAATACATTATGTCAGGTCACATAACTCCCAAATACAACTCACTGATAAAGACTAACTTATAAAATCTTTACCATCAATGCAAGAAGGAATTTGTGGTGCTCTCATACCACATGAACTTTTTCCAGGTTCCCTTTTTAACTGTCGTAGGTGGGAAATATTTTTGTGCATGCACACTGCAGGAACTGATAATAAGAGTGGTTCCTAAAACCCCACTTCCTTGCATTGGCCAAATTCATGCTATTTTCTTAGGGATATATTTTAATATTTTAGTTTGACCCAAGTCCCGCCCACTAACATGCAGGGGTGGAGCTTATGGCCTATTCTGCAGCCTCCAGTCACCAGCTCTACTTGCTTTGACTTCACTTTAGAGGAGCTATTGTTTATGGGTCAAACATGCATACTGTACATGGCCAGCAACTGCGATTCAAGACAAAACAAACAACTGGTAATAAGGCAATCAGCCACAACATCATGACCGCTAACATGAGAAGTAAATAGCAGTGGATGTTACCAGACCAGACACCCCCACCCCTTAGCTATGACACTCCTTGATGGCAGCAGCCAATCCCCAGCAGGATGCAGCATAAAACACTTTAGAAACTACTTAAAAAAAACAACAACATGAAGAGCAGCACAAGACCTGGCCTCCAAATTCTCTAGATCCCAAACTAATCAAGGATGTGTGGGGTCATCCACAGAGGCCCCTCCCCTCAAAGGCCCCCCCACTAACAACATGCTCCACAGGACACCCTCAGAAGGCTCACGTCCATTCTCTGATGAGTCACCACACGGGAGACCTACACAATATTATTAGGTCATAATGTAAATAATGTATAATGTAATAAAAGGACAAAACAAAACCGCTAAGCTACTGTGCTTCGGTAACAACCGCTAACCGCTAAAACTGCTAACCTCTCTTCCACTTCTTACTGTTGTCCAACCAATTATAAAACGCGACGTCACCATCCAGATCCCAGAAACTTGCATTTTTGGAAAGATTAAAGGGATTAAAAAAAGATGAACTATTATCCATCTTGTTGTTGTTTGGCCAATAATAACCCACTGAAAAGACACATATCACCACCTAGTGTAGAGGAGGACGACATGTTCCCGTCAGGACCACATTCAGAAAGTTGAATTTTGAGCATAGCTCC
Source organism: Mugil cephalus (assembly GCF_022458985.1). NCBI lineage: Eukaryota > Metazoa > Chordata > Actinopteri > Mugiliformes > Mugilidae > Mugil > Mugil cephalus. Next base: position 3,419,396 of record NC_061790.1, read on the forward strand.
ATGAAGCTGTGCACGTAAATGCACTGAGTGAGAGCCAGGCTGACAAGAGCACAAGTATAAATGACTTGAATCTGGCTTATGTCCCGCAGTAACTTAAATGAGCCTTAATCCTAACCACTCAGAAATATCTCAACCACCAGTCACCAGAGCTGATGAGGCCTCTTGAGTGAAAAGTCTTTCACTTAAACTTTGACTCCTGGATAAACGACTCTATTCACATCATGACCTCTAGGAAGTGATGAAGGTACAGACGTACATCTTTCATTAATCCTTAATACTTACGAGCTGGTGGTGGCTGTTTCTCTTTATCTAAAGAAGAATATAAGGAAAAAAAAGAGATGTTGATCAGTTTTGAAATGCACACAACACACGTTAGATCCATTTTTATTCTGGACCCATACCTTCAGCCTGTTTGACAGATTTCTTTTCAGCCTTCTCAGCTTGGCCTGTGTGAAAACAGACAGCCCTATTAAAGCCTGCCAAACAATGCTCCGTAATTATCGTGCACATTCAATATTCCCGCAATATTATTCCCGTCTCAGTGTAATACAGCTTGACATGTCCCTAATTAAAGCTTTATCGTGCATAAAACAGCTAATTTAATCATGTAATCTGCGTCCAGGGCGCATGATTTTTCCTGAACGATGCCTGAACGTGTGTTTTAGGCTTGAGTTGAGACTATCCATGTTTTATATGGCATTAACTTGTGTTGTGTTCAGTTGGTTTAGAAAATCCTCCAGAGCTGTAGAACACGTTGTTTCACATGCAGGAGAAGAAACTTTTAGGATATCAATAAACTCTGCAACTATATTTGGAAAATCTTGTTGTGTAATGTAATACTATCAGAACCACATGAACTCTTTCCTAGTTCCTGTAACTGTTGAAGGAACCATTTTTGAACTGCAGGACATGAGTGGATCACTGTATATGAATCAGAACATGAACTTCTTACCTTGCTTCTCTGCCAATAACTTTGATCTTGTTTTGGCTAAACATGAAAAGAGTTGCAGCTGAGATAAATCATTCGGTTTTAATATTAACATAAAGAAATGGAAACTGAGGAGATACCTGGTGGAGAAGGTTTAGCCTGAGACGTGATGTTCGCTCTCTTGACTGTTTCCAGCTTCGGTCTCAGTCTGAGTGGACGTGGTTCTGGATCTGGAGCATAATTAATACAATTATGAAACAGTATCCATTACAATTAATGAATTTAAAAAAACAAAAAACAAAAAAAAAAACAAGGTTTAAACTGATATTGAAGCTTGTTGAGCTTTAGCAGTTTGCAGGATCTGAATATAAAATCTAATTAAAGTGAATTTGATCGTTACCTTTCTTAGCTGTGGACACTTTGGCTTTGCTCCTGACAGACCGTGCTGCTGATGGGAGCAGAAACAATTAGATTTTAATTGGCTTTTGTGTCCAAGAAAGAAACGATGATTGAGTTTGTTGGAACGATTGGATGTCAGAGTGTTACCTGTCTGCTCAGAGGTCGGTTTCCTCCTCTGTCTTACGACCGCAGGCTCTGACATGACGAGGAAAGAGACATGATTAGCCGCCTCGATAATTAGTTTTCTTAGTAAGTCATGAGCTTCTGGACTGTGATTGAAAGCCACGTCATGTTGCAGATTCTACTGCATCCTTTTACCTTTCTTGGGAGCTGCATCAGTTTTGGTTTTCTGTTTTACAGGTGCCTCTACAAAAGATAAGCAAATGTAAAATTGCAATTTATTCATTTTAGATTATCGACCAAAGTGTTATTTACCTTTCTTTGCAGCTGCAGGAGCTTTGGTTTTCTCTGTTTTTGCAGCTGGCTCTGTAGCGACAAAGACATAAAAAGTACATTTAAGTGTGGTTAATGCAGTAGCTCCACAGCTAACAGGCTGCTTACCTTTTTTTGCAGAATGCCTTTTCTCCTTCAAAACAGCGGCAGCTTCTGGAATTGAATAAAAATGAACTAAGTTGGCACCACGTTTGTTTCATTTGCAACGCTCTCTGGTAGTGAAAGCACCACAGCGCCTGACTACTGCCTGAATTACCTTTCTTTGTCTTCTCTTTGGCTGCTGCTGCTGGCTCTGAGGGAATAATTGCAGCATGTGCAGTTAATTGTCATTTTATCAATGCATTCATGTTAGCACATTGTGTTATTGTGCATCACTGTTGCAGATGTGTTTGTTGCAGAGCTTGTAAATTAAAAACTGTGTGGGTCTGGAGAACAATCCAGTACCTTTATGTGAGTCAGCAGCCTTGGTCTTCTTCTTTTCAGCTGGATATGACGAGATATTGATTAGTGCTACAGTTAAAAGAAAATAATAATTACGGTTAGAAATCATAAGTTTGTACCTTTCTTGCTGGGGACAGCTTTCACCTTGTCCTCCACAGTCTCTGCTCCTTAAAGGAAAAAGGAGTTTTCAGAGTTTTCAGAGAAGTACTTTACTACAGTTTTAAGCATTTTAGGATGGCTCAAATGACTAGTTTCTTATTTCGGGAAATATTTAATCTTTTTACAATCTAAATCTAAATCTGTATCAGTGGAGTGAGCAAGCTCTGGGCAGAGCTTTTAGATCTTATCACCTGAAAATGCCAATAAATGTTTTCCCTTTATCAGGTAGTGCAAAGACTTACTAGATAAAAGCTAAGAAATAAATACCAGACAGGTCATAATAGACAGAAAATATCGTCCATCCAAAGGCAGTGGAGAAAATAAAAGTTAGATTTATTTATTTAGTTTTTTGTCTGGACTGAAAAGTGTCAAATTCAAGGCAAGTAGAACTTTGTAGTAACTGTGGTTCACAGCAAGGTCATTTCTTTACTCTGCAGAATATTGGTTTAAACACAGCATCATGCAGCATTTCCACTATTAAATCTTCCATGTGCTTCCTCATTTGGTGAAACATTTTCAATCTAGAGCATAAATTGTTAGGTTTTCAAGATGCTTTTGTCATCTCTGTCTGCTCATTGTTCAAACTGGTTGGAATCTGTTTGAAATATTAATATAAAATTCGACTGAGATGCTGCGATTTCAGAAATGTGCTCGACATGAGTCTGAACTCCTCACCCTGAGCTGCAGCTGCAGCTGGCTGAGCTTCGACAGCTTCGCCAACAGGAGCCTGATGTTCTTGGGCTTCAGGCTGGACGGGCTGAGTTGGATCCGGCAGAGGAGGCATCACTGGTTGCACCGGTGGTGGATACGGTTGGTACTGTGCGTACATCGGCTGCATTGGCGGGGGAGGAGGTTGCTGTTGGTAAAGAGGCTGCGCTGGCGGAGCTCCGGGATGGACGGGAGGGTGGGCGGTCAGAACCGGAGCAGATGGAGCTGGGAAGACAGAAAACAAGATCATGACGCGGTTGAAAACACATGAAGAAGATGGACAAAACAGCGAATTTGACAACTGTGTAGGTACCTGACATGGTTGGAGGAGGGTATGGATTGTCTGTGACTATGTGATGGACTGGAAGATAAACAGTTAACTTGGTAAGCAGGACAGTTGACAATGTTTTAAGCAAACAATAGTTTTCAGATTTGATATTATGTATGATATCATCTATTACTTACCATACCAGCCAGGTGGGGACGGACAGTAGACCGGTGCAGGTCTGCAAGGACCAACTTTAATGGAAACACAAAACAGGTTGGAGTTAATTTAACAGCATTTTCTAATCATGTTTCCTCATAAATAATAAGTGTACTACAATGAATCTTAACAGAAATGGTAAGATTTTATACCTTCTTGTCCAGATTCTGTGACTGGCTCTTGTTTTTTGGTTTCTTTCACTGTCAAATAGAGATGTTCAGATGAAAAAACAAAACAAAATTAGTTCCGTATTTAAAGCCCTATAAAGTACAACTAATTGTCTTTTACTGTGACTTATTAGAGGCAGAATTCATTACTTGCCTGTTTTGGAAGTCTTGGTCTTTTTTTCTTCCTTGGCTTTTTAAGAAATAAAAACATATCATTTATAAAAAGGAATTAAAAATGTTGACTGCTCTCTGCTGATTCACATAAGACCTTTGTATTCCTGGAATAAAGCTTAATACCTCTAGGAAACAGAGGGAATTTCCTGATGCTCCGGATTTTGTGCTCCAACGTTGCAATTCTAGGAAGACCTGGATAAGACATAAGACACGTGGCTGGATTTATTACGCCACACAGCGAGGACAGCTTTTTAATTTAAAAAATGACACGAACGGAATGATGAACATTACCTTTCTTTTTGGACTTTTCTTCCGTCTTCAACACTTCCCGATCTGAAAATAAAAATATATATATATTTTAGCGGTTTATATATATTATGTAATCAAACAAAAAGATAAAAACATGTTGGAGGATGTGGAGACTTCATTCATCCACAACATCCTTCGTTTTTAGCATCTTTAGTTTTAGATGTGATTGCTATACAACATTGATTTATTTATTTATTATCATATATGACTATTATGTTAATTTTGTTCATGTACATTTATTTGTTTTACCTTTTTTCCTTCTGACAGCTGAAACCCTTCTTGGAGCTGAAAACACAAACATCAAATTAAATAATAGTAATACTGGCACTCCAATATCATATTTTATATGACAAGAATGGACCACAGTTCAAATACTTCATACAAGTCTACAGTATTTGCCCCACCAATTGGATATGTTCATGTACCCAAGGATCTCTGAATATAAAGTGTGACATGACATCATACGATGCGGATCAACAACATGATATGCTATTAAACACGGTGCAATATGATATGATACAACATTATTATGACAAAATAATTATTAAAAATAGTTTGCTCTCTAATGTCCTCACCATACATTTGATGTGATTCTGTATTTTTATGATAAACATTGAAAAAAAAAAAAAAAAACAATATGACACATTACAACATAGTACGATACGACACAACACCATACGACACAATATGATATGATACAATATGTTACGATATGATACAATTTGATATCATACAATACAATATGATGCAATACAACATAATATGATACAATATGATGTCATGCAATACTATATAATACAATACGATACAACACAATACAATACTATAAACTACGATACGACACAACGCAATATGATATAACACAATATGATACGACAGGACACTGAATGATAAGATACAATAATGGTAGACATGGTGATGATGAATAGTCCATTGTCGATCACACATTTTTATGAGAAAGTGGTATGTTACATCAGGATATAATACGAAAACAATACATCAGGATGTAATACGAAACAATACATCACAATACAATACGATATGATACATCACGATATGATATCAGATTTAATTTTTTGTTTATGTTTTGTTTTACCTGATTTACTGTAAATTGTCACTGTAAACCACAATAAAAACAACTCTAAACTCCATTTAAATAAAAAATAAATAAGTAAAAAGGTCACAATGTACATCTCATCTTATAAGACTTTATAACACAAACCTTTTTTTTCTGCAGTCTTGGTCTCTTTGGTCTTTGCAGAGTGCATACAGGGACACACTAAAATCACAGAGCAGAAAGTTAAAGCTCAACAAATGTGACCGAGCTGCTGGTAATTGTTCTCATCGTTCTCACCTGTGGGTTCAGTCTTGGGCGCCTCTTCCTCTGGTTCAGGCACAGGTTTGATCACATCCACCGTGGCCTTCTCCTCATCATCGTCGTCTTCGTCGTACTCCTCTTTCTTATCTTCAGGTTCATCCACAGATTTGTGGGGCTTTGCAGTTGCCTCTTTGTAGTCTTCTCCTTCATCCTCCTCATCGTCGGGAGCAGCTAGAGACTCTAGCACAGATTCATATTGTGGTACAGTCATTGACAAATTCATTGACGTTCAATAACAAAGGAATTAAAGGATTATGAGCAGGAAATACACATTTTTGACGAATACAAGCAACATGTACAATACACCCACCTGCTCAAAGGCCCACAGAGCTTCCAATCACATCCCAAAACTTTAGTAAGCTCTAAATTAAAGGTTTAATCATCCTGTTCTTCAAGATATTTTATTATTTTAAATATATCATTTTATAAAGTCTAGCAACTAAGCGGAAATTTCTGCAAAGCGTTAAACAACTTTATAACTGTTCAGTTTAAGTAAATATAAAGCTGTAGTTATGTGTAATACTGCAAGTTTTGAATTTTTTATTGTTAAAAATCCAAGATAATTGTTCATCTGACTACTCAAGCTCATAGTTGAATTATCAGCTTTTTGCACCCAGGTTGCTAATTTACACTGTCTACTATTTTACAAATGACAGACTCATATATATCACAATTGATGTGTTTATATTGGTTATAAAACCAGTAAAAAAGTATTTAATTAAATCATTATATTTATTCTATATATAGTCATTATGTCTATAAATCATATTTTAACACCTTGTAAACCACATTTGCAAACAGGACAACCGTGTGCCACCCACCAGTTTGCTCTGGTGCCTCCTTAGACTTGTCTTCATCGTCAGCCTCTTGGAGCTCGTCTCCTTCCTCCTCCTCATCTTTGTCGCTTGCCTCAGTCTTTGCTGCCTCCTCCTGGACAGTGAACGCTGCTGCAGTGGCAGCTGCAAACCAACACTATACAGTCAATACAACTTACCTTTATGTAACAGATAACAACAGATATTGTTCAAGTCACTGCTTTTCCATAACATTATGACCACCTTCCCAATATTGTGTAGTGCCTCCAAAACAGACTCATAGACATGGACCTTGGACCTTCTGAGAGTGTCCTGTGGTGTCTGGAAACATAATGTTATTACTGGGGGCCTTTGAGGGGAGGGGTGGACCATTCCACAGATACTTGATCAGTTAGTGATATAGTGAATTTAGGGGGCAGGTCACCTTGTGCTGTTCTTCATGTTTTTCAAATTGTTCCTTAAGCGTCTTTGTGTGTGTGTGTGTGTGTGTGTGTGTGTGTGTGTGTGTGTGTGTGTGTGTGTGTGTGTGTGTGTGTGTCATTGCTATGGGGTGGGGAGTGTATCCATTGTAGATTTGTAGATTTGTACATATGCAAATATTTTTGGCTTTTTACTTAATTTCCCAATAATTTTCTATGATTTTATTTCATTTTTTATTATTTGTATTATCAATTTAGTTTATTATGACTTAGTATAATTTATTGTGTCAATAAAGATACCATAAACTACTTCAGATAAAATAAAACGGGTGCTGCTGGACTGGACTAGACTGTACCTGCAAGCAAGACGTCATCAACACCTTCATCATCTTCCTCATCATCATCTTCATCCTGGCCCTTTAAGGACTCCAAAGTGATTTTTTCTTTACGTTCACCCTCATCTTCATCAATGTCAGGAACTTTGTCGGCTTCTTTCTCATCTTCCCAATCAGAAGCAAACTCTGATGAATCTTCCTCATCGTCATCATCATCGTCATCATCACTGAGTAAAGACTCTTCATCTGTCTTCAGAGTGATGTCGTCATCATCGTCATCTTCATCACCCAAGACGCCGCTGTCTGTGCTCAAACTAACCTCAGCTTCCTCTTCCTCTTTATCATCATCATCATCATCATCATCATCCTCAACATCACGGATGTCTTCGGTGACGTCACGGTCATCCTCAAGGTCAGCCTCCTTGTCCAGGTCACTGTCGAGCTCTTTAAGGTCTTCATCGTCGTCTTCATCGTCTGCAAAGAAGTGTTCAGAGGACGCAACAGAGATGACTTCATCATCATCGTCATCCTCAGTGCCTTCAGCAGCTTTGATGTCACCCAGATCTTCTTCTTCTTCTGCGAGTTTATGATCTTCGTCATCCTCACTTCCAACTGCGATGGGAGGAATATGAAGATCCAGATCATCGTCTGTCGTCACGATGCCTTCAGCTAATCTGTCGTCTTCGTCGTCTTCTCCGTCGTCGTCCTCATCGCTGATGTCCGAGGAGTCAGTGAACACCTCGTCACTGCTTTCCTCTTCATTCTCCTCCTCGTCTTCATCAATGGTCTCGTATTCGTCGCTGTCTCCGACGTCAGAATCAGGAGACGAATCTTCGTCCTCAGACGTAGAAACGGGTTTGGGAGAAACCTCTTCATCATCATCATCATCATCATCTTCAGGAGCATCTGCGTTCTCTCCTCCTTCCTCCTCCTCGTCTTCATCATCGTCTTTGTCTTCTGCTGCCTTCTCTTCCAGTTCATCTTCATCGTCCTCTAGTGTGGCCGACAGAGGTTCTTCTTCACCTTCCTGTTCATCTTCCTCATCATCGCCAGCGGCTGCTTCGTCTATCGTCTCTTCCTCCTCTTCTTCCTCTTCAACCTCATCCTCCTCATCATCCTCCTCCTTTTCCACGGCTTCTGTTTCGTCCTCATCCTCTCCCTCCTCCTCATATTCTTCCTTTTCATATCCCTCGTCCTCATACTCCTCATAGTAATCCTCGTAGTAATCCTCTTCATACTCCTCTTCCTCTGGTGTTTCTTCGTCCTCTGCTTCTTCCTCCCCTTCCTCCTCCTCAACAGCAGCCTCCACTTCATCTCCTTCTTCTCCCCCCTCGCCCTCCTCGTCCTCCTCCTCCTCTTCCTCCTCCACAACTTCAATGGCAGGTGGTTTCTTTTGTGCTTGCATCTCTATAACTGAAAAAAAGAAACACAGTGCATGTATATTACCATGGTAAACACAAATATTAATATTCAATCAACAGAAAATGGTCATAATCAGAGCTGAAGAACATGAGGACACGTGGGTCATGTAATGTCAAGTGGAGGAAAAGTAGCAGAGGTACAAACCTTTAGTTCGTGACGGTAGAAATTCTCCTAAAACAAGGAAAGACAAAAGGAATGAGCACAGGGGTGACACAAAAAAACTGACTGTACTGGACGAAGCATGCTACAGTTTGGAGTAGAGGTTTAAAAGATTAGTAGCAGCATTTAACACAGAAAGACAGTTAGAAAAATCATTTGATTTCACTCCAGTCAGGTGTGTAGTCACCGATTGTTGCCTCCATTAGTTGACCGTTAACAGGGTGGTGGTTACCACTCATCCACGTACAGTGAGTTACACACAAATACAGCAACTGGATATACCTTTTCCTTTCTTACTCTTCACCTCCACGTCATTTCCCTCCTCATCCTCCTCCTCCAACCATCTTGACTCTTTGAGATGGTTCATAGATAAAGTCAGCTTCAATCTACCACCACCACCACCACCGCAAATACAATCAAATCTCTGGCTGTGTAGTCATCTAGATCCACGTATGTCATTCAATATATCCTCAACCATGGGCTTTTTGGATCTGTGTCTATGCAAGTTTGACAAATCACAAAAAAGCTTTGGAGAAAAAAACAGATTTTGGCTTCATACACGTACATGTGCTGTTCACTGGAAGAAAATCAGTAAACAGCGGTAAAATCATTTTCAAGTTTAGATTTCATGAGATTCAAAACCGAATGAAATGACAGCACATGTAATGCAGCCGAATGCAGTCCTTAAAGCAGCAAGACTTTTATTCTGCAGCCGTATGATCAACGAAACAGGACGTACAACCAACTAGTACAAACCTTTCTTCCTCACTGCATATAGATTTCCTAAAGAAGAGGACAGAGAAATTAATCAGTGCACCGGACTGGCATCGAAAGCATTTGATGGTGTTCAGAAAGTAGTTTCTGTGTGCATACCTTCCTCCTCGTCAGGGGCGATCAAGTTGGAAGCGAAGTTCAAGATCATGCTGAAGACGTTGGCGGACTCCTGCACGGCGTCGTTCACGGCCTTCACCGGGTCCGAGCCGATCTTGCTGAGGCCTCCTGGTGGAGCGTGGAAGTGGAAACAGCCACACACACACACACAAAAAAAAATGGTTAAGGTTCTTAATTTGGTTTGATCGGTGTTGACCAAGCCAAACAAATACAGCTCCGGTAAAAGATTCTCAACTCAATGCAGATGAAGCTCTCTTTCCTCTGGACTGAGGAAATGTATAGTAAAGTGTTAAATTGGAACAGGAGCATTTCAGGAATTGCTTGGGAGCAAGAGTTACCCGCTTTCCAGTTTAACCAGCCCTAAAAGCCTTTTATAAAGCAAAAAGCAACTTGAAAAGTCAAACAAACCCTCATTCATCAAGTTATTACTCATGTCTCTGACTCAAATTCGAAATAATTCTGCAGATTTGTATGTAAATTTCATGACAATTTCTTGTTTGATCAGTCGACATTAAACCTCAATAGCTTTAGACCTTGAATATGCAAAATTATTTGATGAAAGAGGGCTGACGTTCTCAGAGCGAAAGGTGTCAAATTTAAATGTCATCCTTCTCAACAATTCACAGCCTGCAACCGAGCTGCCCACGATATGTTTTCTAGGTCTGGGGCTTAATGCAGCAAGACCCACAGAAAGTACGAGCAGATCTAAAATACAAGAAAAACACCAAGACAGAGATTTCAGATGAGCTTGATTCTTCATAATATTTTATGATGCTCTGGCTGAGTTAAATCAAGCTTAGCTGAAGCTCAAACTCATCTCACAGTTTCTTTACAAATGCAGGTAGGATAAAAAATAGACAATTCATATCACACACAGTATCTCCTCGCATACAACTCATGACTATATCCTAACGCCTAGAATTCATAAAATATAAAGAATGCAGAAACAGAGAGAAAGCAGCTTTAGCGTCCTTCTACAGACCTACGAACTGTCTGTGAAGGACTCTCTAACATTGAGAGCATCAATGTTAGGTAGTTAGTATATTTTATTTCATTTATCTTCAGCAGGAAGCTCTGAGGGGGTTAGTAGCAGATAAGGTGCCTTGCCTCTACGCCCTGAATCCTTTAAAACCTTCCTGACGGCAGGAGGTGGGCGACCTGGTTGGATGAGAAACAGTGAGAGTGGCAATAAGCAAAAAAATAACCTGAAGCACAGTGGTGAGGCAAAAGAGGAAAGAGTGAGAGAAGGAAGGGTGGTGTAAAATGAAGTGGTGACCCGATGACGGGGAGTTTGCGCTAATGGTAACAGAACATGCTTTTTGTTTTATAATACATAAGAGAAGCCATATTGCACAGTGATGTATCTTAGTTTCAAATTTTAATTATGAATATAGAAGATTTTTCATCAGTAACATACATTTTAGTTTTGCTATTCTACTGCAGTTTTTTGCATGCTCTTTCCTGGTAATTTAGGATGAGAATCATATATTGTTCAATAAAATGGAATAAGATGATCATGACAGGGTTAGAATATTAATCCGTACAAATGAAAGTATTATTATTTTTTATATATATATATAATTAGGAGAAAACAGGGTTAGACAGAAAACATAAGGGAAAGTTAAATTAGTAGGTTTTTATACCAGAATATGAGATTCTTCTAGCATCTCATATTAAGATGTGAAATCACAGGAAAAGCGAGAGAAAAAGACATAGAAAATAAGGTTTATAAAACAATAATGTCAAAAGGTAACAAGGGGAAATAAAGTGAAAAAGGAGTCTGTTTTTTCAGCTTGTACCTGTTACACTTACAGCAGCTGTCTATCCATTTCAGGTCTGCAGAACTAAACAGTTTGCTGGGAGTAATAAAGCAGAAACAAACTCATTTATACTATTATTCTAAGCTGTTTTAACCAAATACATTTTTGGTTTGCAGTCGTGTTTTGTTGAAATTAAAACTCCAGCTCCATTATTATCTGGGGGGGGGTATTTGATTATGGAGGTAACTATGAAGCAAGGACATGTGACACCACTTGGATGGTGCAAGAAGGTTCTGGATTTCTGTTTTCCCTGTGTCGGTTTTCTCTAGGAACTGCTTCTGCCCAAAGTCCAAAGATAAGCCTATCTGCTGATTAATTGGCGGTAGACGTGGATGTAAATAGTTTCTGCTCTATGACTGTGATACACTGGCAACCACCTCTCACCCATTGATAGCTGGGAAAGGCTCCATGACCCTTGAGAGAATGAGTGGGTACAGATAATGAATGAATAAACCTGGAACATCAAATTTGAGAGAAACATGATTGAACAGAGCAGAAAAATACAGCTAACTTTGGTGAATTTCTAAATTTTCAAACACATTTCTTCGTACGACATCTACATATTTTAGACTCATGCTTCACTCGTGTTATTCTGCAGTATATTCAGGACAATGCTGTAAGTTGGAGCTATCAACTCGTGTCCCCAAACCAAGGTGGAGCCACAACTGTCAGCCATGTTTGGGTCTGACACGCAAATATAATTTCCACTTACACCTGTCATTCAACAAAAAAATGAAGTTCTTGCTTTACCTGAAATGGTCTTGTAGTCCATCAGATCAAACATAATGACGAAAACACAAGACCATGTAATGATGAGAGCCAGGACCAAGATCCAGGCCAGCGGGGAGCTGAAGGTGGAGTACAGGTTTTCTGTAAAAGTTTTCTTTGGCAGTCGAACAGGTGGCAACCCGGTGTCTCCGTTCTTACTGTCGATGACCATGGTGGTGGTGATCGACGACCGCGCTGAGGGATTAAACATGAGAAACCACGGTCAGATAACCTGCATGAAATATTGAAATATGAAAATCGCCTGTTTTAGATTTTTTATTTTTATTTTTTTACTTTAGTTTATTTCGAACAGTCATAAGGAAAGAAATGCATCAAATGCATATACAACTGAAAAGAAACAAAAGACAGAAATGCCACATAACTTAAAAATGCTAGTAATGTTCGAAAAGGAGTGGAGGGAAGCAACATGCTTATTTGGCCCCACACCTCGTCAGTATTACTATAGATAAATACACATTCCTCTTTGTGTTCCTTGGAACTGTAGCATGGAGGTAATAATAATGCTCAGTTTTTGCTAAATCTGCTTTAGAGAGAGGACTTTACAATAATTTTGAAAGCACTAATAATAGTAATAATGATAGACTCAATAGAATAAACACCTCTTTAATCCAACACGGTCCAACAGCAAATCTGTGTTCAGTTTAAAAAGTAACTTAGTTATTATTATGCAACCTTATTTTAGTGCAGAGATCACCTTATTACATTTTTGTGGGTCAGGATATGTGGCAGCTTTTAATTTGGGCCAATGGATTGAACATGGGTTGTTATTTTCCTGACTGTCAATCCAACTTTATTAATTTATCACTAAAATATGTGTCAGACATGATGCATGTATTTATAGAGACAGAGAGATAAATAATAAATGAAACGAAAGGAACCCCCAAAATGCTGAGGTCTTCATTTAAAGCATTGCTTGAAGGGTGTTGCATTTGAGTATAATTATAATCAACATTAGATTGCTAAACCAAAACCACTACTATTAGAAAATCTTTTCGTTTCACTGCAAGTTACCATTGTCTCATCATTATACTGTCTTTGGGAAAATTTAAAAATGTGAGAAAAGTAGTCACAGATAAAGAATTGTCTACAACAAAAATAATTAATAATAATTATTAGGTCTGTTAGATGCTGTATTCTAGCGGAAAAATTACAGTCTATGGTTTATGGTCTGTTGCTACATCAACTTATCCCTTAATTAAATCATACTTGTGAATAAATCCATGATATTTATTATTAAAAATATTTTGTAGAAAAATTACATAGGCCATAATTTTAGGAAGGTGACGACTTGTATTTAGGTAGTAAAACCAACATTTTAAAAAAAATCCAAGCGCCCTGTATCATAGCTGCATGTGTGACGTTTTTAACAAATTAAACCGTTTGGAAATCGGTCCATAATTCAGTTCACATGCGCCGCTGCCTCTGCTGGCACTGATCCAAGATGGCGGCGCTTTAGGCACGTCCCTCCACAGTCAATACGGCGTCTACGTGTATATATATGTCTATGGGTGCTATCTTGTATTAGAGTCGCTTCATAATATAAATACGGGATATATACAGGAATATTTTAGCGATGTTTAGCTAATTTTTCTAACTCATTCGCTCACTAAAACTGCATTAATTAAGGGCGTTCCCGTTTTGAGTGACATGTGACGTATGGGCGCTGCCATAGGCCGCTAGCTGCTGGCCTTGGTCTCTCTGCTAGTCCACACCTGCGCTGATGACAACCTTTCGGCTGAGTTCGAGGCTTTCGTTGATTTTGGGATCACTTTAAAGAAAAAAATAACCGTTGTCTGCTTTGCTGCACGTCGTACACGGTAAGTGAATTTGGAGAATTATTTTCATGGTCGGTGTCAGTGCCTGATAAAGCTAGCCTGGTAACTGAAGTTAACTATCTAATTAGTCAGCTAATGAATAGCCTTAGGCTAACCTTCCATGCAGCGAGGCTCCGGTTTGTTAGCCTTGGCTAACGGGAGGCTATCTATCAAACCTCCACCGAAGTCGGAACGTAAATAATAATTAATAATACTTTTAAATTAAGTGTGTCAGTTTGGAAAAATATTTATCCACCGCGTAAAGTAGGAAACATTAATGTCTTATTCACGTTACTTTTTCTATACGACCAATGCTACGGTAACAACACAGACTTGGTTCGGTTTCATGTGTGATCAGACATGAGGTCCACTTATCAGGTTTCACCAAGTCTCATCTACCCCTGAAATACAGGTACATATAACAGACAAATATGTAAGTATTATTTTATTCAAGTTGTTTTAGGATTATTAAGTCGATCGGCTCCTTACAAGATATTTCTATTTGAATCAATTTTTTAAATTAAATCCAGGCACATTTATAGCTCGGAGATGAAAATGAAAATACATAAATAAATATTAAAAAAGATGTTATCAAGATGAAGTGAAAGAACAGGGACGATTTCGGTTTTATTTATTTAAAATTTATTCATATTTATACATATTTAAACTGCTATATCTAAGGCCAATAGCAGCGCGACCGGCTAGCATAGTGTTGTAGCATGTGTGCAACATTTTAGTTACTTATTTATTTATTTATTTCCATTAAACTGCGGGGACAGCTTTAGCTGGGGGACAGATCATCCAAAAATGTCCGTAAATCGGGGACTGTCCCCATAAATTAGGGATGTCCGGCCGCACTAGCTTATATTTGCTACTTGTTTTAAGAGACTCGATGCAGAAGATTATTTTGTTTTAAACATCCAGTCTCTCACCAAGCTCCTGAAATACAGCACACAGTCTTGTAAGTATAATTTTATTATTAAAGTTATTTAAGGAATGTTCATTAGTTCATCCTTAGTTCATTAGAAATCTGTAGTTTCTAGCAGCGCTAACTTCAAAAGCTAGCTGCTAACATAATGCTAGGCTACTTTTTTTTTTTTTTTTTTTTGCTTTTTTTAGACATTTTATACAGGGGTTGTGTCATGTTGTATAATCTTATAGAATAAATGCTAAAAAATAAACTAAAATAGTTTATTTAAATGGGTACATCTTTTTAGCATCCTTTAATTTTTGTACCATTTGCTAACATTTACACATCGTTAGCCTCGTAGCATGATTGCCTAAGTTATTTTTTGACTTATCGTTACAGTGTCGTCCACCATTTGGTCAAATTTCTCACCAAGCACCTGAAATACTACAGAGCTGTAAGTATTATTTTATATCTTGTTTTAGCAACATTTATTAGTTTGCTGGCTTCTTTTAAAAATATAGCTGTCAAGCTGCGCTAACGTTTTGACTTTCTTCAAGCTAGCTGCTAACATTTTTGACGCTTACATTTTTGTATTTGTCATGTTCTATTTGCATTTTTTTGAAACTATACAGAGGTTGTGTAATGCTGTATGACCTAATAGAACATTTGTCAAAAAAAAAATAAATACTGTCTTTTTATTTTAGAAACAGTTAGCTTTATAGAAGGGTTGTGGGATGTTGTATAATCTTATAGAACAAATGCTAAAAAATAAACTAAAATAGTTTTTTATTTTATTTAAATGGGTATATCTTTTTAGCATCTTTTAATTTTTGTACCATTTGCTAACATTTACACATCGTTAGCCTAGTAGCATGATTGCCTACTTATTGTTACAATGTCGTCCACCATTTTGTGAAATTTCTCACCAAGCACCTGAAATACTACAGAGCTGTAAGTATTATTTTATACCTTGTTTTAGGAACATTTATTAGTTTGCTGGCTCCTTTGAAAAATATAGCTGTCAAGCTGCGCTAACGTTTTGACTTTCTTCACAAGCTAGCTGCTAACATTTTTGACGCTTATATTTTTGTATTTGTTATACTGTATTTGCATATTTTAGAAACTATACAGAGGTTGTGTAATGCTGTATGACCTAATAGAACATTTGTCAAAAAAAAAACTAAATGTCTTTTTATTTTTGCACCGTTAGGTTCATTGAAGGGTTGTGTGATGTTGTATAATCTTATACAACAAATGCTAAAAAAATAAACTAAAATAGTTTATTTTATTTAAATGGGTACATCTTTTTAGCATTTTAAGCATCTTTTAATTTTTGTACCATTTGCCAACATTTACACATCGTTAGCCTAGTAGCATGATTGCCTACTTATTGTTACAATGTCGTCCACCATTTTGTGAAATTTCTCACCAAGCACCTGAAATACTACAGAGCTGTAAGTATTATTTTATATCTTGTTTCAGGAATATTTATTAGTTTGCTGGCTCCTTTGAAAAATATAGCTGTCAAGCTGCGCTAACGTTTTGACTTTCTAAACAAGCTAGCTGCTAACATTTTTGACGCTTACATTTGTGTATTTGTTATGCTGTATTTGCATATTTTAGAAACTATACAGAGGTTGTGTAATGCTGTATGACCTAATAGAACATTTGTCAAAAAAAACTACTGTCTTTTTATTTTAGAAACCGTTAGCTTTATAGAAGGGTTGTGTGATGTTGTATAATCTTATAGAACAAATGCGAAAAAGTAAACTAAAATAGGTTTTTATTTCATTTAAATGGGTACATCTTTTTAGGATCTTTTAATTTTTTTACCATTTGCTAACATTTACACATCGTTAGCCTAGTAGCATGATTGCCTAAGTCATTTTTTTGACTTATTGTTACAATGTCGTCCACCATTTTGTCAAATTTCTCACCAACCACCTGAAATACTACAGAGTTGTAAGTATTATTTTATATCTTGTTTTAGGAACATTTATTAGTTTGCTGGCTCCTTTGAACAATATAGCTGTCAAGCTGCGCTAACGTTTTGACTTTCTTCACAAGCTAGCTGCTAACATTTTTGACGCAGAATTTTTGTATTTGTATATTCTATTTGCATTTTTTTGAAACTATACAGAGGTTGTGTAATGCTGTATGACCTAATAGAACATTTGTCAAAAAAAAACTAAATACTGTCTTTTTATTTTTGTACCGTTAGCTTTATAGAAGGGTTGTGTGATGTTGTATAATCTTATAGAACAAATGCTAAAAAATAAACTAAAATAGTTTTTATTTTATTTAAATTGGTTTATCTTTGCAGCATTTTAAGCATCTTTTAATTTTTGTGCCATTTGCTAACATTTAGACATCGTTAGCCTAGTAGCATGATTGCCTAAGTCATTTTTTGACTTATGTTACAATGTCGGTCACCATTTGTCAAATTTCTCACCAAGAACCTGAAATACTACAGAGTTGTAAGTATTATTTTATAGCTTGTTTTAGGAACATTTATTAGTTTGCTGGCTCCTTTGAACAATATAGCTGTCAAGCTGCACTAATGTTTTGACTTTCTTCACAGCTAGCTGCTAACATTTTTGACGCTCACATTTTTGATTTGCATTTTTAGAAACTATACAGAGGTTGTGTAATGCTGTATGAGCTAATAGAACATTTGTCAAAAAAAAAAAAAAACTAATGTATTTTATGTTTACACTGTTTAGCTAACATTTAAATATTGTGCTTTTGGCGAGAGGACCGCTGAAGATTCCATGTCTTGAGCAACTGCATTTTAATTTTGTCAAATCTTTCACCAAGCTCCGGAAATACTAAAGACAGTATTGTAATATAAATTTAATTTTATTTGTCTTACTATCAATTCCTTATCCGATCCTTTCGAAATTATATCTCTGTAGTAGCTGCACAAATGGTTCACTTTCTTTAAAGCTAGCTGCTAACATTTTTGTGCTAGCTTACATCTTTTGTTTTGCTTTTTTAGAGACTTCATAGAAGGGTTGTGTGATGTTGTATAATCTTATAGAACAAATGCTAAAAAATAAACAAATAGGTTTTTTTATTTCATTGAAATGGGTACATCTTTTTAGCATTTTAAGCATCTTTTAATTTTTGTGCCATTTGCTAACATTTACACATCGTTAGCCTAGTAGCATGATTGCCTAAGTCATTTTTTGACTTATCGTTACAATGTCGTCCACCATTTTGTCAAATTTCTCACCAAGCACCTGAAATACTACAGAGCTGTAAGTATTATTTTATATCTTGTTTCAGGAATATTTATTAGTTTGCTGGCTCCTTTGAACAATATAGCTGTCAAGCTGCGCTAATGTTTTGACTTTCTTCACAAGCTAGCTGCTAACATTTTTGACGCTTACATTTTTGTATTATGTTCTATTTGCATTTTTTAGAAACTATACAGAGGTTGTGTAATGCTGTATGACGTAATAGAACATTTGTCAAAAAAAAACAACTAAATATTGTCTTTTTATTTTTGCACGGTTAGCTTTATACAAGGGTTGTGTGATGTATAATTTTATAGAACAAATGCTAAAAACTAAACTAAAATAGGTTTTTATTTTATTTAAATGGGTATATCTTTTTAGCATCTTTTTATTTTTGTGCCATTTGCTAACATTTACACATTGTTAGCCTAGTAGCATGATTGCCTAAGTTATTTTTTGACTTATTGTTACAATGTCGTCCACCATTTTGTCAATTTTCTCACCAAGCACCTGAAATACTACAGAGCTGTAAGTATTATTTTATATCTTGTTTTAGGAACATTTATTAGTTTGCTGGCTCCTTTGAACAATATAGCTGTCAAGCTGCGCTAATGTTTTGACTTTCTTCACAAGCTAGCTGCTAACATTTTTGACGCTTACATTTTTGTATTTGTCATGTTCTATTTGCATTTTTTAGAAACTATACAGAGGTTGTGTAATGCTGTATGAGCTAATAGAACATTTGTCAAAAAAAAAAACAACTAAATGCCTTTTTATTTTTGCACCGTTAGGTTCATAGAAGGGTTGTGTGATGTTGTATAATCTTATAGAACAAATGCTAAAAAATAAACTAAAATAGTTTATTTTATTTAAATGGGTACATCTTTTTAGCATTTTAAGCATCTTTTAATTTTTTGTGCCATTTGCTAACATTTACACATCGTTAGCCTAGTAGCATGATTGCCTAAGTCATTTTTTGACTTATCGTTACAATGTCGTCCACCATTTTGTCAAATTTCTCACCAAGCACCTGAAATACTACAGAGTTGTAAGTACATTTAGAACATTTATTAGTTTGCTGGCTCCTTTGAAAAATATAGCTGTCAAGCTGCGCGAACGTTTTGACTTTCTTCACAAGCTATCTGCTAACATTTTTGACGCTTACATTTTTGTATTTGGTATGCTGTATTTGCATATTTTAGAAACTATACGAGGTTGTGTAATGCTGTATGACCTAATAGAACATTTGTCAAAAAAAAAACTAAATACTGTTTTTTTATTTTAGAAACCGTTAGCTTTATAGAAGGGTTGTGTGATGTTGTATAATCTTATAGAACAAATGCTAAAAAATAAACTGAAATAGGTTTTTATTTCATTTAAATGGGTACATCTTTTTAGCATTTTAAGCATCTTTTAATTTTTGTACCATTTGCTAACATTTAGACATCGTTAGCCTAGTAGCATGATTGCCTAAGTTATTTTTTGACTTATTGTTACAATGTCGTCCACCATTTTGTGAAATTTCTCACCAAGCACCTGGAATACTACAGAGCTGTAAGTATTATTTTATATCTTGTTTTAGGAACATTTATTAGTTTGCTGGCTCCTTTGAAAAATATAGCTGTCAAGCTGCGCTAATGTTTTGACTTTCTTCACAAGCTAGCTGCTAACATTTTTGACGCTTATATTTTTGTATTTGTTATACTGTATTTGCATATTTTAGAAACTATACAGAGGTTGTGTAATGCTGTATGACCTAATAGAACATTTGTCAAAAAAAAAACTAAATGTCTTTTTATTTTTGCACCGTTAGGTTCATAGAAGGGTTGTGTGATGTTGTATAATCTTATAGAACAAATGCTAAAAAAATAAACTAAAATAGTTTATTTTATTTAAATGGGTACATCTTTTTAGCATTTTAAGCATCTTTTAATTTTTGTACCATTTGCCAACATTTACACATCGTTAGCCTAGTAGCATGATTGCCTACTTATTGTTACAATGTCGTCCACCATTTTGTGAAATTTTCTCACCAAGCACCTGAAATACTACAGAGCTGTAAGTATTATTTTATATCTTGTTTCAGGAATATTTATTAGTTTGCTGGCTCCTTTGAAAAATATAGCTGTCAAGCTGCGCTAACGTTTTGACTTTCTAAACAAGCTAGCTGCTAACATTTTTGACGCTTACATTTGTGTATTTGTTATGCTGTATTTGCATATTTTAGAAACTATACAGAGGTTGTGTAATGCTGTATGACCTAATAGAACATTTGTCAAAAAAAACTACTGTCTTTTATTTAGAAACCGTTAGCTTTATAGAAGGGTTGTGTGATGTTGTATAATCTTATAGAACAAATGCAAAAAGTAAACTAAAATAGGTTTTTATTTCATTTAAATGGGTACATCTTTTTAGGATCTTTTAATTTTTTTACCATTTGCTAACATTTACACATCGTTAGCCTAGTAGCATGATTGCCTAAGTCATTTTTTTGACTTATTGTTACAATGTCGTCCACCATTTTGTCAAATTTCTCACCAACCACCTGAAATACTACAGAGTTGTAAGTATTATTTTATATCTTGTTTTAGGAACATTTATTAGTTTGCTGGCTCCTTTGAACAATATAGCTGTCAAGCTGCGCTAACGTTTTGACTTTCTTCACAAGCTAGCTGCTAACATTTTTGACGCAGAATTTTTGTATTTGTTATATTCTATTTGCATTTTTTTGAAACTATACAGAGGTTGTGTAATGCTGTATGACCTAATAGAACATTTGTCAAAAAAAAACTAAATACTGTCTTTTTATTTTTGTACCGTTAGCTTTATAGAAGGGTTGTGTGATGTTGTATAATCTTATAGAACAAATGCTAAAAAATAAACTAAAATAGGTTTTTATTTTATTTAAATTGGTTTATCTTTGCAGCATTTTAAGCATCTTTTAATTTTTGTGCCATTTGCTAACATTTAGACATCGTTAGCCTAGTAGCATGATTGCCTAAGTCATTTTTTGACTTATTGTTACAATGTCGGTCACCATTTTGTCAAATTTCTCACCAAGAACCTGAAATACTACAGAGTTGTAAGTATTATTTTATAGCTTGTTTTAGGAACATTTATTAGTTTGCTGGCTCCTTTGAACAATATAGCTGTCAAGCTGCGCTAATGTTTTGACTTTCTTCACAAGCTAGCTGCTAACATTTTTGACGCTCACATTTTTGATTTGCATTTTTTAGAAACTATACAGAGGTTGTGTAATGCTGTATGAGCTAATAGAACATTTGTCAAAAAAAAAAAAAAACTAATGTATTTTTATGTTTACACTGTTTAGCTAACATTTAAATATTGTGCTTTTGGCGAGAGGACCGCTGAAGATTCCATGTCTTGAGCAACTGCATTTTAATTTTGTCAAATCTTTCACCAAGCTCCGGAAATACTAAAGACAGTATTGTAAGTATAAATTTAATTTTATTTGTCTTACTATCAATTCACTTATCCGATCCTTTCAAAATTATATCTCTGTAGCTAGCTGCACAAATGGGTTCACTTTCTTTAAAAGCTAGCTGCTAACATTTTTGTGCTAGCTTACATCTTTTGTTTTGCTTTTTTAGAGACTTCATAGAAGGGTTGTGTGATGTTGTATAATCTTATAGAACAAATGCTAAAAAATAAACAAATAGGTTTTTTTATTTCATTGAAATGGGTACATCTTTTTAGCATTTTAAGCATCTTTTAATTTTTGTGCCATTTGCTAACATTTACACATCGTTAGCCTAGTAGCATGATTGCCTAAGTCATTTTTTGACTTATCGTTACAATGTCGTCCACCATTTGGTCAAATTTCTCACCAAGCACCTGAAATACTACAGAGCTGTAAGTATTATTTTATATCTTGTTTCAGGAATATTTATTAGTTTGCTGGCTCCTTTGAACAATATAGCTGTCAAGCTGCGCTAACGTTTTGACTTTCTTCACAAGCTAGCTGCTAACAATTTTGACGCTCACATTTTTGTATTTGTCATGTTCTATTTGCATTTTTTTAAACTATACAGAGGTTGTGTAATGCTGTATGACCTAATAGAACATTTGTCAAAAAAAAAACTAAATACTGTCTTTTTATTTTAGAAACCGTTAGCTTTATAGAAGGGTTGTGTGATGTTGTATAATCTTATAGAACAAATGCTAAAAAATAAACTAAAATAGTTTATTTTATTTAAATGGGTACATCTTTTTAGCATTTTAAGCATCTTTTAATTTTTTTGCCATTTGCTAACATTTACACATCGTTAGCCTAGTAGCATGATTGCCTAAGTTATTTTTTGACTTATTGTTACAATGTCGTCCACCATTTTGTCAAATTTCTCACCAAGCACCTGGAATACTACAGAGCTGTAAGTATTATTTTATATCTTGTTTTAGGAACATTTATTAGTTTGCTGGCTCCTTTGAAAAATATAGCTGTCAAGCTGCGCTAACGTTTTGACTTTCTTCACAAGCTAGCTGCTAACATTTTTGACGCTTACATCTTTGTATTTGTCATGTTCTATTTGCATATTTTAGAAACTATACGAGGTTGTGTAATGCTGTATGAGCTAATAGAACATTTGTCAAAAAAAAAACTAAATGTCTTTTTATTTTTGCACCGTTAGCTTTATAGAAGGGTTGTGTGATGTTGTATAATCTTATAGAACAAATGCTAAAAAATGAACTTAAATAGTTTATTTTATTTAAATGGGTACATCTTTTTAGCATTTTAAGCATCTTTTAATTTTTGTACCATTTGCTAACATTTAGACATCGTTAGCCTAGTAGCATGATTGCCTACTTATTGTTACAATGTCGTCCACCATTTTGTGAAATTTCTCACCAAGCACCTGAAATACTACAGAGCTGTAAGTATTATTTTATATCTTGTTTTAGGAATATTTATTAGTTTGCTGGCTCCTTTGAAAAATATAGCTGTCAAGCTGCGCTAACGTTTTGACTTTCTAAACAAGCTAGCTGCTAACATTTTTGACGCTTACATTTTTGTATTTGTTATGCTGTATTTGCATATTTTAGAAACTATACGAGGTTGTGTAATGCTGTATGAGCTAATAGAACATTTGTCAAAAAAAAAACTAAATGTCTTTTTATTTTTGCACCGTTAGCTTTATAGAAGGGTTGTGTGATGTTGTATAATCTTATAGAACAAATGCTAAAAAATGAACTTAAATAGTTTATTTTATTTAAATGGGTACATCTTTTTAGCATTTTAAGCATCTTTTAATTTTTGTACCATTTGCTAACATTTACACATCGTTAGCCTAGTAGCATGATTGCCTACTTATTGTTACAATGTCGTCCACCATTTTGTGAAATTTCTCACCAAGCACCTGAAATACTACAGAGCTGTAAGTATTATTTTATATCTTGTTTTAGGAACATTTATTAGTTTGCTGGCTCCTTTGAAAAATATAGCTGTCAAGCTGCGCTAACGTTTTGACTTTCTTCACAAGCTAGCTGCTAACATTTTTGACGCTCACATTTTTGTATTTGTCATGTTCTATTTGCATTTTTTAGAAACTATACAGAGGTTGTGTAATGCTGTATGACCTAATAGAACATTTGTCAAAAAAAAAACTAAATACTGTCTTTTTATTTTAGAAACAGTTAGCTTTATAGAAGGGATGTGTGAGGTGGTATAATCTTATAGAATAAATGCTAAAAAAAATAAACTAAAATAGTTTTTTATTTTATTTAAATGGGTACATCTTTTTAGCATCTTTTAATTTTTGTACCATTTGCTAACATTTACACATCGTTAGCCTAGTAGCATGATTGCCTAAGTCATTTTTTGACTTATCGTTACAATGTCGTCCACCATTTGGTCAAATTTCTCACCAAGCACCTGAAATACTACAGAGCTGTAAGTATTATTTTATATCTTGTTTTAGGAACATTTATTAGTTTGCTGGCTCCTTTGAAAAATATAGCTGTCAAGCTGCGCTAATGTTTTGACTTTCTTCACAAGCTAGCTGCTAACATTTTTGACGCTTACATTTTTGTATTTGTCATGTTCTATTTGCATTTTTTAGAAACTATACAGAGGTTGTGTAATGCTGTATGACCTAATAGAACATTTGTCAAAAAAAAACTAAATAATGTCTTTTTATTTTTGCACCGTTAGCTTTATAGAAGGGTTGTGTGATGTTGTATAATCTTATAGAACAAATGCTAAAAAAAATAAACTAAAATAGTTTTTTATTTTATTTAAATGGGTACATCTTTTTAGCATCTTTTAATTTTTGTACCATTTGCTAACATTTACACATCGTTAGCCTAGTAGCATGATTGCCTAAGTCATTTTTTGACTTATCGTTACAATGTCGTCCACCATTTGGTCAAATTTCTCACCAAGCACCTGAAATACTACAGAGCTGTAAGTATTATTTTATATCATGTTTTAGGAACATTTATTAGTTTGCTGGCTACTTTTGAAAAATATAGCTGTCAAGCTAACGTTTTGACTTTCTTCACAAGCTAGCTGCTAACATTTTTGACGCTTACATTTTTGTATTTGTTATGCTGTATTTGCATATTTTAGAAACTATACAGAGGTTGTGTAATGCTATATGACCTAATAGAACATTTGTCAAAAAAAAAATAAATGTCTTTTTATTTTTGCACCGTTAGCTTTATAGAAGGGTTGTGTAATGTTGTATAATCTTATACAACAAATGCTAAAAAATAAACTAAAATAGGTTTTTATTTCATTTAAATGGGTACATCTTTTTAACATCCTTTAATTTTTGTACCATTTGCTAACATTTACACATCGTTAGCCTAGTAGCATGATTGCCTAAGTCATTTTTTGACTTATCGTTACAATGTCGTCCACCATTTGGTCAAATTTCTCACAAAGCACCTGAAATACTACAGAGCTGTAAGTATTATTTTATATCTTGTTTTAGGAACATTTGTTAGTTTGCTGGCTCCTTTGAAAAATATAGCTGTCAAGCTGCGCTAACGTTTTGACTTTCTAAACAAGCTAGCTGCTAACATTTTTGACGCTTACATTTTTGTATTTGTTATGCTGTATTTGCATATTTTAGAAACTATACAGAGGTTGTGTAATGCTGTATGACCTAATAGAACATTTGTCAAAAAAAAACTAAATAATGTCTTTTTATTTTTGCACTGTTAGCTTTATAGAAGGGTTGTGTGATGTTGTATAATCTTATACAACTAATGCTAAAAAATTAACATAAATAGTTTATTTTATTTAAATTGGTACATCTTTTTAGCATTTTAAGCATCTTTTAATTTTTGTACCATTTGCTAACATTTACACATCGTTAGCCGAGTAGCATGATTGCCTAAGTCATTTTTTGACTTATCATTACAATGTCGTCCACCATTTGGTCAAATTTCTCACCAAGCACCTGAAATACTACAGAGCTGTAAGTATTATTTTATATCTTGTTTTAGGAACATTTATTAGTTTGCTGGCTCCTTTGAAAAATATAGCTGTCAAGCTGCGCTAACGTTTTGACTTTCTTCACAAGCTAGCTGCTAACATTTTTGACGCTTACATTTTTGTATTTGTTATGCTGTATTTGCATATTTTAGAAACTATACGAGGTTGTGTAATGCTGTATGACCTAATAGAACATTTGTCAAAAAAAGAAAAAAAACTAAATGTCTTTTCATTTTTGCACCGTTAGCTAACATTTACATATTGTGCTATTGGTGAGGCGACCTCTGAAGGTTCCATTTCCTTAGCAACTGCATTTTAATTTTGTCAAATCTTTCACCAAGCTCTCTCTCTTCTTCAAAAGCTAGGTGCTAACATTTTTGTGCTAGCTTACATCTTTTGTTTTGCTTTTTTAGAGACTTCATAGAAGGGTTGTGTGATGTTGCATAATCTCATAGAAAAATTGCTAAAAAACAAATAAATAAAAGTACATATGTTTTATTTCATTTAAAAAGGGCAAACTTGGTTCTCAAAGGTCTTTTCATTTTTGCGCCATGAGCTAACATTTAAATATCGTTAACATGATTGCCTATGTATTTTTTAGACTTATTGTTACATTGTCAATAAAAATACCAATGTGCTTGCTAAAAATTGAGCTCTATTTTTTGTTTTTTTGTTTTTTTAAACCCTTTTATTTTTGTACTGTTTTCTTAAAATTTATTTTTGGTTCTATTGTTTACAGGACTGCGCAAGATTCCATTTTCTTTGGCCACTCTTGTTTGAAATACTGAAATACTACTGACAGATATGTAAGTATTGTTTTATATCTTGTTTTGGGAAAATGTATTAGTTCAATTGCTCCTTTGAAAAAAATAGCACTTAAGTCGCGGTAATGGGTTGAATTGCTTCAAAAGCTAGCTGCTAACAATTTTGGCGGTTGCTCACATTTTTCTATTTGCTATGTATTATTTGCTTTTTTTTTTTTTTTGAAACTATGCAGAGGTTGTGTGATGCTGTATGACTTAATAGAACATTTGTCACTAACCTAAAGTATTTGTATCATTTTATTTTAAAAGAGAAAACGTGGTTTTTAAATATGTTTATTTTTGCACCATTTACCGTTTAGCTAACATTTACATATTGTGCTAATGGTGAGAGGACCGGTGAAGATTCCATTTCCTTTGCAACTGTATTTTAATGTTGTCAAATCTTTCACCAAGCTCCTGAAATACTTAAGACAGATATGTAAGTATTATTTTATTTAAGTTGTCTTAAGAATATTGATTAGTTTACCGGATCTTTTCAAATTTATATTTTTGTTACTGCAAAAGTTAGCTGCTAACACTTTTTGTGCTAAGTTACATTTTTTTGGTTTGCTTTTTGTGAGACTTTATACAGAGGTTGTGTAATATTGTAAAATCACATAGAATAATTGCTCAAAAGTTCATTTAAAAGGGGCACACATGGTTCATAAATCTCTCACTAAACTCCTGATAAAGTACAGACAGATTTGTAAGTATTTTATGTTTTGTTTTAGAGAAATGTATTAGTTCACTGGTTTCTTTGAAAATACTCACCTGCCGATGTTATAATTTATCGTTAATTTGTCTGCTAATTCAATGTATAAATCAATACAATCGAGGCAAAAGATGTTTCTTTTTTCTTTTCTTTTTTTTTTTTTTTTTTTTTTTTTTAAAGCTAGCAAGCCTTAGCCTATGGTGATTCACATTTGAAGTGTATTGTAAACACACTGTCACCATGCACCATGAGTTTTTTTACCGGGTACCCTGAAAATCGTGTTTTGTGTTGTAACTTACTTTGACATCACATGCATTTGTTTTGTGTGCCTTCCATAAAGATTGTCATAAAATTAGTCACAGTGTAGTCCTTAATGTGACTGTGGGTGTGTTGGAAGAGCTCTGGCCACCTGTTGACTCTTTTCAGCTCATTGCTGGCAGCTACTGTAGCTTACTGTGTTACTGCTGACTCAAACGGCTTAGCAGCACTGTAAACACACACAGACACACACACCCCTCTATCTAACCTGGTTGCTGTGACTCAAACAGGTCAGTGTACAAGTAAAATCTCCCAGAATTCACCGTGAGATAATTGTGATGGCACTGCATGGCTGCTAGAGATTAAGTAAGTGAAACTAAATGTTGGGAAATGTTTAGAGTTCCAGAGAGCTGTATACACCCATTTCAAGCATAGTTATAATTCCTAGTCGAAAAAAATCTCAAACAAATAGTGAATAAATGGAGGATCTCTCTGCCATAGGAATTTCTTCGAATTTTATCAGATTGTACGTTGGACTAAAGACGTGTCAGGCTTACTAAGGTCTAGATAAAGATATTTTGTCTCCTGAATAATCTGTTGAGCTATGTGACATGAATGTTCTGGGTTTCCAGAGCGTCAATCCTGAGGAGGTCAATGACCGTTAAACCCCTAAACATATAGTGTCAACCATTATCATCAGGCTTTCATCTTGGCAAATAAAAATCTGAAAGCATGCCACAGCAAATTAATATCAAAATCAAAGTTAATCCAGTTTGATTGAAAATGTGTGTACTGCGACGTTTGTCTTTGCATAGACTCACTAGCGGTCATGCCGTCAAGTTAATGCTAACAAACAGGCCAAGAAGGTGAATTATATGATTTAAGTAACTGAATTTTCAATTATACGTAGAAACTCATTTGATACATCAAACTATTGTTAGTCTGTACTGGGTATGAATTGCGCAAAAAGAGAAACATGGAGATGTTTGCAGTTAAACACTTGTTTGTAGTTCAAACTAATTTTATTATAGTGGTGTTTTACGCCTTGCCATAGTCAAAACATTTTGAGTTATTTAAAGTTTTACAGATCCATAAATTTGGACTTCGGTCTTCCATGTACCACTAATGCCTTCTACTGGTAAACAGTACTGACACCTGTGGTGTATTATGGAGAAGGTTAAGGGAGGGCTTTGGATGGATTGGACTGCATATTGCAAAAACACATTTGACAATGTCTACTGAGTTGGTCAGTCCATTTGACACTTATGCTTAGAGTAACATTGCTTAGAAACTAGTGGTCAGATTGGCATTGAATTTGGTACTATTTCAGGAACCTCTGAGGCCAGAAAAATATTTGAATTAGACACACGATAAAGTCATAGCTTTGTGGACATTATTCCTGTGAAAATATTAATAACCTGGATTTCATTCCTTCATCATTAATATGATGCCTTTGACCAGCTCTAAATGGTCTGATCATCCCCCCATGCATGATCCCTTCATTCATGGCAGTCTCTGCACTGTGAATGACATTTCTGCAGTTGCTCTCACTGTGTACCCATGACAGCTCAGTTCAGAGCAATCATTAGCTAGTGCTAGTGGTATTGAATCAGAATACAGAATACAACGTAATCGTAACATTCTCTTAATGAGTGCATGGAGCTGGACTAAGTGCAGAAGAAACATTTGTGTTCTAGATGGTTGAGCGTCGTGGTGTTATCAGATTAGCAGCTTGATTCAAGAGGATGTTTCCATGGCTCCAGCTAGTATGAGTGATACATCTACTGTAGTGTTAGTGTTGAGACTGCTGACTGTACATTTGCAGTTAAAGATGCTACAATCAGCCTGAGGATATGGAAAACAGACTACCCCAAAATTAGACACCGTTATTCACAACAAATTGCCAGTCCACTTTTTCTACCTGATGTTTTCAATATAATCTGCTTCCACTTCCAAATCCATAGACCATTGTCATACAAAATAGTTTGTTCGCTTCTGGCAGACTTCACTTTTATTCACTGAGTTGTCATAACTCCCATAATTCTTAAACTGTGTCTTTCTGACACAGCTATGAGTTTAGCCACCCACTTTCCTACTGTACACACAAATTAAAATGGAAGAATCATTGTAGCTTTACTACATAGACATTAAATTATGCTTTTTATAGTTCAGAGTAATGCTTCAGTGTTCTGATCTTTCTTGACTAGGAGCCAAGTGGAAGTTGTCACTATTTGGACTACTTTGGACTTAGTATGCAATTCACCTTGCCAGGATTTCAGTGAGTTACTTTACCTGATTAGCTTCCTTAGGTTGAAAGTTGACACAACTAAAATATGCTTTCCACTATTGTGACATATCAAAATATCCTCAAAGGGCATCATGAGTTTTGTTTCCTCAAGACAATGCAACATACTAACAAAATCACATCCGTGGCTTATATTGGCACAACAGACTCCAAATAAAACATTAATAAGACTTACAAAATATCTCAATATCTTGTGAAAATATTTGAAAAGTTTTAGTGGAGAAGTTAAGTACAACTCCCAAGGCAGGTATGATGATTATGAAGTTCAGAACACTTTTAAATTTGAGTCAGTTTTGAATTGAAAACTTTAAAAAGTTTTGTGTTCACACCTGTTGTGATTTGTGACCTGGAAATCGGTATTGTAGTTTTAGACCAAAAGAAAACTCTGGAAAGGCAGTTCACCATGGGGAAATAAACAGAATAAGGACAAAATGCCAATGTTGGTGCGTCCTTAGTGTGTATTTGTGATCACACAATTTTCATAGTTTTCATTATTTAAAAAGAAAACTATTGAAATAGTGTCACAATAACATCAGCTGTTATGGCTAAATGTAAAACAAGAAACTGTGGATGCTTGCTGATCTTATACAGTATTGTAGCTGTCACAGGAGTCTTAAAGCTGCATTACAAATAGCAGATACATGATAGCAGCCAGCCTATTTTTAGATACTTCCAATCATGAAGTTCTCTCTGCACACCAGACAGCACAACATCAGAATGTCTGTGTCCAAAACAAAACACACAGAGCCCTGGAAGAGCCTCATACACGTATTATTTTTTTTAAATTAGTCGTTGAAAAGTTTGATAACACTTTACCTTCAACTGCCTCTGTCATAGTTTCACAATAAATGTCTCGTCCAACAGCTAATCCTTTGTGCACATTATGTTGCCATGAAAATATTTATTAGTGGTATATCCTCAGCTCCTCAAACACGATTTAATCCTGGTGTTTAATTCCAATCCAGCAACAATGTGCAAGCCTGGTCCTGACGATATGTGTTCAGTCTGATAGTGTTGACCATGAGCAGACACACTACACGTTTTCAGGATTTAAAAGTGCCCCGTATTTTCTTATTCCAGAAGGAAAAACTCTTCATGGATCCTGATTATTTGGAATGTCCAGGGAGCTGAATTCGGATCCAGTGGACGAGGCAAGGGAGACAGACAGAGACCAAGTTGAGGTAGTCAATGCCTTTCCCGTTTGCCTGGTTGGGGCTAGGATTGTGGATAGAAGAACTTGCCCCCACCCCCTCCGCTGGCTCAGACAGAATTAGACCGACCACACTCACTGACGGACGATGGAAGCGAAAAAGAGATGAGCGACTGTGTGTGAGAGCTTCAAGGTAACTTTATCTGCAGCCAATGTTACAGCTGTAGGCATGTGATCACAGTGTAGACAATCATTTAATAAAAATGTTTTATCTGAAACCATTTCTTTGTTTTTTCCAAACATGTTCAGTTGTCAAGTTTGAATCTAATTAGGCACGGTTGCATTCAAGCCATGTTTCTAAGCCCCTGAGTTATTCTTAGAGCGGCTCGCTGCTGCTGATATTCTGCTTCGCCTTTTTAGGCCAGAGGCGTGACCTTAACACCCCCCTCCCCTCCCATTCCCCTCTCCCCACGCCAACTAATCCTCTCCTCCAGACCTCCACTGCTCAGTGCAGAGCTGTCATCAAGTGGAAAGACAAAGAAAGAGCAAAGAGCCAAATGGCCTGATAGAGTTTAGATTAAACTCAATGGTATTTAGTTTCTGGTCATGTTTGTTTAAAGATGCAAATGTAATATCAATAATTTTGCATGAAAGTGGTGGTAGTAGCTTGACGAGGGTGAAGTACGTAAACCAGATTGTTATGGGTTTTCATTGAACTGAACAGGCCCATTTAAAACCTGCCATCATATGCTTACACTTCAGTGTTTCTCATACAACAATAACACTCTGCCACAGGCTCATAATGTATTGGAAATATTTTTGCATGTCTCAAATAACATTGTGCGTGCGTTATGTTTTTCCTATTGCTTTCTCTTTTCCAAAGCCACCTCCCCTCAAACCCCCACCACACACACCAGTCGCTCACCTCTGTGTCCTGAATTTAACCGGACGGAGAAAACAACACATTAACTCACGTAGCATGTGAAGCCATTCAGTTCAGTAATAAACACATTACCGCCAGAATTTAAAATCCGGTGTTTGTGCTTTGGAGACCATGGAGATTTAAAATGATGTTGAGAGTTGATCAAAACCCAGATGAAACAACTCCAGACATAACATGAACTAGCTAAACTTTATAGGAGCTAAGTAGCAACTAAGCCTCAACTACAACAAAAAACGCCAGGGTCTCTCAAAATATTCTGAAAAACACTGGATTTCCTCTCCTCTATTTCTTCTTTCTCCAAGAACTATCTATCTGCACCAGACTCTTGACTTCCTCAGTGGCTAAAACGTCCCGCTAGTAGTTAGCTGCAGAGAGACCAAATCTGATGTTTTATCATTTATTTTGAGACCAGCAGGACAGATCAAATACAGTCACATTGATTAAGTAATTGAGTAATTGCCTTCTTAAAGCAATGTTTTGTTGTGCATAGTAACAGCCTTCCAGGGTTGAGATGTTATCATTTTATAGTGTTATGACCCTAGTGCTGCTATATTTGTTGTGTGTTTGCGTGTCTCTCTCTCCACTCCCCTCCACCAGATGATCACCCCTCCTATCAGCAGCTGGTTCCACTCAGGTAATTAGCTGAACATGGTTAAAGTGGGGGAGAGGTGAGGCCCAGAGGAAGATATATGGTGGTACCGTGAGGCTTGCTTTGTTTGTGGCATTGTATTTATTCCATCTGAGATTCCCTTGGTTCTTTCGAGAAGTAGCGATAGGCAATAAAGATCAAACACCCCATTGCAATGTTTTTCCCTAAAATAGAAAACAATAGAGACATCAATCATTTGATGCAATTTACAATTCAACAGTATGAGAACAATATGATAACAACATCAGCGTATTCATTATTATCAAAATATCATCACACTTACAGGTAGGCCTCCAGGTAGGCCTCCAGGTAGGCCTCCAGGTAGGCCACCAGGAATGCCACCAAGAAGGCTGAAAGAAAGAAAAGAAACACGAAAAAATGAGTTGTAACCCGTTATAACAGTGAATCTGTAAAAAGTGCATCTTTCAGAAGAGAACCTCAGTGACAATAATGTAACACATGTCTACATTATTATTTTTTTTATGGAGGCAAAATGAAACATACTGTTTGAATGACTTGTTTAGCTACCTTCATGTTTCAGTCCCCCCTAGTAAAATTTATCATGATGTTTATGGCCAAGCATGCTCAGAAGAAATAGATCTATTCAGACCAGAGATAAACAACCAAGTCAAGTGTTTACCACTGTTAATATTTTCCCGTTTAATAGATCATCAAAGGTTTAAACCGGTAGTTTTCAAACTTTTTTGCCCAAGGCACACCAAAGGCCAAGCCAAAATTTCAAGGCACTCCTGAATACATATCCAAGCAAAATATCTTTGTTAACACGTGTTATTTCTGTCACCACTCACCACAAGGGCCAAAATTGAGTCCGGGGGGAAGGTCGTGGGTCAAAATGTTAATTTTGCCTTATTTACATTAAGTTAAATATGGGTGTGTATATATAAAATATATACAATAAATATATTGTATATATTGCATGCATGTGCATGCATGTGCATGTGCAATAGGCAAAGTAACATGGGACAAAACATTAATAATACAGAGGTAAATTATACAACACACACTGCAGTGGAATCAACCTCGGTAAAAAAAGATCATCGTTTTCCCAACTGTTTTTGAATTTTCTTTTGTCTGTGCCTCTGCCTAACATGCTCCATCATGTCCGCTCACTTGATTCTGTTCTTCTTCACCTCATAGGATTTGAGCTGGCAGGAGCTTAACA
Source organism: Mugil cephalus (assembly GCF_022458985.1). Classification (NCBI taxonomy): domain Eukaryota; kingdom Metazoa; phylum Chordata; class Actinopteri; order Mugiliformes; family Mugilidae; genus Mugil; species Mugil cephalus. The sequence goes on from NC_061790.1 coordinate 3,453,071, forward strand.
GCGCCTCCCGACCATCAATGTATCACAGTGTTATTGTCTGGTCAGGAATGGAAGTGCACCAATAAATACTATTTAATGAGAGCAAGACCAGCGAGCGAGTGCGAATTTTGAGCGCTGATGGGGGGGGGGGAATGTGTGTGTGTATATACATACATACATATACACAGTGTATGGGCAGCTAGGATATAGGCCCTGTTGCATTTAATATTTATTCATGAATGTGTGCATAGTTATATAATTAAGCAGTAATAGCACACAGCTGTCATTAAATCCCACAGCACATCTGACTCTTCTCATGACACACCAGTGTGCTGCAGCACACCATTTGGGAACCAGTGACTGAGGATGTTACAGAATTCCCCATTGTGGGATGAATAAAGGCATATCTTATTTCTTACATGAGGCATTTTTGATCAGATTATTCATGAAGCACTAGTCCATGTCAACACAGTGATTTTGTCTAAATCTGACATCAGATCAGTAAATCTAGTTTACCTTTGGAAGAGACTTCGTGATTTCATCCAGTGCAATGTCATTGCACTTACAGTTGAGGAGTTTGTCCTCATAAAACAGAGTGTCCACAGTGAGGAGAACATTTGTGTTCTTAACATGTCGGCCGCTGTCAACTACAACATGTTCAGGACTGAAGGTGTGATGCATCACCACCAGGATGATTGGTTTATTTCCTGGAAGCACAGAAACAAGATGAATTGTCATGACTCTACATTTTGTGTTTATTATATATGAATCACTGCCTTGTGCACAACCTTGCGCAGACCAGCACAGCTATTTTGTAAATACATATTACTTCCCTATAATGTAAGGGGCAGTAGAAATCCAGACACTGATTAGGGTACTTCTTACCATAACCTTGATTGACTTGGTCCATGGCCTCACTGATGTCTGTTCCAACTCGTGAAGTGATGGGACAGAAAACCAGAAGGTAGTCACAAAGTTCAACAGCCATCACCTCGGTCTGTCCAAGAACTTTAAACTTCTGAACAATGAACTTATGAACTTCATTTGTTCTTCCAGTGCAGTAGACATGAAACTTCCTCAACACTAAAGATGAATGAAAAGGAATATTTGAGTCATCATTGTGCTGTGTAACTGGTAATAAAAAAAATAAATAAATAAATAAACATTTAGCATGAGTAAAGGAGATGCTGTGAACTTGTTTCAAGTTATCAAAGATGGTCCATTTCTTGGATTTAAAAAAAAAAATGCTATGCCTTGTCAGATCAAATTCCAGGTGTTACCTCCCTTGCACAATATTGCCTTCGAACACTTGTAGGTTGCTGATTTTTTGCGGTGAAGAACAGCCAGACTTTTGAGAAACGTTTGGCCTTAGGCATTTTGATGGTTCATTTCCATCCACGCAGGTGAAAAACTGACGTTGCATCAGGTGTAGAATCAGCATGTGGGACTTTTTTTTGGTTGTTATTTGCACAAATTTTCAATAACGTTCTTGGAGGAACTAAGGGGCGGTAATTGAAAATTCAGTAGTACCGAAATGAAGCACCAAAATCTATGTTTAAATCAGCACCTATGTCATTATGGTACAGAGTATTGCTACCCATCCCTACCACTCTACAAAGTCTGCAGTCAGTGTCCCATACTGATACCCAGAGAATTGTCAGAGGTGTAAACATTGAACAGGAAAGGAGATACGACAGTCGCCTGTGGTGGGGACAGTGTTCTCTGACAGGGACACCCCTAGCCGCACAAACTGGAGCCAATCAGACAAGTAATCAAAAATCAGGGAGACAGCGGAGGAGCTGACACCCATACTGAGAAACTTTTCACTCATCAGAAAGGGGTGAATGGCGTTAAAAGTGCTGGAGAAATCAAAGAACATGTCCAAGAGAGTGGCCACCAGGGGTCTCGGCTGAGCCAGGATGATTCTGTCCAGGATGTTCCCAACGTGTGACGTCAGTGCAACTGGTCTGAAGTCGTTGAGGCCAGATGGGATGTCCTTTTTTCGGCACCAGTACTATGCAGGATGTTTTCCATAGCACTGTTATCCTTTGCTGCTTCAGACTCAAGTTAAACAGGTAGTGCAGGATACCAGTCAGCTGTGAAGCACAGGTCTTCAGGACCTGGGGGTTTACATCATCTTGACCTACTGACTTGCCTTGCTTGGCTTTCTTTTGTTCAGATAATATATTATAAATGCAACATTTAGCTTTGTTTCTCTCTTTAACTGGTAAATGCTTCCCATCAGCCATCAGCCCCATGGAGTTGAGAGCTCATCTCTACAGGCAACTCACTTTGCAAATAAATCATTGATGACATAAAGATTGACATAAGCAGCTTTAACAGATAGCTACTGTGATTACTATAGGTCATTCTCTTTAAACATTGATCGTTTCCATCTTGAAAAAAACAATACATGATGTTCATAAAAAACAGTAAACTTACTATTCTCACGTGAACTTTGTCCTTGGCCCATGGCTCTGAGGAAGGATTAAGAAACAGAAACAGAATTGAACAAGTCAAGCAGGAGTTTTAGCGTCACAAACCCTCTTGTTGCAGCTGCCTTGTCTAAAAATGCCTGGACTGGAAAACAAACAAATACAGCAGAGATGTATAACCTGAATATGCCCATAAGTATGGTAAAGGTTCAGCAGTTGACAGCCGCACAGGGATTATTTCAAATATTTTTTGAAGTGTCTCTGATAAACGCTTCTTGCTCAGAGTAAGAACTGCAGCTCCTCCCTGCCAGTGAAATGCTTTCACTTTTGTTTTTGAGCAGTGACGTCATTTACAGCCAACCCCTGTAGGGGAAGTTAGAAATCTGCAGTGAGCCAGAACAAAAAACTCCCCAGCGGAAGCACATTGATTCTGAACTAACAAAAACCATAATGTTATTGTATATGAAAGTTGACGTGACATGAAAGGTATTTTATTAGAGGTGAATACAGTCGTTCTGCCTGTGCCACCCTGTGTAAAATACTCTTGTCAGTGTAATTATTAATTTTGTTTATTATTATTATTTAACCATGTTAGTCCCATTGAGATCAATGATCTCTTTTACAAGGGAGACCTGGCCAAGACAGTCACACAAATTTACAATGTTACAGTAAATAGACAGGTCATAAAAGCTAAAACATAAACATGTAAAACTAAAGATATAACCAGTTAAATCCTAGAACCATCGACACGTGCCAACCCATTCATAATTTTGCTTATAAGACTTTTAATATGGATAGAGGGACCAGATGTATTAATTTCAAAACAGTGTAAGCTGTTATACCAGTCACACTAGGCTTATTTCTACGTCATTCATAATGTCAGCTGTAATCTACATCTGTGTTATAGATACATGATTTGTAAAGTGCTTTAAATTTGACTTTCATAGCATTACTTTATAAGTAGCATGAGTTAGCCCTAATTAACTATTGATAAAAGAGATTATTATGGGACAGTAACTATTGAAATGACTAAATAACAGTCTAACTTCTGAAAAGTAATTTCCACGTCTTCATTCGTACGGTCCGCCGATTTTTTTCAGCCGAGAAGCTGCACAGTTATAGCATAACTGGGATTGTATGATAATTCAGGAAAAAAGTAAAAATAATAATCTTAAAACCAGTAAAAATTACTCCCAAAAAAATTATTTATTTATTTAGAGAATGCGACACGCTTCCTTAAATAAGTTACTGAATAGTTTCAGTGAGTGTCACTTCTCAGTAGTTGGACTTTTTTATTTCATGTTTGTGGATGAAAGCACTGTCTGCTAAAAAAGACTGAAGTTACTGAAGGGAAGACTTGTTTTTAATGAAAATACAGCTAATTGGGCGTAAAAGTTAATAATTCCCTCTCTAAAATCACAACTTCCTGGTTGTTTTTTGTGTGTTTTCATACTGCAATATTCTACTATCTCAGGTTCAAACTTCACAATTTTTTCATTCATTTGAGAAATGGAAATTTTCTTTGATTTGGGTTGTCATTGTTTGTCATTTACGGGTGATGGTGGGACGCAAACCCAGACCAGCTGATACTACTGCGACTGTCTAGATTACTATACTTATTTGATTGACCTTCTCAGGGGTCACAGCTTGAACATACATTTATATTCATATTCACTGTCATTTCTAATATTTCTTTGTTACTCAGTTTAGCTTCTCTTGTTCTTTTTGTTTAGTTCGACATGATCTCTAAGCCCTTGTTCTTTTTTTCCTCATGTGTCTTTGTTCTTAGTGTTTTCTGGTTTTTAGTTGTTGTACAATCTTCCTCCCTCAGTCTCATTCATCCTGTGTCTTACATCTGGGTTCTCCTTTTTCTTGCTGCACTGTAAAGGATATGACTCTTAATATGTTCTAGTCTCAGAATGTTTTTGAAGGTACTTAGATGCTAAAACTTCATATGGCAGTTACATCAGACATATCTTCTTACCTGATTCCAGTGCTTTATTGCTGTCCTTTCATAGAGTTTCCTTTAATGATATAATAATGATTTAGTTGTATTTCAGCTTTGAGGTTGTAGTCTATTTTGCAGCGTTATAGTCAGAGGAATTTCTGATAATCTGCTGCAAAATCATTGTGAAGCCAGCTTAAATTAACTGAGATGTCCCTGAACTTAAATTTTTCTCCATTCAAATCAATAACAAGCAAAGCAAATACAATTACTTTCATTTCTGTTTATTCATTACAAATAAGATCAACACAGATTCACACATTTAAACATGTACATGTCAAAAAACTTGCCACATAACCTTGGTTGAAACCGTGGCTTCCCATTAAGTGAGAGTTGCACACTTATTCATGTCTGTGCTCTCTTAAAGAAGAGATGACAGACAAAATGTACAGGATAATATAAGGCAGCTGTTGCCATTTGAAAGGAATGTTTTGACATGCGTGTCAAGTTATTTAGCTTGAAACTGTGCATAATAAACGAAAGAAGGAAAATAAAAAATCCCAAAATACATTGTAGCACCCTCGTGGTGGCAGCGACCAGGATGGAACACAGTCTTATTGGTCCCCACATCACAACTTCCTTCACCCCTAAAAAAGAAAATAATAGAGAAATTAAGCATGTGAGGTGATTTACCATTTAGAGTGTTTTTGATAAGTCATTGAAAGGCAGTAGATGAGGGGACAACTCTGAAATCAAACTTACGCCAATACAGTAAGGACTGTAGCCTAACACAACTGGTCAAAGAATAACATTCAGAAAGATTCAGCATGAGTAATGGAATTGCTTTGAACTTGTTGACGTAGTTCAACTTAAAACTGATTGTATAAAATTTAATTTTAACTTTTGTGTAACTGCAAGAAATTCAGCAAATGCAAATTTCAAGCCAAAACAGAGTGTTACTCCCTGTAAAAGTGTGATTATGTAACATTTAAACTGGAGTGCTATTGAAACAAGTTTTCCCTACCTTGTGGTTCTGTCTTTTATTTTTAAATCCTAACAGTATTTAGCATGAAACTATGCACAATAAAAGAGAAGAAGGGAAAAATACTTCTCAAAATACATTGTAGCACCCTCATGGTGGCAGCCACCAGGATGGAGCACACTCTGACTGGTCCCCACATCACAATTTTGTTCCACCCTGAAAAAGAAAATAGAAAAATCAATTATGTGAGGTGATTTACCATATAGAGTGCTTTTGATAATTTATTTTGAGAAAGGCAGTAGATGAGGGGACAACTCTGAAATCAAACTTATGCCAGTGCAGTAAGGACTGTAGCCTAGCACAACTGGTCAAAGAATAACATTCAGAAAGATTCAGCATGAGTAAAGGAATTGCTTTGAACTCGTTGATGTAGTTCAACTTAAAACTGATTGTATAAAATTTAATTTTAACTTTTGTGTAACTGCAAGAAATTCAGCGAATGCAAATTTCAAGCCAAAACAGAATGTTACTTCCTGTAAAAGTGTGATTATGTAACATTTAAACTGGAGTGCTATTGAAACAAGTTTTCCGTACCCTGTGGTTCTGTCTTTTATTTTTAAATCCTAACATTATTTAGCTTGAAACTATACATAATAAAAGAGAAGAAGGGAAAAATACTTCTCATGGTGGCAGGCACCGGGATGGAGCACACTCTGTCTTGTCCCCACATCACAATTTTGTTCCACCCTAAAAAAGAAAATAGAGAAATCAATCATGTGAGGTGATTTACCATATAGAGTGTGAGTATAGAAGTGATTTTGGAGGAAGGCAGTACAGTGAGGACTGTAGCCTCAGTTCATGGGAGAGCTATGTGGCCAATAACTAATAACTATGAATGATAAATTAAGATCAGTTTGACAAAAAAAAATAAAAAATCTGTAATAGATTTTTGATTATCATACTTACAGTTGGTGAGAGTTTGAGTCCAGTAATGCTCAAATAAAAGAAAGAGAAGATAAGTTATAATCATGTTTAACAGTGAAACTGCAACATGTGTATCATTCAGAAGAGGATGTCAGTGACAGTGTGTTTACATGGTTATTATAGGAGCTAATATTTTTCTATTTAACAGATTATTAAAGGTTTACACCACCTCTCTCAATCTTCTGATCAGATCACTGTTCTGATTGAGGATGTTATATGAGGTATTTGTATTCAGATTATTAGTGAAACACGAGTGTGCATGTAAACACTGAATAATTGTGTGTAAATCTGACATTGGATCAGTAAATCTAGTGATTACCTCTAAAGGAAGAGATTTCTTGATTTCATCCAATGCAATCTCATTGCGCTTACAATTGAGGAGTTTGTCCTCATAAAACAGAGTGTCCACAGTGAGGAGGACATTTGTGTTCTCCACGTGTCGCCCACTTTCAGCTACAACATGTTCAGGATCGAAGGTGTGATGCATCACCACCAGGATGATTGGTTTATTTCCTGTAAGTACAGAAACAAGATGAAACTTCAGAAAACAGATGAGTTAGATTACCCCATTGGTGGCTCCTCCTGCCAGGCTTCTGATCACCTCCAAATTTATCCTTTTTACTGAATTGTCATGACTCCACATTTTGTGTTTATCATAATACATAAGAACTACTGCCTTGTAAACAAACTCGTACAGAAGTGGACAGTTAATGTAAGACCAGCACAGCTATATTGTTAATATTACTTCCCTATAATGTAAGGGGACAGTAGAAATCCAGACACTGATTAAAGGTACTTCTTACCATAACCTTGACTGACTCGGTCCATGGCCTCACTGATGTCTGTTCCAACTCGTGAAGTGATGGGACAGAAAACCAGAAGGTAGTCACAATCTTCAAAAGGCATCACCTCAGTCTGTCCAAGATTTTTAATCTTCTGAACAATGAACTGATGAGCTCCATTTGTTCTTCCAGTGCAGTAGATATGAAAGTTCCTCAACACTGAAGATTAATGAAAAGAAATATACATTCAGAAAGATTCAGTATGAGTAAAGGATGTGCTGTGAACTTGTTGATGTAGTTCAACTTAAAATACTACTTAAAGTATAGTAATACTACTTAAAATTGACTGTATAAGATTTAATTAAAATGTTTGTGCCACTGCAAGAAATTCAGCAAATGCAAATTTCAGGCCAAAACAGTGTGTTAATTGCTGTAAAAGTTTAAACTGGATTGCTATTGAAACGTGTTTTCCGTACCTTGTGGTTCTGTCTTCTATTTTTAAATCCTAACGTCTTGACTGTATAACTGTATTTCATAGTTACAGTTGCTTATAATTTTTACTTCATAAGATTCTTGTCAAACAAACCACATAAACTATGTCAGTCTTCATTTTTGTTGAAATGAATATTTTGGCAGCTAGTTTTACTAAAGTCTATTGGTGAAGGAAATTTAAATGTGTTAACATTAATGTTGTTTTAATACATTATTGTCCAGATAAAATATTGTAAGTAACAGTCGTCTTCTTTTAACTCTGTTTTGCTCTTTAGCTGCTAAATGCTCAAGTCATTGATGACATATAAAGATCAACATAATCGGCTTTAACAGATATGACAACAGTATAATAAACACAGTAAAACTTATTATTCTCACCTGATCTTTGAACTGAGGAAGGATAAAGGAGCACACAAATAGAACTAAACAAATCAAGCAGGAGTTTGAGCATGGTAGAGTTTCAGCTGTTCAAAGCCTCGCAGGGATTATTTCAAATATTCTGAAGAATTTGCTTACAGTATTGATAAAGATTGATAATTTTCTAAGTGTATCTGACATGTCCGTCTTGCTTAGACTAAGAACTGCAGCTCCTCCCTGTCAGTGAAATGCTTTCACTTTTGTTTTTGAGCAATGAGGTCAGTTGTAGCCAACCCCTGCAGGGGAAGTGCAGACATATTAGCTGAGAAAGAGACGAGACTTGAGCAGTGACTGCCATATGGTTAATGCTTGAATAAGTGACTGAATAGTTTTATTATTCAATGAGTGGGTTCTCAGCTAAAGCTACATATTTTGAGTCTTTTTGAAACTACTTCTCAGTACTTGGACTTTTTTATTTTGAGTTTCTGCTTGAAAGCATTGTTGGGTCCATTAAAAAGAAATGAAACGTTAAAAAAACTGAAGTTGGTGAAGGGAAGAGTTTTGGTTTTAATTCAAATGCACCTAATTGAACGTAAAAAGGAATAGTTCTCTCTCTAACATCGCCACTTGCTGGTCGTTTTGTTTCATCATTGCATTAGTTTTTTTGTGTTTTCATACTGTGATATTCCATTCTGCTATCTCATGTTAAAACAGCACAATCTTTGAATTCATTCAATGAATTTGACAAGTTGAAAGTTTTCTTTGATTTGGGTTCCACTTTGTCTTTAAGTGGTAATGGTGGGTCGCGAAGCCAGACCGGTTGAGAATACTACTAATCTCGATTACTTGTTTGAATGACCTTCTCCGGAGTCACAATAATACTGGACTTTCATTTAAATTAAATTTTTATTCATTATCATTCCTAACATTTCTCTAGTACACAGTTTAGTTTCTCTTGTGCTTTCCATTTAGTTTTGACACAATCTCTAACCCTAACTTTAACTTTTTCCTGATGTACCTAAAGGTTTGGGCATGGAAAAATGTACACAAACGTCATTCCACTCGCATACTAATGGCGAAGCTGATCTACTAAGGGGGCGCAATGAGAATTGCATCTTTCACACTGGAAAAATATTGCGTGCAATCTATTTATCGTGTTTATGAATGATGAATATGCAATCACAGTGTATGACAGAATGTGCAAATCATTGGGCAGAAACGACGCAAAGAGATTATTTTGTGCACGAAGTGTGATTTACCAAAGCTGAAACTGATTGCAGTGACTTTTGTTGTGCCTATATTTAGAAAGCCAGACACTGACTAAAGGTGCTTGTTACCATAACCTTGAGTGACTTGGTCACTAAACGTTATTAAGAAGCAACGTGGCTTTGCTGATGTCCGTCGTGAAGTGATGGGACAGAAAACCAGCAGGTAGTCACAATCTTCAAAAGACATCACCTCAGTCTGTCCAAGATTTTTAAGCTTCTGAATAATGGATTGATGAGCTCCATTTGTTCTTCCAGTGCAGTGGACATGAAACTTCCTCAACACTAAAGGTGAGTGAAAAGGAATATTTGAGTCATCATTGAGCTGTGCATAACATAACTTGTCAAGGAATAACATTATCAAATCAAATCAAACTTTATTAATATAGCAGTTTTCATACATAACAAATGCAACACAAAGTGTTTTTCATTAAAAACAAACACTCCATTCAGCTAATGCAAACATCAATCCAAAATAGTGTGTTACTTCCTGTTAAAGTGTGGAGCAGAATTCACAGAAATAATCACAAGTGATTATGTAACATTTAAATTGGAGTGCTGTTGAAACTTCTGTCTTACTTTTTAAATTCTAATATCCAACTTAAACTGTATATCACAGATTTGCTTATAATTATTACTTCGTAAGAAGCTCATCAAACAACCAAATAAACTGTGTTTATGTATGCAGCAACTTCTGAAAATATAATTGAAAATGTCCCGCACAAGAAGCTTGATCTCAACTCTGTTGCACATCTCAGTTACAACACTAGATGGAGCAGCCACAGAAACGATGCTTCTCCACTAAACAAAATTAAGCAAAGAAAAACTTTTATCGAAAGTCACCAGAAATGGCAGCACCGAAGAAACGCAAAATAGCAAGTGAGTGTCGAAGATTTCCAACACAGTGGGAAAGTCAATATTTCTTAAAAGAAATCAACGGAAAGTGTGTCTGTTTCATTTGTAATGAAGCTGTTGCCGTGATGAAAGAACACAATGTCCGCCGGCACTATGAGACCAAACATCAGAGCTACCCATCGTACATTGGTGCTGAACACAGAAAGTCAAGAAAATTGCTATTTGCTTGCCTGCAAGTCTGCCTACACCTGCTTGCTTGCCTGCAAGGTCAAACACAGTTTTATTCGTGCTAACAAATTACAGGAAAACCCCACAACAGCAAGCTATAAAGTCGCTGAACTTATTCACCAGCACGGCAAACCTTTCTCACACAGTGATTTCATAAAGCAGTGCCTCATCAAAGTCACAAAAATAATGTGCCCGGAAAAAGTGCAAGATTTCAACAACGTGAGCTTATCTAGAAATACAGCGGTGCGGAGAATCGAGGACTTGTCAGCTACATTGAAACTTCAGCTGAGAGACAAAACTTGTGCTTTTGATTTTTACTCGATACCATGCGATGAGAGCACAGATGCCACAGACACCATGCAGCTGTACATTTTTTTGCGGGGAGTACATGATTATTTTTGTTGTACAGAGGAGCTGCTTGATATGATGAGCCTAAAAGGCACAACGACAGGTAAAGATATATTTGAAGCTGGGTCAGCTCTGTTTAATCAGAACAACAGCAGACTGAGAACGAGAATGACTGAGCCATCTCTGTGAAGTCTTTCATATCTCAACCACCAAACTTTCTCCTGACATGTCAGCCATCCTTCAGTCCAAAGGACAGCATCACTGCTCCCACTGAGTGCAATGTTCTTCACATTATAGGTGAGTTAGAAATGCAGTATTCATGTGTCAATATGTCACCTCTAGTGTGTGGCCTGGCCCTTTGTTTATTTTTCTGTATTTGGCCCTCACTAAAAAAACTGGACACCCCTGCTCTAGACCCTCCCTTGTTGCTAAAGACTCCTGCCTGGGAACCCTTAAGTTTCCTGGTTAAATATTGCAACGTGGAAAGACAAGTGGTGTGTTGCAAATGTGGTACATTTCCACCACAAACAAACATAACTCACCTGAAACGGCTCCACCCAAGTGTGAGTATCATCACTACAAAAAAAAAAAACACCTTAGTGCAAACACAACTGACTTCGGCATTCAAGCAGCCTCTTCTTTAGAAATTTAGAACAGACCGAAGTTAATCTTTCTGAAGATTGAGTTAGGGTTAGGGTAGACGTAACTATGCTGGAACTGTTAGTGCTGGAAGTTTTGTTAAAAGCTGTTAACAAGCTGTGCGGAATTTATTCATATATTTTTATTTATTTGAGAATATTTTATTTATTGGAAAGCTTATTTTATATATATTTTCTTTATTTTAGAATCTTTTATTTAGCTTATTACCAGGCAGAACTTTGAACCTGAATGATAAACACAAACGAGAGCCAGTGTACCCGGCCCAGAGGGCTACCGGGGCCCCACCCTGGAACCAGGCCTGGGGTTGGGGTTCATGGGCGAGAGCCTGGTGTTCGGGTCTTTGTCCATGGGGCCCCGGCCGTGCCCAGCCCGAACCGGTTACATGGACTCGCCCCACCACCCGCAGAAGGTTCAGGAAGGGTCCGGTGCAGTGTGGATTAGGCAGCAGACCAGGGCCTTGCCGATCTGATCTTCAGTTACAGAAACTGGCTTTTGGAACATGGAATGTTGGTGGGGTGGAGCATTATCGATTAGATATAGTCGGCCTCACCTCGACACATAGCATCGGCTCCGGAACCCGAGTCCTTAAAAGGGGCTGGACTTTCTTCTTTGCTGGAGTTGCTCTGGGTGAGAGGCAGAGGGCTGGGGTGGGCTTTTTGCTTGCCCCAAGACTCTCTGCCTGTAATTTGAAGTTCTCCTGGATGGATGAAAGGGTTGCTTCCCTGCGCCTTCAGGTCGGGGAACGGGTCCTGACTGCCTTTTGCGCATATGCGCCCAACAGGAGCTCGGACCCTCGGGAGGAGCTCAGAGTAGAACCGCTACTCCTCCACGTCGAGAGGAGTCAGCTGAGGTGGTTCGGGCATCTGGTGAGGATGCCCCCCAGACACCTCCCTTTAGAGGTGTTCCAGGCATGTCCCAGGACACGATGGGGGGATTATATCTCCCATCTGGCCTGGGAGCGCCTGGGGATTCCTCCAGAGGAGCTGGTGGAAGTGGTCGCTGTGGCTGCTGCCCCCTCGACCCGAACCCAGATAAGCAGACAAAGACAAGACGAGACAGGCAGCACTTTGCGATGAAATTCTATTTTTTGTTTTATTTTAATGTTTCGTATAATGTCGAAAAAAAAATGTCTGCTTTACAAATAATAAAGATGCAAATAAGGAAGCAAATTTAGACTTTGCATTTTGTTCCCATACTGTACCCAAAATGGACCGACCATGTAAACTGAGGTACGTATCAAACCCCTATTATATAGTGGTTATCATCAAGAAAGCACAAAAACATATTGGAATTTATCCACTAACCTAATATTTATCCACTACTAACATTTAAATACTAATATCCTCTATTGCTCTGCAGATACAATAGTGTTGATGGAAAGAGATTTCAAAATCATAAGCAGCTTTCATCACAAGAACACATTAATACCAACTAGAAAATTTCCTCTGGGAAATTTTGAAGGGGCTACGGGAGCTAATCCCAGGGGTACCATCTCGGTCAACATGAGAATTAGCACACTTTGCCTACATTTAGCACAATTAGCTTATGGTTAGCACAGTTAGCTTACAGTGAGCACAGTTAACCTGCAGTTAGCACATTTAACTTTTGTAAGTAACTTTTGTAAAAAAAAAATGATGTTTTGTTTATTGTCATTCCATGATCCAGAAGTAGAATAAGAGCCGGACCTGTAGTCGCGGCCAGAAGCTGGTGCATGCAGTGTGTTACAACCTTCAACCTTCAACCTTCAAGGACCAAATATACAAGTTAAAATGAGACAGCAGTCATCTGAATGATAGCATTATATAGTGGTTATCATCAAGGAAGCACAAAATCATTGTAATATTGGAATTTATCCACTAATTTAATTCAGACTTCATAGAGAACTCACCTCTAGCTTTAGGCCTAATGATTATATCTGCAGATCTACCACATTTAAATACTGATCTCCTCTATTGTTCTGCAGATACAATAGCACTGGTCAAAAGAGATTTCAAAAGAATAAGCAAACATCACCACTAGAGCACACTAATACCAATAATGTGTTGTTAATTATATATGCAAGATACACCAGGTTTATTTTGTGCCTTCAAATCATCTATTAGATTAGATTCAATTTAACTGTCATTGCTTTTAGTACAGGTACATACACAACTAAATGCAGTTAGACATCCAACCACAAGGAAAAAAAAGAAAAACAAGCTATGACTTTTCTGTCAAGTAAATACAATGTATAAACAAAAACATACATACGAATCATATGCATGTTACAGTGAATGCACTAGGATAAGGATTTATCCTGCTTCCATCTGGTTTCGTTATGCATACCAGAAGCATCCTGAGACTTTCTGTGACTTGTAAAAGCCCACACAATGATGGCAATTACAAGACACAGAATGCAGAGTGCTGCAATGATATACTTTAGATTTTTTTTCACCCCTAAGAAGAGAAGAATAGAGAAATTATTTGTTTATGGAAATTTACCACTTAATACAAGAGATAACATCAAGGACAGCATCATTCATTAATGTCACTCAACTCAAGACCATTTATAGTTTTATTTTCATAGTTTTAGTTTAGTTTTAGTTTCATAAGTGGTTATGGAGAAGAGATATAGAGGGGACAACTCTGGAACTGAACCTCATATAAATAGTGAGTCCTTCTTTTCTTTTTTACTTTGAGCCTTTTGACAATAAGCAAGACATGGACATACGCAAACCAATAACTAATAACTATGAGTTGAATATTAAGATCAGTCTGAAAGAAATCTGTAATCTTAAATTCCTGATTATCATCATACTTACCATTGGTGAGAGGTTGACTCCAGTTAGGCTAAAAGAAAGAAAAGAAACAAAGAGAAGATGAGTTATAATCATTGATAATCGTGAAACTGCAACATGTGCATCTTTCAGAAGAGGACGTCAGTGACAGTAACATAATATTCCACACCTACTCCATTCCTATTTTGACAAGGACAGATGTTTGTTCAGTCTGTTGTGTCTAAGATTCGATCTTATTAGTTGAAAATGGTGTTAAAATGATTTGATCGAATGGGTTAATATTTATTTGAATGACAAACCTCTATGTTTCGGTCCCTCCTAGTGAAACTTGTCATGATGTTTATGGGCAAACATGCTCTATAGAATATTTATTCAGACCAGAGAGAAACAACCAGATCAAGCATTTACATGGTCTTTAGGAGCTATTATTTTCCTGTTTAACATATCATCAAAGGTTTACACCACTTCTCTAAATCTAAATAAAACCACATTCTGATTGACTATTTTATATGAGGTATTTGTTTTCAGATTATCAGTGAAAGACTCGTATCCATGTAAACACAGTGACTGATGTGTGTGCAAATCTGACATTAGATCAGTAAATCTCGTGATTACCTCTGAAACAGGAAGAGATTTCCTGATGTCATACCATGAGATGTCATTGCGGTTACAGTTGAGGAGTTTGTCCTCATGAAACAGAGTGTCCACGGTGAGGAGGACATTTGTGTTCTCCACGTGTCGCCCACTTTCAGCTACAACATGTTCAGGATCGAAGGTGTGATGCATCACCACCAGGATGATTGGTTTATCTCCTGTAAGCACAGAAACAAGGTGAAATTTCAGAGAGCAGATGAGTTAGGTCACTCCATCTGTAGCTCATCCTGCAGGGCTTCTGATCACTTCCAAATTCATCCTTTTTCGTGAATTGTCATGACTCCACATTTTGTATTTATCACTATATAAGAACCACTGCCTTGTGCACAACCTCACACAGAAGTGGACAGTTAATCTGAGACCAGTATAGCTATATTTCTATATACTGTTAATAAATATTACTTCTCTATAATGTAGGGGGCAGTAGAAATCCAGACACTACTAAAGGTACTTGTTACCATAATGTTGATTGACTTGGTCCATGGCCTCACTGATGTCTGTTCCAACTCGTGAAGTGATGGGACAGAAAACCAGAAGGTAGTCACAATCTTCAGAAGGCATCACCTCAGTCTGTCCAAGATCTTTAAGCTTCTGAACAATGGACTGATGAGCTCCATTTGTTCTTCCAGTGCAGTAGACATGAAACTTCCTCAGCACTAAAGGTGAATGAAAATGAATATTTGAGTCATTATTGAACAGTTCATATCATAGAATAAGATTTAGCTAGCTTCAGCATGAGTAAAGGAGATGCTGTAAACTTGTTAATGTAGTTCAACTTAAATCTGATTGTTTGTTCACAGTGAAATTTTTAGGGCCTCACAGCGTCAGTGCCTCCTTTTCCTTCCTTTTTTCATCTCTTAACGAGTTGTATATCAAAAAATGCAGTTTAATCAGGATCAGTGTGCTATTACTTTTCTCGAAAAAATAGTAATTACATCGCGGAAAAAAATTGAAATGAATGGGACAGGCAAAACAAATGACGAAAAAGAAAAATCAATGGAGTTTTTCAAAGGTGTTCTGCTCAGGCATAAAGTCACCTGGAGACTAGACTGTATTTGAACTTTAAACTGAAGCCACAAGTCTTGTGTATTGTTGTATTAATCCACGTTTTGATAGGTCATATAGTTTTGCTCAATGACATGATCATTTTTGGAGAAATTTTGAGATTAAAATGGGTGTGTATTGCGTGGAATGTTAGGTGATGGTCTGAAACTTTTGTCTTTCCATGCTAGTCCCAGCCACAATTTACACTCAGCACACATGATTTTTTTCCACAGTTGTAGACAAACTTGTGCGGTCTCTCGCAATGTGTTCGTCAAAGTAGTGAAACTTAAAGAATTTAAACCGCGAGCCTCTGAGTGCGGTCACTTCTTTCTCTGCTCATTATTGACTCTAATGCAAAGATTTTTTTCAGAGAGGCAGAAGGACCCCTGTTTTAAACTCGCACGTGTCTCCAAAATATTAACTATAGGAAGACAAAAAACATAGTAAGGCCAAATGTGAGACCAGCACAGAGGAAGAAAATCGTCCGTTTTCTGTCTGTCTCTGCCTAGCGCGCCTCTGTCATCATTGACAACCACCTCCAGTTGCCATGATAACCTCTGATCTTCAGGCCAGAGCCACAGCTGAGACTATTTCATTAATCAGTGGCTCCTCTGATATCTCTGCTATTAATACTGCTCTCCCATACATTTATGTTACAACAACACGCACCTCCTCTACCGCACACACAACACAGGTAACTTTGTTATTACAGTTACAGACAGACGCACACAGACACAGATAACTTGTGCGATTACAGCTCCTCAATATCAGTGCTCAGTGAAAGATGATCATATGTCTGTCTGATTAGCCCTGATCTTGGGTTTGATTCCCATGTTGCCAGAGATAGTGACCCACTAGCCCCCCGGTGGACCTTTCAAAATTCCCCCAGAGGAAATTTTGTAGTTTAAGTTTTGTTCCCCTGCCATAAATTCAATAAATACAAAAACTGAGCCAAAACACAGTCTGTTACTTCTTGTTCAGGTATGTTACCACTCATGAGCAGAAGTCCCAGAAATTATCACAAGTGATTGTACAACATTTAAACTGGAGTGCTGTTCAAACAAGTTGCAACCTGAACAACTTTGCTCTGCCCTGTGTGTAAACATTGAATGTGCATTAACTGTTTCAGCAACACTGGTGCAACAACTGCAACTGTAACATTAATCTATTCCTACTATTATATTGTAAGTCTAACCTTCATCTCCTTTTAGCACCATTTTGGTCTCCACCAGCTCATTGGCTGCTAAATCCTTAATCCATTAGCTGCTGTGATTAATATAGCTTATTCTCTTTAAACATTGATCATTTCCGTCAAAAACAGCATGTCCGTTTATAAAAAGAAAGAAAGAAAAAAACCCAGTAAACTGGTTTATTCCCACCTAGTACTTGTTCAGGGGTCATGGCTCTGAGGAAGGATAAAGAAACAGAGAAACAGAATTAAACAGAAGTTAGAGATCACAAACTATTTTGCTGCAGCTACCTTGTCTGAAAATGTCTGGATTGTAAAACATAAATAAATAAATACCTTGAGACATATAACCTGAATATGACCGAAGCATGGTAGAGGTTCAGCAGTTGACAGCCTAAGAGGGATTGTTTCAAATATTCCAAAGCATTTACTTACGGAACAGTTGATAACTTCTTAGTATCTCTCCCGTGCGCTTCTTGTTCAGACTAAGCACTGCATCTCCTCCCTGTTAGTATGATGCTTTCAGTTTTGTTTTTGAGCAACAACGTCACTTGCAGCCAACCCCTGCAGGGGAAGTGCAGGGTCTGTGTATCATTTGTTCATTTGAATTTATTTGAGACCGAAACGGAAAATAAAACAAACTAAAATAGAACAACAGTTTACTTCAACATTGATTTTTTTTTACATCAAACCACAAACACATTTTGATTTGATTTCATTTTGATTTCGAATATTCAATTTAATGTTTTAGTGAAATATAAAACATTCCAAAACAACAACAACAAAAAACAAAACAAAAACAAACAAACAAACAAAAACAAAAAAGAACGTCTCTACAGCTATTTTGATTTTGATATTTTGGTTATTGTCATTCTGTGACCTAAGTGCATCAAGAGCCGGACCTCTTGTCACGGCCAGAAGCTAGTGCATGCAGTATGTTACAACCTTCAACCTTCAACAGGTTAATATATGAGACAGCAGTCATCTGAATGGCAGCATTATATAGTGGTTATCATCAAGAAAGCACAAAAACATATTGGAATTTATCCACTAACCTAATATTTATCCACTACTAACATTTAAATACTAATATCCTCTATTGCTCTGCAGATACAATAGTGTTGATGGAAAGAGATTTCAAAATCATAAGCAGCTTTCATCACAAGAACACATTAATACCAACTAGAAAATTTCCTCTGGGAAATTTTGAAGGGGCTACGGGAGCTAATCCCGGGGGTACCATCTCGGTCAACATGGGAATTAGCACACTTTGCTTACATTTAGCACAATTAGCTTATGGTTAGCACAGTTAGCTTACAGTGAGCACAGTTAACCTGCAGTTAGCCCATTTAACTTTTGTAAGTAACTTTTGTAAAAAAAAATTTGATGTTTTGTTTATTGTCATTCCATAATGCAGAAGTAGAATAAGAGCCGGACCTGTAGTCGCGGCCAGAAGCTGGTGCATGCAGTGTGATACAACCTTCAACCTTCAACCTTCAAGGACCAAATATACAAGTTAAAATGAGACAGCAGCCATCTGAATGATAGCATTACATAGTGGTTATCATCAAGGAAGCACAAAATCATTGTAATATTGGAATTTATCCACTAATTTAATCAGACTCTTAAACTCACTCTAGCTTAGCCTAATATTATTCTGAGATCTACCAATTAAATATGATTCCCTATTGTCTGCAGATACAATAGCAAAAGCATAAGCAAACATCACCACTAATACCAAAAATGTGTTGTTGATTATATATGCAAGATACACCAGGTTTATTTTGTGCCTTCAAATCATCTATTAGATTAGATTCAATTTTGCTGACATTGCTTATAGTACAGGTACATACACAACGAAATGCAGTTAGACATACAACCACAAGGAAAAAAAAGAAAAAATAACCCTTTAGCAGGGAACAAGCTATGACTTTTGTGTCAAGTAAATACAATGTATAAAGAAAAAACATACATAGAAGTCATATGCATGTTACAATGAATGCACTGGGATGAGGATTTATCCGGCTTCCATCCGGTTTCGTCATGCATACCAGAATCATCCTGAGACTTTCTGTGACTTGTTAAAGCCAACACGATGATGACAATTACAAGACACAGAGTGCAGAGTGCTGCAATGACATACTTTCGATATTTTTTCACTCCTAAAATAGAGAAGAATAGAGAAATTATTCATTTAAGGAAATTTACTACTTAAACAATACAAGAGGTAACATCAAGGGCAGCATTATTTGTTCATTAATGTCACTGAACTGAAAGACCATTTATAGTTTATTTCATAGTTTTGGTTGTCAGTTCTGTCATAGTACAAGTAGTGATTCTTTTGCTTCATTTTCTTTCTTTTTGGCTTTTTCATAAGTGGTTGTGGAGAAGAGATATAGAGGGGACAACTCTGAAACTGAACCTGCACCAGTACAATGAGGACTTTAACCTCAGTTCATGGGTGACTTGTGAGGGCCCCCAAGACTCATTTTGTATTAATTTCTCAGCAAGTGCAGACAGGAAGATTACAGAAACCTGCCACTGAAATGAAAGAACAGTCACAATTTATTTTTATAGTTTTGTCGTCAATCCTGCCAGACTGTAAATAGTGATTCTTTCTTCTTTTCTCTTTTACTTTGAGCCTTTTGATAAGAAGCAAGACATGGACATACACAAACCAACAACTAATAACTATGAGTGAAATATTAAGATCAGTCTGAAAGAAATCTGTAACCTTACATTCATAATTATTGTCATACTTACCATTGGTGAGAGGTTGACTCCAGTTAGGCTAAAACAAAGAAAAGAAACAAAGAGAAGATGAGTTATTATCATTTATAACAGTGAAACTGCAACATGTGCATCTTTCAGAAGACTTCAGTGCAAGAGTAACGTAATATAAGTCTACTTCTGTTTTGACATGGACAGATATTTATTCAGTCTGATGTGATGTGATGTGGAAATTATGGAATGGGTTAATGTTTTGTTGTTTAGCTACCTCTATGTTTCAGTCCGTGCTAGTGAAACTTGTCATGATGTTTATGGGCAAATATGCTCAGATAGAATGAATTTATTCAGACCAGAGAGAAACAACCAGATCAAGTGTTTACATGGTTATTAGGAGCTATTATTTTCCTATTTAACAGATCATCAAAGGTTTACACTACTTGTCTCAATCTAAATAAAATTTATTCTGATCAGGTCACTGTTCTGATTGAGGATGTTATAAGAGGCATTTGTATTCAGATTAATGGTGAAACACTAGTGTGCATGTAAACACAGGGACTGATGTATGTGCAAATCTAACATTAGATCAGTAAATCTAATGATTACCTCTGAAGGAGCAAGAGACTTCTTGATTTCATCCAATGCAATCTCGTTGCGCTTACAGTTGAGGAGTTTGTCCCCATAAAACAGTGTGTCCACAGTGAGGAGGACATTTGTGTTCTCCACGTGTCGGCCGCTTTCAGCTACAACATGTTCAGGATCGAAGGTGTGATGCATCACCACCAGGATTATTGGTTTACTTCCTGCAAGTACAGAAATACGATGAAACTTCAGAGATGAGATGAGTTAGGTTACCCCATCTGTAGCTCATCATGCAGGACTTCTGATCACCTCGAAATATATCTTTTTTACTGAATTGCCATGACTTCACATTTTGTGTTTATCATTACCATAACCATCACGTTGATTGACTTGGTCCATGGCCTCACTGATGTCTGTTCCAACTCGTGAAGTGATGGGACAGAAAACCAGAAGGTAGTCACAATCTTCAGAAGACATCACCTCAGTCTGTCCAAGATCTTTAACCTTCTGAACAATGTAATGATGAACCGCATTTGTTCTTCCAGTGCAGTAGACATGAAAGTTCCTCAACACTAAAGATGAATGAAAAGGAATATTAAAGTCATTATTGAGCTGCACATAACATAACTGGTTAAAGAATAACATTTAGCAAGGTTCAACATGAGTACAGGAGATGCTGTAAAACTGTTGTTCGTATTGTTCGTATGTTTGTATAAAATGTAATCATAACTTTTGTGCCACTGCAAAATGGTTAAAGAATTCACAGAAATAATCACAAGTGACTGTGTAACATTTAAACTGGAGTGCTGTTCAAACAAGTTCAACACATTTGTATCCAGATAATATATTGTAAGTGCAATATTCATCTACTTAATAGCTCTGTTTTGCTTTTTAGCTGCTAAATGCTTCCCATCAGCCGTCATGGAGCTGTGAGGAAATGGAGAGTCACTTCATGATTATCTGGAGGCTCATCTCCACAGGCAACTCACTTCACTATTAAATCATTGATGAGATATAAATACGGACATAAGCAGCTTTTACAGATATCTACTGTGATTAATATAGCTTATTCTCTTTAAACATTGATCTTGAAAAAATAACATGTCAGTTTATATATATATATTAAAAAAAAACAGTAAACCTATTATTCTCACCTGGTCCTTGTTCTTGGACCGTGTCTCTGAGGAAGGATTAAGAAACAGATAAACATAACTAAACAGGGTTAGAGATTACAAATAGAGACATAACACCTGAATATGACCGAGACATGGAAGAGGCTCAGCAGTTCAAAGCCTCATAGGGATTATTTCAAATATTCTGAAGCATTTACTTACAGAATTGATTGATAACTCCGTGGTGTCTCTTCCATTTTCTTGCTCGGACTGAGAACTGCAGTTCCTCCCTGTCAGTGAAATGCTTTCACTTTTGCTTTGGAGCAATGACATCAGTTACAGCCAACCCCCGTGGGGGAAGTGTAGTTGTAGAGCTCAGAGATCTGCAGAAAGACAAAGAGACTCACCTGTTTCTCCCTGATCATTCTTCTCCCTGCCAGATTGTTCTAATGTAAACTTTTTGGTGATGTCTCCAGGAAGGCCAGGTTCTTCTCTCTTTTGGTCGGCTGCCTCTCTTTGTTGATCTAGATTACTGGTTTGAATAACCTTCTCAGGAGTCACTCTCTTGGACATTCAAGTAATTTTTTATTCATTGTCATTCCCAATATTTTTCTGTTACTCAGTTTAGTTTCTCTTGATTTTTTATGTTAGTTTTGACACAATTTGTGACCCAGTGAACTTTCACTTTTTCCTGACGTATCTATGTTCTTTCCTCATGTCTCTTTGTTCTTGGTGTTTTCTGGTTTTCAGTTGTACAATCTTCCTCCCTCAGTCTCATTCCTCCTGTTTTCTTCAGGGTCCTTCTTTTTCTTGCTGTGCCGTAAAGAACATGACTCTTAGTGTGTTGTAGTCTTAAAGGTTGCCAAATGTTTTTTGAGGTACTTCAGTGCTAAAACTTTATACAGCATATTGAATCAGACATGTCTTCTCTTACTTTTTAATTTTTTCTTTCATAAAGTTTCCTTTGATGATGTAATGATATAATATAACTTTTGGGGTCCTTGGTGTAAAAAAAACATTGAAGACCCCTGGTCTACACCAAACAGCATCTCTGTAAGAACCACCGACATAGACAGCAGAATCTCGACATTTCACACACTACTCAAAACACTCTCAAAATGGCCCAATTTGGAGGCAAAGTGAGATAGTAGCTCCAGGGAAGGGAACGACAACAACAGCACCTCAGCTGTCTAACTGCAGCGGAGATGTGCCAAGGCTCCCAAAGAACAAATATTATGGTACGAGTATCCGGTACGGATCAAGCACTTTTGCCGAGTACAAGTATTATACGAGTAATACGAGTCGATATCTGTGCTCGGATTGAATGAAAATCCTCATTGGTTATCTGAATGTGTCTGCATTCTGTGATAGGTGCCGTGCTGCACTCTCCCCTACACACATACACAGGTGTTGCTGTGTCCCGCTCTGCTAACTCTGACACACAACAGCTCTCTGTCTCTCAGGCTCGTGGTCTTTTCCGTTAACGTTTAGAGTTTCTTCAGCTTCAGGTTTTTTTTTACTCTGGTTTGTACTTACTTATTAACTGGTGGAGTTCTGGTAAATGCGGGTTCTTTCGGATGTGGTGCAGATTAACGTCATTCACGTTGCGTCTCTTTTCTTTTGTGTCTGACACTTTATTTTTTAATGAAATACAACAAGAAAGGTAGCAGTGGTATAAATATTACAAATTAAGCCCCACCCCCACCTCTCCACACACACACTCACACACCTGGTGTGGATAAAAATAAAATAAAAAGGAACCAAAAAAAATCACACTGATTTAAAAAATTAAATGTTAAAAAAAGATGGTTATGTTGAGTATGAAACTCTTGTCAATTACATTTTACTTGATAATTGCAACAGCATGTGTTGTATTCATTGTTGCAAAACTTATGTAAATAGTTCGTTTGCCATTGTGATCCAAACCACAATTTCTGATCAACCCATATCAATTGCATGCTTAAAATAACATACCGGTTAAAGACCCACCCACAAACAAGACCCCAACCCACTTCGGGTTTAGACCCTGCCCACTCCGAGTACAGATACAGATACGGATAATTCGTATGGTTAACAGATACAGATACGGATACAGATAATGCTGTACTCACTCATACCTAGTACAAACACACATATTTACAGCAACCATAAGTGTGGGGTTGTGTATGTTGGTATTAAAAAGAACAAGACAAGGAAAATCTTTCAGACGGTAAATAATTCAGGAACAATCTGGGAATCAAAGGGTATGTTAGGTGAGGACAAGAGACATTATTTGTTATGATGTGATTAAACAGAAGGTACAAATTATTTGGAATTTCTAGGCCTAAATGGCAGCACAGTGGCTCGGGATAGCGCTGATGCTTTTCAGCGATTAGGTCCAGGTTCAAGTCCAGCTCAGGCCTTTTTGGGTGTGTGTTCGCATGGGTTCTCCAGCTTCCTCCCACCTCCAAAGATGCACCAGTGAAAGGTAATGATGAAACTGTACCGAAAAGCACACGACTGTGAAAGTCCATCAGCGGTTTTTATGGATCTGTCATTGGGTTTTGTTTTTTTCCTTGTGTGCACATGCATTCTTAGTGGCTTTTATTGAATGCATGTTTTGTCCAACCTCGGCTGCGGCAGCGCGGCTCAGACAGAGCCTCTGCTTGTGACTCCTCAAAGAGACACCCCCTGCTGAGGTCATACAAAGGGCCCTTAATCCAGGCACTCTGATTTGCCCGTCGGCACCCAGACGGGGGAAGGGGATGGGCTAGGGCAGGGGTTAGCAACCTTCAACACTCAAAAGGCCATTTGGACCCGTTTCCCACAGAAAAGAACACACTGGGAGTCACAAAACCCCTATCTAAAATGAAGATAACACTGCATATATCGTGTTTACCTCTATGCTAGGCCTATGTATAAAAACAGTAGTGTGTTGCATTCATGAAATGAAAGAACTGCAACAGAGAAAACATAATTTTGTTTTCACATACGAATACATTTTGAAAAAAAGCAGGTTGAACGTAACACTGCATATATCGTTTTTTTTTTTTTTTTACCTCTATGCTATGTATAAAAAAAGAAAACTATAGTGTGTTACGTTTATGAAAGAACTGCTACAGAGAAAACAAAATTGGATTTTCCATGGTTGGCTTACCTGCGCTGGAAAAGTAAAATAGCGGGCTCGACCTCCTGTGTTGCACATCGGCAGTCGTGGCGTATATTGTGAACAACAAAAGTTACAAGATCACCATAAATTCAAATTTGGAATTTAAAAAACTAACGAACTAAAATAAAATACATTTGAATTAAGTACTTGATAGCAAGGAGTATATACGCTGCAATGCACTGTGGGAGTTAAGTGTTTTTTGATGTTAACCATGAGTGTGAGTAGTGTGGCATTCAATCTTGCTTGTTCACTACTGAGTGAGAAGTTGCTGCTTTTCTCAGGCAGTTAGCGTGTAAAATTGAACGACTTTGATCAGCATCCTTGCTCCGCACCTCTCGCCACAGAGGGACGAAAGGGAACTTTGCGGATGTTTTAATTAAAGCTTTTAGAGTATTTTAATCCCGGCTACAGTAGACACTTCAGTGCATTATTTGTTAATCCTTAAGGATTCCCATTTACAGGCAGATTGGAACTTGTCATATTCAGTCATATCATCCTGCTGCAGATAATTCGTAAAGAGAGGAAGCCTGAGGTTCCCAAAAGAAAAGGCAATTTTTGCTTTGCACTACACACAAAGATAAGGGGTGTGGACAGTGGCATGGTATGTTGTGATTCCATCATGCATTCTTTATGAATGTGGGTTGCTACAATTCAACCAGTTATACTTGTTTCAGTGCTTCAACTTTGACTAACGATTAAAGCGTTGAGCTCTGAGTCAGTAAGGTGTTTATAGTATGTGTCAATGGATCAGGTTTTAAGGTAAGTGTGTTTAACCCACAGACGTCTTTTCCTTTTGAGGACTTAGGGTTAGAATAGGATAGGTTAGTAATAGGATTGTCTTTATTACTTCAGATTTAGGTACTGGTCTTGGAATAACAGTGGCTCATTTGTTTTAACAGTGACAGTACTGATGTTGCTGAACTGGGAAGCGCTGAGCTATGGCAGCAACTGTTGTAATAAAATAGTTATTCAGTAACTATGCCACCTCAGTTGGACTTTTTACAGTCGTGTGCAATTCAGTACAATTTAATCATTATTCAGTAACTATGCCACCTCAGTTGGACTTTTTACAGTCGTGTGCAATTCAGTACAATTTAATCATTAACTTTCAGTGGTGTGGGGGTGGTATTTAGCTCACTGAGTAGAGCACCCGCCCCACATGTTGAGGCCCTTTCCTGTGTGTCATTCTCCCCTCTCTGCCTCCCATTTCTTGTCTGTCTTCACTGTGCTTTCCACTGAAGGCTAAACCCCCTACTAAGGTACACATTCTGCCATTAACAAGGTGCTTACTAATATGCATATGAGTAGCATACTAACCCTTTATTAGTATTTATTAATCACGTATTAACGCTTTATTCTACATAGCCTTACTCTACCTCTATTACGCCATGAATTAATCTTTTTCCCGATATTACCTCCTAATTATTGCTTATTAAATGTAAATTAATGCATTGTTGTTTCTGAATAATTATGTGAATAACCAGTGGGTTATTGGAGCCTTGTAAAGGGGCAGTAGCCCAAGAATAGTAATTAGTCCTTTATCACTCTGAATTAGTATAGTCTATTCCTGTGGAATGCAATGCAAAACTACAAATTGTAATAACTATAAATTAATCATTTTCAACTCAAAATATGTTCCCTATTCCCTAGTTGGATATTTATTAACCCTCATTTGTTCCCTATACTAAAGTTGCAGACTCTTCACATTTAGTTATGTCATTATAGCATACAACTAGCAGTTAGTAGACAGTCAGTTAGTACAAGTACATTTTTAGTAAACTGTAAAAAGTCACGCCATACATTCATCTTAACAAAAATAAATGCAAAGACTCAGGTCAGTGCACAACATACTGTAATCAGCAGACAACAGTTTAAAAAGGAGGAAAAAAATCAAGTCTGCCTTTTTGCAGCCATTAAGGCTAAATGTAATCAAATGTAAACAGAGTCCTGAGTCCAAATTGAAGACCAGTCACACAACAAAACAACTGGCAGAATTAGCTTGACATTTCCTATACGTTTTTAAAGTGAGCCTTTTCTTTAACTGTTTTTAAACAACTAGTTTTAAAACTGGTAAAACTGGTAAACCCGTAAAAGCATGTCCAACCCTTTTAATACTTTAGTAGCAAAGGGTTCATTTTTCGGAGGTGATGTTAGGCGCGCATTTCCTACTTATAGGCATATGAGTAAGCACCTAGTTAATGGCGAATATGTGTACCTTAATATAAAGTGTTACCATATATATATATATGTAAACTTTCAATGGTGTGGAAAAGTGTCCTGTTTTATTTTTTTTCCCACATCTAAATGTTTCAGAAATGTAAGACAAAAATAACACAAGTAAACACAAAATCCAATTTTTAAATCTATCCTGTATTTACGAGGATTTTGGGTCCGGTTTTATCCTTCTCTTTTTAATAAATACTGCTAAAACTTTTAGAGTGCATTGTGATTTCTACTATATGGCTGTGTTACTAGCCCTTTTTAACCAAGGCACCGTTGTCTGCTTTTTTTGTTAAATATTTTATCTATATTTATTTTCCTAACATTGATTCCTCCAACCTCACCACACAAATGCTTGATTACAGTTGTTGACAAGGGTGGCCCAACCAGTTTTTAGGTTTAGGGGGAAAACATTTTTTCACACAGGGCCATGGAGGTTGGGATCTGGTTTTTCCCTTAATAATAAAAACCTTAATTTAAAAACTACATTGTGTTTACTTGCAGGGGCGTGCATAGAGGTAGTCACAGCTGAAGCATTTGAAACAAACACCATACTGTGACATCATGAGAGGTACTCTACTCTGAGCGGGAAAAGTGGAGGCAGTGCAAAAACTGAAGAAAAAAACAAACAAAAAAAAACAGCCAAAACAGAAGGTCTAGAAAGGCAAATAAACTTTATTGCTGCAAAGAAAAATTCCACTACTGATACAGAGTTTTTTCATTGCTTCTCATTTGAAATTATGCACAGAAGTCCCTCCGAGTGCCAGTGAAGTACGCTTAACCGGGGAATGTTGTATACCGTTGTTCAGAGCAGCTCAATCGCTACACGAAACACCAGTCATCGTCTAAGTTCTCTGTAATTGGCTCAGTCTGTGGCTGAAAGAATGGGGACGGGGCTTCTTTACACCGATGACTCTCATTGACTTCTGAGGGCTGGTGCCGACACATACTTGCTCCTAATTTGTTCAAAAATGTATGAATCCAAAAGTCAGAGGTCAGTGGTCACTTACAAGATAAACACTGTTTCAATTTATATGTATATTTTGATAAAATTGCGACATATCTCCTTCACCCAAGATGCTGAAGCAGCTCTTTGTGGAATTTTATGGAACTAAAAGTAGTTTTTGGACTGAAAATATGACTGAAATTGACAATAACTTATCGATACAAATGGAGCGTTTTGACCTGGATAATATTGATTGTTGGATCAATGTGAGATTTTTCTGGTGAGTTTATGCTCGTTTCTCATTTTTATTGTTTTGAACAAAATGTGTTGGTTGTGTCCTATAATGGCTTATATCAATGAAACCAGGCGAAAAAGGGCTTTCCAACGACACATAGCACGTAGCATTTACTCAAACACAACTCATGTACAGAGCGCTGATTTGTTCAAAAATGTACTGCCGTCCTGTACAAGACCCAGCAGAATGTTAAGGATTAAACGTTAGGGGTTAAACATTAGGGGTATTATATTTACCTAATTAGGCCCTAGTGAGGATAAGTGGTGGTAGAAAATGAAACGAGATGAGATTATATTTAATTTGTGTGTATATATACAAATGATTTAAACAGGTTGTAATTCAAATTTTAATTATTAATGTTATCTTTATACTGTAATAGTACAAAAGTATGTGAATATGCATCTACATTGCATAGTTTTAGTTAAATAATGTAGTTTATGCCACATTTTCTCTACAAAAAACCTGCGACGGCAACAAAAAGAAGCCTCACACTTTTCCCCCTCAGGTTAACGAGCAAAGATAACTTGAGAGGTCACACAACAAAACATAGAATAGAATATAAAACCCTTTATTGTCATTATACATTGTACAACGAGATTGGAGAGCTTCTCCTTTTCAATGCAAAAGAAACAAAATACAACAGCAACAGCTCAAACAGCTGAGAACCAGGCTGAGAATTGTCCTTAATGACATTGTGAGCTCTGCTGAGGCACTGTGGTGGAGATATCCATCAGAGAGGGGAGAGAGCAGCCAACAATCCTCTGGGCTGCCTTGACCGTCCTCTGAAGCCACACTCTGTCCAACTCGGTGCAGCTCCCGTCCCATGTGGACACACAGTATTATTGCACCCCACCCCAGTTTAGGTGACACCATCATTTACCAGTTAAAATCGGGACATGGTTACTCTACCTCTTTTCACATAGCTTCAAACATCACAATAATAAAACATTGTTGGTTATAATAAACATTGTTTACAGCAACGTATGACAGTTTTCACACATGTTTATTATACATACATTTATATAGCACCTTTCATGCAATAACAGAAAATGCAACACAAAGTGCTTCACAAATAAAAACATAAAACTTTACAAGAAACAAATCAAGAACATACCCAAGAGGAGAGAGAGAAGAATTAAAAATAAATTAATAAAATAACAATAAAAATAAATAAATGATAATAATAATGTGATAAAAATGGAATTAAGAAAAAAAAAATAAATAAATAAATAAAATAAAATCATGTAACAGTCTGATTAAAAAGATGAGTCTTGAGACTCTTTTTAGAAGTATCAACAGTCTCTGCAGCCCTGAGGTTCTCTGGCAGCTGTTCCACAGTCAGGAGCCATAATAACTGAATGCCGCCTCCCTGTCTGTCTTAGGTCAAACTTGTGATATTGTTAAAAGGCCGGTGCTGGAGGACCTCAGGGTACACCAGGGTTGATACGGTAAAAGCAAGTCAGACAGATAAGAAGGCCCAAGACCATTAAGACATTTAAAAACTACTAAAAGAAGCTTAAAATCAATCCTAAAATGCATGGGGAGACAATGCAGCGATTTTAAAACTGGTGTAATGTGCTCTCGCCCTCTGGTCTTTGTCAGCACACAAGCGGCTGAATTCTGTAGTAATTGTCAATCGTAAATGCTTTTTTTAGGAAGACCAGAGAGCAGAGCATTACAATAATCCAGATGACTGGAGATAAAAACATTCATCAGAACCTCCATGTTAGCCTGAGAGAGAAACGGGTGGACTTTGGCTATATTCTTAAGATGGTAAAAACCTATCTTGGTTACATTTTTGATGTGCAGAATAAAAGTTAGCTAGAGTCTAAAATCATGCCCAGATTTTTAACAGATTGTGATATCTTAAAATCCTGTAGTTTTGGTAAAAGTTTCTCTCTCTGGTGTTCAGGACCAATGACTAAAACCTCTGTTTTGTCCTGGTTGAGCTGTAGGAAATTCTCTGCCGTCCATGACTTAATATCTAAAATAAAGTTTAAAAGGGCATCAATAGGCCCTCTGTCATCAGGAGACACGGCGATATACAGCTGTGTATCATCAGCATAACTATGAAAGTTGATGCCTTGCCTCCTGATGACGCCCCCAAGAGGAAACGTATAGAGATTCGATGGTTCCTAAAATTGACCCCTGGGGCACCCCACACTTAATTTTATGCGTCCTGGAGGAACAGGTATCCATACTTACAAAGAAATGTCGATCTGTGAGATAGGAGTTGAACCAGTTAAAAACAGTACCAGAGATGCCAACCAGGTTTCTGAGTCTGTTTAATAAAATGCGATGGTCTACTGTATCAAATGTGGCACTAAGATCCAGTAAGACCAGGACTGTGAGCTTTTGTGAGTCCATGCTACACCTGATTTCATTTAAAATCTTTAAAAGGGCAGTCTTGGTACTGTGGTTCATCCTAAAACCAGATTGAAATTTCTCTAGAATATTGTTTCTAATCAAGGAATAGTTTACCTGATTAAAAACAAGTTTTTTCTAAAATTTTACCTAAAAATGGTAAATTGGATACAGGTCTATAATTATTAAAAATCTTGGGGTCTAAATTGTTCTTCTTAAGAAGGGGTTTCACTGCCGCCGTTTTGAAGGTAGTGAGGAAGACACCCGTCTGAAGAGAGCAATTTACAATATTTAAAATGTGTTCCTCAAAGAATTCATAAAATGTTCTTAAAAGTCATGTGGGAATTGGGTCTAAAAGGCAGGTTGTGGGCTTTACTTTGGAGAAAACTCAACCAAGCGTCCTTGCCAGGGCAAAACTCTCCAGTGTTTCCTCAGGTAAAAGCACCAGTTCCGGTGTGTTAAGATGGATATTTTGAGAAGTTAAAAGACCGGATCTGATCTTATCGATTATACTTCCGTAGTAGTCTATGTTTGAGTTGGTTCTGTAATATTTTGTAATGAACCAATAGTTTTGTTTTTCTCCACTTCCTTTCTGCACTCCTGCATGTCATTTTCAATTGTTTACAGACTTCATGTCTCCGCGATGGTGTAGGTTTTGTTCTTATTATTTTAGTTAAAAGTGGAGCCACTGAGTCCAGTGTTGACTTCAGTTTTGTATTAAAATCGTCCACAACAAAATCACATGTTGCTGGTAAAATTGCAGCAGGAATGCTCTGTAAAATCTCAATAAAATTTGCAGCCACTTCAGAAGTTAGGTAGCATTTCCTCACTGTTCTCACCGGGGCTCTTGGGGGCTAAAACTGGTGGTGTTAAAATACACACAGTAGTGGTCAGACACAGCCAGGTCAACAACAGAGGACACATCAGTGGATAGGCCAAGTTTGGAGATCAGTGTGTGCCGATAGTTTGAGTCCTACAGGAATGTAGTCTGTTGACGTTAGTTTAAAGTCCATACAGGATAAAATGTTTAAAAAGTCTCTGGACATTGTGTCGGAGGTTTTATCTACATGCAAATTAAAATCGCCAGTTATTAAAATTCTATTGTAAGCAGAGTGTACGATTGATACTAGCTCTGAGAATTAATTTATAAAACATGAGGAATGATGGGGTGGTCTGTATACTGTGATGCAAAGAATTTGAGGACTGTTAAAAACAAAAGCGTGATACTCAAATGTTGGAAATTTTTCAAAAGAAATTTCATTTAAGATAAGCAAGTTCTTAATGAATGATGCAGTTCCTCCTCGTCTCTTCACTCCCCCAGTTAAAAATAAAAAATTAAAATCAGGTGAGAATAGCCTTCGTGAGAATAACTGGTGCATCAGTGCCAGGCCATGTCTCTGTTAGTAGTAAAATGTCGTTTGTGATAAAAGTTTTGTTTGGAAGAGAACGCACGTTCAGCACAGCCAACTTAATGTCCGTGTAGATTGCGGACCTGTGCCCACCCCTGCAGGTTCGCAGCCCAGAACAGACCCTCAAGACCACTCCAGTCCGTGGACCCGCAGGGGTGGGCCTACGTGGAAGGGATTGCCAAAAGTTGGTTATAACTGGGATTGTATTGCGAACTGTTGAGTTATTATTGTGGGGTTCAGTGGGTCCTAGTACAAGTGGGAGTGGAACTGAAGTGACTAGAACCAGGGGGGACGTCAAACACTGAGGAATGGAGTAGATGGATCAGATGGTGCAAAAGAAGAAGGAAGTCCTGTTTTAATATTTCAGACTGTTATAATAATTTTATGAGCTTTGGGATGAGATTGTATGATGTCCAGGAGTTTGTCTAAGATGTCCAGAATGGTCGCACCTGAAAAAGATAATATGAGCCCTCCCCTCAATTTTACATTCCTCACGATGGAGTCTCCAATTATTAGTGTAGTTGGAGGGGGCCTGATCAGCGGTGGAGACATTACCAGAGGTGGTGCAGATGATGGAAAGTGGCGGACAGGATGGTGGGTTGATGGCCTCCGTGGAGCCGGTGTAAACTGAGGAATGGAGCGACAGGTTTTGCTGCCAGCGGGGCGCTTGGGCATGCAGGGAGGATTAGCCCAAGGAGTAGGTGAGCTGCGGGCCCCATGGGACCATCGGCATGGCAAATGACAGGACCGGGACCTGTCATCCAAAGGGATAAAGTCCTCGAGGCTTATTGCGTAGCTTGATGTCGCTGGGTGGAGGTGTAAGGGAGTGACATCCACCTTTCCCCCGATGAGGGCCAACAACGGACCAGGGCTCCGGCCGGGATGGAGTCGAGCTGACCGGGACCTTGGGTCTAGCTCCGAGCCGTACCCAGGCTTCGTAGGTGCCGACAGTCCGTGTGAGGATCTCCAGACGGCGGTCGGTGTCATCAGGCCGACAAGGGGATGCTGCTCCGACCTCCCCAGCTGCATGACAAGGATCAGTGACGTCAGGCGCCTGGGAGTCCAGTTGCGCAACGTTGAAGATGATGGTGTCCAACAGGTTCTCATCCTCCCACATCTAGTACAGATTGAATACTCTCCTCTCCAGTTCTGATACCTTTTTAGCCAGGCGCACACAGCCGAGACAGCCAGGCGAGGACCGAGATGTAAGTGGAGCCATTTTTGCTCGATGATGATGCTAGCTGACAGCTAGCTTAGCTGTTGGCAAACAAGCCGCTGGAGTATGTTAAGCGTGATAACACACAAACAGCTGCTTTGCTATAGAAGGCCAGGAAGCTGCCGATCTCCACAACAAGTACAAAAGCTGCGACTGTCGGAAATTAAAAAGACTCAGGAAATGTAGATATAAAACGTAGAATAACCTGATAAAAACACTGGTTAACAATTTACCAATGCGATTACAACAACAATTTTCCATTTTCTGAAAGACTAAAAAAACGTCAGACTGTCGCTGATCCAAACATCTGTCAAGGAAGTCATGTGAAAGGAACACATAATTTAATTAAGTTAGAACCTCAACCTCTGCCACACGACGACATTGTGCTTCATTTCAATGGTTTAAACTTAATTTTGTCCATTTTTGAAAGAGCTAAGAAAACGCACACTGGAGACATGATGAGGAAGTGACCTCACCAGTCTCATGAGTCACAGGTTATATTCATGTGAGGAAGTGACCACATTAACATGTTCCACTTTAAGTAGAAACCTCTTTTTTTACCTGGAAACTGAAGCATCAGGATCAGGAGTGAAGACATTTGAATCCATCTAAATTCAGCCATTATTTTTCTCCGTCTCTCTCGTCCTCTTCTCTCGTCCTCACGTTGATGAAAGACACAGTCTCTAAAGAGGTTTCTACTTAAAGTGGAACATGTTAATGAGGTATCACTTCCTCACAGACTTCAGTCCTTGTTGTCTGTTCTCTGTCCCTCGTTGAAGTTGTTGACATAAACTCTCTACAAAATGCCTTTTCTGTACATAGATAAAGAATGAACACTGTTTTAAACTTCATGTTTTAATTTTTATGTTTGATGTATTTTGCTTACTCTTTATTACAGTGTTTTAGAGGGAGGTCAAGAACAGAAAAGTTGTTGCTAATCAACACAAGAGGAAGTTGACTGTGTGATGATTGTTGGTTGCGATAAATGCATTGGTACTTGTTTTCTGAACTGTCATCTAACTAACTTGTAATGACGATTCCATGAAACTATGCAGTAAAACATAAATATTTCACCTTTGAATCCTGTCAATTGAAACCTGTGCAGTCTCTTATCTATGTTAGACAACACACACAGTCACTGTCATCAGTGTGTTAACAGTTTGTGTTTGTGCTGTTTATCTGGTCGTCATTAGAGGCTCAAACCAGCATAGCTCTGCTGCTGCACCAGAAGAATTCCGCTTCACTTCTCAGAAAACAGTGACTTCAGAGGTGCAATAAGTTCATCATAGTAAACACTATTTATAGAAATGAAGAACTGCATCAGTGCAAACATTTATCTCAATGGACAATCTTCACACATTCAACTTGCTCCATTACACTGACGTCTGACTGTCAATTATTGGTGTCACTACAAAACACAATAAAGAAAAGAGTCATTGAATGCATCAAAGGTAAAGTTAAACTACTACACTAAGTATTTTAATCCTGGTGATATAAGCAACAAAGAAGTAATATTGTCAACTAACCTACCGACTGAGAGACATGAGAAAACATCTCAAGTCTCTATGAGGAAGAGACCTCACTAACCTCATTAGTCACATGTTATATTCATATTTATGTAGAAACCTCTTTAGAGACTGTGTCATTCAAATGTCTTTATTCCTGATCCTGATGCTTCAGTTTCCAGGTAAGGATACATAGAGAACACATTCAGTTCCATCACTGCATTAATATCACTAATGTTAATTCACGTTCTTATCTTATCTTATCTTATCTTATCAAAAATGATGACATCTTCACCTTTAAGGTCAAGGTGGGGGTGACCTTGTGGGGTAATTATGAGTTATTAATAGCATAAAGGTCAAAGGTGACATGTGATGGTAATTTAAGTGCTTGTGAATATCTTGTGATATCACACAGGTTCGTACATGCCTACACATGTTTCTATAAAACTCATGTGATGCCATCCGACCCCGCCCATGCTCTCAGCCAAGTGAAAAGCTAACGATAGCCGACGATCGTTGCATTCTCCAGTCTGCACCAAATTTAAAAAATTAAATGAGTAAGAGAGCTTACAACTCGAGTATCATTAGTGAGACGCTTGTGAGCGTCATTCAGGAAACCTCGCCATGGAAGGTACAGAGAAAACTGATGGTGTTTAAGTGCAGATTCCAGAAGCCACCAATGGGCCCTCTCCAGGAAGAGTGGTGTTTGGAGACGGGGAACAGGGCTATTCTTTCAACTATCACGCCGCTGAAGTGTGTATGTATCATCTCTATCCGGGACAGAACTTTAGTCCTGACACACCGAAAGCCATAATCACTTCAAATGACTGGGGAGTACTGAACGGCTTGGTGGCCAGATGCATGAGAGGCGAGGACATCCCATCCTTTGTCCTGCTAAACGAAGAGGGAGAAGGAGGAGGATCCCTTTGAGCTCCATGAGGGAGAAGAAATCAAAAAATTCATCAAGATAATATGGGAGACCAAATCTGACAGCTCCAGTAAATGATTTTACCGAGTAAATTTGGAGATGCACGGGAAGAAAAGTCCAGCCGGTCACCTTCAGCTCTGAAAATGGGGTATTTTTCAGGAGCCTGTGTGTGCCAGTCACATCACCGCTCTATTCCAAAACAGCCGTCTCTGGAAAGATGTGACGCTGGTGAGAAAAGACATTTCTTGTCTGTTTTAGGACTACGAGGCCACTCCCATGCCCCCACCCACTTCCCTGACCACAGCATAAAACTGAACACCCAATCCCCAGGCCTGAAGAAGACACCAACTTCGAGCATCATGTCTCTCATCTTTGACCCAACTCCACCTTCATCTCCTATCGTAGAAGAGGAGAAGAGTCCACCATCCACTCCGCCTTCCTCTCCTGTGCCAGGCGTAGAAGAGGAGAGCTGGGTGGTGTGCCTCCCCAAACCACCTACTGAAGACCAGCTGGATCCTGGAGTTCCGTCGCGAGATCTGCTTCGGGTGTCAGGTAGACCACCATAGCCAGAGGAACCATGAGTGAATCTTTGAGGTCCCCAGCTTCTTCTACAGGAGTCACTTTCCCCGGCTGATGAGGAGACTCTGGACACCACAGTTTATACCGGTCCTGCAGCAGCTACTGACCACCCTTCATATCTCCGTTGATAAATCCAGAATTCAAGGCGCGGCTGAAGCCATACTACATGAACTGAGATCCTGTGACAATATTGTTGAGAAAGTAAGTGAGCTGTATGATTCACTGGTTGGAGAGGACTTTATGAAAATAGCTCTACTTCGTGTGGTCGCCGATACCTGGAGAGGAACACGAAAACCGCTGGAATAGATTCCTTATTTAGAACACATTTATCTTTAGATTACATTTTCATTCTATATGTGCATTTATCCACTTTGTTTTTTCGTTTGTTTTCTTTACCATGGGGAATTGTTTGAGAAAACTGTTCAGGGCTGTGAGGCTGAGGTACATGGTGTGGAAGCTATCGGCTATACTTGAGCAAGCTGTTGCTGCAGCTGCTGCTGCTGCTGCTGCTGCTGAGTCCCCCTCTGTTCATCCAATGAGGGGGAGGAAAGACATAAAATGTCCAACCATGGAGTGGACAGATTTCTCTCCTCAAGATGATCAAAAAATGATAAGAGTTTGCAACGTTGAACGGTTTTAATACAGCTTTATTAATCAAACGGTAACAATCTTTAAACATTTGCAGACAACAGGCTAACTGGTTAGTATTTCCGCTGCAGGGGACTGCTAGACATTTCTGATGTTTTTTAACAAATTCAGATACCATGGCATCTTTACCGACAGGATCGTCTTCATAGTGAGATAGGACGCTTCCTCTCAGACATAAATAATGTGCACAGTGCTGACCACAGACAGCCGATAATTCATGCTGGAGCTGTCGATTGTGATGATCTGTTTTATTCCGCATTGACGTTCCAGGAAACACAGGATGCTCGTAGGATAATATTCCAAATCCGGGCTGAGTCCGAAAGAGTCAAAGAATGTGGCTTTTTCCACAGTGAGGGTTGTAGGAAGGGTAATTCATCTGAAGCCCAGACACCACGGAATAACCTACCCAGTCGTCCACTCAGGAGCGTTTCCAGCTCAGTAGAATGTATTGTCAACACTTTTAATATTCTGTAAATCAGAAGGTTCTAAATGTTGTAATTCAATCAGTGGAGGTGAAGTTCGCGGGTGAGGGATATGTCCTAATGCTTCAACCGTTGACTGTAAAGATAGTAGTGCTGACTGTGAAACTGAATTTTCCCCTCAGTCATTCATCATTAAAACACACACACAACTCTACCTAGTCAAAGCTGAGGTCAATTCCCAAACAGAAGTCACAATCTTCCAGAATGTCTTCAAAACCTTCCCTCTCAGCAGGCCCCAACGTCCTGAAGCGGATATCCTCGTCCTCCTACTGCCACTTCTTCTAGTACAGACCTGGGCATTTTACAGCCCGTGGGCCACATACAGCCCTTTGGGCATCCCTGTCTGGTCCACGGTATGTCAGTCATAAGCACAAATGCTGTGCATGCAAAACGGCCGTGTTGCTTTTATTTTGAGGCATGATGTATTATTTACGTCATGGCACTGTTAGAATCCGCGTTCGTTAATTCTTCAAGAAGGATGATTGAAATAGCTTCTTGCCACATATTAACCCTCAAAGCCTGAACAGATCGCTGGCATCCGCTAAAGTCAATAGAATCCATCACATACATTCTAGGATACAGAGTCAGAGAAAAAGAGGAAAGAGTGTTACTGTTTCTACCTTCAAACAGTCCACTCCCTGGCCAGATTGTGGTCTGAGAACGATATACTAATGTAAATTTATAGCTTCATTTGAATCAAATCTTACATAAGTGCCCTGGCTGTCCTCATCATATGCACGATAAAAGAAGGCCCCCTGCTTAGTGTCTGGAAGAAAACCCTGTGTTATCCTTATACCATAACAATGGAACATGAATAAAATCATGTAGGTCTTAAAATGTTAGAAGAATCCATTTTCAATACTTTCATGAAAAAAAAATCTGTTTCTGAATTACAGGTTTCTGAGACTATGTTAGGTCTAGTAAAAGGAACCACCGATAATAATGGGATAGAGATTACTGACCCAAAAATGTGCTTCTTTGGAGGCTCTAAGACAATACTGGGGTGATGTCTTCGGCAGCAGGCCGTGATGAAATGCACGTATGACAGTGACCGACCTACAGTTTTATACCCAAAACCTGTTTACTAATCCCCGCAAATGAGTGTGTGTGTATGTGTGGGAGCCGCGATACAGCCTCAATTATTCTTACTTCATGCAAATAGGCCCCAACTTCCTGCCCTTGAGGTAAGTGAAATGCTGCAAATTAGGCTTCCTGAATGACACTCACACGCCTCCCATTAATGGGGTATAAGCTCGCTTACTCATTTTATTTTTTTTTATCTTTAAATACAGTGCGGACTGAAGGACCATTTGAAGTGATTATGGCTTTTGGTGTGTCAAGACTGAAGATTTGTCCCGGATAGAGATGATACATACACATTTCAGCGGTGTGATAGTTGAAAGAATTTCCCTGTTTCTCACCCATCTCCAAGGAGGAGTCAAGAGGTCATCCATAACACTATTTGACAGAAGGTAGCTTCTTTTATTTTTATTATCTTAAATGTTGGAGGCAGAGTATTAATTCTACAGGAAGTGGTGGGTCATCATTAATGTGTCTCCACTCTCAGACAGAACTGATCAGACTCTGGCTCCAAACTCAACAGATGGTGAATAATAATATTCCTGGATACTAGCGTCAGTTTGACCAATGGAAGAAAGTGGAGACATGTTGGTCCTTTTTTAAAAAAGTCTATGTTACACTTTATTTTTCACATTTCTGTCTCTTTGTCTCAACAGCAACAACTGGACAACTTTCATTTGTCACTGTCAGAGTTGGACATGACGTCACTTTGTCTTGTGGAAATGTGACAGATGGACAGAAGAACTGTGACAGTGCTACCTGGTACTTCAGTGGGTTAAGAGACAGAACAACAGTAGAGCTGGTTGAACATGAACAGATCAGATCTAAACCAGACAGACTGAGAGTTACAACAAACTGTTCTCTGGTTATAAAGATGGTCACCGATGATGATGTAGGTCTTTACACCTGCAGACAGTTCATATCAGGACGACAACAAGGAGCAAGCTTTGAGGTTGATCTGTCTGTTATTGCCAGTGAGTATTTCCATCATGATGTTCCAGGTCAAACTGTCTCATTAAAACAACATAGTGAAACATGACAATAATTATGATCACAGTGATGAAGTTCATTTTCCTCTTGTTGTCTTTCTCTCTCAATATCTCCATCTTCTCCAGTGACTGAACGTGAGGACAATGATAAAGTCGTCTTGTTCTGCTCTGTGTTGGATTATGATTCATGTAGATACACAGTGGAGTGGCTGTATGAGGGTAAAGAGGAAATATCAGACATGGAGATATCACCACCTTCCTGCTCTGACCCTGTGACATTTTCATCATCTCACCTTAATTAGAGGATTTATGAGTTATTGAAGTGTAAAGTGACAAATGTTCACACTGATGAAGTTCAGCTGTTTACCTTCAGCTCTCGGTCCTCAGGTGAGAATCAAACCAGTTTCTATCATCTATAAAGTAAAGGTAACATGGAGTCTGTTTCAGATTGTTGTATGTTGGTGTTTTATTTATTCAGGTGAAGATGTGAAACCAACAACAACAAGTAAAGAATTGACAACATCAGTGAAACTAACCTCATCAGAACAGACAATCAACAACAATCCATCACATCAACAAGATAGAATCTCTCACACGTTTTAAAGTTTAAATTAAATTCTTAAAGTTAGATGGTATTAATATTATTTCCTGACGATTGTTGTTTCCAGATTCTTCTCATTTGTTGAGATCCATCATTGTGTCTGTGGGTTTAGCAGCACTCTTAATATCTGTTGTTACAGTCAATATGTGGATTAAAAATAAAGGTGAGAACGTTCACAGATAAAAATTTTAGTCAGAAAAAGCTTTTGATGAACCTGGAGTTTGGCTGTTGAAGCTAAAGTGGACTCTCATTTGTCTTTTCAGAGAACAAGACACAGATGGAAGAAAACACTGAGTTTAAACTCTGAACATTCAAACATTTGTACAGGTCCAACTTGACAGAGTAAAACCAGTATTTGTGATGTTTGTTTGTGGTGTTGTTTTCCACAGGTGCAGAATGATGGAGGTGAAGGTGAAGGTTCAGTGATCTATGAAAACTCTGGAGACCCTTCTGCTTCAGTCAGACTCCACTGATCAACAACTTCAACATCAACTCACCACAGAGACGAGTCCACTGCTGTTAAACATCATCTCATCACATTTAACATGAGCAGAAAACAACACAAGCACAAGATCATTTTAATACTGTGGATCAACAACATGACAAGACATTTAGAGTCTTCAGCTAAATCACATCAACACTGTTTGATCTCACCTTCAACCAACAAGAAATATTTCTGACAGTATTTATGTAGAACATTTACTGTCTTTAATATTTTTAATTTTGAATGTTTGACTTTACTGAGCTTTAAATCTTAATGTTATCTGTAACTGATTCTTCTTTGCCGCTGCTCACGTTAATATGACTCCTAGAAAATGAAGCATTTATTGATGATGAATTTCCAGTGTGTGTTGTAGACCACAACACAAACTTTCCTCTGCCTTCGTGTTGTCTTCACACCTTTTGTCCTCCAGGGACAATTTGACCCCGTCTGTTTTTACTGCTTATGTAAAGAAATAAATGTATTTTTTTCATTTCATCGTGTGTCTTTTTAGTGAACTTCTTTAAAACATGTCAATATAAATTGTACATTTATTTTTGTAATGTATGGTATGATTCACCCAATGTACATAAAATTACACATAAACTTTGATTATGATCAGACACAAATATGTTGATTTATTAGCATTCACTGGTTTATGTCAATGTTCAGTCAGGATATTGGTTTGAAACCTTTTTGATTTTTTTTAATGGCAGCAAATAGTCACACCTGTTGTCCTCCTGGGTCAGATTGACCTGGTGTGTTTGAACTGGTTATAAAACATGATGCGTAACATGTTCACACCATTCTGTGGTAGCTACATATTTTTAGCCAACTTCATTATATTCATTATAACTCATTCCTACAAATGTTTGTATGCCTGTATTCATAAAAATAAACCAAATTTTCATGAAAACCATTGATTAGTTTATGTCTAACATCAGAAATGTTCAACTCCTTCTTTGACCTTGACTTGAAAAAAATAAATAAATAAACAGATAAATGAATCGTGTGACACAGTTGTTATGACTGGGAGACTTTTTAATTTAAATGTATTAGATCATTATTTACATCAGAATATGTGACAGGTCTGAAAACAAGAAAAACTGGAAAATAATTTTACATAAAATGTGTTGAACCACAGAAGGAAATACATTTGCATCTATTTTATGAAATAGTTGCTAAAATATTGTGTCCATGTGAGGACAAAGTCTAAAGAGGACAGTATAGAGTCTGTCTGACCTCCCTATGAACACTTTCCACCACTAGAGGGAGTCTCTACTGTCTCAATGAATCCATGTCTCATAGACCTGATACTGTAAAACCCTAACCCTAACCCGAAGGTGATCTGATGATGGTTTGTCTGTATGTATTAAGATAAGATAAGATAAGATAAGATACAGGACATGAGGTTCCTCTTGGTGCTTTCATGTTCCATTTAACAGATTTAACCTCTTATTTGTTTAGTTCGTTGATGGTAGAATAGAAGTCTCTGGGATCAGCAGAAGAGGAGGAAGCTTTCACAGTGCTGTAGACCACAAAGCCACCTTCATCATCATCATCACGGTCCTAACAGGAAACATTGCAGCACATTTCATCCACTCAATCTTAACACAACACAATCTGACAGGAGTTCTTAAAGTCATGATTGTTCTGTTAACATCTCCACTATGATCCATTAGAGATCTTACCTTGACTTTAGCTGCTGTAGCTGATGGAGGCGTAGCAAACACCATCCTCAGGTTGAGCCTACACAGTGAACACAACATAAAGAACACAACATAATGACTCTACATCTGCTCTATCAGTGAGTGTAACTCTGTACTGGGTGTAGTTTGTGATCTCACCGTGTCCTGACTGGTTTCTGGACCAGACTGAGTCACTGCAGAGTTTAAATTCAGTTCCTGTACAAATACAGTGGAGGGACATTCTGTGTTTATGCAGTTATTTATATCATTACACAGTTGCCACCGTACAAGAATTTCATTATTCAGTGTTTAAACTCACAGTGTTTTCTTTCATCTGTGTTTTCTTTCCTGAAAATTATAAGAGTTGAGTTTAACTTCTACAATGAAAATTCAAGTTCCACCAGAATGTTGGTCTGTGAATGTTCTCACCTTTAGTTTTCCTCCATCTGATGATGATGATAACAAATATCAAGAGTAATAATAAACCCACAGGAACAATCATATACCACCATGACCAACCTGGAGAGAGAAGTTTAAATGATTAAAGAGTCTCTGGGTCTGAGATGATGAGCTGGATGTTGAGAAGAATAAAAAACTGAGACTGAATCAGAGAAAATCTCCACCAACAACCAAGAGTCAGTCTGACATTCAGAATTTAGGCTTTAACAGATAAGAGAGATTCAGTCACTACCTTGTTGATTTGTTGAGTTGTTGTTGGTTGGAGATGTTGTTGTTATTGTCTTCTTTTTTGCATTGGTTCCTGATTGAATACAAAACCCACACAAAACAATCTGAACAGTGAAACAGACTCCATGTTACCTTTACTTTATAGATGATAGAAACTGGTTTG